>NC_067155.1:15062786-15662786 GCF_903995435.1 Acomys russatus
CGGGAAACTGCGGGTGCGGGTAAGGCGAAGGCTGCATGGTGGTCTCCACGACGCCAGTGAGAGCTGCACCAGGATCCTCGGCCCCGAGGCCACGCAGAGCATTGATGAGGGACGACTTGCCGGCTCCCGACTCGCCCGTGACGCCCACCTCCAGCCGGGTGCTCTCTGAGTTAGCCAGCAGCTCCCGGAGGCGTGAGGCAGCCTGAGGGATGTCGCCAGACTCGAAGGCTGAGCGCAGGGCCTCCAGCTCTTCCTTGGTCATGAGGATGGTGGTTTCCTCCTCAGGCACCGCGGGCAACTTGGCAGTTGCCATGGTTCAGAGTTGGGCAGAAAGATGGGGGGAGTCAGTCACAGGATGCTGGACTCCTCGGTGTCTGCAGGGGAGGAGGGAGACAGCGGCACATCATGCCCTTGGACAGATGTGGAAGAAGTTTCAAAAGACTCTCTCTACACCGCCACCAGCTCGCTCTCTCTCTCTCTTTCTTCCTCAAGGATCCGGGTACCCTGGTTTTTACCTCTAATCCAGCACCTGGGAGCTTGAGGCAGGAGGATCATCACCGTGAGTTCTAGGACAGTGAGACTCTTATCTCAAAACAATGCCTGGGTGACACCTGTGGTGACACACCCTTTTAGTCCCAATATTGGAAGGCTGAGGCAGATCTATGTGAGTTCGAGGTAGCCAGAGCTCTAAAAACAGCAGCAAGGTGGCTGGTGTGGTGACTCACACCTGTATTCCTAGCACTGGGCAACTGGAGGTAGGGGACTTGACTCGCTTGATTGGGAAAGTTCAAGGCTATCCTGGACTACACGCAACACTGTCTCAAAACTGTAGGGGTGTCTGTAGCCTAGGGAGGGAACAACTTTGTGAGGGATGTGTGCCCTGTGCCTACAGTGAGGCTGGATGGCCTGCTAAGCAAGACCCAAACCTGGCTCTCACTGTGTAGCCCAGGCTATACTGTGTAGCCCAGGCTAGCCTGGAATGATAGTCGTCCTGAGTGCTGGCAATACAACCATGAGCCACCAAGCTCTTTCTCCCAAATATTTGAACCAGAGCCGTCCAGTCTTACTGTAGCCGGGCCTCCCATACTGGGTGAGCAGGGCCTGGCCTGTGAGCTCAGGCCAAGCTCAGAGAGTCAATGTGCTTTTCAACTGCTGTGGTTGCCTGGGAGCCAGTGTGAGGTAACAGGGTCACCTCTCCCACATACTGAGCCAGCACTGCCTCGTTTCCCCGTTATCTGTGAGATGTGGCTGCGTCTGTCCTCACGGCAGAATATCTCCAATGGGCTACGATATTAGGAGAACAATGCCGGGCATACGGCTGGTAGATATTAACGACAACACTGGATGGTCTATGGTTTTCTTACGACAGAGTCTGGCTGTGTAGCCCAGGCTGGCCTCTAACTCCCAGCAGCTCTTTCACCTCAGCCTCCCAAGTACTGAGATTTCAAGAGTGACTCCATGCCTGGTTAGGCTTCTCTCCTGTTGAGGCCTGAGTTCCTCCTCTGAGGCATCCTCCAAGGCCTCTTGGGCCCATCTTAGGCCTACCTATGTTGCCATGTTACCCCCACCCACCCAGCCAACAGTGAAGACGTTCTTAATTCAGCCTGCCCAAGACTGGCTTTGCTGGACCCTCTCTCTCTCTCTCTCTCTCTCTCTCTCTCTCTCCCTCGTCTCCTGCTCCTCAGCGCTCCTGATGGTGCCCCCTCAATCCCTGCACTGTCACCCCGGGTTCCAGCTCTCCCTCTTCTTATCCACGTACCATGTGGCCCCACCACCACCACCACCTCGAAAATACAATCACCCACCCAGATGTGGTGGCACGTACCTGTAATCCTCAGCCCTTAGGAAGCGGAGTCAGGGAAATCACTGAGTTCCAGGCCAGCCTGGGCTACTTCCTAAGTGAGCACCTGTCTCAAACAAACAAGCAACCCCTTCCTCCCCGACAGCCCCCTCCCCCAAAAACCCCTCAAATCCTCCAAATAAATAATCAATGAAATCCCTTGCTTATAGAGAACAGCCTTGATGAAGTCAGCTTCCACTTCATCTGGCAGGGAGAGGAACCTAGGCTCAGATAACACAAGGGGGCTGTCTCCCCCACTCAGAGACATGTCTCCCTTCCCCTCAGCTCGCCAGGGTTCCCCTCCTCCTCTTCCTCCTCCTCTTCCTCCTCCTCCTCTTTCTCTTCCTCCTCCTCCTCCTCGGTTGCCCTCCTCACCTCTGGTCCTCACTCCCCAGCCTCAGGCATCCCTTCCCAGGCTCCTTCCCTAACCTACCTCAGGTGTGACCTGGGACAGGCCCCAGCAGCTAGAGGCAGAGGCAGAACAGTCAGTGGTGGCGGCGGGGTCGGCTTTTGGAAGCCTGGGTCTCTGTGCACTGACCAGCAGGGCCCAGCTGGAGAGCCTGGCCCCTCAGGGACTCACCTGCCCTGCAGGCTCTCCCTCTCCCCTCACACTATCCCCGCTGGTGGGGTCTCCTCCCCGGTTAGCCCAAGATCACAAGCCGTTGCTAGGACCCATTATAACAGTGAGCCTCAGCCCATTGGTCAGCTGGGCACCATGCAATAATGAGCCGATGACATCAGAGAGCCAGGGCCCCAGGGAGCAGAGACTCCAGACCCCAGATGTGCACAGAGCCACTATGGGCCCTTAGAAGGATTTTTTTTCTTTAAGACAGGGTCTCTCTGTGTTAGCCTTGGCTGCCCTGGACTTGCTTTGTAGACCAGGCTGGCCTCGAACTCACAGCGATCCGCCTGCCTCTGCCTCCCAAGTGCCGGGATTAAAGGCGTGTGCCACCACACCTGCCAGAAGGATCTTTTTCTAATAGACTTGTTCAAAGGCCCCTGTGGCATAAGAATGTAGCTCGTTGATAGAGGCCTGTCTAGCATGCCAGCCTGGTGGCACACAGCCAGTGAACCCCGCACTCAGTAGTTGGAGGCAGAAGGGTCAGAGGTCAAGGTCACCCTTGCCTAACATAGCAAGTTTTGAGGCCAGCCTGGGTTTCATAAACCCTAATCAAAACAAAACAAAACACCCTACATGAGCTGGGCATGGTGGCGCACGCCTTTAATCCCAGCACTCGGAAGGCAGAGGCAGGCGGATCGCTGTGAGTTCGAGGCCAGCCTGGTCTACAAAGCGAGTCCAGGACAGCCAAGGCTACACAGAGAAACCCTGTCTCGAAAAACCAAAAAAACAAAACAAACAAACAACAACAACAACAAAAAAAAAACACCCTACATGAATAAAGAGAAACTGTGGGCCCCATCACCCCCAGAACAAAATCCTAAACTAATAACTTGAATATCTAAGGCTCTAGCCTTGCTCACCACTCTATGCTAGAGCCCAGGGATCTCTCCAGCAGGCTGCTCGCCAGCTTTTCCTTCATGTCCACTCATCTAAGGTGTCACAAATGCTCTGGGGCCTGAGGGCGGGCATTAGCTTGGCTAGCACTGACCAGGACAGGAGGATATGGGCAACGGGCAGGAAGAGCTCGCCATCCGGCTGTGGAGGCTTACAACTGTGATCCCAGCGCTTGGGCAGTAGATCCCAAGTTCAAGGACAGCCTCCCCTACATAGGGAGTTGGAGGCCAAACTGGGCTACCCGAGACCTTGTCTCAAAACGTGCACACGCACTCACTCACGCACTCACACACTCACGCACTTACACACGCATGATGGGGGCGCTTTCAGCAAATATGGCCATTTGGACCCCTTGTGTTCTACTTGACAAAAACCTCTCCTGCTCCCTCCCTTTCGGTGACCTCTCAGAGAACTCTCCAGGAGACCTCCTGTCTTCAGCTTCCTCCATAACCAGATATAGATCTGTTTCGCCTAGGTTAGCTCCAATCCGTTTGCGCAGGGCCACCTGACCATGAAGGGAACATTGCGGTATGCAGCAGTAGGGGGCTGACCTCGCTTTCATCCTAGTTCCCCTCTGCCCCCACCCCGCATCCTGCCTTGTGCTTATAAGCAGCCTGAGAAAAATAAAATTTTGTCAGCTTGATCAGACTCTTTGACTTGCTGTCCGTTCCTTGCGTCTCTTGTCCCCCCACTCTCTCCCTAGGGATCCGCGGGTCTCAGTGGACTGTCCGGCGGGTCTGGACACATGCACATTGGGCAAAGGGGAGGTGGAGGCAGAGGGAGAACTGCTTGGTCTGTAGTGTGTGCCTTGCAAGGGCAAGGACCTGAGTTCGAGTCTCAGAACCTATGTAAAAACTGCTCCAGGTGGGGGCGGGCGCTTGTAACCCCAGCACTGGAGACAGAGAACCACTGGGGTTGCCTGGACAACAAGTCTCACCTGATCAGTGCTGCAGACCAATGAGAGGTCCTCGTGTTCAAGGAGACAGATGGATGATGACCCAGGAGGTTGTCCTCTGGCTTAACATAAGCACAGCTTGACACCTGGTCCCATCTGTACCACCTGCAGACCACGGTGGCTCTAGGTGGCAGCCACAGGACAGGGTACGGGGCCTTGATTTCCTTCTCCCTTCCCAAAAATGCATCCTGTCCTCTTTTTTCTTTTTTTTAATATTCATTTATTTATATTATGTATACAGTATTCTGCCTGCATGTACACCTGCCGGCCAGAAGAGGGCATCAGGTCTCATTATAGATGGTTGTGAGCCACCATGTGGTTGCTGGGAATTGAACTCAGGACCTCTGGAAGAGCAGTCAGTGCTCTTAACCTCTGAGCCATCTCTCCAGCCCGCGCCCTGTCCTCTTAGACCACCCAGTCTTTGCTCAGGGGCCAAGTGTCTGTCACAACTTTCTCTATTCTAGCTCCTGTTTCCTCGATACTTTGTGAAGCAGCAGATCCAGGTTATGACGAAATGAAAGCACACAGGAGCTGGGCAGCTTTTAATCCCAGTGCCTTTAATCCCAGCACTCGGGAGGCAGAGGCAGGTGAATCCCTGTGGGTTCAAGGCTCCTGTGCATTTTCATTTTTTTATTTTAAAAAATATTTATTATTCATTTATATAGTTATTATTTATTTATATATTATATGTTTATTATTCATTTATATATTTATTATTTATTTATATATTATATATTTATTATTCATTTATTATGTATACAGTGCTCTGCCTGCACATACACCACAGGCCAGAAGAGAGCACCAGATCTCATTGTAGATGGTCATGAGCCACTCTGTGGTTGCTGGGAATTGAATTCAGGACCTCTGGAGGAGCAGACAGTGCTTTTAACCACTGAGCCATCTCTCCAGCCCCAACCCCACCCCACCCCCACTTTTGTTGTTGTTGCTTTGTTTTGTTCTGTTTTTCAAGACGAGGTCTCTGTGTAGCCCTGGCTGTCCTGGCTTTGTAGAACAGGCTGTCCTGGAGCTCACAGCGATCCGCCTGCCTCTGCCTCCCGAGTGCTGGGATTAAAGGCGTGTGCCACCACTGCCTGTCACATGCGTTTTCTATGATGAACTTCGGGCTTCTAAAACTCCCAGGCTCATTCTGGCCATTTGTGGCCTCTCCTTGATTCCCCACCCCACCGCACCCCCTGTTGTGGGATCAAGGCCATCGGTCCCCGAGGACAAAGGAAGTAGAGGCAGGGGAGGGGTGGCAGGGACTTGGAGGGAGGGCTGTGAGCTTGATGGACATGACCTTCTGGAATCAGCTTCCGGGAGGCAGGTCAACTTTATCCCAGGGTGGAGGAGAATATGTAAGGCTTTGGGGCAATGTGGGTGAATGTTATTGGCTGAAGAGCTAAGAAACTGAGATACTAGGGGGCTGGAGAGACAACGGCTCAGCAGTTAAGAGCACTGACTGCTCTTCCAGAGGTCCTGAGTTCAATTCCCGGCAACCACATGGTGGCTCACAATGATCTATAATGTAACCTGAAATAAATAAACCTTTTTTTAAAAAAAAAAGAAAGAAAGGCAGCTAGAGAGATTGCTCAGTGGTTAAGAACGCCACCTGCTCTTCCAAAGGTCCTGAGTTCAATTTCCAGCAACCACATGGTGGCTCACAACCATCTGTAATGTGATAGGGCGCCCTCTTCTGGCTTGCAGGAGTACATGCAAGCAGAGCACTGTATACATAATAATAAATAATTAAATTAAAAAAAAAAGAAACTGAGATACCTCATTTACATGGGGAAGAATCCCAGGTGCTTGCTGAACAAGTTTTACTGAGAGAAAGGGAGTAGGCTGGAGCAATAATTTCCCTAAAGACAATGCAACATGAGGTTCCTCAGGTGGAGGGTGTGGAGATTCCAGCTCCCCAGATCAGCCAGAGGAAAAGCGAGAGACTTCCCAGTAATGCCCAACTTCGACCTTAGCAGTAGGGTTGGCCCCCCAGCCCCCCCCCCCCTGTCCCCAGCCATCAGAGGAACCTCCAGCCCTGAGGAAAGAGGCCACAGAAGGACTAGAGTGTCTGGAGTTAGGGCAGACGTGGCTGCTGCCCACCGTGTCTGACAGCAGCTGCGAGCTCCATGGCAAACGGGCAGTCTCGGAGGTTCCCCAGCCCTGAGCAGACTGGGGTGGCACGTCCCCCCAAGACTCCTTCCCCAGACTCACAGACGCGCGCTCGCACGGCCCAGGAGGGGAAGGGGAGACTCTACAAATCCAGCAAACACAGCATCATCCAACAAATACGCAGACACAAGCTACGCCCCTCACCCCCTCACCCCGCCCATACACAGGTCTCTCTGTGTAGCCTTAGCTGTCCTGGACCCACTCTGTAGACCAGGCTGGCCTCGAACTCACAGCCATCCACCTGCCTCTGCCTCCCGAGTGCTGGGATTAAAGGCGTGTGCCACCACGTGAGGCTAATTTAATTTTTAAAAAAAGAACTTAGCGTTATGTGCATGCTTAACACGAAGGAGCGCTTGGGTTTCATTTTCAGCGCCAGAGAGAGAGTAAAGGAAGGGAGAGGGGAGGGGAGGGGAGGGGTGGAGGGGAAGCAGAGAAAGTGGAGGCAGAGGTCAAAGGAGGCCAAGGAGGAGGTGTGAAGTCCAGGAGATGACAGATGAGCTTGTCACATGTACCCCTCCCTTCCTTCGGAATAACCCAAGATGCCTGTGGTTGTTGGACACATCTTTTTTGATCCCACTAACAAAGGAGGGGAAAAAAAAAAAACCCGAGGCTGCCAATAAAACCACAACATGACATTTCCTTATCACTTAAAATGTTTATTCTGAAAGAGCTCTGGGGAACTTATTTGGGAAACACAGATCCTTATCACCTGTCAATTGTATACTCATAAAAATAGAGAGCGGTGCAGGCAGGTCATGCCGCAGAGAAGAAAAGATTGAGAATACAGGGTCAGCCTGAGCTACACAGACCCTGTATCAAAAAAAAAAAAAAAAATAGCATGGCCAGGTGGCGGTGGCGCACGCCTTTAATCCCAGCACTCAGGAGGCAGAGGCAGGCGGGTCGCTGTGAGTTCGAGGCCAGCCTGGTCTACAATGCGAATCCAGGACAGGCAGGGCTACACAGAGAGACCCTATCTCAAAACAGAACAAACAGTGGGAGGGTGAGATAGCTCAGTAAATAAAGGCACCTGCCAAGCAAACATGAGGGCCTGGATTGGATCCCTAGGGGAAAACCAACACTCCACGGAAGTTGTCTTTTGACCTACACACACACACATACACACACACACACACACACACACACACACACACACACATAAAAGAAAACAAAAGCAGGTGACAACAACAACAGCCCTAAAGCAATTCCTTAAGCTTGTCTGTCCAGCGTGTTTCATTGTCTCTCCATTCCCAGCAACCCAACCCTGCCAGGCTGTGCCCTTCCTGGGTGTTCACTGGGTGATCACATCCTTTTTTTATTAGTTTATTTGTTTGGAGCTCTCTCCCCTCTGTCTCTGTCTCTGTCTCTCTCCCTCTTGTTTTATTTTATTTTATTTTTTGGTTTTTCGAGACATGGTCTCTCTGCGTAGCCCTGCCTGTGCCGGACTCACTTTGTAGACCAGGCTGGCCTCGAACTCACAGCGACCCGCCTGCCTCTGCCTCCCGAGTGCTGGGATTAAAGGTGTGCGCCACCACTGCCTGGCCTCTCCTCTTTCTTTCTCTCTCTTTCCTTTTTGACAAAAATCAAGGTAGTCCAAGCTGACCTTGAGTCCTGTAGCTGAAGGTGACCTTGAACTCTGATCTTCCTGCTGGCACTTTCTGGGTGCTGGAATTACAGGTGTGTGTGTGTGTGTGTCTGTGTGTGTCTGTGTGTGTAAGAGAAAGACAGACAGACAGACAGAGACAGGGACAGAAAGAGACAGACAGAGACAGAATGAAATCAGCCTCCAGGGTTTCATTCATTCAGGCACTGGCTGCCTTACAGGCACCAGGTACAGCTCTAGGCAGGGATAGCATAGCGGATAAGACTCTATGTCTCAGGCTGTCCCAGTCCTGAAACGCACTATGCAGCCCAGGCTGTCCCTCCCTCGTTTTGTTTGTTTGTTTGTGTGTGGAATTTATGCTTTTTGAAAGCTATAGGTAATAAAAATAATTCAGACGAGGCCAAGCGGAAATGAGAAGAGAGAAGAAGAGGAAATCAGGGAGGAGGCGATGCGAGTGGGAAGCCTCACGGTGCCTGCCACGCGTGGGGTTCCCTCCCTCCCTGTGGTGGGGGGGACGCCATGCTTCCCAGGAGACATGGAATTCTCTTGAATTCTGAGCTATCCTTGGGACTTGCAGTCACTGGTAAGGTTCTGGGACTGTGAGAGGTACTGACTCCATGTTCTCTTTTGGGGGCACCCTAACCTGTTGAGGAAGTAAGTGGTCGGCTACCTTCCTGGCATAGGGACTTCAGCTGCCAGATGAGCTGAGGCGAACTAGCACGCCCTAGCCACTAGCGGGCACCAGCTGAATGCAGTCAGTGTGCAATGCCGGGGGAGGCCAAAAGAGGGCGCCCTGCCCACAGTGTGTGGCTGCAGGGAACTAGATGTTGACAGCAGCAAGCACCCTTAACCACTGGGCCATCGCTCCAGACCTCTATTTTACACTTTAGGGCTTCCTCATCCCCCCTGCATCCCTCCATCCCTCCCTCCCTCCCTCCGTTCCTCCCTCCCTCCCTTCCTCCCTCCTCTCCCTTTCTTTCTCTTTTTCTTTTTTTTTTTTTGTTTTGCTTGTTTTGTTTTGTTTTGTCGGTTTTTTCGAGACATGGTTTCTCTGTGTAGCCTTGGCTGTCCTGGACTCATTTTATAGACTGGGCTGGCCTTGAACTCACAGCGACCCACCTGCCTCTGCCTCCCGAGTGCTGGGGTTAAAGGTGTGCGCCACCACCGCCTGGCTCTTCTTCTCCCTTTTGTTGTCATTTTTTTTTCTTTCCTTTTCTCTCTCCTGATCCTCTTGCCTCCACCTCCCAGACTAATAGGCACGCTCCACCACAGCCAGCTGGAACTCTTTCTTTCTTTCAGCGCACGGGTGGGTTATGTCATCCGAGCTTTTAAAGAGTTACTGGAAATTATTTGTGACCTGCAAAAACGGAACAGACATTAGTCGGCGTTCCGTCCTCAGGATGTTTAATGCTGAGCCTCTCCTCGAGGGAGGAAGATGAAAGGGAATTGCGTGAGTGCCCGGCAAAGGACGGCAGACCAAGGGCGTGACTGCGTGGACACCGGTACGTCTACCTGTTGTCGTGAGGCCCGTGCCGCACAGCCGAGGGCTGGGAGGGAGCTGATGACTTGGGAATCCCCGTCAGATGCTAAAAAAAACAAAACACGAGTGAAGCGAAGGTGGAGCCAGTCCGGGTGGCGTACATTTTGTTTGCTCAGCACTGGAGAAGCCTGCGGTTTTGAGTCGGTTCCTGGTGATCTATCCACCCTTCCCCTCTCATACCACACCGTTCTAAGAGACCCTTCTGCTAACAGGCAAGTGCGGACATTCCCAAAGACTAGAGAAAGAACCTTTCCTTTTTTTTTTTTTTTTTTTAAAGATTTATTTATTATTATGTATACAGTGCTCTGCCTGCACATACACCTGTGGGCCAGAGAGGACATCAGCTTACATTATAGATGGCTGTGAGCCACCACGTCGTCGTTGCTGGGAGTTGAACTCAGGACCTTTGGAAGAGCAGGCAGCGCTCTTAACCACTGAGCCATCTCTCCAGCCTGAACTGTTCCTTTTAAAGCATCTACCTATCTACCTATCTCTCTATATTATCTATCATCTACCCACCTATCTATTTATCTATCAGTTATCAATCTGCCAGCTGTTATCAGTCATCTATCTATCTATCTATCCATCTATCTATCTATCTTTAAGCCTGAAACCCAAGAAGAGAAAGACCAGTTCCACAATTATCCAATTAAAGCAAGTTTTATTTTCAGGTGCGCCTGGGACTAGCCAGCCAGCTGTCTGACCCTGAGTTGGGATTGTGACGAGCAGCCCCTCCTGGCTTTTTCGGTCTCTTTCATGGGAAAGTGGTAAAAGATTAACAGCCGAGTCAGCGTGGTGGTGGCGGCGGCGCGCGCCTTTAATTCCAGCCACGTGGGAGGCAGGGGCAGGTGATCGCTCTGAGTTTGAGGCCAGTCTGGTCTACAGAGTGAGTTCTAGGACAGCAAGGGCTACACAGAGAGACCTTGTCTAGAGGGGGGAAAAGATTAACAGCCGAGTCAGCGTGGTGGTGGCGGTGCGCGCCTTTAATTCCAGCCACGTGGGAGGCAGGGGCAGGTGATCCCTCTCAGTCTGGTCTACAGAGTTCTAGGACAGCAAGGGGGGCTACTCAGAGAGACCTTGTCTAGAGGGGGAAAAGATTAACAGCTGTTGAAGACTGTTAAAAATACCACGAAATAGGAAGGATAAACACCATGTGACTCTGGGGCCACATTTTTGCAGCTTACATCAGATTTAAGGAACAGAAACTTATTTTGGTTTTGTTTTTTTTTTTAAATGAGCCACTAGCTGCTTATTTATTTATTTATTATTTTGGTTTTTCAAGACCAGCTTTCTCTGTGTAGCCTTGGCTGTCCTGGACTCTATAGACCAGGCTGGCCTCGAACTCACAATGATCCGCCTGCCTCTGCCTCCCGAGCGCTGGGATTAAAGGCGTGTGCCACCACGCCTGGCAATTTATTTATGTTTCTCAAGACAGGGACTCTGTGTGTATCCTTGGCTGTCCTGGACTCACTTTGTAGACCAGGCTGGCCTCGAACTCACAGCGGTCCACCTGCCTCTGCCTCCCGAGTGCTGGGATTAAAGGCGTGTGCCACCACTACAGCCAGGCTAAAAACTTATTCTTTTTTTTTTTTTTTTTTTTTTAAGATTTTATGTATTTATTAAGTATACAGTGTTTTGCCTGTATGCACACCAGAAGAGGGCACCAGATCACATTATAGATGGTTGTGAGCCATCACATTGTTGCTGGTGGGAATTGAACTCAGGACCTTTGGAAGAGCAGGCTGTGCTCTTAACCTCTGAGCCATCTCTCCAAGCCCCCTAGAAACTTATTCCTAAATAGAAACCTACTTTTGCAAAAAAAAAAAACGGGAACTTAACACAATGGGCTCCTTAATCTGCAAGATATGTTATTCCTGACTTGGTCTCACTCTATCTATCTATCATCTGTCGGTGGGTGTCTGTGTGTGGAGCACTCAGCTTCAGGAATTCTTTCCTTTCACCTTGTAGCTTCCAGGAAATAAACTCAGAGCATCAGGCTTGGCATTCGGAGCCTTCACCTGTGCATCCACCTCACCTATCCCCCTAGTCTTTGGCTTTGCATGTGCGTCTGGGGTGGGGACGGGGCTTGGGGTGGGGAGTGGGGGTTGGGGTCAGGGGTGAGGGCAGAGGCGGGGGTGGAGAGATGGCTCAGCACTTAAGAGCCCTGCCTGCTCTTCCAGAGGACCAGGGTTTAATTCCCAGCACCCACTTGATGGCTGACTCCAGTTTCTGGAGATCTGCTGCCCTCTTCTGGCCTCCCAGGGCACTGCATACACATGGTATACGGATGACATACAAAGTGACCATAAACAAAATAAAGATAAAATTTAATTTTAATGTGTGTGTGCATGTGTAGGGTAGTGCAAGCACACTCATGTCATGGTTCCTGTGATCAGGAGTGGGTCCTCACCTTTCACCTTCTCAGGCAGGGCCGGCCTGTTTTCTGTTGCTTGGATTTCACGCTTCAGGCTAGCTGGCCCACAAGCTTCCAGAAGATTCTCCCACCCGCAACACCCCCACCCCTCCCCCCCCATCTCACCATAGACCTGGTAGGTTTATGTGGGTGCCGGGAATTGAACTCGGATCTTCAGGCTTGTCAGGTAGGTGCCTTTACCCACTGAGCCACCTTCTGGGAATGGGTCCGGAGTGGATCTAAATCGATCAGGATAACTCCACCCCGTTGCCAGGTGCTGGCTGACTCAAGTCTAGCCAGGGAGGCTCCAGGGTAAGTCTGCACAGCTGTGGGGGCTCATGGGATGGGGAGAATGAAGGCTCCTTCTTCCAGTGTTGCACATGGTAACTTGGGAGGCCAGTCTGGAGGTTGTAGCCCTCCTGAGGCAACACCGACACACTGAGGACAGTGGTACCTCGAAGTTCCCGTGACTCCTTCCAACTCAGCTGGCACAGCTCATCTGTGGTCTCTTCTTAGGTAATATTAGCTGCCCTGCCTGACCTGCCTCAGGGCCTTTGCGTGCACAGTTGCCTCTACCTTAGAACACTGCACCCTGAGCTGGGCATGCTAGCTCCTGTCTTTAATCCTAGCACTCTAGGAGGTGAGGGAGGCAGAGGCAGGCGAATTTCCGTGAGTTCAAGGCCGGCCAGGGTTACAGAGTGAGACTTTGCCTCAAGGAAATAAACAAACAAAACCCCAAACCCTACAAACCTCCACATCTTTGGTAACAGTTCTGTTCCTCTTTGCTGCACTGTTTCTCCAGAGCATGCACTTCCTCCTGACGGGCATGCTTTGCTTTCTCCTCTGTCTCCTGCACTACCTCGCAGTCTCCACATGCTTGTCAACTTGGCTGCTTCTGAGATCAGCTAGGAATCAAGGCCGAAGTGGGCGGTGGTGGTACACGCCCGTGATCCCAGCACTCGGGAGGCAGAGGCAGGTGGATCGCTGTGAGTTCGAGGCCAGCCTGGTCTACAAAGCGAGTCCAGGACAGCCAAGGCTACACAGAGTAACCCTATCTTGGGGAAAAAATAATAATAATAAGAGTCAAAGCCACAGGGAAACCTGTGAAGAGTTTGCTTGGTTAAATTAGCTGAAGTTGGAAAACACATCCTGAATGGGGGAGGGGCACAGTCTTCACACAGCTCCTCTGCGTGACACCCTGTCAGCTACAGGGGTGTCAGGAGGTCAAGAAAGAGAACTTAGGGCTGGAGAGATGGCTCAGAGGTTAAGGGCACTGACTGCTCTTCCAGAGGTCCTGAATTCGATTCCCAGCATCCACACGGTGTCTCACAACCATCTATAATGAGATCTGGTGCCCTCTTCTGGCCTGCAGGTGTACATGCAGACAGAGCACTGTATACATAATAGTAAATAAATAAATCTTTAAAAAAGAAGAAAGAAAGAAAGAAGAAAGAAAGAAAGAAAGAAAGAGTGAGCTTAACTTTCCAGAAGAAAGCCTTAGTTGCAGAGAGGAAGTCCAGCTTGCCGTCCCCACTGTCCCCAGAAACTACCAGGCCTCGTGGTGCCGCAGAGGGGCCTTGCTGTCAGGGAGGTCCAGCAAGGCTCTTCAGGACAGCACAAGGGTGCCACACTCTAGGCCGGGGCGGTAAATTGACTCTGCAGTGTCTCCAGCAGGTACCCCGGGAGTACTGGTGCCTGTCGGTCACCCCCAGGTCCCAGCACAGGTTGCAAGAGCCACTTACCATGTAGAGAGGTGTTCTGCTAGTGTGAGGAGATAGTAAGGGAGAGAATTAGGAGTGACACCCAGGCACAGGTTCACACCAGCACACAGGGATATCCTACACACACACACACATACCTCACAGACTCAGTTTCCACATGTGTACACTCTGCACCTGAACAATGTTCTTGTACTGAGAACTCACTGACACTTCTAGTCCTACGGCTAGTGTCTCTATCCCTCTCCCCCCCCCTCTCTCAGACAGGGTTTCTCTGTGTAGCCTTGGCTGTCTAGACTCACTTTGTAGACCAGGCTGGCCTCGAACTCACATCGACCTACCTGCCTCTGCCTCCCGAGTGCTGGCATTAAAGGCGCGCGCCACCACCGCCGCCCGGCTTCTGCAGGCTAGTCTCAACTCAACTATCCCCTTCAGTGTTATTTTTCTCACTTAGATGTGTGCTTTCCTTAGAGCGCTACTGACAACATCTGTGACACTCCCCCCCCAGGCAGCTGTTTCACACACACCTGCCTCCCTTACACAACTTCTTCCTATGCTTCCTCAAAGCAGTGGACGAGCTCATGATGTGACAGCCGGTCTGTAGCCTCGAAACAAACACACAAGTGAATAGCTTGTAGAGGATTTGCTGGACAACGCGGAAGCAATGTGCTTTTATTTCTCTAATGGAAAAACTTCGGAGGCCAAACATGGTCGTGTGCACACCTTTAACCCCAGCACTCAGGAGGCAGATGCAGGTGGACCTCTGAGTTTGAGGCCAGCCTGGTCTGCACAGTGAGACTCTGCCTTAAAACACAAACTAAAAGGACCTCAGAAGTAGAGCCCCTGCCTAGAATCCCCCAGTGAGGGGCTGGGGGCGTGGCTCAGTGGTAGAGCCCCTGCCTAGAATCCCCCAGTGAGGGGCTGGGGGCGTGGCTCAGTGGTAGAGCCCCTGCCTTGAATCCCCCAGTGAGGGGCTGGGGGCGTGGCTCAGTGGTAGAGCCCCTGCCTAGAATCCCCCAGTGAGGGGCTGGGGGCGTGGCTCAGCGGTAGAGCCCCTGCCTAGAATCCCCCAGTGAGGGGCTGGGGGTGTGGCTCAGCGGTAGAGCCCCTGCCTAGAATCCCCCAGGGAGGGGCTGGGGGTGTGGCTCAGTGGTAGAGCCTCTGTCTAGAATCCCCAGTGAGGGGCTGGGGGCGTGGCTCAGTGGTAGAGCCCCTGCCTAGAATCCCCGAGTGAGGGGCTGGGGGCATGGCTCAGTGGTAGAGCCCCTGCCTAGAATCCCCGAGTGAGGGGCTGGGGGCATGGCTCAGTGGTAGAGCCCCTGCCTAGAATCCCCGAGTGAGGGGCTGGGGGCGTGGCTCAGTGGTAGAGCCCCTGCCTAGAATCCCCCAGTGAGGGGCTGGGGGCGTGGCTCAGTGGTAGAGCCCCTGCCTAGAATCCCCCAGTGAGGGGCTGGGGGCGTGGCTCAGTGGTGGAGCCCCTGCCTAGAATCCCCCAGTGAGAGGCTGGGGGCGTGGCTCAGTGGCAGAGCCCCTGCCTAGAATCCCCCAGTGAGGGGCTGGGGGCGTGGCTCAGTGGTAGAGCCCCTGCCTAGAATCCCCGAGTGAGGGGCTGGGGGCGTAGCTCAGTGGTAGAGTGTTTCCCTAGCATTCAAAAAGCCCTTGGTTCTAACCCCAGAAAATGAAAAATAAGGAATCTCACATAATCACAGATCATGTAAGTCCTTATCATATATGTGTGTATACTTTCATGCAAACACACAAGCATGTGTGTGTATGTATATATGTGTGTGTATGTGTGTGTATGAGCTTGGGCCGCCTCTCAATGCTAGAATTTAGGTGTGCAACACCATGCCTGGGACACGCACGGAGTACATCTGAACACTTCTGCACAGGGCCATCTTCCTATTTTCCCGTCAATATCAGCTTAGAGTCCCTGCAGTTTCATCCATGGCACCTGCTATGCTCCTGAATCACACGATTCAATGTGTGCACGGCGAACCACAGGTGGCTCCTGAGCACTGAAGAATTTGCTAGTTAGTCTGTATCAACATGTATTGTGCAAAGAAAACAGCAAGCTTCTGAGAAAAATTGAATGCAGTTTATACTTTCTTTCCTTCTTTTGTTTTTGGGGTTTTTTTTTTGTTGTTGTTGTTGTTGTTCTTTTGTTTTTTTGTTTTTTGAGACAGGGTTTCTCTGTGTAGCCTTGGCTGTCCTGGACTCACTTTGTAGACCAGGCTGGCCTCGAACTCACAGTGATCCAGCCAGCCTCTGCCTCCCAAGCGGTGGGATTAAAGGACTTTGCCTATGTGTCTGTCAAGGTGCCAGTTGTTTGCAGTACTCATGACGGCCAGAAGAGGGCGACTGTCTAAGTTGATTTTCTATTGCTGTGAAGAGACTCCATGGCCAAGGCAACTTAAAGCATTTAATTAGGGACTTACAGTTTCACAGTTAGTCCATCACCGTCACTGTTGGGGTGCATCTTGGCAGACATAGTGTTGAAACTGTAGCTAAAATTTCACAGCTGATTGGCAAGATGTGGGCAGAGACACTGGGCCTGGCATCGGCTTTTGAAACCTCAATGCCCACCTCCTCCGAGAAAGCCACACCCACTGATCCTTCCCAAACACTGCCACCGACTGGGGACCAAGCATTCAAACATAGGAGCCTAGGGGAGCCAATTTTATTCAAACCACCACAGCATCAGATCCCATGGTTCCCACAAACAGAATAAAAACTGAAGTATGTCTTTGTCCCTAAGTAGCATGCCCAAGGTTACTTATGCACACGCACATGAGCATACATTGCTCTATTCCAAGACCATATCCAGCCAGACACAGAGTCTCCCCACAGAGACACTGACGCATGGCACAGCCCTGGGTGGCCCTCAAAATGGGTAAGACTCTGCCTGCCTCTGCTCCCCAGTGCTGGGATTAAATACTCTTTTAACGAAGACGCGTTTTATTTTTATTTATGTGTACGTGCACATGGGTGCAGTGCCCGAAGAGGCCAGAAGAGGGCGCCAGATTCCCAGGAGCTACAGTTACAGGTGGTTATGAACTCAGGTCCTCTGCCATAGCAGCAAGAGCTCTTAACTGACTGAGACATCTCCCCAGACCCCTACAAAAGTCCTTTTGTGTGTTCTTTTCTGCAGTGCTGGTGTTCGCAAGGGAGAACTTGCAGGGCTGTTTCTCGTCAGCCCATCCCACACACACATACACACAGTTATTTAGAACTGTCTGTGGGAGGGGGAGCGCTCTGCACTTCCCCTGGGCCCCACGTGATTAGGTATCCACTTGTCTAAACAGATAGATCTAGACACACATGCTGACGGCTGGTTGCTGACTCTGTGTGTGTTCTCTCACTGGGTGTGGCTGTGTCTGCACCAAGATGTGGGGTGCTTGGCTGAACTGATGAGCAGCTGCATGTGTTCCGGGTTCTCAGCAATTCCTTTCAGAGGCCCGTGTCGTCTTTGTGCTTCTGCATGCTCATTAATTTTTTTTTCCCCCAACTTATATGAGCTAGAGAAACCTTGGACAATGGAACCTAAGTTGCAGAATTGCCTCCATCAGACTGGCCTACGGACACACACGACTATGAGACATTTTGTTGATTGCTAATTGACAGGAAAGGGTTCAGCTGCTTGAGGGCGGTGCTGGTGCCATCCCACCTGGCCAGGGATGTGTAAAGGAGATGCTGAGCAAGCCTGTGAATGGCACTCCTTCATAGCCTCTGCTCTACTTCCTGTTTGAGCCCTGCTTGCCTTAATAATGAATTCTAACTTGTAATACCCAAAAAAAACCTTTCCATCCCTTGTGGACACTGGGGATGAAGTCACCATGATGCATGAACATGTTAGGCAAACGTGCTACCATTGAGCTCTACCCTGAGCCCCTCCCTGGGGGATTCTAGGCAGGGGCTCTACCACTGAGCCACACCCCCAGCCCCTCCCTGGGGGATTCTAGGCAGGGGCTCTACCACTGAGCCACGCCCCCAGCCCCTCCCTGGGGAATTCTAGGCAGGGGCTCTACCACTGAGCCACACCCCAGCCCCTCCCTGGGGGATTCTAGGCAGGGGCTCTACCACTGAGCCACGCCCACAGCCCCTCACTGGGGGATTCAAGGCAGGGGCTCTACCACTGAGCCACGCCCCCAGCCCCTCACTGGGGGATTCTAGGCAAGGACTCTACCACTGAGCCACGCCCCCAGCCCCTCACTGGGGGATTCTAGGCAGGGGCTCTACCACTGAGCCACACCCCCAGCCCCTCACTGGGGGATTCTAGGCAGGGGCTCTACCACTGAGCCACGCCCCCAGCCCCTCACTGGGGGATTCTAGGCAGGGGCTCTACCACTGAGCCACGCCCCCAGCCCCTCACTGGGGGATTCTAGGCAGGGGCTCTACCACTGAGCCACACCCCCAGCCCTCACTGGGGGATTCTAGGAAGGGGCTCCACCACTGAGCCACACCCCCAGCCCCTCATTGGGGGATTCTAGGCAAGAGCTCTCCTGCTGACCTACACCCTCAGCCCTTTGAGAATGGATCTAGTATCCATGTGTACATATGAATACCTCATGTCCATATCCATAGGGTCAATGTATGCAAAAAGTCCACATTCCTAGTTTTCCTCCTAGCAATTTCCTTTTGTCTCTTTCCTACCCTGCTGTAAATTTCAAGCTCCCACATCTGCCTCTTTTTTCTTCATTGTGATAATTAATTTAATCTGCTGCTTAGTTTTGAAGGTAAAAGCTGTTGGCAGCTGGGAATTTTGGGACCTGAAGGTGAGAATGCTCAGGCGCTGCAGATTTAGCATTGTGGAGCATCTGCCTCTCAGAATGTTCCTTCCTGCGCAGTGTCTAAGAAGACATCTTCTGCATCTCTGAGTGGAGAGAACATTGTTCTACTGGGGAAAATACCTTTCTCATGTCTATACTAGCTACAGTTGTGTTAGGTTGATTCACTTTCTAACTGCCCAGGGGTTTTCTAAGTCTGTCTCTGTCTCTCTGTACCACTGAGCCACACCCCAGCTCCTCACTGGGGGATTCTAGGCAGGGGCTCTACCACTGAGCCACACCCCAGCCCCTCACTGGGGGATTCTAGGCAGGGGCTCTACCACTGAGCCACGCCCCCAGCCCCTCACTGGGGAATTCTAGGCAGGGGCTCTACCGCTGAGCCACACCCCAGCCCCTCACTGGGGGATTCTAGGCAGGGGCTCTACCACTGAGCCACACCCCCAGCCCCTCACTGAGGAAATTCTAGATAAATGTTCTAATTTGCATGATTTTCATCCTAAGTAAACACCTCTTTTTTTCTTTTCTTTTCTTTTTTTCGAGATAGTGTTTCTCTGTGTAGCCTTGGCTGTCCTGGACTCCCTTTGTAGAATAGGCTGGCCTCGAACTCAGTGATCTGCCTGCCTCGGCCTTCTGGAGTGCCGAGATTAAAAGGTGTGTGCCACTATGCCCAGCTAACACACACTTTTAAAATCAGCATTCCTTTCCGTAAGACACTGTGGTGACTGCTCTTTGGCGATGTCTAAGGAGACGATTAGCAAACGCATTTTCCTACACAAGTAGGGAAGTGAAGTAAGAAAGAACTAGACCACGAGATATTTTTCCTTCCTTAAATAGAGCCTGGGCCTCCAATCTCACAGCTTAAAATTCCTGCAGCTGTGGAGACTCGCAGTGGGTGCTGGTATAGAAGTGTGAGCCTGTACTGCGTGCCAGTGGCTTTCTGCTTTTGAATGTGTGAAGCGCTGTGGATGTGGCTCCTCTTTAGAGCGCTTTGGCACTGACCGCTCAGGGGACACGCGCTCGTTGGGAAGAGCATATGCACAGCCGAACGGAGCGGGTTTGGGACGCCCACATGAGTGGGAGGGGCCTCGTTGTTTCGTGGGCGTGTCCTCACAGTTTGGTGGGAGGAGTCTCATGGTTCAGGTCAGTCTGAGCCTTGAAATTGATCCTGTCTTCTGGACCCAGGTGTCATTCTCTCCTAGGTGGCTGCCTTCGGGTGTAACACAGCCCTCCAGAATTTAGAAATACCTTGCAAAACGGGGAAGTTACAGGAGCGATTCAGAGGTGAGCCCTCTTGTCTAGGTAGTTCTGTACGGCCTCTGGTTCCCCCTCCCCCTCCGAGACAGAGCTTCTCTGTGTGGCCTTGGCTTTCCTGGACTCGCTTTGTAGACCAGGCTGGCCTCGAACTCACAGCGATCCACCTGCCTCTGCCTCCCGAGTGCTGGGATTAAAGGCGTGCGCCACCACCCCTCGGCCCTGTGATGATTCTTAGTGGAAATATCTGACATGCAACCCCTGTGGGGGCCAGGACCCACAGGTTGAGAACCGCTGGTCTGCAAACACACAGCCTCATGTAGCCCAGGCTGATCCTTTAAAGGGTTATGTAGCTCAGGATGACCCAGTGCTCCCGGTTATCTTGCCTGCACCTTTAGAATTCAGGGATTAGCAGCATGCACCCCCAACCTCAGTTTATAGGGTTGCTGGGGAGAGACCCCCGGGCTCTGTGCATGTTAAACAAGTTTTTTTGTTTTGTTTTGTTTTGGTTTTTTGGTGCATGCTAAACAAGTGCTCAACGACTGAAGTATAGTTGGCCAGCTAGGAAGCAGCAGAGCCCCCAGGGCCCTCTCTCTCCTCTGTGTGACACTCCTGAGGTCCTGCCAGCAAGCAGACAGCCCTCTTTGAGAATAGCCAGAGTGCTCCTGCTGTCACAGGAACCAGGAAGGATGCCCCAGGTCAGGAAGGAAAAAAAAAACTGCCTGCTCCATCATCTCATGAGTCAAGCAAGATCTATTCTCCAGGACAGTCTCCTTTCTATGATGGAAAACCTGAAGCTGTAAGTCCCGCCCCAGGCCCTCCGTCCATCTCTAGACATCACAAGTGTCACCACAGGGCCCCCGTGTCAGCCACTGGTGACACCAAGTTGACATTCGAGGCCACATGCAACCTCAGGGTACCCCCAAAGTCTACCCACTTTTCTTGGTCTGCAGCTGACTGAACAAAAAAGAGCCTTGCATGGAAGAGGTGTTGGAGCAAATGTGCTGCAGAGGGTATGCTAAAGTGCCTTCTGGGGCATGCTGGAGAGATGGCTCAGTGGTTAGAGCACTGGCTGTCCTTCCAGAGGACCCAGGTTCAATTCCCAGCATCGACATGGCAGTTCACGACTGTCTGTAACTCCAGGTCCAGGGGGGTCTGACTCCCTCACACATGCAGGCAAAACACCAATGTGCACAAAATAGAATAAAAATAAATAGATTAAAGAAGTCCCCTCTGGGCCAAGGAAAGAACAGAAACCACCTACTCACACCACAGTCTGAAATTAGGGGGGGCGGAGGAGTGTGGTTGAATGTCAATCAGGAACATATTTTGCTATTTTGGGTTTAGGGTTCTTCTTCTTCTCCTCCTCTTCCTCCTGCTCCTCCTCCTTCTTTGTTTTGTAGTAAGTGGCCTTTGTGGGTCTCGCTATATAGCCCTGGTTAGCCTGAAACTCCCTGTGTAGACCAGGCTAGCCTCAAACTCCAGATACCCACCTGACTCTGTGTCCTTAGGCATGCTGGAGTTAAAGGCATGTGCCACCACTGTTTGATTTTGTTTTGTTTTGTTTTTGTGACAGTTTTTTTTTTTTTTTTTTTTTTGAGACAGTTTTTCTCTGTTACACAGATTCCTGGCTCTCCTGGACTCTCTTTGTAGACCAGGCTGGCCTTGAACTCACAGAGATCCACCTGCTTCCCAAGTGCTGGGATTAAAGGGATGCGCCACCACTGCCCGGCTTAAATAGCCCAGATTGCCCTTGAATTCATAGATAGCTGAGGATGACCCTGAACTCCTGATCTTCCTGCCTCCATAGTACTGAGAATATAGATATGAGGTTTTTGTTGTTGTTGTTGTTGTTGTTGTTGTTGTTGTTTTTTTGGTTTTTTGAGACAGGGTTTCTCTGTGTATTGTATTTGTTTTTGTTTTTGGTTTTTTGAGACAGGGTTTCTCTGTGTTAGCCTTGGCTGTTCTGGACTCGCTTTGTAGACCAGGCTGGCCTCGAACTCACAGCGATCCGCCTGCCTCTGCCTCCCGAGTGCTGGGATTACAGGCGTGCGCCACCATGCTCAGCTAACATGAGTTATCTTCAATTAAAAAAAAAAAAAATAGGGGGCTGGAGAGATGGCTCAGTGGTTAAGAGTGCTGACTGCTCTTCCAGAGGTCCTGAGTTCAATTCCCAGCAACCACATGGTGGCTCACAACCATTTGTAATGGGATCTGGTGCCCTCTTCTGGTGAGCAGGTGTACATGCAGGCAGAGCACCATATACATAATAATAAATAAATCTTTAAAAAAAAAAAAAAAATAGCCCAGGCTGGCTTTGAAGTTACCTTGTAGCTGAGCATAACCCCAAACCCTTGATCAACCCAAGGCCACCTCCCACGTGCTATGATTATGGATGTGCAGCCCCATTTCCAGCTTTCCGGGGTGTCAGGAATTGAACCGGGGGCTTCAGGTAGGGCTAGGGAAGCATTTTATCCACTGACAGATACGAATTCTGGCGAGTAGACAGAAGCCAGCATTCCTCAGGAACCTGTGAGGCCAGCTGACCTCTGTCAAAAGGAACCATGTCCCTACCACTCTCCGCAGGGACAAATGGCTACCTACGCTGCCTAGTAGTATTCAAAGCCCATGCTGGCCTCCAGGTCCTCTCAGTGTCCCTAGTGCCTGGTACAGGATTCAGACTCCAGTCTGGCATCCTGGCTCTTCTCATCTCTTCTCAGGCTCCTCCCTGCCCCACCCTAAACTCCCCCAGCTCACAGGCTCCCTGTACCCCACTATAGCCATGTCCTGTCTACTGTTTTCTCTCTCTGCTCTAGACTCTTGCAGATGCCTCTGGCTGTACCCTCCCTTGTATCTACAAAAAAAACAAAAAAACAAAAAAAACCTTCCCGTTGACCATATCTCATTAGCGGCCACGCCTTCGGTTTACACAGCTGGTGCTGGACCCCTCAGTGTGTGCCCTTTGCAAATAAGTGGCATGGGCCGGGTGGTGGTGGCGCACGCCTTTAATGCCAGCACTCGGGAGGCAGAGGCAGGCGGATCGCTGTGAGTTCGAGGACAGCCTGGTCTACAAAGTGAGTCTAGGACAGCCAAGGCTACACAGAGGAACCCTGTCTCAAAAACAAACAAACAAACAAAACAAATCAAAGCAAGTAAGTGGCATGTGCCTGAAGCAAAGGAAAGGCATTCGTGTAGGCAACAGAAGGCAAAAGGGCCAAGGTAGGGATTGCTGTCGCAGACGCAGCTGCTATGGGCTCCCAGTCAAGCCCACAGGCTCACAGCAAGGCGTGCAATCAAAGTCACTGCCCTCCAAGCCGGGCGTGGTGGCTCACACCTTTAATCCCAGCACTCGGGAGGCAGAGGCAGGTGGGATCACTGTGAGTTACACAGAGAAACCCTGTCTCAAACAAACAAACAAACAAAACAAAACAAAAGTCACTGCACTCCATGCCTGCCCAGACTAAGCCAACGGAGGTAGAGACAGAGCTCCCCACAAGCTGGGCTGAGGGAGAGTTCTCTCTCCCAGCCAGCCTTCGACCTGACCTCCACAGGGACCTCTGAGAGTCTTGGATGAAAGCTCCGGGCTGGAAGAGAACCAACTTTTCCCTACACACTTTCCCATTCTAGATGAAGAATCTGCGCCCTGGGGCTTAGGGTCTCAATCAAGGTCACACACTGAATTCCCCACTGGCATCCGAGCCACTTAATTCTTAACCCAGGGCAGAGCTCGGAGAATCAGAGCCAAAGGGAAATGGACACTCCAGGAGAAGCCCAAGACCTGTGAAACCACCCTTGGATATTAGTTCTTGTTCTCTTTTGTTTGTTTGTTTTTAATATTTTTGATCTTTATTTATTTATTATTGTGTATACAGTGCAGGTGTACATGCAGGCCAGAAGAAGGCATCAGCTCACATTATAGATGGTTGTGAGCCACCATATGGTTGCTGGGAATTGAACTCAGGACCACTGGAGAAGCAGTCGGTGCCCTTAACCTCTGAGCCATCTCTCCAGCCCTCTTTTGTTTGTTTGTTTGAGACAGGGTTTCTCTGTGTAGCCCTGGCTTGCCTTTGCCTCCCGAGTGCTGGGATTAAAGGCGTGTGCCACCAACGCCTGGCTTCAGTTCTCATTCTCAACCAGGCAGCTATACACATTCTTTAGACAGTCTCAGTTAGGCAGTGTGGCTCACCATTGTAATCTAGCATTCGGGAGGACGAGGCAGGAGGATTGTTATAAGCTTTTAATGCCAATGCGGACTACATAGTGGTTGGAGGGGGGGGGGGGGGCGGGGAGAAGGAAAGGATGTGGTTGGTTTAGAGTTTCAGCACCAGATGAATAAAAGAAAAGAATGAATGGGTGAAAGGAAGGAAAAAGGATGCCTGGCAGTGGTGGCGCACGCCTGTAATCCCAGCACTCAGGAGGCAGAACTCTGTGAGTTCGAGGCCAGCCTGGTCTACAAAGCGAGTCCAGGACAGCCAAGGCTACACAGAGAAACCCTGTCTGGGCTGGGGGACAGGGCGGGGAACAAGAAGAAGAAGAAGAAAGGAAAAAGGAAGGACTTAACTGCTTCTGGCTGTGGTGGACGAGAAGGTTTATTGTAGACATGTGAGAGAGCAGAGCCAGAGGCAAGGACATCCGGGAGAGTCTAGAGTGGACATGACAACACCGAGTCATGTGAGAGGAGTGGGACGGGAAGGGAGAGGGGAGATAGGGGAACCAGGTGCAGCAGCCAGGAGGCCCAAAAAAGAGTGGGTAGCCAAAATGGTTGGATTATATAGGGAATGGCAGCTGGGGGCAGGGCAGCCCTTGGGCTGGAGAAGTTCAGGGTAAGGGGTAGGGTATGCCAGCAAGGAGGATTATGGGATGCAGGGAGAACCAGGTTTGCCTTGATATGTTAATAGGCTCCCCTGGCATCTGTCCCAGGTTTGAGAGCTATGAAAAACTAACGCGTACTAAGTCCAGGGCTACAGAGAGAGACTTTGTCTCAAAACCAAACAGAAATACCCCTCTGGGGCAAGTTCACTGTCGCTCCCTTCCACAGGTCGGAAATCCAGAGAGGGTAAGGGGCCTGCTCACCATCCCACAGTTGAAGACTAGCTGGGTCAGGGTTTGACTGTTTCCCTATGTGACAGAGCACAACACCCACCTGTCATCCCAACACTGAGAAGGCTGAGGTATAAGTCTAGCCTGGGCTACATAGTGGTGTAACAGGACAAGACAGTGCCGAGGTCCCTCAATCTTGTATTCTTTGTGTTTGTTTGTTTGTTTCCCGAGACAGGGTTTCTCTGTGTAGCCCTGGCTATGCTGGACTCGCTTTGTAGACCAGGCTGGCCTCGAACTCACAGAGATCCGCCTGCCTCTGCCTCCCAAGTGCTGGGATTAAAGGCGTGCGCCACCATGCCACCGGCTTTCATCTTATATTCTTGCCAAGGCCATTTCTGTTTTAACTAGGATTTGCTCTCCTTGATGGAAAACCCTGTAGGAAACTACTCCAGTTTTGTGGTAGGAACCAAAGTCGGAAATGTCCTGGCTGACGTATCTTAGCCTTTGTTAGAGCTGCCTGTTTGTGCGGAGCCCCCTCCAGATAATTGCTTATCTCATCTTCTGTTAAAACTGCTTCCTACAAGGCGAGCCTGGTCTACAGAGTGAGTCTAGGACAGCCAAGGATACACACAGAAACCCTGTCTTGAAAAACCAAAAATAAAAAAATAAAAAATAAAAAGAAAGAAAGGAAGGAGCCCACATTAGTAATGATGACAATAGTTGGGTGTGGTGTCACACAACTTAAATCCTAGTACTGGGAAGGCAGAGGACAGTAGATCTCTGAGTTTGGGGCTAGCCTGGTCTACAGAGTGAGTTCCAGGACAGCAGAGCTACACAGAAAAAAACCCATCTGGAAACACGCATAACACACAAACAACAGCGACAACAGTAACAACGACAATAATAATACAGATATGGCCCACATCTTTATCTCCGCACTTGGGAGCAGAGGCAGGCGGATCTCTGGTTTTCAAGGCCAGCCTGGTCTACAGAGCTAGTTCCACGACATCCCAGCACTAAATAAACGCAAACAGCAGCCACCAGCTGCTGGCGTGTCAGTGCTGTCCTCGTTGAGCCACAAAAATGAGGGGCAGGCTAAGTCTGGCACCTCCCCGCGGTAGCCGCGGCACCCATCTCACCCAGGCTGCAGGCTGACAGAGGCAGGTAGGAAGCAGAAGTCTGGCTACTCGGCTCAGCCATCTTGCCCTACAAACCCACAGCCCTTGGTTCTGGAGAGCTGGGAAGAAGAGAGAGCAAGGGAGACCCCACCAGTTCCGTGATCCGCCGCGGGGTTCCACGGCAGAGGTCTCTTAGCTTCAGAGGTAGCCAAGCTGGTCCCTTGGCTGCCTCAACAGGACCAGGGTGCACTCACAGGACGCAGTGACTTAAAAGAGTCGATGGAGTGGAAGGACGTTTCCTACCCTGTACTGAAAAGAGGGGTGAAGCCTCACTGTGCAGTCCGGGTAGATCTCAAACTCCCAATTCTCCTGCCTCAGACTCCTCAATGTCGGATTACGGTGGTTTTGACCACAGCAGCTGGACACAGAGTTGCTTTTTTTTTTTTTTTTTTTTTTTTTTGGTGGTAGCACAGTCATACATACCACAGGAAGGTGCCTGATTTCGAGAAGTGAACACATCCTGCGTAGAAAGAGGTTTTACGAAACATAGCTCACCCCGGTTTCGTGGAAAGTGTGGGGTGAACACTGGGTGACCGGAAGCAGGGGCCTGTGGCCACACTGTGTGAGCGCGCACTCAAGAGGGGGGTAGGGCTAGGGACAACTGAAGAGGCCGGAAGGGAGCTTGGATCCCCTGGAGCTGGAGTTACTGGTGGTTTTGAGTTACACAGTTGTGGGGGTTAGGAACCAAACCCGGGTCTTCTGGGAGAGCAGCAAGCCCTCCTAACCGCGGAGGCATCTCCAGCCCTCATTTAGAATCCTCTTAAAAAATATTTTTAGAGGTTTGCTTATTTTATGAGTAGGGGGGGGGGGCGTGGTGGCATAAACCTTTAATCCCAGCACTCGGGAGGCAGAGGCAGGCGGATCGCTGTGAGTTCGAGGCCAGCCTGGTCTACAGAGTGAGTCAAGGACAGCCAAGGCTACACAAAGAAACCCTGTCTAAAAAAAAAAAAGAAAGAAAGAAAGAAAAGAAAAGAAAAGAAAAGAAAAGGTTTACCTGCATGTACACTATGGTGCCCAGAGAGGCCAGAGGAGGTGCGTGGTCCATTGGAAATGGGGTTGTGGACAGTTTCAAGCAACCATGAGGGTGCTGGGATTTAACCCTGGTCCTTCATAAGAGCATAGCGGTCTTAACTATGGCACCATCTCCCCAACCCCAAGAGTCTTTTCCATTTAAGGTCACGTGGACAGGTTTGGGGGGAAGGGGGGTGGACATCCTTGAAGTCACCGTTTATACTGCCACATGTCCCTCAGCCTCATTTTTCTCAGCTGTGGTGAGGACTGGCTGTGTAAGCCCCGTATGTGCCCAGAAAAGACCCCACACCACATAGGCACCCCGTGAAGTGCCTCGTTTAAAAAGTCCCTCATTGGATTGGTAGGTTGAGGCAAGCCTGGGCTACATGAAAAACCAAAGACAGAGGCTGGGGGAGACTGAGGCAGGATGTTTGCTAGGAGCTAGAAGCTGGCCTGGGATACACAATAGCCCTGTTTCAGCCCGGAGGGGCTCGCTTTTAATCCCACCCAGCACTCAGGAGGCAGAAGGGGTCTGCACAAGAAAACAGCAAACAAACAAAAAACAGGGTTTCTCTGTGTAGCCTCGCTTTTAATCCCACCCAGCACTCAGGAGGCAGAAGGGGTCTACACAAGAAAACAACAAACAAACAAAAATAATCCTGTTTCTTGTTTTGTTTTTTGAGACAGGGTTTCTCTGTGTAGCCCTAGCTGTCCTGGAACTCACCCTGTAGTCCAGGCTGGCCTCGAACTCACAGAGCTCCACCTGCCTCTGTCTCCCAAGTGCTGAGATTAAAGCCCTGTCCTATCACACACAGCATTCATTTGTAAAGAGGTGGGGAGCTGGAGAGATGGCTTAACAGCTAAGAGGAGCTATTGCTGCTCTTCCAGGGAATCCAGGTACGGTTCCCAAAATGCACGGAACCCCCTCCTTCTAGGGAGCCCAGTGCCCAGTGTATCCTAAGCAAGTGTCCTGCTACTGAGCTGTATCTGAGCCCTCTCAGATTTTCTCATTCATGGTTTCTCCTTCCCACTCCATCCTTGGCCCCCTTCACTTCTGTTGTGCTCTGTACTCTGATATACCAATTCCCCCCCCTTCTCTCTCCCTCTTCCTCCTCTCCCTCCCCCTCCCTCTTCCTTTTCCTCTCTTTCTCCCCATCCATCACCCCCTTGCCCCCCCCCCCCCCTCCCGCCCCTCTCTCACACTCTCATCCTTACATGTCAGTCTTGTCTTCCCTTCCTCAGGCCGGGGAAGCCCCACAGGCTTGGCCTCACCCACAGTCCAGCAGCTAGCTGGGTGAGACTCAGGTGAGTCACCAAAAGGAAGGAGTGGACATTCCTGCAATTTTTCTACAGGTATCAGTGACTTGGCACCTTCCTGTCCCCTCCCAAAAGTCCCGGAACTTCCCAAAAGTCACACACCTGAGGAGGGACCACATAGAGAGATAGTTATGCCGAGGCAGATCGAGGGGGCATACCCTGGTAATGCCAACACTCCTGATCCCCCTGCCTCAGCTTCCGGGACTCTGGGATTACAGGTTGTCCATCGCCCTGCCTGGTGAACCAGAGCACTGGGGATTACAGCCAGAACTTCATGCACGCTAAGCAAACACTGCGCCACGACCCAGCCTAGCCCAGTGTTATTTCAATATACACACCATCCCCAGAGGCACCCCTGCCCTCCCCGTACCCCTCCTCCCCCGCGCACCATTTTTTTTCCAAGTAAGGAAACAGAAGGACTGTGTTGTTTCAGGGTGACACAGCCAGGGAGTGGTCCAGCCTGGCCACCACCAGCATGACAACCACTGACCTCAGACTCCCTGGCTGGGGCCAGCTTCCTTGTCACTCAGGAAGAGCAATGCAGGGGAGGGGGCGGCGGGAGGGGGGTGGATGACGCAGGGTGGGGGGGAGCAGGAGAGGGGGCAGATCGCGAGGGGGGGGAGCTGGGGCGGGGCTGGTGTAAAACACATCCCTCCCCTCAAAGAGGATGAGCGGTGTTTCTGGAGCCAACCACGAGTGACCATGAACCGGGAACACAGATTCACGATGCCCTAAGCACGCATGCTTCCATACTTGACAGTTCCGTGCCATTCACAGGAATGGAACGAGGAAGACGGTTCAACACTGCGCCTGTCAAACACACCAGTGGATGCTCAGAGCAATGTGGGGGATAATATTCTGCGGTAAGTCCCGGATTCTATCTGACGACACTTTTGAGCTTTTGGGATTGGTAGACACTAGGGATGGGTTTGCACATCCCCCAAAACCATCCAACGGCCACCAGAATATGAGATCAAACACCGAGATAAGCAATGAAAGACCATGGGTAGCCCAAGATAAATTTGCCTCTGGATCTATAACCGTCCAACGCTCCACAGTTAGTCAATCGGCTTTGTAGAATGTTTGATACGGATGAGGCTTTTTTCTTTCTTTTCTTTTCTTTTCTTTTTTGGTCTTTTTTTGAGACAAGGTTTCTCTGTGTAGCCTTGGCTGTCCTGAACTCCCTTTGTAGACCAGGCTGGCCTTGAACTCACAGCGATCAGCCTGCCTCTGCCTCCCGAGTGCTGGGATTAAACGTGTGCGCCACCACGCCTGCCTTGACAGCCACCTTCTTACAGAGCACACACTATGCCCGAGGCCCTAAAGCAATCATATGTTCTGGTTCCTCAGATTCCTTCTATCCCTCCATGTGACGTCTTTGTGAAGCTCAGGCTGGCCTCAAACTTAAGATATAGCTCAGGATAGCTTCTAACTTTCCATCCTCCTGCCTTGCCTGCCTGAACACTAGAATTTTAGGCAGGCACCACTACACCTAGACGGATCTCCCATTGGACTCCAAACTTTATCTATTTTACTCTTGCAGATGAGGCTAAGAAAGACACCTGCTAATGATTAGTCACACAGCCCTCGCAATCTGGGACCAGGCCCCCTCTCTTACTCACTGAATTATGACCTCTTAGGAGAAAGTATTTGTGACTTTTTTTTTTCATTTTGGCTTATCTTTTATTTTTTTTATTTTTATTTTTAATTTTTTTATTATTTATTTATTTATTTCATTTTGGCTTATCTTAAACTTACAAAATCTAGGGCTGAATGGCTCAGTGGTAGAGCCCCTGCCTAGAATCCCCCAGTGAGGGGCTGGGGGCGTGGCTCAGTGGTAGAGTGCTTACCCTATCATGCAGGAGGCCTTGGGCTCCCTCCTTCCCAGCTGAGGCTGATTCAGTGACTCAGGACACTCACAGTACGCAGTGAGATCACTACTGTAGGTGGCTGCCACTCAGTCCTTGCTCTCCTCTCTCTCTGGCTCCCACTCATCAGCTACACTGAGCTGTGGATGATTCTGTGCCCTCAGGGCCTGCAAAGTTTCCCTAGGCGCTCACTAATTCACACCTTAAGTGAGAGCCCTCTCAGGGACTCGGTCATCTGGATCTCCCCCACCTGCGGTTTACCCAACTCTTGTAACTTTGTTTCTTCTCTGAAGATTTATCTACATCACATTAGATAACAAATGTAGCCTCCCCACCCTAAGGGCCTTAGGGGTGGGACCCTTGCTGTTTCCTGTTGTGTCCTAACCCCTGGATCAGTGCCCAGCACAAAGGAGGTCCTTGGTAGGGTGCTAAAGGAACTGGGGGGGGGGGTCCCTCTACTATGTTTTCCTTCATGAAATTACTCTGCCTGGGCAAGGTGTAATGGCATGCCGGACTAAACTCCTATCTGGTCAAGGATTCTAACCTTTATGTGCGCTCTCTCTCTCTCTCTCTCTCTCTCTCTCTCTCTCTCTCTCTCTCTCTCTCTCTCTCTCTCTCTCTCTCTCTCTTTCTCTCTCTCTCTCTCCCCCTCCCTCTCCCCCTCCCCCCTCAATTAGCTCTAGCCTTGAGCACAGAGATTTCCCCTTGTATTCCACCACACACAAAGCTGAAAAGGACGGTCTTTTTTGTTTTGGTTTGGTTTTTCGGGACAGGGTTTCTCTGTGTAGCCTTGGCTGTCCTGGACTCACTTTGTAGACCAGGCTGGCCTCGAACTCCACAGCGATCCTCCTGCCTCTGCCTCCCAAGGGTTGGGATTAAAGACGTGAGTGTGCCACCACGCTCAGTGAAAAGGACTGTCTTTAGGTGGACACTCTGTCACTTCATGTCCAAAGAGACTCACACAAAACTCACTTTCCCTAGTAACCAAACTCCTGTGGTTCCCTCACCCACAGCCTCTAGCAAAACCCAAAGCCCTAATTTGCTTGCTACTTAGCCACGTTCAACTTCCTGGGTCTACCACCAAAGTGGAGTAAACTGTCCCAGCAAGAAAGCAAGACACCTGAGATTTGAACCCAGCGAGTCAGATTGACAGGGTTGGGAACTCAGAGTCCCTGAATCAGGCCTCTTGGGAAGGGTAGTCTTGTGGGTTATGGAAGAGGAAGGGGAGGTGCCCACAGAACCCGGGTTGACTCACTCTTAAACAAACGGTGGGAGGAGCCCTGGGGCCACAAAACTCTCTAGGGTCAGTCTGGAACAGAGGTGAAAGGAGCCAAACCCAGACGCGAGCATGTGTCTACCGAGGAGGCAGCTGCTGCTGTGGCTGCTGCTGCTGCTGACGGTCTGCGTCCCAGGTAAGGGCTGGGTGGGTGACACCCGGGGTGAGTTAGCGGGCTGGAGGATTTCCCAGCGCTCCACCCTTCTCCTCCCATTCCTGCTATTCTCGGGGTGTGTTCTTCAGCCGAGGCACAGCCAGACACCCGCGGGCATTCGTTTAGTAAGCTCGGATTCCAGGCGCACCGTTCCAGGCTTCCCTGCAAAGTCAAAACTGGAGGGTGGGGAGGGACAGCGAGGTCGGAAACCACGGAGCCAGGGGTTGAAAGACTGGGCATGTGACCTCGCGGACGCTCCCCCACAGCGTCCTGTTCTCTGTGGGACCCCGCTTTGGGACAGGAGGGAGACCGACATCTCGACCGGCCCAGAGTTCAGCGGGAGCCCCAGGGCCTGTCCCCCGAGTACACTTGGCTTTGGCTGCTTCCTCACCTGCTTCCCCCCACCCCACCCCAGCCCCCGGAAATGTGGGGAAGGAAGCAGAGGAAAAGAAGAAGGAACTGAGTCAGGGTTTGGCACCGTGAATTATTCGGAAAAGCCCTCTCCGGTCCGCGGGAGGCCGGGGATGAGTAATGGGGCGGGAAAGGGACCTCCGCGGGGGGCCCGGGTGGTCCGGGAGCTGGAGGGGATAGGAGTTAGGGGCGCAAAGGGGGAGGGGGCTTCTATTGCATAAAGGAGAACTGGCCCAGAGTGGACCGGCTCGGAATCGCAGATAGGATCTCGGGGCGCAGAGAGGACAGCTCTTACTGTCAAACAGCCCGGGGAGGACAGGCGTGTGGTCAGAACCGCTATTTAGCCTTTTTATTTTCTGGAATGTATCTGGGAGATGGGGGCGGACCTGCGGAGGGGTGCCGCACTAATATCCTGATTAGAAACCAGGCGAACGGAGGGAAGGGCTACGACACTAGGAAAGAGTTGGGGGACAGGTCAGAGCCTAGAGGAGGACCTGTGGGCGGGGCTTCGGTCCTGAGGCAGGACAAGTATTTTTGGGGGCTGAAGTGGGTCTATGACAGTGGGTCTCAACCTTCCTAAAGCAGCGACCCTATAATACGATTTCTCATATTGTGGTGATCCCCAACCATAAAGTTATTCCGTTGCTACCTCATAGCTGTAAGTTTGCTACTGTTATGAATCTTTTTTGTTGTTGGTGGTGGTGGTGGTGGGGTTTTTTTTTTTTTTGGTTTTTGGTTTTTCGTGACAGGGTTTCCCTGGGTAGCCCTGGCTGTCCTGGACTTGCTTTGTAGACCAGGCCGACCTCGAACTCAGAGCAATCCTCCTGCCTCTGCTTCCCAAATGCTGGGATTAAAGACATGTGCCACCATGCCCGGCCCTGTTATGAATCTTAATATAAAATGTCTGATATGCAGGATATCTGATGTATGGCCTTTTCTGGGGGCCGCGACCTACGGGTTGAGAACCCCTGGTCTATGATATTCCGGGGAAGCTTGAGCAGGGTTTGTCTATCAAGAATAGAGCAGAGAGGGGGCTGGAAAGATGGCTCAGTGGTTAAGAGCACTGCCTGCTCTTCCAAAGGACCCGGGTTCAATTCCTAGCACCCACATGGCAGCTCACAACTGTCTATAACTCCAAGGTCTGACACCAACACACAAAAATTAAAATAAAAAATAAATTAAATTAAATATTAAAAGGAAAAAAGAATAGAGCAGAGTGCCGTGGCAAAATACAAAATAGCTGTAATCCGAGTCCCTGTGGATCTCTGAATCTGAGGCCAGCTTGGTTTACACAGAGTTCCGGACCAGCCATATGCAGTGAGACCATTTCAAAAATATTTAATAAAATAATAAAATAAGGTAGGAAGAGAGTTTAGGGAAGGGGCTGAAGGGCGGGACTAGAGTCTAGATGAAATCTTGAAGCAAGGCTGAGGAAAGCCCAGGGTAAAGCCAGAATATTGGGACCGGAAGATTGGAAAGCTGTGGGCGGGGCTAGGACCTAGGGGAGGTGTTGGGGGAAGGTGGAGAGGATGGTTTCGGAAGTCACCTCGGTTGAGGTTATCTTGGTTGGGGGTTGATGAGCGGGGTTAGAGCTTCAGGATGGAAGCTCCGGCCTTGGAGAGAGCACTGAGGAGAAGCTATGGAAGAGAGTGAAACCAGGGGATAAGAGATAAAGATCCACTTGGCTCAGCGGTTAAGAGCACTTGTCTGCTCATCCAAAGGTCCTGAGTTCAATTCCCAGCAACCACATGGTGGCTCACGACCATCTATAATGAGATCTGGTGCCCTCTTCTGGTGCGCAGGTGTACATGCAGGCAGAACACTGTATACATAATAAATAAGTATGTAATAAAAAAAATCCCAGCGCACAGGAGCCTGAGGTAGGAGGATTGCTCCGAGTTTGAGGTTGGAGAGAGAGAAGAAGAGGGAAGGAGAGGGAGGGAGGGGAGGAAGGGGGAGGAGAGGCAGATGGAAAAGAGAACCAAGGGCAGCCAAGACATGATACACTAATCTGAGGCCACCAGGCCTCCAGACCAGTTTGACCGCACTGAGTGAGAGGCAGATGGCGGCTCTGCACCCCCTGACCGCTGCTTCTCTTCTCCCAGCTTGCCAGGGCCTGCGGTGCTTGCAGTGTGAGAGTAACCAGAACTGCCAGGCGGAGGAGTGTGCCCTGGGTCAGGACCTCTGCAGGACCACCAAGCTGCGGGAATGGCAAGGTGAGGTTGAACCCCACCCCACTCTGACCTCCGCCCCCAAGTGAGAGTTCGAGGCCAGCCTGCACAGAGAGACCCACCCCCGCCCCCCCCTCGAAAAACAGAAACAAAACAAAAGACAAGAAGAAAAGTCCGCAAGGATTGGCGGTGGGGACGGGAGGGAGTGTCAGGGCCGGCTAGGACTACGGGGTCTCTTGGGGACCAAAAGCTGCAATCCTCACAGATGATGACGAACTGGAGGTGGTAACGAGAGGCTGTGCCCACACAGAGAAGACCAACCGGACCATGAGCTACCGCATGGGATCATCCATCATCAGCCTGGCAGAGACTGTGTGTGCCACGAACTTGTGCAACCGACCCAGACCTGGTGAGTCGGGCGTCCCCGCCGCCCCCAGCCAAAGCCCGTCGGTACCGCAGTTCTGCTCCACAATTACATCACTGCAGCACCAAGCCCATCACTTTCCCCAGTACCCCACCCCACCCCCCACCCGCACAAATCATCTGCAGCCTTGCCCCGATTTTACTTCCCTTAGCAATATCCCCAAGACGTCTCTACCCGTATCACCAAATCATCTCCTCACCTCAAAATTAACGTCAAACTCGGGTTGTTTGGTTGAGACTATTTAGCCCATGCTGGCTGAGTAGGGGAGGGAGGAGGGGGGATCCTGCTGCCTCAGCTTCTTGAGTGCTTTGAGCTTTGAGCTGCCACACCCAGCCCCTGCCCTGACCGGAACATCATCCGTAGGCCATGGGGTAGCAAACATGGCTGTCCCTGTAGAAGATAACACATCCGCCGGACTTGGTGGCTCTTGCCTGTTGTCCTAGCTCCTCAGGAGGAGGATGCAGGAAGATTACAAGTTGAAGGCCAGCCTTGGGCGACTTAGGCTCTGTCTCAAAGTAAAAACTAGAGGAGGAGCTGAGAGATGGCTCCCTGGCTAAAGGTACTTGTTGCTCAAGCCTAGCGACCCGTGCAAAGGTGGAAGGAGAGAAGTGATTCCCCACAAAGTTGTTCTCTGATCCACACACACACACGAATACACACACACACACATACACACACCAATGATAACAGTAACAACAAGAATAATAAATTAAAAAATTTTAATCTAAAACATAGGGCTGGGGGTGTGGCTCAGTGGTAGAGCCCCTGCCTAGAATCCCCCAGTGAGGGGCTGGGGGCGTGGCTCAGTGGTAGAGCCCCTGCCTAGAATTCCCCAGTGAGGGGCTGGGGGCGTGGCTCAGTGGTAGAGCGCCTGCCTAGAATCCCCCAGTGAGGGGCTGGGGGCGTGGCTCAGTGGTAGAGCCCCTGCCTAGAATCCCCCAGTGAGGGGCTGGGTGTGTGGCTCAGTGGTAGAGCCCCTGCCTAGAATCCCCCAGTGAGGGGCTGGGGGCGTGGCTCAGTGGTAGAGCCCCTGCCTAGAATCCCCCAATGAGGGGCTGGGGCTGTGGCTCAGTGGTAGAGCCCCTGCCTAGAATCCCCCAATGAGGGGCTGGGGGTGTGGCTCAGTGGTAGAGCCCCTGCCTAGAATCCCCCAGTGAGGGGCTGGGGGCGTGGCTCAGTGGTGGAGCTCCTGCCTAGCATGTGTGATATCTTTGTTCTCCTTCCCAACAATCTTAAAAAGAAAAGAAAGAAAAAAAAACATGATGCTCTTTGACAAAAAAAAAGCGTGTGGAGAGAGAGAAGTGTCCATAAAGCATTTTATTGAGGCCTGTGGCTTTAGGCCGTTGTCATTGGACAAAGTCCCCACAGGGAAGGTGAGGGAGGAGCAACACTCCTGTTCTTCCTGAGCATCTGGGTCCTGGATGGAAACTGATTACAGGCCTGCTGTCCCAGGGTCCTCGTGAGGGAAGAGACTGCCTTTCTGCCTGGTTCATCTTTCACCTCCATCCCTCCTCCAAACCATCTTCTGCTGCAAAGCTCAGTCATGTGCAGGGATTTTTCTCTTGAACCAAACCAAACCAAACCAAACCCAAGGAAACAACCGAATTTAGGTTTGCCATGGCACATGTGTGATGGTCAAAGGGCAGCTTGTAGGAGTCGATCCTCTCATTCTACTGAGTGGGTCCTGGGGCTTGAACCCAGGTCTTCAGGTTTTGGCTACAAGCACCTAAGCCATCTTGGTGGCCCTGGGTTTCGTTTGTTTGTTTGCTTGCTTTTGGTTTTGGAGGGTTTGTTTGCATTTGGATTTTGTTTTTGTTTTTTGAAGCAGGGTTTCTCTGTGTAGCCTTGGCTGTCCTGGACTCGCTTTTGTAGACCAGGCTGGCGTCGAACTCACAGCGATCCACCTCCTGAGTGCTGGGATTAAAGGTGTGTGCCACCACCACTACCCAGCCTAGCATTTGGTTTTTTGAGACCGGCTTTCTCTATGTAGCCTTGGCTGTCCTGGACTCGCTTTTGTAGACCAGGCTGGCCTCGAACTCACAGCGATCCACCTGCCTCTGCCTCCCGAGTGCTGGGATTAAAGGCGTGCGCCACCACCACTACCCAGCCTTGCATTTGGTTTTTTGAGACCAGCTTTCTCTGTGTAGCCTTGGCTGCCTTGGACTGGCTTTGTAGACCAGGCTGGCCTCGAACTCGCAGAGATCCGGCTGCCCCTGCCTCCCGAGTGCTGGGATTAAAGGCGTGCGCAACCACTGCCAGGCGTCTCTTTCTAGTCTTTTGCATTCCTGTCCCACTTCTGCTTTTGGCAAGGCATTCTGCCCTTAGCGTGGGAGGCAGAGTAGAGAGATGCTAGAGGGCAGGTGGGTGAGGCTGCCTGCACCAAGGATACCCAGACAGTGGTGTCCGCCAGGCTGGGGCAGCCGTGCCTTGATGTTGGCAGGTAGATAAGGGGACCTCAGTGGTGTGTGTGACCTGTGCACAGAGGCTTCTTTCATGGACGTGAGAGAGTCCCCTGTGTCGGTGGAATGCTTCTGAGGGCAGCAGCTATAAAGAGGAACAAGTGGCAGCCAGTGATCTGAGGTCTCTGAAGAGCACAAGGTGGAGGCAGGACCTGGTAGGGGGGGGGAGGGGGGAGGGCCTGTGATCCTTGGAAGAAGAGTGTTTTGCAGGTGGCAAGGCTTGCTTCGACTCCTCAGCACTGGGAGAGGGAAACAGAAAACTCTGAGCCTGAGACCACAGGAAGAGAGGGTGGGTGGTGGGGTCCCCAGATTTGGAGACAGGTTTCCCGCTAGTTTTTTGTGGCGAGCACACAGGCAGTGCCCCCCCCCCCCCGCAGCTGGAGAAGTGCGGGTAGCCAGCTCAGATCTCCTGAGACCCAGCCAGGAGGTGAAGGCGGAGCTGACACAGATCAGCCCCTCAGCAGCTGGGTGGAAGCAGCCTGGCTGTGTGCTCCTGTAAGGGAAACATTTGGGGAGCTGGGTGAGGAAGGTGGCAAACTCTAGAACAGGCTCTGATTGATGAAAAGGGACAGAAAAGAGCCGGACGTGGTGGCGCACACCTTTAATCCCAGCACTCGGGAGGCAGAGGCAGGCGGATCGCTGTGAGTTCGAGGCCAGCCTGGTCTACAAAGTGAGTCCAGGACGGCCAAGGCTACACAGAGAAGCTCTGTCTCGAAAAAAAAAAAAAGAAAAAAAAGAAAGAAAAGGGACAGAAAAAAAAAATAACTTAGAGCTGTGTGTGTCTGTGTGTGTCTGTCTGTCTCTCTGTGTCTGTGTGTGCACGCATGCATGTTTTGTGTGTACCTGTCTGGTGTGTGTGTGTGTGTGTGTGTGTGTGTGGTGTGTATATGTGTGAGTGTGTATGAGTGTGCGTGTACGTCTTGTGTGTGCATGTGTCTGTGCATGTGTGTATGTATGTCCCTGTGTGTGTTGTGCGCGCGCATGTGTGTGTGCGCGCATGTGTGCATGTGTGTGCATATGTGTGTGCATGTGTGTGTGCATATGTGTGTGTGCTTGTGTGTTAGTGTGCTGTCTGTATGTGTGTGCAAGTGTATGTGTGTGCAAGGGTATATATGTCTGTGCATATATATGTGTATATGAGCGTGTGTGTGTGTGCGCGTGCGCACAAAGAGGCCAGAGGAACATGGTGACTGTCCTACTCTGTCACTCGCCACTTTATTCTCTTCGGAGAGAGGGCCTCACTGAACCTGAGGCTACACAGGGAGCCAGCAAGGCCGAGGGATCCTCCCGGCTCTACCTCCCCGGATCTGGGATTTACAGGCACCTGCCTCTGGGGACCAAACTCAGGTCTCACGCTTGTCTCCCAAGCACCACCTGAGCTGTAAAGAAAAGAGCTACAGCAGGTGGTGCACGCCTGTAATGCCAGCACTTGGGAGGATGCAGCACATGGATTTCCCATATTTTCAAGGCCAGCCTGGTCTACCTAGCAGGTTCCAGACTGCAGAGCAAGACCTAGTTTTAAATAACATTATAATAAATGCAACCCAAATAAATTAAAATAGAAAACAAAAAAGGCTTATGTAAGCCACAGTGTGGGAGACAGGACGAGCCATATCGTACACCCCAGTACCCTGTTACCTCATGGCTGTATCCTGAGGGAGAATTCAAACCATGAGAAGCCACTGTTCTGGAATGGCTCAGTAGTTAACAAACTGGCTGCTCTTACAGAGGACCCAGGTTCAGTTCCCAACACCCACATGATGGCTGACAGCCTCCATCAACTCCAGTTCTGAGGAGGGCGGTGTCTATCGCCCTCTTCTGTCTTCCTCTGGTACTGCTTGCCCATGGTGCACAAACCAGCAAGACACCCATGCACATAAAATACAATAAAGGAGAAAAAAAAATATATTAAAAACAGCTTTCTTACTTGGGAGCCAACTTGGAGTCCCCTCCAGCATTAATTTATTCTTCTGCAAGCAGCACTGCAGATGACCTGGCCGCTCCCCACTAGTTTCCTGCTTTAAAGGTCAGTCGCTTCTCACTCTGCCACGCTGAAAACCAATCCAAATACATGGCCCTCAAGGAAACAAAGCACATCCAAGCCATGGCAGAGGCAGGTGGAGACTCAGACATGTGAGGGCAGGAGAACCAAGAGGCTACTGAGTACTCAGGTCTGCACGCCAGGCATTTGTTTGTAGTACTGTAAATGGAAGGTAGGGACTTGCGAGAATTACTTTATACTGTTGAGCCACGCCCAGCCTCTCACTGGGGCATTCTAGGCAGGGGCTCTATCACTGAGCCACACCCCAGCCCCTCACTGGGGGATTCTAGGCAGGGGCTTTATCACTGAGCCACACCCCCAGCCCCTCACTGGGGGATTCTAGGCAGGGGCTCTACCACTGAGCCACACCCCCAGCCCATCACTGGGGGATTCTAGGTAGGGGCTCTACCACTGAGCCACACCCCCAGCCCCTCCCTGGGGGATTCTAGGCAGGGGCTCTACCACTGAGTTATAGCCCAGCCCATTCCCAGCCCCTCACTATGGAATTCTCCTGCCTCAGCCTCCCAAGTGGTTCTCTGCACTGGCATCACTAAAAGTTGTTAGATCACTTGTGAGACTGGGGAGAGATTTGTGAATGAGCAATTAGGGAATTAGAAAAGGGACTGAGCATACTCCTGAAAGTCACATGACCCATGATTAGAAGAGCACCCTGGGAAGACGTGTTCACAGAGGAAACCGCCCCCATTCCCCCACACTCACACTCAGAGGGCTGGGGCACACCCCACATGGCTATTCTGGAAATTCCTGTTTCTATTTTTTTTTTTCCTTCTGAAATCCAGTCTTACTGTGTACCCCAGGCTAGCCTCAAACTTGCAATCTGCCAGCCTCAGCCATCAAGGTCCAAGAGTGACAAGAGTGTCCTGCCATGCCTGGAGGAAGATCTACTTTTGGTTTTCGTGGAAGTTTGTGGGAAGACACAGGCTGTTGTGGGCCTTTTAGGGAGATAGATGAGTTGGCTCTCTACATGGGATGATTCACCTAATTGCCTTGAGCCTGCCAGTGGGCCGCCTCAGCTCAGACGCGGCTCCAGTCTCCCGGGTCAGGAAGGAGAGGCTGCTCTTGGCTGGAGGATGGTGTGAGCCAAAGCCTGGGCAAAGGATGACATGGGTGTTTCCAGGGAAAAGCAACTCATCCAGTTGGCCTCAGTTGGAAGCTTTGAGCAAAATAATCACAGATCAATCAAGTGAGGCTTTGACCTTTCAGGTCAACTGTCACTGAGTGATAATTGTGATTCAAGGTAGCCCGTCCCAGGAGCAAAGGCAAAGATAAGAATGTGTTATTTTATGAAATAGCTGGAAGTTACATTGAGAGACCCTGTATCAAAAGGGGGAGGGCATTGAGAGTGCAACTTGATAGTAGAGCCTCTGCCTAGAATCCCCCAGTGAGGAGCTGGGGGTGTGGCTCAGTGGTAGAGCCCCTGCCTAGAATCCCCCAGTGAGGGGCTGGGGGTGTGGTTCAGTGGTAGAACCCCTGCCTAGAATCCCCCAGTGAGTGGCTGGGGTGTGGCTCAGTGGTAGAGCCCCTGCCTAGAATCCCCCAGTGAGGGGCTGGGGGCGTGGCTCAGTGGTAGAGCCCCTGCCTAGAATCTCCCAGTGAGGGATTGGGGGTGTAGCTCAGTGGTAGAGCCCCAGCCTAGAATCCCCCAGTGAGGGGCTGGGGTGTGGTTCAGTGGTAGAACCCCTGCCTAGAATCCCCCAGTGAGTGGCTGGGGTGTGGCTCAGTGGTAGAGCCCCTGCCTAGAATCCCCCAGTGAGGGGCTGTGGGCGTGGCTCAGTGGTAGAGCCCCTGCCTAGAATCTCCCAGTGAGGGATTGGGGGTGTGGCTCAGTGGTAGAGCCCCTGCCTAGAATCCCCCAGTGATAGAGCCCCTGCCTAGATCCCCCAGTGAGGGGCTGGGGGCGTGACCTCCTCCTAGGGCAGTGAGAGAGGGATTAGGGTGGAGCCGGTAGTGACAAGGACGGATGCTGGTATTGAGGGGTACCCAAGGCTGACCTGGACAGGATGAGTTCCAGGAAGAGTTGGATAAGTAGCCTTGGTGTCTGACCCACTGTGTGGTTCAGCGGGGATCCCTTCCTTCTCTTCCCAGGAGCCCGAGGGCCCGCTTTTCCCCGAGGCCGTTACCTTGAGTGCATGTCCTGCACCTCTTTGGACCAGAGTTGTGAGAGGGGCCGGGAGCAGAGCCTGCAATGTCGCTACCCTGAAGAGCAGTGTATTGAGGTGGTGACCCTCCAGAACAAAGAGAGTAAGTTCCCACCTGCTGGCAAGGCCGTTTCTAGGCTGTTCCCAGCAGAGATCTTCAGCCACCGGGAATCTAAGCGAGAGAAGGCACCTTAATCCCGCACACTAATGTGCCATGCCCCTACCACGCCCCCTGTCCAGCACGCCGCCCCCCACTCCCACCCCTCCACCCCTCCCACCCGCTTGACTGGAAGTTCAGGGTCACTGAGTCATCTTGAGATAGTGCCCAGGAACCCAGATGCCTTGTCATGTCTCACAGATAGCTTTTTTTTTTCTTCTTCTGATGATGATGATTTGCCTCATGGCACAAAAAGGCTGCCAGAGCTCCAGAACTCCTGTCCATGTTCCACGCAGAAGAAAAGTGAAAAGAAGGCAGGGTAGGGGCTAGGTGGGGCGGGGGCGGGAGACCCATTCTTTCTTTTCATAAGGATTTTTTCTTTCTGGAAAATCTTCACAAACGCGTGCGGTTCCATTTATCATATGGGCCTCCTTTACCACACACAGGACAAAGGGAGAATGGAAAAGGGAATCCATTGGCTAGGGATGGAGGTACTTTAAGTAACAAGGGGCCTCTGATGAAGGGGGTGTGCTCCGCAGGGTCCCCTTACCCACGACCTGACGACCCCTGCCCCTTACAGGGAGCTTGAAGGATGAAGACTACACCAGAGGCTGTGGCAGTCTTCCCGGGTGCCCAGGCACAGCAGGTTTCCATAGCAACCACACCTTTCACTTCCTGAAATGCTGCAACTACACCCACTGCAACAGTGGCCCAGGTGAGGGGCAGGATGAAGCTATGGGCTCCTTCTAGAATTCCCGGTCTTCTCTTTCCCCCTACCCCCACCTCCCAGTCCTCCCCGATCTAACAGTGTCAGCATCACCTCTTCCTGGACGCCCGCCCTGACCCGCGAGGCTGGTTCCAGACCACTCTTTCAACACAGGCAGACCACTCAACTCCCCTCCTGCAACCCCCCCCCCCACTCTGTTAGCCCTGGGTGGGCAGGACTCTCTGGTGACAAAGCTGTGTGTCCTGAGACTGTAGAGCCAGGGTGTCCTGGCCAGGGTGGGGTCCCAACACCGTCGGCATGAGGGTAAGGCCAAAGGGACCATTTCCTAGAGATACAACTGTTCTATAAACGGGGCTGGAGAGGCGGCTCAGTAGTTAGGAGCACTGGCTGACTGGCAGAGGACCTGCGTTTGATTCCCAGCAACCAGCAACCATACGGCTGCTCCTGTCTGTTAACTACAGTTTCAGGGACTCTGATGCCCTCTTCTGGACACCATGGGCACTGCATGCATATGGAGCACAGACACATGTGCAGGCAAAATTCATATACATAAAATAAATGTTTGGCTGTTGTTGTTGTTTTCCGAGACAGGGTTTCTCTGTGTAGCTTTGGCTGTCCTGAACTCGCTTAGTAGACCAGACTGGCCTCAAACTCAATAAAGTGGGTCTTTTAATGTTAATATTATGCAAAACCCTGCTTTTGATTCCTGGGGCCGACGGTGGGAGGCAGAGTCTTGCCCATTTCAGAAATGTCCTTAGGCTTGGCAGCAAACAACTTTACCCTCTTTGCTGTCTCAGTCCTAAACTTAATTTTTTTTTTTTTCTAGACAGGGTTTCTCTATGTTATCTTGGCCATCCTGGGCTCACTTTGTAGACCAGGCTGTCCTCGAACTCACAGAGATCCGCCTGCCTCTGCCTCCCGAGTGCTAGGATTAAAGGTGCGCGCCACCACCGCCCAGCTCTAAATTTATTATTTAACGTTAATTAATTCAAACCTGAACACCGTCTCAGCACACCAAAGATGGAGGCAGAAGTCATCCTCTGCATAATGAATTTCAAGGCTAGCCTGGCTACAAGAGACCCTGTCTAAGAGAAAAGCTAGGAGGTCATGGGGCAACACCTTTGACTCCAGCACTGTAGACCCTCTCTTTGTCCAACGGTATTTTCCACGGGAGTAGACATTGTTTATATTGAGGGCTGAAGAGACAGCCCAGGAGTTAAGAGTAGATACCGGATCTGGGCTCAGTTCCCAACACTCACGGTTGGACAGCTCCTGGGATTCGAACTCAAGTCATCAGACTTGGCCAAGAGCTCCTCCTCAGCCTACTGAGCCATCTCACCAGCTCTAGGCTTATATTCAACGCTAATTCACTTAAACCTTAAACACAGATGGCCAGTGGCTGTATGGTAACAGCTGGGAGGGTATAGCCTGTTTGTCCTGATCCAGCGTCAGTTGCCTAACCAGATGTGAGTGGGGCTCAGAGCCCTGGAGAACCGGACCCCCAAAAGAAAGTGTAATTCCCAACATGACCACCAGGCGGCGCCCTGGTACCTAGGGCTGAGCGTGGGTGGGAGGCTGGACGGATGTGTGGACCCAGTATTAATCTTTGTTCCCTGTCTTTCTTTTCCTGTTTTAAGTTCTGGATCTTCAGGCCTTACCACTGAATGGCTTCCAGTGTTACAGCTGTGAGGGGAACAGCACCCACGGGTGTTCCCCCCAAGAGACGTCCCTCATTGACTGCAGGGGACCCATGAATCAGTGCCTGGAAGCCACGGGCTTAGATGGTAAGGCCCTGTGGGGGCTGGGCGGGGACCCACTGAGGCACAGGGCACTGATCAGACTGATCGGGTGCATCTTCCTATTGAAAAAGAGACACTTTAGCCGGGCATGGAGACACACGCCTTTAATCTCAGCACTCGGGAGGCAGAGGCAAGCAGATCTCTGTGAGTTCGAGGCCAGCCTGGTCTACAAAGCGAGTTCCCGGACAGCCAAGGCTACACAGAGAAACCCTGCCTTGCGGTCGGGGTTTGGGGGAGAGAAAAAAAGAAAGAGCGTTGCTTATTGGCAGGAAGGGCAAATGACAGTTAAGAGGGTTGCCCTGTCAGTCCAACATGAATAATTTCCTTCATTACACCTTAGCAAACATATTTTTCCGTTGGAAGACTGCATCTCAATCTGTCTCCCTGGCTGTCCTGGAACTCACTCTGTAGGCCAGGCTTGTTATGAACTCAGAGATCCTCCTGCCTCTGTCTCCCAAGTGCTGGGATTATAGGCGTGCGCCGCCACAGCTGGTCTCATAATTGTTTTGATAGGGGAAAAAAAATGCCTGTGTTTTTCATAATGAAAAAGTGCCAAGGGGGGGGGACTGTCATTGTTTACTCTGTGGCAACCCTCTTCCCTCCTGGCTTTAATAGCAGACAGCTGGTCCTCGTCTCTGCTTTCATGTGGAGCCTGTTGCATTATCACATGTCCCGGGGTTTCTCTGGAAAAGTGTCTCTTGTACGCTCAGAAGCTTGGAAGGGCCAAAAGGCGTCTTAGCGTTATTAAGAGAGGAATCCTGGTGTGAGTCTGAGGCACTGCCAGGGCTCCCTGGAACACACCATTCATGAGAGGAGGTAGCTGTGGCGTCTGTCTGCCTTGAGAATTGTCACACAGGCTCACTTTCCTTTCCTTTCCTCAGTGCCGGGAAACCGGAGCCACACCGTGAGAGGCTGCGCCACGGCTTCTTGGTGCCAAGACTCTCACGTGGTAGACGCCTTCCTCCTGACCTACCTCAACGTCTCCTGCTGTGAAGGCAGTGGCTGTAACCACCCCACAGGTGGCGCCCCCAGGCCAGGGCCTGCTCACCTCAGCCTCATTGCCTCCCTGCTCCTGACCTTCAGACTATGGGGCATCCTCCTGGGGTCCTGAGTCCTGAGCCGCCACCGGCCCTGGCTGGACCCAGGGGCTTTGTCCTCCCTTCCCTCGGTTCCATCTTTGTGGACGTGTGTGTCGTGTCCTTGTGTTGTCTTCTCTGGGCCTCAATTTTTTTTTTTTCCAAGAACCAGAAGAGAGGTCGAACAAAGGCTGCGGGCAGCTGGGGGTGGGGGGGATGGGGGAGGGAGCTCTTGGTTGAGTAAACGTTATTGCTGTTATTATTATCATTATTTCTCTAATTTATTTTTTATATATATAAATAAATAAAAGATTTTTGTACCAGTGAACAAGGCCGGGTCTCCCTTCTGTCACATTTAGCTTTGGGAAGATGAAGGGGAGAGGGGAATTCTTTTTTGCTTGATTTTGTTTTAAGACAATGTCACCACGATGTCTCGCAGAAGACGCTGAGGCTAAGGTTTCCCCTCCCATAATGCCTTGCCATGGGCCGCAGAGGGTAGAAATGGCCACCCATAGCACCCTCTGGCAGAAGGTCCTGTCTGACAGCCTGTGCTAGGCCTCGGTGTCGCAGGCTCGTGAGTTGCTCTTCCAAGATCTTCAGCTGCAAGAGAGATAAAAATCGCTTTGTGCTGACTTAAGCAGAAACCGTTATTGGGAGTCAGAATCTAAGCAAAGTCCTGGGTCTCCTGGGCTTCGCCAGGGATAAGAAAAAAAAAACAGAACGCTGTGTAAATCAGAAAAAGCTCCCTCCCTACGCTGTGACCCCCCCCCCCCCCGCAGATTCTGTCCCTCCCCCCACCCTCCGGTCCTCCCGTGAGTGTGTGCAGGTGGGTGGGAGGGCGTGTGCTTGTGTGTGTATGTGTGTGTGAGTGCACACGTACGCACACAGATTTATACCTGCATGCCTGTGTGGGCAAGAGGTCAACCTCGGGTATCATTCCTCAAGCAGGTGGCCTCCATCTTGGTTTTGAGACAGCCCCATTCTCACTTCTTACTGCCCTGGAGCTCACACAGTAGGCTGGGCTAGCTGGTCAGGAAGCCCCTGGGATCCTCCAACCTCCCCAGTGATGGGATTACAAGTGTGGGCTACACATCACACCTCAGCTTTTGGGTTGTTTTTTGTTTTTGTTTTTTTTTTAAGATTTATTTATTTATTATTATGTATACAGTGCTCTGTCTGCATGTACACCGCAAGCCAGAAGAGGGCGCCATATCACAATACACCATGTGGTTGCTGGGAATTGAACTCAGAACCTTTGGAAGAGCAGGTGGCACTCTTAACCACTGAGCCATCTCTCCAACCCTGTTTTTGTTTTTGTTTTTGTTTTTTTTTAAACATGGGTCTGGGCATCAAACTCAGATCCTCACACTTGTGCACCAAATACTGCGTAATGAGCTATGTCTGCCCAGACTTCAGCATCTCCCCTCCCTTTCCCCTAAAACCCCCTCTCTCTTTCCCTTTGGCTCTCTCACCCTCCCTCCCTACCTCCATCCCTCTCTCAGCTTCACCCTCCCCCCCATCCCCCAATTTACCCCCTCCCCCCCTACTGTACCCCCATCCCCCTCACCCCCGCTTCTCTCTAGCCCCCCCCAACTTCTCTCCAGCCCGCCTACTTTGACTCCCCCCCACTTTTAACAGATCTACCTACTGTGGGGCAAAAGGCCCAAACGACTTGAATCCCTTTCTCCAGGTTCTCACATTGGATCCACCAAAGCCAGTTCTGCCCATGGCTCCCCTCTGCTTAGGGCCAGGGAAGGTCACTCCCTGTCCTGTAGTTCTCACGACTTACAGCCCACTCATGGGGAGCCAGGAAACAGACCCTGTGGGAGGGATCCTGCCACAAGTAAGAAGTGACTGAGAAAAGAAAAAAAGAGAGAAAAAAAAAAAAAGCCAGAAAATTTCCCACCCCTTAGAATGTTCTAGTTAGCACACAGGGTCGCGTCCACGTAATCAGTATGAATCATGTGGCCAAGACTGCACCCAACTCAAAGTGGCTGATAGAAGAAAAAAAGGAAATTGATTTTTCTCATAGAAAAAGCAGCTGTCAGTTAGGGGACTCCCGAGTTGATTAACTCAGTGGTTCCACCATGTCCAAACTGGCTCAGGCTTGTCTACCTCATGATCACAAGATGGCTGGCTGCCTCTATTCCCGACATTACCCACCTCGTTCAGAGGCAATAGCAAAGGGGTCGTTGACGCAGGTGCTTCCTTTGGAAAAACAAAAAACAAAAAATAAAGAAAGCCTACTTTTGAACACTCAGTAGACAAACCCTGCTTGGTGTCCCATTTGCCTGACTTGTCTCACGTACCCTTGTATCATCTGGCACTACAGCAAGATCAGTGCTCTTCCTAGAAAAGAGCGAAGGGGGAGGGGGAGAGATGGGGAATGGGGGAATGAGGGATGGGGGGAAGGGTAAAGGAACTGGGAAACACTGTACAAATACGCCTCCCATGACATCCCCATGGATAATCAGTTCACGGTCCATGGCTCTCTCTTTCCTAACCCCAGAGAGTCGAGCCCAGCGACTGTATCTGTGGCATCCATCTGTGTTTCGGCGGCCGGGCGGTGGAGGCGCACGTCTTTAATCCCAGCACTCGGGGGTGGGGTGGTGGGGTGAGGTGGTGGTGGGGGGCAGAGGCAGGTGGATCCCTGTGAGTTCGAGGCCAGCCTGGTCTACAATGCGAGTCCAGGACAGCCAAGGCTACACAAAGAAACCCTGTCTCAAAAAAAAAAAAAAAAAAAAAAAAAAAATCTGTGTTTGAGAAGGCTGATTTCCTCTCTAGCCAGAGGCAGAAACTATGCTCCTCTCTGGTGTAATTAGCATAGCCCCGCCCCCTTGGTAATTGTTTTAGTTATGTGATAAAAACACTATGGCCAAAGCCACATATATGAGAAGGTCTTTAGTTGGTCTTTATCTTAGAGTTAGAGTTCATGATGGAGGGACAGATGCAAGGTGACCGGAAGAGCTGAGAACAAACGTGAGCCAAGGGGGAATGGCGTCAGTCTTTTGAACCCTCAAAGCCTGCCTCCAAGAAGGCCACACCCCCTAATCCTTCCCAGACAGTTCCATGGGCTAAAGCCCCAGTATTGAAATATAGGAGCCTAAGGGAGCCATGCTCCCTCAAACCCCCGTAGCCACGGATACCGACTTGGGGATAGGTGAGTAGCAATGCTCTGGGTCAATGAGATTGAAATCCCAGGACCCAAGAGGTAAAGGCAGGCGCTGGAGTTTGAGGTCAGTCTGGGTCCCAAAGGGAGATCCTTTGTGTGTTGAGATAGGGGAGAGACGGAGGGGAGGAGAGGCTGAGAAATGGCTCAGTGGTTAAGAGTTCCACTTGCACAATCCTGAGGACCAGACTTGGGATCGTAGCACGCATGTAACAAGCCAGGCCTGGAGCAAACGCTTGCAATTCCAGCCCCAGGGGAACTGATGTCGCCTTCTGGCTTTCATGCATGAGAGCGAGCGGGCACACGCACACACACACACACACACACACACACACGAGAGAAAGGGGGGGCGGGGAGGGAGAAAAGTGCACAGGATAGCAATCGCCCGTAGCTTTGGCGTGACCCGGTCACTTGTCTATCTTGAGAAAGGATGGTTACCCTCATCTTGAAAGATGGCTGGCAGACAGCCCGACGGGCTAGAATTACTAGTGAGGCCAGGCAGGGGGAGGAAAGGGACACTTGAACAAAGAAGTCTACTGAAGGAAACTCAAAGGAGATACTTCCCCTCCCTCACTGAAACCAGGCATCACGGGCTCCAAACTATGTAGTGGAAGCCGACCTTGAACTCCCGAAACTCCTGGTGAGTGCTGAAATTACAGGTGTGTGCCACAGGGCCACATTTCTGTGGTGCTAGGGACCAGGCCAGGGCTTTGTGCCTACTGTGTGAGCACTCTACCCACGGAGTGTCCCCAGCCCGCTTGAGTCATCTCTCTCTCTCTCTCCAGTTGGGTTGTGTGTGTGTGTGTGTGTGTGTGTGTGTGTGTGTGTGTGTGTGTCTTTTACACCAAAACCCTCTGGAAAGAGTGCCTTGAAGGGACAGGACTCCTACTCTCCTAGTGATCTGCCTTCCTCAGAAGACGCAGAGCCTAACAGATGAGATCCAAGGCCAGCGTGCCCACAGCTGGGGAAGAAGACACCAGCCGGAGACTAACGGGTGGGAACCCCACCTGCCTGTGTAGGGGAAAGGTCACTATAAGTAACTGTGGTAACTATGAGTTACCCTCTTGTGGTAATGTGATAGGTCTAGCTAGACCGTGCGGCAGCAAGTTCGGTTGAAAGCCCATCCTGGGCTGGGGAGGCGGGTCAGTTGGTGAAGTGTTCAGCTCACAAGCACGAGGGCCTGTGTTCGATTGCCAGAACTCATGTACAAAAACAAAGAAAGTAGCCTGACATGGTGATCCCCCAGGATCTGGGAGACACAGACAGGAGGAACCCTGGGGCTTGTACCAGGCAGTCTAGCCTAGCTGATGAGCATCAGGCTAGTGACAGGACTTATCTCAAAAGGGAAGAAAGATGGACAGACACTGTTTGTTTTGTTTTCTTTTCTTTTTTTCGAGACAGGGTCTCTCTGTGTAGCCCTGGCTGTCCTGGACTCACTTTGTAGACCAGGCTGGCCTTGAACTCACAGCGATCCACCTGCCTCTGCCTCCTGAGTGCTGGGATTAAAGGCGTGCGCCACCACGCCCGGCTAAGGACAGACACTGTTAGGAAAAGTACCTGCCCAGGATGCACCAAGACCAAGGTCTCAGCACAAAGGAGATGTATTAGCCCCAGGGGGACAGAGGCCAGGGAACAGGAGACAAAGACAGGAGACAGAGGACTAAGGAGAAGGGGACAGGGGAGAGGGGGAAGCAGTATCTGTCCCAGAGGGGGAGCAGGCAAAGGACTGTCTCTGGATAGGGAGGAGACAGACGTGGCCGTTAGGCAAATGGTGGTTTATAAAGGTACAAGGGGGGAAACTCTGTGTTAAGATAAGGTTTTTAGGGCCTGGAGAGATGGCTCAGAGGTTAAGAGCACTGGCTGCTCTTCCAAAGGTCCTGAGTTCAATTCCCAGCAACCACAGGGTGGCTCACAACCATCTATAGTGAGATCTGGTGCCCTCTTCTGTCCTGCAAGTGTACACGCAGGCAGAACACTATATACATAATAAATAAATAAATCTTTTTTTAAAAGATGAGGTGTTTAATTTTAATTGGGCATGTTAATTAGGTGAGCCAAAGGGAGCTCTGTATTGCTGGACTTCAATACTTTGATAGCTGGACCTTGGTAGTAGTCCCCAGAGGGGAAAGTGGCCAAATAAGGGACTAGACCTTGGTGGCCGGCTTTAGGCATGTAATCTACTGTTCAGCAAGGCAGAGGGAACCGGAGAGAAGGGCAGGGACTGCCAGACGCACGCTCACCATGCTCTGGCTGGCCAGAGTCCCTTCAGACGCGCCCGAGGAGGACTGACACCTGAGGTTTCATCCACCAGCAGCATCCACACGTAGGTGCACACACACACTTGTGCACCCACACATGTGGGAGCACATACAGAAACACATACTCACACAGACATACAGACACATACAAACACAGAAGCACACAGAAACACACACACACACATTCACACAGAAATACGCAGACATACACACAGAAAGTCACAAACACAGAAACACACACACACAAAAACACAGAAACACACACTCACACACACACACACACAAACACAGACATACAAACACAAACACAGAAAGACAAACACACATTCACACAGAAGCACACAGACATACACAGAAACACACATATTCACACAGACATACAAACACACACACACACACACACACACACACACACACGCACGCACGCATGCGTGCATGTTAATCCCCTGGTAAACCATTAAAAGGATGGAACCTTAATCCAACTACACTGCCAGCGGCTTAGAGGTGGGGCCTCTGAGCATCAATGAAATCACCAGGGTGGAGCCAGCCGGCAGCTGGGTAAGGAGAGAGACCAGGAGAGACACGTGTGTTCTCCGGCTCCCACCATGTGACAACCTGAGAGGTCTCTCAGCAAGAAAGCTATTGGCAGGTGCGCCCCCCTTACCCACCCCCCCCAGAGTGCTTGACAAAACGAACCTCCCCTCCTAACTCATCCAGTCTCTGTCTGACGGGTGTTACTGGCGACGGGAAACAGGCTAATACATCTCTCACACTTCACTCTCACCTCACCCAAGTCACCCTATTCCTCGATCTAAGTAGGAAGCCGGAAAGAAATAAAGCTGCTCAGGGCTGCGGTTCTGGAACCATGGTAGAGGGCCGAGGGCCGGAGGACAGAGAGGATGCTGGGAGCCACGGTCCTGAGACCACAGGAGTTAAGGGGAGCTTTAGGATTGAGAACACAAAGGATGTTGGGAGCTAGGCACTGGACAAGAAATGTGTTGTGTGGTGATGGTCCTTGGTTGACCTGTTTATACAACAGTTCAGAAGTGATGGGGCGGGGGGAGGAAAGCATAGCTTTTCAGAATTGGCATATGTGCACCCGGTTTACCTGCTCTCCGTGAGTCCTGTGAGAGACAGAGGCCTCTCACATCACAGTTTCTCACTCTTCTGTGTCCTATGGGTTCTAAGCCTGCTCCAAGGCCTTCAGTTGTCCACGGGGGTTCACGTACCCAAAAGAGAGAAAGGACCAAAGTGTGGAGGATGAGTCAGCCCACAGGCTGGGGAAGGGAACTTGGACCGTAGAGTGACACAGACAGACTGGACATGCCGTGAGAAGGGTGCAGAGGCTGGGTGCCACACCTGGAAGGTCGCCCCAGCGGCTTCTCCCTCCCCAGGGCGTAGGATTAAGACTTGTTTCCTGTCTGGTTAGCTGGTGAGCTTTCTGAGGGCCCCTCCCAGGGAAACAAGACTGAAACTTGAGGTATCATGGTCAGGATCAGAGGGAAGGAGCTGACCCTATTCTATGCCCTGCCCAGAGAAGTCCACACCTGCCCAGCCACCCTCTGCCCAGCCTCTCACTCTTTCCCTGCCAACATTCACCGTTGGGGCATCACATTCCTCCCCCCCCCCCAGAAGCTCACACGCGCTGCACACGCCAGCACCCTGCACCTTTGCGCGCTTCCGCCCTCCCGCGCATCTGCGGAGCATCTCCCACGCACCCCCAGTGGGTCTCCCGTGCATCTTCTGCACACCCCTTGTGCATCTTCCGCGCATCTCCCGTGAGCCTTCTATGCCTTCCCCTGTGCGTCTCCCGCGCCTCTCCCACGCATCTCTCGCGCATCTTCCGCGCACACTCCGGTGCATCTCTTGCGCATCTCCCGCGCAGCATCCTCTGGGGAGCCCCACTCGCCCAGGTTACGCCTGCGCGCACACGAGTGCACACCTTTGCACCTTCACACGACCCTCCCGACCTTCCGCTCTCCCAAGTCCTCCCCCACTGGCTCCCAAGACGCCGCCACGCTCACGCCCGCGCGCCCCCGTCCCCGCACTATCCAGAGCTCTGTACGCCCCCCCACCAAACCCCCCTCCGCCCGCGTGCGCGCCCCATGCGCGCTCCCGTCCTCCCTCTCCCCGCATTGTCTGAGGCTCACTAACCCCGTTCCGGCCCCGCCCCTCAGATGACGCCACGCCCACCCAGGCGCGCAGTGGGCGGGGAAAGGGGCGGGCCCGGGCTCGGGGGCGGGGCCAGCGGCGCGGGAGGTGCAGGTGCCGGGCCGGGAGCGAGCGGCGGCGGCGGCGGTGGCGGCGGCGGCGGCGGCACCATGGGCCGGGCCCGGCGCTTCCAGTGGCCGCTGCTGCTGCTGTGGGCGGCCGCGGCGGGGCCAGGTAGGGTGACGGAGGTGGGGGCCGGGTCGGTGGGCTGGATCCGGGTGACGAGGGAGGTGTGCGTATTGCAGTCGGGCTGGGGAGGGGGTCGCGCCGCGGTGACAGCCGGGTCGCCTGGGGGCCTGCAGAGGCCCGAACAATGCGCTTGAGTCGGGCGGGGGGGAGGTTTGGTTTGCTGCGGGAGACCCTCGTCCCCGGGACAAAGCGCAGCGCGGGCCAGAAGCCCGGAGCCGCGGGCAGGGGAGGGGGGACGCGGGCCCGGGCCGCCGTGCCGCAGCACCCCCACCCCGCACAGGCCCCGATCCCGCGGGGACAAAGGGCCTGAGACCCTCTTTCCCCTCATGTCCTCCAGCCCGCCTTCTTCAAGCCGGTCCCACTGTCCTTCGGTCCTGGTCTTTAGATCCCTCTCTTTCTGTCTGCTTCCCCCACCTCCCCCGCCCCCCCTTGTCCTCTGTCCCTCAGTCTTCAAGTCTATCCTCCGTTCTCCTTGTCTCCCCCTTCCCGTCTCTCCATTCTGCCTTTGTCCCCCACCTCTGTCCCCTTTTCCTGGGTCACTCTGCCTGCCGCCCCCCCCATTCACTCTGTTCTGTCTCCCTCTATGTCCCCATCACCATCTCTCTCCCTGTCTCCTTGACACCCTGTATCACTTCCCTTTTCTGCCCCCCATCTGTCTCATCCCCTTGTCTTTCTGTCCCCTATCAATTCACCCATTTCTCTAGCTTCCTGTTACCTAGATGCCTCCTTTCTCCTCCCTATCCCACTGTCTCCCTGGAACCCCCCACCCCCTCCTCTCTCCATCGAAGTATTTCCTCCTTGCTCTTTGAGTGAAGTCAGGCAAGGCAGCCACAGTCTATCTAGATGTGTGAAATGGGATAGGGAACGCTGGCATGTGGGCACACACGTGGATTCCACAAATGTCTCCCCCAAACCCTCCCACCCGTTCACACACCCAGGCCGCGTTTCACAGAGGAGCCCCTCCTCTAGGACACCCACATGTCTTTCTCCCTCACCGTGGGAAGCTGAAGACCCCCCCACCCAAGACAGGGTGACCCTGAGGCTGGGGACAAGGTCAGGAAATGTCACCTGAACACTCACACTTAAGGACCCTATGTGTCTCCTCTCTACCATGGGACACTCTTCCTAGGTGGTGGGTCAAGTTACTTTGCCTAGGAATACATGACCAGGAGGTGGCTGAGCTAAGAAAAGCCGGACTGAGGTCTCCCAGGGGGAGTTGAGAGCCCAGGTGGCCCAGGGCTAGGAGCCCTCTTGCCTGGCTCCAGTTCTGCAAGTGAAGGGATTGAGCTCCATGCCTGACAACGTGAGGGTTGCAGCTGAGGACAAGGCCGGGGGCCAAGACTTTAGAAGTTCTGCCTTTCTTCTGTCGAATTCTGTAGTTGCTTCCCAACTTTCATCAGTCCCAGTCCCCCCCCCCCCCCGCCATCCCTCCTTTGCGGCGGGCATGCCCCAATTTCCCAGGTGAGAGCTTTTGGCACTCTTGGCACATTTCCGTCCATTTTTATTCTTCTTTATTCTGACGCATGGAAACCAGGCTCCTAGGCTCCTGGAGCCAGTGAGCCCAGTAAACAAAGAGCCTGGGGTTATTTAAAACGTGGACACGCTTGTTAGATACTGGAAGTCCTTAGAACCTTAATATCTGTACATTTCTAGAATTGTGGGGTTTTTTTGGGGGGGTGGGGTGGGGCATGGTGGCCTGCAATCCCAGCAGCTCTGGAGGCCGAGGCAGGAGTAACATGAGTTCCAGACTTGCTAGGATTACTACAGAGTGAGTTCGAGGCCAGCCTGGGCAAGTTAGTGATATTCTGTTTCAAAATAAAGACATAAGAAAGAAAGAAAAGAAGGAAAGAAGAGGTGCTAAGGAAATAGCTTATTTGTAATAGGTGTCTAGAATCCACCAATGAGGGGCTGGGGGTGTGGCTCAGTGAGCACTTGGCCTTGAACTAGCAGCCAGTGAGGGGCTGGGAATATAGCTTAGTGGCAATGCAGTTGGCCCTAGGTTCAATCACCAGTAGTGGAAAGTGTGTGTGTGTGTGTGTGTGTGAGAGAGAGAGAGAGACAGAGACAGAGACAGAGAGACAGAGAGAGATAGAGACAGACAGAGAGACAGACAGACAGAAAGGACAAAAAAGTTCTAGACTCTCAATGATGGGACCATTCGAGTTGACATCTGTGAAATCACATTTTGACCCACTGAGGTTGTGCAGCCCCTGGGCCCTTGAACCTCAGAGTAGCTGGCCAGTTCAGGATTCAAATCTCAGGTGCTTCTGGGAGGTGGCTTGTCCCTGGCTTGGTTTTAAAGGCACCGCTTCCTGGCACCTTAATCCTTTCTGTAAATGACCTCTAAATTACACGCTGTGGGGCTTTACAAGTGGGAGGCGAGCTTGGCGTCTTGGGGGAGAACTCCAGGCTGGCTGCTTAAAGAACTGGGTGGCAGCCTTGGCATTCCTCGCTGACATAGTTTACTGTCGGTTTCTGTCCTTCTCTGGGCCTCAGTTTCTCTTTCTCGTGTCCTCAAGGGTTCACATTTGTGATGCTTCTTTTGATATACCTCTTCTTTCTTCCTCCTCCTCCTCCTCCTCTTCCTCCTCTTTTATTTTTGGATATAGGGCCTCACCATGTGCAAAAGGCTGGCCTTAAAGTCACTATGCAGCCCCCAGTTGGTCTCAAACTCATAGCAATCCTCCTGCCTCAGACTCCCAAGTACTGGGATTATATGTCTGGTCCCCCCCCCCCCCCGCCCACCTTTTTTTTTTAATCAGATTTTTTTTTTTTTTTTTTTTTTTTTTTTTGGTTTTTTGAGACAGGGTCTCTCTGTGTAGCCTTGGCTGTCCTGGACTCACTTTGTAGTACAGGCTGGCCTCGAACTCACAGCGATCCGCCTGCCTCTGCCTCCCGAGTGCTGGGATTAAAGGCGTGCGCCCCCACGCCCGGCTTTAAATCAGATTTTTATGAAGGGCCTTGACCATCCGTTTTATGGAGGCATTGGTAGTCACCACATCTCCTTACCCAGCCAGCACCATGTCTCTCCTGCCTCACTCATCTGCTGAGATAATAAAGAAGGATGAGGTTGACACTGTCCCGGTGGATAGAAATATGTGCAAAGAGGCAGGTGCCTCCCTGAGAGCACATGGGGTTGGGGGTTGGGGTGGCCCACAGCTGAAGACTGGGTAAGAACAGAAGAAAACAGAGAAAGGTATGCAGATACTGGGAAAAAAAACAAAGAGGCTGTTAAGACTTGGGGAGCCCCTGTGTGTGGAAGGGGACTTTATTGATTCCAAGTTTCTCTTCTGGGGTGACTCACTTCTCCCTGTCCTGGTTGTAAGCTGCCATTTAGAGCCTAGAGGGACCCTCCTCTAATTGTGACTCAACCCAAAGAATGGGAGATAGATAGCTATCACTGTCCCCCACCCCCACCCCACAACCCACTCATAGACTAGATCCTGGGTCCCCAGAGTATGGGGGTGGAGGTCAGGGTCCAGCACAGATTCCAAGACCTTCGACTCAGCAGCAAGGCTCGGGCCCAGGGGTGGGTTAATGTCGTGCGAGCCTGGCCTGTCCCCGACTCTAGGGGAACACAAAGGCAGCTTTCTCTCTCCCTGGGTGTATGTGTGTGTCTGGGAGGGGGGTGTTGGAAGCAGCCAGACCCGCCAGCATCCAATGGCCCCCATGGCACCAGAACCCGAGCCACCCATGTCTTCTGCCTGTAGACATGGGGCATCTGGTCCCTTCTGTGGACACTCAGGGGGATGGGGTGGTGGGCTGCCGGGGTCTTGGTGGGGAGCAAAGTGCAGAGGAGTAACTGCTGTGTTCAGGGGGAAGTTTCCGTTCTTCTGGGAACCCCACGCTCAGGGTGACCGACCCTCTGAGGGACTCCTCGCCCACTGGCTGGGCCAGAAGCCTGGAATCCAGGGAGTCCCAAGTATCCCAGGAACGTGGGGGCCACAGGGAGGACTTTGTATAAGGCTGCTGACTCACCTCTGGACGCCCCCAGCTAAAGCCCGGGTCCCCAGACACTCGGGAGACAAAAATATGGAAGGCAGGATGGTGGTTTAGGAGTCCAAAGTTTTCAAGAGGGGAGAAGCTGGGGCTTGGACCCCGAGGTCTGAATGAGGAAGATTGGGGTCTGGATGCCTGTGTCTGAGGCGGGGAGACTGGGGCCTGGGCCCCTGTGTTTGGTGGAGAAGGGCTGGGGTCTGAACCCCTGTGTCTGAGGGAGGATGGTGGGGGTCTGGGCTCCTGTGTCTGAGGGAGGATGGTGGGGGTCTGGCTCCGTGTCTGGGGGATGATGGCGGGGGGGTCTGGGCTCCTGAGGCCCCTGTGTCAGGTGTGTGTGTGTGTGTGTGTGTGTGTGTGCGCGCACGTGCGTGTGCATGCGCACATGCTGGGGTTAGATACCTTGTCTGGGAGGATGGTGGGGGTCTGGACCCTTGTGTCTGAGGGTGATGGGGGCTGGGCCCCCTGTGTCTGAGGGGGCTGGGAGCTGGACCCCTGTGTCTGAGGAGGAGGGCTGGAAAGTGGATTTATGGGTCTGAAGAAGGAGGGGCTGGGGGTCTAAATCTGAGCTTTGAGGTAACTGGGAGGCCATACTTGTGGGTACTGAAAGAGGAAAGAGAAGCTCAGCCTCCTTGGTGGACAGAGGAAGGGGCTGGGGGTTTCCGAGGGAGGTTGAGCTGGGACCCGGGATGCCTAGGTCCTGCAAATACAGGCGCCTTCACAAGGCTGGTCTGCTGGAAGAATTGATGCTTTGTGCAAGGATGCTCGGACTCCGCCACTGATGGGGGGCTGAGGGGGGGTTCAGGCAGGACCCAGGAATGTACCAGCTTCCCAGGGGAGGGAAAAGGAAAGAGGCATGGTGCCAGGGGCCCCCTGGGGAACGGATATAGAGGGGGGTGGCTATGACCTTCCCAGAACTGTGACCTTGAGACTCCCTTGGGTATTCGCTGACTCAGGACCCAGGAAGTACTCCCCCATCCTGCTTAGTCTCTGTGGAAACATCCACCAGCTGTGCAGTGTGAACCCCTGTCTCAAGAGTCAGAGAGAGGAGGGCTGGGCCTGGACCCCTGTGTCTGAGGGAAGAAGGCTGGGTCTGAACCCCTGTTTTTGAGGGAGGAGGGCTGAGCCTGGACCCCTGGGTCTGAGGGAGGAGGGCTGGCCCTGGACCCCTGTGTCTGAGGGAGGAGGGCTGGGCCTGGATCCCTGTGTCTGAGGCAGGAGGGCTGGGCCTGGACCCCTGTGGCTCCTGGGTCTGAGGGAGGAGGCCTGGGCCTTGATTCCTGTGTCTGAGAGAGGAGGGCTGTCCTGGATCATTTTGTCTGAGGGAGAAGGGCTGGGTGTGGACCCCTGTGTCTGAGAAAAGCAGGCTGTCCTAAACCTCTGTCTGAGGGAGGAGTGCTGGGCCTAGACCCTTGTGTCTGAGGGAGGAGGCCTGGGGCATGGGACAGTTGTTGTCTATGGTTGTATGAGGGTGGAGGATGCTGAGTCCCTCCATGTCACCTGACAGTCCCCTTTCCCGAACCCTCCTATCTACTTTCTCTGAGCACAGTACCCATAATAACTTCTGGCTGTCAACACCATTTCAAGGTCCATGCCCCGTCCCAAAAGTCCAGCCCCTCTCTGACCAGAAAGTCCCACCCCCCACCCCCCCCTAACCAGAAACAAAAGACTTGGGCCAATTAGTATTCTAGACAGAAACACGGTCGCTTACTGACTCCTCAGGAGGGGGAGGGAATCAAACAAAAGCCCCCCCCCAACTTCACCCCATCTGCACCCTCATGCAGAGAGCAGTTGGGGGAATATAGTGCTCCCCATAATCTCCCCATACGAAATGGCAAACATTGCCATTAACTCTTCTTGCAACCTCTCTCCTGCAACCCTCACTCTCCAGGTCTGTAAAATGGGGGGGCGGGGGGCGTAATCCACACTAGGTGTGAGGTCTGGCAGAGATAGGCTTTCAGATTTTGTTTGGTTAATTTTTGGGTTTTATTTTTTTTCTTTTTTCTTTTTTTTTCTTTTTTTAGACAGTGTCTCATATAGCCCAGGCTGGCTTAGTGAAGGATAACCTTAACCTCTTGGTCGGCCTCCCAAGCGCTGTAAATACAGGTGTGTATCATTATGTCTGGCTTGTGCAGTGTTCGGGGCTCAAACTCAGGACCTCAGGAAATGCTAGGCAAGCACTTTACCAAGTGGACCAAATCCCAGCCCAAGGCTGGAGAGATGGCTCAGAGGTTAAGAGCTCTGGCTGCTCTTCCGGAGGTCCTGAGTTCAATTCCCGGCAACCACATGATGGCTCACAACCCACCTATAATGGAGTCTGATTCCCTCTTCTGGTGTGCTGTAAAAACAGCACTCCCATACATAAAACAAACAAATAAATCTTTTAAACAGAGAGAGGGAGAGAGAGAGAGAGAGAGAGAGAGAGAGAGAGAGAGAGAGAGAGAGAGAGAGAGAGAGCGCGCTTTGGTTTTGTGAGATGGGGTTTCACTACAGGGGCCCTGGCCTGCCTGGGACTGTGTCCATCAGGATGGCCAGAAACACAGAGAGATTCACCTGCCTCTGCCTCCAGGGTGCTGTGATTGGATATATATACACCCCACACCCGGCAAGATGTTTCTTTTTTGAAAGTCTTGGACCATGCAGACAAGGTTTCACAGGGCCTGGCTTGTCCTCATAGCCTGTAATGACAGCCTTCAGAGGGGACTCTTCCTGACCCCTGCAAAGCTATCTCTGGCATCACTGCCATCTCACAGATGGCGTGAGCTCAGCTAATAAAGACCAGGGAGCTTCCTCAAGGTCACATGGATGACAGGGGCTGGAGCTGGGACCTGCCTGGCTTTTACAATGAGGTCCCCAGGCAGGGTGTGGCAGGACACGCCTGTGACCCCATCGCCAGGGGAGGCTGACCTGGGGAGACCAGAAGTTCAAGGCCAGCCTGGACTACATAGTGAGTTTGAGGATAGCTCAGTCTGCATAGTGAGACACCATCTCAAGGAAGAGCAGAACACACAAACCCAGGCAGAGCACTGTATACATAATAATAAATAAATTAAAAAACAAAAACAAAAAAACCAAACCCAAGGCTCATAACTGTTTGGGGCCTAACCGAGACCCTGACTGAGTTGTGTGGCATCTTCTGCAAGCTCACTAAATGTTTTTTATTTTTCTTTAAACTTTTATTGCTATGCTTATTTATTTGTTTTGTGTTTGTGGGTCCTGGGGAATCAAACTTGGCTTGCTGTCTTTACCCACTGAGGCATCTCGATGGCCCAGTTTTGATTTGTTTGTTTGAGTCACAGTCTCTGCTTGGTAATCTTGGCTGGTTTCAAACTCACTGTGTACACCAAGCTGGCCTTGAACTCAGGGTCCCTCTGAAGTGCTGGGTTTAAAGATTTGTGCCACCTTGCCTGATCTTGTGTATGTGTGTGTGTGTGTGTGTGTGTCCTCACACTTGGTAGGCACATGCTGCGGCACTGAGCTATGTCCCCAGCTTCTATTTAGAAAACAAAAATATTTTTTTCTTGAATTTGCGTGTAAGTACCATATTTTAATACACTAGCGACAGCTATGAAAATGTGAATTTAAATCAAAGGATATGCAAAAATATTTTTACTTTTACATGCGTGTGTGTGTGTGTGTGTGTGTGTTTGTGTGTGTTTGTGAATGTATGCCCCATGTGTGCAGGTGCCTGCAGAAGTCAGAAGGGGTATCAAATCTCCCAGAGATGGATTTACAGACAGCTGGGCACAATCTGATTCAGGTGCTGGGAACTGAACTCATGTCCTCTGGAAGAACAGCAAGTGCTCCTAACCTCTGGGCCATCTCTCAAGCCCTGATATTGATTGATTGATATATATATATTTTTTTTTTTTAAAGATTTTTTTTTTTTAAATTACAGTGTGTTAGGGTATGTATACATATGCAGCTGCCTGCAGAGACCAGGGGCATCAGATCCCCTAGACCCGGAATTCCTGGACATTGGGAGCTGCCTGAAGTTGTGGGTGCTGGGAATGAAACTCAGCTCGTGTCTGCCAGAGCAGCAAGCGATCCTCTTCACTGAGGGACTGTCTCTCCAACTCCTCAGATTTGCATTTTTGAGACAGTGTCTCCTGTAGCCCAGGCTGGCTTCCAACAGACACACAGGGGAGGATGACCTTAAACCACTGATCATCCTGACTCTGCCACCCAGATGGTGACTGAGGGCTAAGCACACTTCCTGTATGTTATTTCCATAATGGGAAGGAGCCAAAGTGATGGGGAGTGAGAGAGGAGGTCAGAGGTCAGAGGTTAGAGGTTAGAGACTTGAAGGAGCACAGAAGACAGCCCTGGGATGATGGGAGCAGAAGACAGTAACCAGGAAGAGAAAATGGCAAGTAAAGGCCAGGAAGTGGGAGCAAGTTCAGTGCCTGAGGGATGGTGAGGCCAGTTAGCGTAAAGGGTCAGAAGGGCCAGGCCTGTTCAGTACTTTGAAGGGCTCATACAGGACTTTGTGATAGACTGCCATGAGAGGACTGGCTGCTGCTACTGGGCTGGGCTAGGCTCTGAGGCCTTGCACACCACCCAGCAAGGGCCCAACCACTGAACTTCATTCATCCCTGTTAGGTGGTTTGAATACGGGCCTAGCGACCCACACCTGTCCTCACAACACTCAGGAGGCTAAAGCGGGGAAGGTCATGTGTTCAAGGCCAGCCAGGGTATGAGAGACAGGCATGGAAGATGATACCGTAAGCAGGCTCTTTGTGTGTCTACATGTAAGTGTGTGCACGTGCGTGTGTTTGTGGGGGCCAGAGGTCCAGGGTGTATGACTTTCTCAATTGCTCTCCGTCTTGCTTTTTGCTTTCATTTCTATACTTACTTCATCTGAGACAGTATCATTGTGGCCCTTGCTAGATTAGAACTCACAACATAGACCAGGCTGGCCTCGAACTCACAGAGATCCACTTGCCTTTTCCTCTTGAGTGCTTGGATTAAAGGTGTTTGCCACCACACCTGCCTTTTTTTGTTTGTTTGTCTTTGTTTACATTTTTATTTTATATGTATGAATGTTTGGGTCATATGTATGTCTGTATACTATGTATGTGCCTGGTGCCCTCGGAGTTCCAGAAGTGGTACACATGCGTATATGCAGGCAATATGCTTACACACATAAAATAAAAAATATATCTTAATTTTAAAAAGAGGAAGCTAGGAAGTGGTGGGACTTGGGAGGCAGAAGCAGGTGGATCTCATTGAGTCGGAGGCCAGCCTGGTCTACAGAACTAGTTCCAGGACAGCCAAGGCTACACAGAGAAACCCTGTCTCGGAAAACAGGAGTCCACCTAGTCAGGTACAGTGGCACAAACCTTTATTCCTGGCCAGATCTACATATCAAGTTCCAGGGCAGCCAGGTGACCAGGTAGCCAGGTGGTGGCACACCCTTTGATCCCAGCATTCAGGAGGCAGAGGCAGGCGGACCTCCGTGGGTTCGAGGCCAGCTTGATCTACGGAACAAGTTCCAGGACAGCCAAGGCTACACAGAGGAAAACCTTTCTTGAAAAAATCAAAACAGAAGAGGAAGAGGGGAAAAGAGAAAGAAAGAAATGAAATGAAAAGGGGGGGGGGGAAGCCATACAATCTGGGCATGGTGGTATGCCTGTCTTAGGATGTGAGAGGCCGGCTTGGAAGTTGAGATCCCCAGCGAGGTTCTGGGTGCGTCCAGATGCGAGGTGATGCCAGGAGAGGGTGCTGGGAGGCGAGACAGTCAAAGCCGAATGGATTCAGATATGTTATAAAGGCAAAACGTGGCAGACCTCGCTGAAGGGATGGGGGTTAGGGCTGAGGGAAAGGTCAAACGCTCGGGTGGCCTGTCGTCCTTTGGCCTGAGCCACTGAGTCGGGTGGTTTGTGGCAAACTGAACTTGTAGAAATGTAGGGAAGGAAATTCAAGTTTGTCATCCCAAGAGACGCTCGACAAAACTCAGAGGGTGGCTGAGATGCTGCCAACACAAAAGACGCCTGGAAGTAAAAAGATGTGGCTGCCCCACACCGTCCAACAAAGACTCGGACGCTTCCTACTCTCGGTTCCATCGCTCCTCCTGCCCTTTGTTTCTGGGACCCAAAACGGCTGCCAGAATTCCACATATCCCATCCTATTTCCAGGATGCATGGGGGTGTTCCAGTTTTTAAAAAAAAAAAAAAAGCCAGGCATGGTGGCGCACATGTCTTTAATCCCAGCACTCGAGAGGCAGAGGCAGGCGGATCACTGTGAGTTCGAGGCCAGCCTGGTCTACAAAGTGAGTCCAGGACAGTCAAGGCTACACAGAGAAACCTTGTCTCGAAAACTAAAAAAACAAACAAACAAACCAACAACAACAAAAAGGACTTGTCTCTTTTTTTATTAGGAATTACTCTACAAATGACTAGATGACATTTTTGCTTAGGTCCAACTGGAATAAACTTTGTCGCGTGGCTTTACCTAGCTGCAAGGGAGTCAGAAATATCTTCCTGGACAGGGGACAGTACAATAAGGATTCTTTGATGATAAGTGGAAGAGTGTTGAGATAGGAAACCGACAGCCCCTGTTTCCATCCCTCTTGGTTACCTATGCTCTTAGCAGGGAGTGTACCAGTTCTGACAGGACAGTGCACTGATTCATGGCTCGTTCCTTATAAATGGTAAAAGTTTCCCAAGGGATTGGACCTCCTCTGACTTATCTCTGGGTCCCAGCCTCAGAAACCTCCCGGACGACTAACCCACGAGACAGAATAGACGAGGCATGGAAAATCGCTTAGCTGATGTTGTTTCCTCGAGGCAGAGGCTCCTGATACAGCCCTGGGTGGACTGGGAAACCCTCCTTCCTCGGCGTCCCGAGTGTGGGGATTGTAGGTGCGTTTTATCACACCATCAGCCAGCCGTTACCATTTAAAGATAACGGGAAATGGGCTTATATCTATCTCCCAGGGCTCAGTGGGTGCAGGACACCATTCTGCGGGAAAAGGGAAACTGTGAGTTCCAGGTTCAGGGAGACAGAACCCTAATGCCCTCTTCTGGGTTCTGTGTGCACACTCATGGAGTATGTACACAAGTGTGCGTAACACACACGCACGCACACAGGCACACACGCATGCACACACAGAATAAGTATCAATCCAGAGACTGGAGAGATGGCTTGGTGGCTAAGAGCACCAGCTGCTCTTCCAAAGGACCCGGGTTTTCATACCCAGCACCCACATGTCGGTGACTCACCACCGTCTGTGATTCCCATTTCAGGGTTCAGATGCCCTCTTCTGGTCTCTGTGGCCACCAGACACACAAACGATGCACACGCATACACGCAGGCCAACTATCCCGCACACGCACATAAAATAAAGTAAAAATGTACAAAAATGAGTAAATACATTCAAATAATTAACCATCCACAGTAGTACATGTCTCTACCTCTAGCACCAGAGAGGCTGAGATAAAGAGCATCACTTGAGTCCTGAAGTTCAGAACCTCTGGGCAACCCGGTGAGATCAGACTCAGCTAACACCACAAAAGCCAATACGCAATCAATGTAGCGATTTTCCGCGCTTCTCGCCATGGCAGGCCCGCCACAAGCAAACGCCATAGCCCCTCCCCAATGCTGGACAATTACCCACATGGCCCAAAGGGATGCTGGGGCAGGACCAGAGGTCATAGGGTCCCGGATTTTGCAGTCTTGACGGTGGCCAATTTCCCCCACACTGGGATCTGGGCTGTGAGGCCCTGGGTTCAGCCACTAGTACTGATACATTGTCGGGGGAATTGGGGAAATGGGTGTTGAAGCAGAGCCCCATTGCTGGGCAGTGATAGCACATCAGGCCTTTACTTTGAGCTCTCCTGAGGCAGAGCTCTGTGAGTTCAAGCCCAGCCTGGTTTACAGAGCAAGGTCCAGGACAGCCAGGGTTGCATAGAGAAGCCCTGTCTCGGAAAATTTAAATAGATAAATAAATAAATAGAAAAAAGGAGCCGGGCGGTGGTGGTGCATGCCATTAATCCCAACACTCGGGAGGCAGAGGCAAGTGGACCGTTGTGAGTTCGAGGCCAGCCTGGTCTACAAAGTGAGTCCAGGACAGCCAAGCAGCCAAAGCTAGCACAGAGAGAACCTGTCTCTAAAAACCAAAAATAAATAAATAAATAAGGAAGGAAGGAAGACATCGCAATGCCTTTACCACAGAACCTCCAACAGCAAAAGACTATTCAATGGTAGCTATGGTAGTGTTGTTATGTTGGAGAAGAAACTGAGGGTCCTCCACGCACTTGGCTTTCAGCTCTTTTTCTTTGCTAATGGAAATGAAACCCATGACCTTGCCCAGGTCAAGCAAACGCTGAGCCACACCCCCAGCCCCTCACTGCAGGATTCTAGGCAGGGGCTCTACCACTGAGGCACGCCCCCAGCCCCTCACTGAGGGATCCTAGGCAGGAGCTCTACCACTGAGCCACGCCCCCAGCCCCTCACTGGGGGATTCTAGGCAGAGGCTCTACCACTGAGCCACGCCCCCAGCTCCTCACTTGGGGATTCTAGGAAGGGGCTCTACCACTGAGCCACACCCCAGCCCCTCACTGGGGGATTCTAGGCAGGGGCTCTGCCACTGGGCCACACTCCAGCCCCTCACTGGGGGATTCTAGGCAGGGGCTCTACCACTGAGCCACGCCCCCAGCCCCTCACTGGGGGATTCTAGGCAGGGGTTCTACCACTGAGCCACACTCCAGCCCCTCACTGGGGGATTCTAGGCAGGGGCTCTACCACTGAGCCACGCCCCCAGCCCCTCACTTGGGGATTCTAGGAAGGGGCTCTACCACTGAGCCACACCCCAGCCCCTCACTGGGGGATTCTAGGCAGGGGCTCTGCCACTGGGCCACACCCCCAGCCCCTCACTGGGGGATTCTAGGAAGGGGCTCTACCACTGAGCCACACCCCAGCCCCTCACTGGGGGATTCTAGGCAGGGGTTCTACCACTGAACCACACCCCCAGCCCCTCACTGAGGGATCCTAGGCAGGGGCTCTACCACTGAGCCACACCCCAGCCCCTCACTGGGGGATTCTAGGCAGGGGCTCTACCCACTCCCAATATTACCTTTCCAGACTTGTAATTTGTTCCTCTAATGGTTATTCAGGGTAGGCTAACTGCTGTCACAAATAATCCTGAACCTGTGTTAACAATAAATCAGAGATCTGAGTTGGGCGTGGTGATGCACATCTTTTTAAATTTTTCTATGATGATGATGATTTTATTTTGTTTTCGAGACGAGGTTTTTCCAGGTAACCCTGGTCCTTCTGTGATGCACTCTGTAGACCAGGCTGGCCTCAAACTCAGAGTACTGGGATTAAAGGTGTACACCATCAAGCCAAGCGTGGTGGCACACGCTTTTAATCCCAGCACTTGGGAGGCAGAACCAGGTCTATCTTTGTGACTTTGAAGGCAGCTTGCTCTACACAGAGTCCTAGGTCAGACAGGGCTTTGCAGAGAGACCCTTATCTTATGAAATGAGAGTAAGTCACAGGCAGGCTATGGAGACCCAGCAACTGTGGGACTCTTGTGCGGGGCCCTGCCTTTCTGTGAGCCCCTTAGATTGCCGTGGTCCCCATTAGATGTGTAGAATTGTGGGGGAGCAAGGACAAGTGGGAAGAATTACATCCATCCATCGGCCCTAAGTCAGTCACGTGACCCCCCCCACCTCTCCACAGGGATGCTGGGGGAAGCAGCATGGGTATGTGGCAGCGCCGAGGATGTCATAGTGGAACAGACCACTCGGCACTTAGTGGTTTTGGAAAATGACTGCCGAGGGCTGGAGAGATGGCTCAGAGGTTAAGAGCACTGAGCGCTCTTCCGGAGGTCATGAGTTCAATTCCCAGCAACCACATGGTGGCTCACAACCATCTATAGTGTGATCTGGTGCCCTCTTCTGGTTGTGCAGGTGTATGTGCAGGCAGAGCACTGTATACATAAGGAAGAAAGAGAGAAAGAAAGAAAGAAGGAAGGAAGGAAGGGGACAAAGTCATATGCTTGTAGCCACACCTGTGGGAGTGAGGCAGGAGGGCCAGGTGTTCAAGACCGGCTGAGTAACACAGCAAGACCTTGTCCCGGAACACCAAAGTGGTAGGGGAAGCGCTTTGTTTGTTTGTTTTTATGTATTTTTGGGTTTTTGAGACAGGGTCTCTCTGTGTAGCCTTGGCTGTCCTGGACTCGCTTTGTAGACCAGGCTGGCCTCGAACTCACAGCGATCTGCCTGCCTCTGCCTCCCGAGCGCTGGGATTAAAGGCGTGCGCCACCACCGCCCAGTTTGGGAAGCGCTTTATTGACTCAGACTCTGTGGGAGATTGGGACTGACTGGTTCAGGGGGGCAGGCTTCTCTTGGTTTACACGCGTGGGTCACCCGGCGGGGTTCAGTGAGATTGTGAGGTTCATGATGGGCTCCCATCCTCACAGGATGGGTGGCAAGGAGCTTCAAAGGGGCTGGCTGTTCTGGGCGTCTTTACCCAACAGCTTCCGGGTAGCAGATGGTGCAGAGGAAGCTGTTAGGTAAGCCTGGGCTCCGTGACTCTTACCAGATCATTTCTAGAAAAAAAGCCTCTCCCTTGTCAGGTTTGCCTCCTACTACCCGCCATGTAACTGAGGATGACCTTGAACTTCTGACCTCCTGCCTCCACCTCCAGTGCTGCCGGGGGTTACAAGGCATTCACCACCAGATCCATCTTACGCAGTGCTGGGGGACCTAACGCAGTGCTTCATGCTTGCTGGACAAACACCCTTCCTACAGACATCCCCACTCCTGTGTATGTGTGTGTGTACCCCTGTGTGCGTGTGCGCACGTGTGTGTGAGCGTGTGCGTGCATGTGTGTACATGTGTGTGCACGCGCATGTGTGTGCATGCATGTGTGCACGTGCATGCTTGTGTGTGCGCATGCATATGTGTATGTGTGCATGTGCACGTGCGTGTGTGCATGTGTGTGTGTGTGTGTGTGTGTGTGTGCTATTATTAATTTTCTTTCTTTGGTTTGTGAGTCAGGGTCTTGCTTTTGATCTTATTGCATAGCCCAGGCTGGTCTTGAACTGCAGATCAGATCCTTCTAGCCCCTGCCTTCCAAGTGATGGAACGTCATCTCTGTGCCAGCATGCCCGGTCTAGAAGATTCTGTTGGTTACTGGAAGTCAGGGGGGTAGAGCCTCCTTAAAGGGAGGGTCAGCCGAATCGGCCGGCTTGCAAAGGTCTCTCCGCCTGTAGACCAGGCTTGCCTTGAGACATCAGGAGAGGAGAAACACGGCAGGAGGGGGCACAGCGATGATGTAAACCTGTGACCTTAGCATCGGAGAGGCACAGGCAGGAGGATGCTGTGACTTCGAGGCCAGCCTGGTCTACATATGTTCCAGCCATATGTGGGAAGACAAACCCGTTAGGTGACCCTCAGTGGGTGTCCTGGTGTGAAAGAAGGCGGCCTCCTACAGCAGGTGAATTCAGCTCCAAGATCCAGTGGGGTTTCTTCTGTCCGTTCCCCTGCCTAGTGCCCCCTTTGCTCCCACAGACACGTACCATACGGAATGCTGCCCGGCTCCTCCAGAAACCGTTTTGCCCCTTCAGATTAGAGAGAGAGAGAGAACTAAAGGCCACGTTTGGTGGCTCGTGCTTGTAATCTCAGCACCCATGGAACTGAGACCGGAGGCTTGCCGTGAGTTTGAGGCTGATCTGGTCTACAGGGCGAGAGACTTGCCTCAACAAGAAGCAAAGCAGGGAGTAGGGAGATGTTCCAGCAAGGGTTCAGATCCCCAGCACCCACATAAGTCGACCCTGGTCATGGAAGCTTGCGCCAAGCCAAAGACAGGGATCGGATGGTCAGAGGAAGCTGGCAGGTGGAGGTGGCTGCTTACCAAGTCTGACCCCCTAGCTGTGTCCTCCGGGGCAGAGGGGGACAGCTTAGAGACTCTGCTTCAACGAGTAAGGTTGAACCACAGAGAAAGAGTCCCCATGTCATGGGGAGGGGTGGCTCAACACTGGAATGTGAACACACACACACACACACACACACACACGATTGAATGTCATCTCAGGGACTCTGTTTTTCTTGGTTCAGGGACGGGGCAGGAAGTGCAGACAGAGAACGTGACAGTAGCCGAGGGTGGGGTGGCTGAGATCACCTGCCGCCTGCATCAGTACGATGGATCCATAGTTGTTATCCAGAACCCGGCCCGGCAGACCCTCTTTTTCAATGGTACCCGAGGTGAGTACCGGGAAGCCCATGGACTCCCATGGTCCTGCGGGGCTGGAGTGGGGGAAGGGGTTGGAATGAGTTCCCAAGGGAGTCAGACTCAGCCGTGGTTGGGGAAAAGGCGCGCGGGGTTGCATTGGTCCTGGATGATGGCGGTGGCGGTCTGGGGAACAGAACTCCCCCCTCCCTGAACCCCCAAGTTCACGCGCTCTTTGCTCTAGCTCTGAAGGACGAGAGATTCCAGCTGGAGGAGTTTTCCCCGCGTCGAGTGCGCATCAGGCTCTCAGACGCCCGCCTGGAGGACGAGGGGGGCTACTTCTGCCAGCTCTACACGGAGGACACCCACCACCAGATCGCCACGCTGACCGTCTTAGGTACAACCCCCCGCCCTCCCCCTCCCCGCCGCCCCCAGCGCCCATCCGTCACTCACTCTCCGCTCCTCACTTGTCCTGTGAGACCCGTTCTCCCTGGCTGCTTTTAACCTCTTGGACATCTGGCTCCACCAGGCCTCTGGTCTCTGCGTTTGACCCCTGCCACCTGAGGGACCCTGGCTCCCATTGGTCCCTGGGATTCAGCAGCCAGACTGACCTGGGCCTACCTCCGTGCCTCCCTTGACACCCCCGTGCGCTCCCCTTCTCTGCGCAGTGGCTCCGGAGAATCCCGTGGTGGAGGTCCGAGAGCAAGCGGTGGAGGGCGGCGAGGTGGAACTCAGCTGCCTGGTTCCGCGGTCGCGCCCCGCAGCAGCCCTTCGCTGGTATCGCGACCGCAAGGAGCTGAAAGGTGCCCAGGGCTAAGCCGGGGTGGTTGAGCGGGGTGGGAGGTGGGGATGGGGTCGGGATGCTCGGAGTTTAGGAAAGAGGTGGGGTGGGTGGTGGACGGGTCCAGGAGAATAGCGCACAGCTTCTGACACCTCCCGGTCCGTGTTTAGCTGTTGAGCCAGGAAGGATGGCACCCGCACTTGTCACCCCTAGCATTTGGGAAGAGGGTAGGAAGGAGGGGATCAGCAGTTCAAGGTCATGCTCAGCTACCTAGCGAGTGCAAGGCCAACCTGGACCACTTGAGACCCTGCCTCAAAGCAAACTTAGACCGGACTCCTTAAGGCGTTAGAGTGACAAGAGGCGTGGCTAGGGTGAATAAGGGGAGGCGTAGCCTGCAGCCTGCCTTGGGATCCTGAGGCGGGGCAGAACCCCTGGCCTGACGTCACTGGCCTGGGTCGGGCAGGAGTGAGCAGCGGCCAGGAGAACGGCAAGGTGTGGAGCGTGGCGAGCACCGTGCGGTTCCGTGTGGACCGCAAGGACGACGGCGGGATCGTCATTTGTGAAGCGCAGAACCAGGCGCTGCCCTCGGGACACAGCAAGCAGACGCAGTACGTGCTGGATGTGCAGTGTAAGTCGCTCAGGGGTCTGCGCGCCAGCCGCCTGTCCCTAGAGGTTCCCCCATCCCCGCCACACAATCTCTCTCTCTTTTTTCCTCCTGCGCTGCAGACTCACCCACCGCGCGGATCCACGCCTCTCAAGCTGTGGTGAGGGAGGGAGACACTCTGGTGCTGACGTGTGCTGTCACAGGGAACCCCAGGTGAGATCTGACTTCTGGCTCCTAGGCGATGATGCTGGGTCCTATGGAAAGAGATTGCGAAGCCGGACTCCTGAAGAAAAGGGCTTGGAAGTGGTAGCGCTCTTCCAGCCCTGGCTACAAGTAAAAGCTGGCCTCAAGCCTGTTGGTTTTCCATTAGGAAAAGGTCGCGAGACGGCACCTTTTATTTGAATGAATAAGATTATGTGTTTAGGAATGGCTCAGCTGCTCATCCAGAAGACCCTAATTCAATTCCCGGCACCCAGAGAGCGGCTAGCAAGCCTCTGTAAGGCCAATCCTTGAGGATCCGACGCCCTCTTCTGGTTTCCGAGGGCACTGTACGCCCGAGGTGCACTGGCATACACACAGACAAAACTCTCAAACGTTTACAGTACATAATTGGCAGCGGGGGTGGGGTGGGGTGGAGTGGGCTGGAGAGATGGCTCAGAGGTTAAGAGCACTGTCTGTTCTCCCAAAGGTCCTGAGTTCGGTTCCCAGCAACCACATGGTGGCCACAACCATCTATAATGAGATCTGGTGCCCTCTTCTGGTGTGTAGGCACGCATGCAGGCAGACAACTGTATAAATAATAAATAAATGTTTAAAAAAATAATGATAATTTACAGGGGGTGGGAGGCGTACCCCTACACAGGTAAGAAAGATCAGAGGACAATTCGTGAGAATTTGTTCTGTCCCTCCAAGATGTGGCTCCCAGGAATCTAACACTTAATCAAGCTCGTTGACACGCCGCGTCATTACCCATTAGGTATCTCGTCGGCAGAGTCGTCGGATCTTCCTTTTCCCATTTTCATTGTCAGGCACTGAACCTAGCATCTTATACATAGCTGGCAAAGGGTCTACCGCGCGCGCGCGTGGCGGTAACAGGCGCTTATTTGGAAGTTAATGCTGGATCAGAGCTGTATATCCAGATCCCTGAGACGTAGGATTCTTGGGTTCCTAACCCTGCTTTTTTTTTTTTTTTTTTTTTTTACCCACTGCCCCGCCCAGGCCAAACCAGATCCGCTGGAACCGTGGGAATGAGTCTCTACCGGAGAGAGCGGAGGCGGTGGGGGAGACGCTCACGCTGCCTGGCCTGGTATCTGCCGATAATGGCACCTACACCTGCGAGGCAGCGAACAAGCACGGCCACGCGAGGGCGCTCTACGTGCTTGTGGTCTATGGTAAGGGCGGGGCGGGAGCGGGCTGCAGGGGTGTGAGGGCCCGTAAATCCGCTTAAGCCCATAAACACAAAATAAGCAACACGGTTTTTGAAACCCCCAAAGTTTAGAGTGGGATGGAATGGGGTTAGGGGTGGAAGGGTGAGGAGGTGGGTAGATACTAGGAATGGAAGACCCACCAAGCGTAAAAGATTCTCAAGGAATTGGAGCAACCAGAGAGAGAAGAGAGGGGTCGGGGTGGGCGGGCTACACGGTGGCTGGACAACAAGGAGCAAATCTGTGTGCAGAATGGCTGGGTGGCCGGGCCGCAGTAGGCTGGAGTAGGCTGTTTTTTGACGACCTTGTGCCTCTGACAGACCCCGGTGCAGTGGTAGAGGCTCAGACGTCGGTTCCCTACGCCATTGTGGGCGGCATCCTGGCGCTCCTGGTGTTTCTGATCATATGTGTGCTTGTGGGCATGGTCTGGTGCTCCGTGCGACAGAAGGGTAAGCGCGGACAGGGCCTGTGTCAACCAAGGGTGTGGTGGTGCGTTTGCTTGTGGACGGCAAGGGGGCGGGGCCTAGAGGCTGGATTGCATTTGAAATCACGCAAATGTTTTTTGCATGATACTGTTTGTGAGGGGTGGGGCTTTTGGTCCTGGGCCCTGAAAGGGCTGAGATTTAGCACAATAAGGGGAGGGATTCTGACTAATTTGTTTTTCAAATTGCTGGATTTATTGACAGCATAGACTTACGGGAATGCTATCAAAAAAAGAAAAAGAAAAGAAAAGGTTTGGGGAGGAGATAAAGGTGCCAAGGAATGGGGCGCAGTTGATAGACTTGCCTAGCTTGCACGTGGGGGATAAAAGTGTTTTTTCTGTGATTTTTTTTTTTTTTTTTTTTTTTGGAGTCTTCCTTAATTTCTCTTTTATCTCTTTCTCTGCCACTGTCTTGTGCTTCACTGAACTACACTCTGGCTCCCTCTCTCCCCCTTCCTCCATATGATGTGTCTCTTGCCGGTCCTTTTCCTATAATCCACTTCCTGGGTTCACACACACATCCCCTCCGCCCCTGGGGCGTGCTTCCGCCCCCAGGCTCCTATCTGACCCACGAGGCCAGTGGCTTGGATGAGCAGGGAGAAGCCAGGGAAGCCTTCCTCAATGGCAGCGACGGACACAAGCGGAAGGAAGAATTCTTCATCTGACTCCACCCCCCCACCTGGCAGCTGCAAGGAACCAGCAAAGACATTGACCAGAGTCCGGCATGGTGGGCTTCTCCCCCACTGCTAACACCTCAGGCATTTGGGCAGGGATTGGGGGGTGTTGGATGCCTGGATCTCTCCCAGGGCCAAAGGCTAGGGTCCAGAGGCTTAGGGTCCCCTAGGAGACAGGGACTGAAGGTCCCTTCAAGACCCCGAGTCCAAGGACGGGTAATAGGGATTTGGGTTGGGGGAAGAAAACTGGGGGAAGGCCAGAACCCCTAGGCTACAGAACCAGGTCTTGTGGGGAGGGGGTCAGATTCTGGGAAGGGTGGGGTGGGTGGGGAAGGGAAACAGATTTCTTTGGGGTCCCGGAACCCCACGCCAGCCATTGTAAGAGTTCCACAGAGCTCTGGGCACCTCTTTGCAAAGCCATGTTTGCACGGTGGGGGGAGGGGCGGGGGAGGGCGTGGAAATGGGAATTCTGTGTCTTTGTGTGAAAAACTGATGGGGGCAGTGAGGGAGGCAACCCCAACTCTTATCAGCCCTTCTCCAGGTTCCTGGGCGGCTCCTCTTCCCTCCACCTTGACCTCCCACATCTTTCCCATCCCATAATTGTCTGTCCACCCACTCCTGGGGGGGCCTTCCCAGTCTCTCCTCCAGGCCCCCCGGGGAGGGGGAAAGGAGATTGGAGGGGATGTGTGGTCTCTATGGTTTTATATATAATATATTAAAAAAAATTTCAAAAATCTGTATGAAAAATATCAGATTGCACCCCTCTCCCTCCCCATTCCTGGCTTTTGCCCCTTTTTCTTGTTTAAAAACGAAACAAAACACATTTTTGTACGGGGCGGGGAGGGGAGAGGGAGGGGGGTTGGCAATCCCACTAACCACCATTAAACTGAGGAGAGAAAAAGTCTTGGGGCGGTTGTGTGTGTCTGTCCCTCTCTCTGCCCACTGCTGTGCCACTGGGAAGGGGGAGGCGCCTGGGCGTGGGGAGGGAGGGGCGCCATGGATGCTAATACACCTAAGTGGGAAGGGGCCAGGCATCACCAAGGCCACCTCCGTCCACTATTCCCCACAATTCCAGACTTGGTTCTTTGGGTTTGGGGGGGGTGGGAGGAATGGTGAGGGATTTTTGTTTTGTTTTGTTTCTGCATTTTGAGACTGCATCTTATACTTTAACCCAGGCTGGTCTAGAGCTTGTGCCTTGGCTTCTAAAAGGCTGGATTACAGGTGGCAATTTGTGCGGCTTTTACCAGCGCTGTCTTCATCCAATCTCTATGGCAGTGTCTCTGGTTCATCGATCCTACGTTCCCAGTCTCACACTAGCATCCTGTCGCTGCCAAGTGCTTGAACCTAAGAGTTTAGGGTCAGCCTGGGCAACGTAATAAACCCAGGCATTAGGGGTACATTCCTGTAATCCTAGCAACTGGGAAGGTGAGGCAGGAGGATGCATGTGAGTTTTGGGGATCCTCTATTCTGACCCTCATGAGACTTCCATGAAGGAAACAAGACTATAAGCAACTAAGCAGTGAAAACAGGTTCCGAGCTGGCCAGGCACGGTGGTGTACATCTGGGAAGCCAGCATTAAGGAAGCAGAGGCACTAGGCTCGAAGCAAGTTCCAGGGCAGCCTGGTCTACAAAGCAAGTTCGGAGCACTCTAGAGGCTGAGGCTGGGGACTGCCTGGGCTACATTAAGTTCCTGTTTCAAAAAGAATTTGGGGTGGGGTGGGGAGAAAGGAGGTCTTGTGTAGTGCCACACACCTTTAATCCCAGGACCTGGAAGACAACAAAAGGCTTTATTAGCTCTAGACCAGGGTAATATAGTGAGACCCTGCCTAAAACGCACACACACTAACCCATAGAGATGTGGGATATGTCTTATTTTTCTGTTAATGGGAATTTTCATGCAAAGTGAAAGAGACAGAAAGGACCCCAGAGTCCCAGGCACCCCTCACCCCATTTTCACCCACCATCAAAAGCATCTCATTTTCTGAAACAGGTGCTATGCCAGTCTCCCCGAGTCACTCAATCTGCGGGTGCTATATCATCAAGGATGGCCCCTCAGATCGACATCAGTGCCCAGAGAGAGAGAGTGAGCATTGAGCAGCAGGGAGAAAGTGCAAGATCAAAGGCCTGAGCTTGTAGTGCTGGGAATCTGGACCTGATTTTAAAAAAAAGAAAAAAGAAAAAAAGGTACCCAGAACTTTGAGAGCCTAGGTACCATGACACGTTCCAGGCATGCCACCACTAGAGTGAGTTCCAGTCTACACGGGGAGACCGTGTCTCAGAAACAGAACCAAGCACTGTGTAATGGGACCCCACTGGGGAGTTGTAGGTTGCTAGTGATAAAAGCAGTTCTCTCGAGCACAGTGGGGGATTGTAGCGATGGCTACCTATAGTCAGCATAAAGTTAAAGCTCTTTAAAGTCACCGGCAGAAGCTCGGCTTGCGGCCATATACCTGTAATGTCAGCGCTGGAGAGCAGCGTTGAAGGTCATTCTCTTTGACCCAGGGAGTTAAAGGCTAGCCTGAGCTACATGAGACTCTGCCGTGAAAGAAAGAAAGAGTAAAACGTTTCGGGAGACTTTCTTCTGTGTGCCACGCAGAAGCTGTCTTTGGGCATCTGCGTTAGCTATCACCTCTGCCAAGAGACTTCCATTCTAGTCAGCTCCAGTTCAGACTTGGCTTTAAAAACCAAGCCCTTGGAAGCCTTTGCAGAACTGGAGCAGGCGCTTCTGGCACCCACTACGCCCTGCTCTCTACTACCTCTTCCAGGTCTGACCTTTCTAAGCATTAGTCTAATTAAATGTGGCTGGTCTTCCTTAGATTAGGGGGACCAGGTCGCTGGAAACGGAGGAACGGCGTGTTGCCCTGATTCCCACGAGACCAATAAAGACCATTCCTGGGTGACCGGGGCCGTGGAACGGGTAGTTGTTAGTTCATGAACCGTCTGTAGTTTCAAGGACCAGGCTGCCAGCCCACTTCGCTCAAGTCTGCAGTCCCTACGCGCATGCGCTTTGCTCAAGTGGGCACCCCCCCCACACACACACACATACCCCCCTCACCCCGGCCCCTCTCCCTTCCTCATCCATATGCTAATCACTGCGCTCGGAAGGACCGCCTCTCCGGGGAATATGCAAATCACATCCTCCAGGGCTGGAGTCCTCCCTTTGTCCCGCGCTAGGATTATGCAAATGAGCAAAACCTCCAGTCCCGGGGACCCGAGCCAGAGGCTTTAGGACCCTACCTCCCCCGCCCGAGGCATCACCCCCCCCTCCCGCCCCCCGCGACACCACCCCCCCCATTTATAACGCGCGCGCACGCTCGCACACACGCACGCGCGGGTTCTGAAGCTTCTCGACCCTTCGCGCGGCGGACCGTACCAAGTCCAGCGGGGCTGTCAGCGGCGGGGCCCGGCAGCCCCCCTCCCCCTCTCCACCTCCCCCCACCCCCCACCTCCCCGACGCCGGCGCGAGCTCCGCAGCCTGCGCGGTCCTCCGAGCCCCTCTTCCCACAGCCAGCCGGGAACGGGCCGTCTGGCCGCGCACGCGCCCTGAGCGCGCCGCCCCGCTTCGCCCGCTCGCCCTAGCCTCCCTAAAACGCAGGCGCAGTGCCCGGGCGTGCATCCGCTACGGCCGCCGCCGAGCCCGTGCCCAGGGGCCGCCGGCGTCGGTGAGTGTCCCGGCTTTGGGGTGCGCGGGGCATGCTGGGAAGCGGGCGATACAGCCCCGCTGCATGACGGGAGCCCGCCGCGGCGGCTTGGCAGAGTGACCGGCCCCGGGAGTCATTTGCTTCTCCCGGAACGAGGCTGCCACAGCTTCGCCTGCCGGCGTGGTGGGAGCCGGTGGGCCAGGCGTTACGGGCCTGGGGTACTCTGGGAGGGGCCTGGGATCCTTGGAAGGGGGGGCCCCTCCACCACTTCTTTTTTTTTTTTGTCGCACACGCTTTTCCGCGAGAAGCCTCACGTGTGGGGAGCGTTTCGGTGCTTGGTGGGTTTTTTTATTTGTTTGGTTTTTGTTTTTTATGGTGATCGTTAAAGACCCAAGGCATCGTGGGAAATTGTCACGGGGTATTGTGGGAGCTGATCCTTATTGTTTGGCATCGGGGGTGGGGGGGGTTGCCCTTGTCCCACCCAGCGGTGTGCAGAAAGGTACCCATTGTGCACACTCTGTGGGGTCGGCTGAGTGTGCAAGGGGGTAGCACCACGCCCAGCTGGTTTTCGCCTGTGGAACTGGGGACCTTATCCCCGGTGTTCACCTGCAAGCGCTGGGGACGTTAGTAGCCTATCCCCCTTGCATCTCCGGAAACCATTCTGTCGGCGCACAAGATTTCTGTATTGAGGGATGATTGCACCTGATACCCGGAACATTCCGGAAGGTGCTTTGTATGATGTGGCTTTTGGAAAGGGATGGTTGTCCCCAGGTAACCCCAGAGAAAGTCCTGACGATCCCTGCTGTGAGAGTCAAGAAGAATAACAGTTGAAGCGCGGTGTGGTGTCGCATGCCCGTAATTCCAACGCTCTTGAGGAGGCTGGGCCAGGGGGGTTAGGTATTCTAGGCCAGTGTTTATTTTTATTTGGGGGGTGGGGGATTTCGGATCTCAAAGAAAGAAGAGTGAGTTTGAGTTTGAGTTTAGAGAGTGAATAGTCTAGGTACTGCATGGAACATGCATATTAAATATCTGAAATAGAAACGTAACCAGTTGTCGTCAGTTTTGTTTGTGGTTTTTTGTTTTTTTTGTTTGTTTGTTTTTGTTTTTTGCTAATGTAGAGCTCCAGAAATCGAGGGGCCCTACATTCAGCCGATAATCGTGAGAGGTCCTCCTTGCCAGTAACTAATTCTCTGTCCTTAAAAGCCCTGATCCAGGATCTAGGTGTCTTTAGTAACTAATTTCCCATCCGATGATGTCAGCCCTCCCCTCCAGCAACAGCTGCAATCCCCCGCCCCCCCCTCCCCGCAGTGAACTTGCCCCCTGCGCTGTGAAAAGACAGTGTGCTTTCCACCACTGTTCGAGTCTCCACTGCCTAACATTACAGGCTTTGCAGAGTTTTTTTTTTTTTTAGTGAGGCCGAGCCAGGTGTGGTCCTCTCCCTAGTCCCAGCCCCTGGGAAGGAGAAGTTGGAAGATTGCTAGTCCAAGGCCAGCCTGAACTGCATCGCAAGCGCCTGTGGCCGAGTGTAAAGGGCACTGCGGTTCAGTCGTACTCTGAATGCCCCCCCCCCCCCCCGGGCCCTCTCGCAGTGCAGTAGAGGGAAGAAATGTGTGTGGGAGGAGAAAATTCCAGGTGGCAAGTGCAGGGTGTACAAAGACCCTCCCCTGTCTAGCTATAAAGAGCCTGTGTGCACAGCCTCCCCCCAAACCCCAACCACCAAGCCTGAAGTGGCTGGAAGGGTGGGAAAGGGCCACATACCTGCAAGTTCTATGAATCCGTTTTTGTTTGTTTGTTTTGAGACAGGGTCTCATAAAGGTCAGACTGGCCTCAAATTTTGTATAGCCCCGTAACGACCTTTAAGTGCACATCTCTGCCAACCTGATTGCAGGTGCGGGCTGCCCTGTGTCCGAGCCCTACTGCTGTTTAAAGCATGGCTTTGAATCCTTGTTCAATCGCCAGTCTGGTGATCTTGCCTTTGGATCACCTGCGGGTCCCTTCTGTTCCTCAGTTCCTCTCCGGCTTCTAAGGGAGCGGTTTCCATGTGGTTCAGAGTGTACCAGGCAAGGCCTGGAAGCAGGCTTTGCAGAGCAGGAAATAGCCAAGAGACGTTGGATCCTGTTGAAGCTCTAACCAGGAAAATGATGGAGTTGAGTGAGGTTCAAACCTAGGCAAGGTTGGGCTGGAGAGATGGCTCAGAGGTTAAGAGCACTGTCTGCTCTTCCGAAGGTCCTGAGTTTAATTCCCAGCACCCACACAGTGGCTCACAACCACCTGTAATGAGAGCTGGTGTCTTCTTGTGGTGGGCAGAATACTGTATAAATAAATAAATCTTTTTTTTTTTTTTTTTTTTTTTTTTTTTTTTGGTTTTTCGAGACAGGGTTTCTCTGTGTAGCCTTGGCCATCCTGGACTCACTTTGTAGACCAGGCTGGCCTCGAACTCACAGCAATCCACCTGCCTCTGCCTCCCGAGTGCTGGGATTAAAGGCGTGCGCCACCACGCCCGGCTGTAATAAATAAATCTTTAAAAAAAAAAAAAAAAACAACCTAGGCAAGGCTATCTTTCACAAACGTAGTGTAGGTTGATGCCTGAAACACATCAGGCATGGTGGTGCACCTGTGATCCTGGCACTTGAGAGGCAGGAAGATCTGGCATTCTAGGTCATTCAAGGCTACTTAGTGACCATATATCCAGCCTGGCATATATGAGACTTTTTTTTTTTTTTTCTTTTTTTGTTTTTTTTGAGACAAGGTTTCTCTGTGTAACCTTGGCCATCCTGGACTCGCTCTGTAGACCAGGCTGGCCTCGAACTCACAACAATCCACCTGCCCCTCCCTCCCGAGTGAGTGCTGGAATTAAAAGGCGTGTACCACCACCGCCCGGCCTTGAGGTCTCATTTCAAACAAGCAAAAACTGCACCTCTGTAGCTCAGTTGGCAGAGCGCTTGCCTAGCGCGTCTGTAGCCCTAGCATTTGATCACCTGCACTCGGGAGGTAGATCACGGCGCTTCAGAAGCTCAAGGTCAGCCTAGGGTATTTGAGACTCTTGCCTCATAAAAAGCAAAGCACTTTGGAACCCTTTCAGGCTAGTTAGTGTCTCAACTGTACCAAGTGTTCTGTGTCCCTAATAGTTAGCGACCCATGACCCTTCACCCCGGCAGCCCTTCCTCTTTCAGCCCCAGACCTTCCTAGAGCTACAGGGTTAACGTCTGGCACAGGTGTCTTCTTTCACAGTTATGATTGGCACTCATGCCAGGACCTACCTTTAAATAACCAAGATGTCAGCCAGGGCTATTGCAGTGGGGGGATAGCGCACGCCTTTAACCCCAGCACTCAGGGAGGCAGAGGCAGGCGGATTGCTGTGAGTTCGAGGCCAACCTGGTCTACAAAGCGAGACCAGGGCAGTCAAGGCTACACAGAGAACCCCTGTCTTGGGGGGGGAGGGGACGACAAAATAAATAACTGGGATGTCATCTCTCCCTACCGCGCTGAATAAAAGCCACGAGACAGTATGTTGCTCAGATACGGAAGTCAAGGCCTCCCGGGGAGGCAAGGCGTGCAGAACAGGATTCTGTCTGCAGTCAAGACAGAACAGAGGCCATCTTTGCCTCATCCCCGACATGGAGCACACACTGGTCTTGGAGTGGACACAAGGGTTATGTAAAAATTTATTGAGTCACCACAGGCCTTTCTTCCCCCCCCTCCCCCCGCCTTATCCAGCACCCCTCTCTATCTGCCAACATCCTGTGTTACAAGAGCCTGTGGCTGGAGGTGTGACCGTGGGAGAGCTGGCCAGGGAGGGCCCCTGCCCAGTCGCTGCCCTGTTCCTGTCTCCTGTCCCCCTTCCCTGGCCATGACAGAGACCCGTGAGCCTGCTGAGACTGGAGGCTACGCAAGCCTGGAGGAGGACGAGGAGGACCTTTCCCCAGGTGAGGTGGTCTTTGAAGTAGCCGTGTTTTTGGTAAAGCCATGCTCCTGGGTTTGGGTGTGCGCCTGGGCTTGGGTGGTCTTGGTCCTGGTGGGAGCTGGCTTATCCTGGGGGCTCTCATGGGTGGGTTCTCGGTCCTTGCTGGAGGTTTTGGAGTGTCTGAGGGCTGTCTCCCTGCTGTGGGGTCTAGAGTGGCTGCGGGAGCTCTCCTCGCTGGTGGTTCTAGAACGGCCCCCCTGGCGGTTCCCCTCGCCAGAGATTCCGGATTGGCTCCGCTCTTTCTTCTCGGCGAAGGTTCTAGACTGGCTGTGGGCCGAGTCTGTGCTGGAGCCTCTAGACTGGCTGTTCCCACTCTCATTGCTAGACCTACTAGGCCTAGATCTCCTGTGACCCTTCTTCCTGAGGGTTCTTGACCTGCTGTGCCCTCTCTTCTTGCGACTGCTGGACCGGTGGTGGCTTTTCTCCTCGCTGGAACTCCTAGACCATGCTCTACTTCTTTCCAAAGTTCTCTGAGAGCTGTGACTTCTCCCCTGGCTGCGGTTTCTGGACTCACTTTGTGTCATCTGGGTGGGCGTGCCCCTCCGGGTACGACTTCTAGCCCTACTGCGATTTCTCTTGCTGCTGTGACTTCTCGACCGGCTGTGAGTCCTCTTGTGACTGTGACTTCTGGACCGTCTGGGGCTCCTAGAGCGGCTGTGGCTTCGGGTCCTGCTGGGGGTCCTAGAGTGGCTGAGGCTTTGGGTCCTGCTGAGGCTTCTGGCCCGCTTGAAACTCTGGTTCACGCCGGACATGTCAGTCAGATCCGTCCGGGTGTGAGTCGCCTGCTCCCTCCTGGGGGACGTCACCTGGCTATAGCTCCTGGCTCTCCTGGATGCTGCAGAAGATTTGCCAGGGCTCTTGAGGGCCATCCTGTTTGGACTGTAGCTCTTAGCCCTACTGGGGGTTGCAGGTAGCCTAGAGCTGCTGCTCATGCCTGAAGCTTCTGGAAGCTTGGGACTCTTTTCCTGGTGCGTGTTTCTAGGCTGGCTAACACTCCTTTCCTGGGTGCTGGTCCTAGGCTGGCTGTAACTCTTGCCTCTGCTCTCTTTGCGCTGGGAAGTAGGGGTCCTCGCATTCTTGGCCACAGCTGGTTTGGCAGAATGGGTTCTGTTCCTGCTAGGAGTGCCGGTCCTGTGTGGGGACATCTTGGAGCCCTGGCTTCCCCTCCTGCCTGGTGTCCGCCCCCGGCTGTGTGTGCCTCTCCGCTGATGCCTTCCCACACTCCCAGTCTTGCCTCCCTTCCTGCTCTTGCTGGTCGTCCTGGCCTTGGTGTCCGTGCTCACCTGACTGGGTGTCCTAGTCTTGCTGCGGCCTTGGGACCTGCTGCTGGGCCGGGTTGACGGGGCCGTCTTGGTACCCGCTGATCTGGTAGACTTAGAACTACTAGGGCTCATTAGCAAGTTAGGGGACTTGGGGTGCCCCGAGGAGCTGTTGGGTACCGCTGTTTTGGTGCTCTTCAGGGGAGTTGGAGGTGTGGGAGCCTTGGGAGCCATGCTGGGCTTGGAGGATCTCTTTGATGGAGAATGCATGGCGAGTGCAAAGGGACCTGAGCGCCTGGGAGAATAGGCAAGATTTGGTAGCCAAGGACAACCACCAGATGGCTCATCACAAGCCCCCCCATGAAGTCATAGTGGGCCGTGAGGTCAGAGGTGAGAGAAGGTTAGGGCCCTGGTACCAGGCTTGGATGGAGCCTGTGGGCAAATGGAATCGCGGCTACTCACCACTCCCAAGTCAGCAGGGCTGAGTGAGCTAGCTGGAGCTGGCTTTACCAAGGGCCTGCCTCGGGGACTCCTCGGGCCTAGGGGATGATGTTGCCAGGGTGGGCAGACTAGGAGCAGCCCAGGGAGAGACACTGACAACCTTGAGGGGGCCAGAGAGGCGTCATAAGAGAAGGTGACGCCCAACTGGGCCTCACAAAGGGAAGAGTACAGAAGGGAGCCTCACACGGAGAGGCCTGGACCAGGGTGGGGGGGGGGGGAGGCTCTCAGCATGGGCTCACCATCAGTTACGTCCCCCTGCCAGACGAAGGTGGGAACTCCAAGATCAGGTCTACCCTTGAGTTCCTAGGCTGATGAGGGAGACAGAACGGGGGTGGGAGGGGGAGGGGGAGAAGGGCCACTAAGGTAGTGGCAGCGCTGGGTCCTAGAGCCTGACTAAGGAAGAGCCAGGCATAGTGTAGTTCAGTTGCGGAGAGACCTTAGGCCTCAGGGTGTGTCTGTGGAAGATAAGAGGGCAGCAGGACGGGTTGGCAACAACAACGAAGCGGTCCTGAGACTGGGAGGGACGCACAGTGGACACTGGGGCCCTGCTCTAGGCTTGGGGAGGGACCTAGGCATGGATGCCACAGCCCTGGGGCTCACAGAGGGGACAGCGGAAGGGCAGTAGAAGACAGGGGACAACATGTGGGAGGCCGTTATTCATCCCATAGACGCTGAGCATGCAGAGGGCCCCCTCCCACAAACCACCACTCCTCCTGGGGACAACTAACTGGGGTGCAGTTGGTTGGACTGCAGGACAACATAAGGCCCCTAGGGCAAGGGCAGTGCTAGGGATGGCTGCTGTGAGCCAGTGTGTTACCCAGCAGAGCCTGAGGCGGCGGGGAGCCCATGGTGTCTGGGGAAGGCAGGTGACAAGGTCAGAGGGGCCCCTGAATACCTCTTACCACTGTGGGGATGTGAGTGAGGGCAGAAACACCCGTGCTGTGGGGCAGGATGGATGCAGAGGGAGGGTGTTGTCACAGTCCAGTGGGCGCTTCCTCCCAGAGGCCCATTCCAGTGTGGCTGAAGCGCCATCTTAAGGACGGCAAGCTCCTTGACCGTGGAGACACCAGCCCCTCGTGTGGCCACAGGCAGGCTGCTCACGTCTACATCACTTCACAAATTTTCTCATTTTAAAGCTTTTGCTATGCTTTATTTATTGACTTAATGAGGGTGGGAACACCTTCCTGGTACCAGGAGCGGAGTTCACAGAACAACTATTGGGAGTTGGTTCTTTTCCTCTGCTCTGTGGGTCCTGGGAATCAAACTCAGGTCATCAGGCTTTTCTGCAAGCTCCTTTACCACTGAACCCTCTTGCCACCCCTCGGCCATGTTTTTAAGCCCAAACTTGTCTATATGCACTTTCTGCTCTAAAATTACAGTAATATATGTATACTTAAAATTGAGCATTTTTCTTGACATGGATATTATCTGTATTCCCAGAAGTTGGAGGCTGAGGCATCATGGTGGAATTCATACATGTGTACATACATACATACATACGTGTGTATGCACACTGGTGGGGGGAACATATATGTTCTATCTTCTAAAAACAAAAAAGAAAAGCCAAGTATAGTGGTGCTGGCCTGTAATCCAGCTTTTGGGAGGTGAAGGCAAGAAGATCAGGACTTCAAGGCCAACTCTAGGCTTGATGAAAACCTGTCCCCCCACCCCCCCCGCCCCATCAAAAAAAAAAAGGTGGGGGTAGCCAGGCTTTAATTCCAGCACTCGGGAGGCAGAAGCAGGCGGATCACTGTGAGTTCGAGGCCACCCTGGTCTACAAAGCTAGTCAAGAACAGCCAAGGCTACACAGAGAGACCCTGTCTTGGAAAAAAAGGGAGGGAGGGCGCTGGGGAGATAGATTAGTGGGTGACATGCTTGCTGTGGAAGCATGAATACAGGAGTTTGGATCCCCAGCACCATGTAAAGCCTAGCGTGGTCTCTGCCCTTGGAACGCCACCACTGGAAGGCACAGACAGAGGGGCTTGGGATTGGCCCGTCTGATTAGTCAAATTGGTGAGCTTTGGGTTCCGTGAGTGACACCATCTAAAAAGTAAGACGGTGGCCGGGCGGTGGTGGCACACACCTTTAATCCCAGCACTTGGGAGACAGAGGCAGGTGGATTGCTGTGAGTTTGAGGCCAGCCTGGTCTACAAAGTGAGTCCAGGACAGCCAAGGCTACACAGAGAAACGCTGTCTTGGGGGAAAAAAAATGTAAGCGGCAAGTGGTGAAAGGAAACACCACCAACACCAATTTACTACTTAGCTACCTATTCCGACAGTCTTCCTGGAATGGTCCAGTGCAGGCTAGGTAGCTCTCTGTAGTAGACTGTGTGACTGTAAGCGAGTAAGCCAAGGAACTGCTCTATGGCTCGGTTTCCATGTTGGCCCGGGTGTTGCCGTAAGGGGCGTGTGAGCCCACACATTGTCTGTGCCGCCCACCCCATCCCAGATGCCCAACTGTCTCCTTTGTATTTTGAGGCAGGCTCTCATTCTCCCTAAGCCAGCTGGCCTTGGAGCTTGCAGTGATTCCCCTGCCTCAGCCTCCTTGAGTACTGGCATCACAGACGATGGACGCAGCTCCTGCCAGACCGTCGTTTGCCAGACACATGGACACATCGCATCTGTGTTGTGCCAAGCTATCCTGCCCGCACAGTGAGCTTGAGTGGGGCTCAGGGACCAGCTGAACACAGCCCTGATGCCATGTCTCTCCCACCTGCCCCAACAGGCCCAGAGCATTCTTCTGACTCTGAATACACTCTTTCAGAGCCTGACTCTGAGGAGGAGGAGGAGGAAGAGGAGGAGGAAGAAGAGGAGACCACCGATGACCCCGAATATGACCCCGGCTACAAGGTGAAACAGCGCATAGGTGGGGGCAGGGGAGGCCCCTCCCGCCGGGCCCCCCGAGCGGCCCAGCCTGCTGGCCCACCCGCACAGCCCTGTCAGCTCTGTGGCCGATCACCGCTGGGGGAGGCCCCACCGGGTACCCCACCTTGTCGACTCTGCTGCCCTGCAACAGCAACCCAAGAAGCCCCAGCCCCTGAAGGCAGGGCTCTTGGGGAGGAAGAAGAGGAACCTTCTCGCACTGGGGAGAGCCAGCCAGCAGGGCGCGATGACGAAGAGGAGGAGGAGGAGGGGGGCACCTACCACTGTACAGAGTGTGAGGACTCCTTTGACAACCTTGGGGAGCTGCATGGCCACTTCATGCTGCATGCCCGGGGCGAGGTGTAGGTAGGGCCACTAAGGGAGCTGGTAAGAGGGGTAGGTGGGGGCAGGGGGCTGAGGAAGCTGGAAATGGGGGCTGGGGGGTCCCACCCCTCTGTTGTCTTAGCAGTAGATGTGTGAAGGGCAGAATAAAAGCCAGATTCTGTGGGCTGGCCCAATGTGTGTTTGAGCTGCACATGTGTGGTGTGTGACTGAGCACGGTGGGCGTGGTCTACACCAGCATCTCTGCCTCCACCTGCTGCTTGCTAGGATCACTGGCAGGCAACCACCCTGGTTTTATGTGGTGCTGGGGGATTAAACCCGAGTCTCTGAGCAAGCGAGGCAGGCACTCTATCAACTGAGCTACACCTTCAGCCCTTTTTGTTTGGTTTAGTTTTTCTTCTGAGACAAAGTTTGGCTGACTTTGAATTTGTCTCTCTTGCCTTAGCCCTAGAATCACAGGCACAAAGCCACCATACTTAGCTAGGAGTTCTGAGGTTGAGGCCACCCCTAAAGCTTGAGCCCCGCCCCCCCAATAATCCACCCTGGGTGCCCTGCCTGGCTCTTGCTGGTAGAGCCTGCAAGAGGTGCCTGCCAGTGGCACAGGCCACTCCCCTCACAGTGCTTCTGCTGGAAAGTCAGTTGCATGCTTGCAATCAACTGCAAAGAAGCCTGGGAAAGGCTAGCTAACCACTCCTCTCAGAGCGGAAGGGGTTTGCAGGGGCCATGAAGGCCACGAGTATTCTACCACCACATAACCTGCTCCGCTGAGGACCACCATTAACATGGTGACAGTTTCCCCCTATGATTTCTAGGTGTCTAGTGCCTTGCCAAGGGCGTTATCTTTATGGAGTCAAGGAATCCAGGAACTCAAAGTAGAACTGTGATATGATCTCAGTGGCCTTTCACAGCACTGCATGCATTTGCTGGGCCCCTTCGAGAACTGGACCCTCTAACAAACAGTTTTGAATATCTCCCTTGTGCTAAGCGTAGTAAATGCACCATTAAATTAGATGTCTGCATGTGTAGTACCCAAGGTGGCCACAAGAGGGCGCCAGATTCCCTGGAACTGCACTTAAGCTGTTGTGAGCCTGGCGCTGGGCTTGGTTGCTAGAAACTGAACTTGGGTCCTCAGCAGGGGGAGCAGGGACTCTTCACCAGTGAGCCATCATAGCTCACATGAGCCCTATGGGGTTGACATGAAGATACAGTAAAATAAGATGCCACGCATCTTGGGTGAAGCTGTCCTAGTCACTGTTCTGTCGTTGTGAAGAGACACCGTGACCAAAGTAACTCTTTTATTTTTTTGATTTCCAAGGCAGGGTTTCTCTGTGTAGCCTTGGCCGTCCTGGACTCTCTTTGTACACCAGGCTGGCCTTGAACTCACAGCGATCCGCCTGCCTCTGCCTCCCGAGTGTTGGGATTACAGGCGTGCGCCACTGTGCCTGGCTCTAAGGCAATTCTTAGAAAAGAAAGCTGTTATCATGGCGGGAGCGTGGTAGCAGGCAGGCATAGTGCTGAAGAAGTAGATGAAAGCTATATCCTGATTCTAGGCAGAAGGCAGAGGGACACAGACAGACAGGAGGGACAGACAGACAGGAGGGACAGACACTGGGTTTGGCATTGGGTTTTTGAGCCCTGAAGGCAAGTCCCTAGTATAGTAACACATTTCCTCCAACAAGGCCACACTTCCTAATCAATCCTTCTAATCCTTTCAAACAGTGCCATTCCCTGGTGACTAAACATTCAAGTAGATGAGCCTGTGCTGTGGGGGCCGGTCTCATCCAAACCACCCCAAAGGGGCTGTAATTTTAAATCTCCTAATCCCGCCTGGATGGAAGGAGGCAGTTGTGCACAGAGTGAACCGGTTTCTGGGCTGGGCAAGGCGGGAGCCCATCTGGGATAGATAAGGAAGGCCAGGATTGCCTGAGGTTGAGGCTAGCAGAGAGCCCACGCATCACGGCCTTCTGGAAACATGGGTGTTGTGATGCTGGGCATGGTGATTCTGGCTCAGCATCCCCGCACGCTGAAGGGTGTGGCGGGTGAGTGAGAGAGTTCAAGGCTGTCCTGGGCTTAAGAGAGTGATGTCCCTTTCTCAAAACACACACACACACACACACACAAAGAAGCCAGGCTCCTACTTTTGAGATAGGAAATACTAGTTCACAGAAGCCTGGCACCAAAGCTGCTTTGAAAATAGAAGGCTGATTATAATGATAGCTCCCATTTATCCAGCATTTACCGTCGCCGAGCACTGCTCTGAGGCGCTTTACATGTGTTGGCTCGTAGAAACTTGGCAGGCAGGAGCTTCTAGGAACAGGACCCTAATTACCAGGACAGCATCCTGAGGCCCATGCTCACAGTGGACTTGGAGACCACCATCGGTGCCCTGTAAAGTCTTGGGAACCTTGACATCTGAGGCGTGTGAGGAGTGTACCTGACCAGGCCACTATCTGGGGAGAATGCCTGTCAAATTATGGTATTAGTTGGGGCCTTTTCTAATACCTGCCCTAGCTCCCAGCCAGTTGATACTGAGACCCATTAGATTTATACAAGTTTAAGCACTATAGCTGGGCAGGTAGTCATCTATTCTACCCAGTTGTGCTAGTCTGCCTACTTCCCAGCCATGTGCCCGTTTGCCATCTCATTCTCACCTTGGCCTCTGCCGTAACTGTCTTCATGGCAAACTCCCGCTCCTCTTCGTCATGGCTGGCGCTCTCTCTCTTCCTCCCTCCCTCCCTCTCTCCTCTCGTCCTGTCTCTTTTCTCTCTCCTCCTCTCTCTCCCAGCTTCTTTATATAGGAGATTCTTCATAGAAATGACAATGCCCAGCCATATGTGTTGGCTCACACCTTTTGTGCACGTGAGAGACAGAGGCAGGTGGATCACTGTGAGTTCAAGGCCAGCCTGGTCTACAAAGCCAGTCCGGGGCAGCCAAGGCTACCCAGAGAAACCCTATCTCGAAAAACCAGAGAGAGAGAGAGAGAGAGGAGACTACAACCAGATAATGGAAGCCAGCATCTGGATACACAGTGCATTGCACATTCTACAACAAACGCTGGAGGCTGAAACACAGTTTTCCCCAGGTGCCCAAGGGAAGGTTTCACTGCCGTAAAACGGGTGTCTTGGAGAAAAAAGTGATGGCCAGATGACTGCACACCCATGTCCCCATTCGTCACCCCAGCAAAAGAGCTCCAGGTTAGCCCTGCCACACGTCTGCATACATGAGGCCGAGGTGGCATTTCCATGTGAGAATTGCTGTCCAGACTCAAACAGGTCTGAGAAGGTGAAGCCAGCAGTTGGACAAGGGCCGAGTGAGCACTTAACAGTGAAAGGTCAAGTGATACTGGTCCTGAGGTCTCTGAGGCAGCTTCGCGCTTTGTCAGTGTGAAGGCAGCCAGACAGTAAACAGTTGAGTCCAAGTGTGTTCCAAAACTTTATTTGTAAAACCAAGCAACAAGCTTGAACTAGCCATAGTTTGTAAGATGCCTGTCTTTTGCTGTGAATTCTCCTGTATGGGACAAAGACCTAAATGAACAGTGGCTTAATTAAGGCAAAGTTTCTATTTCTGTTACATAGTAACAATGTCTATGAGGGTAGCAGTGGCCCAGGCTCCTACTATCTTGTTGCTCTGTCGTTCTTTTGGTTTTGGTTTGTTTTGTTTTCGTTTTTCCAGACAGGGTTTCTCTATAAAGAAGCCCTTGCTGTCCTGGAATTCACACTGTAGACCAGGCCGGCCTGGAACTCACAGAGATCCACCTGCCTCTGCCTCCTATGTGCTGGGATTGAAGGTGTGTGCCACCACCACCTGGCTGCCCTACCAATCTGTGCTGCTTCTGTGCTCATGGTGAAGATGGCTGGGTAGCCATATCCACCTTCCTCTTAGAAATGAAGAGGAAAGGTAAAGTCTCTTTTCCAGACTTGGGGACTCTACCCAGGAATTTAGTCAGAACTCAGTCACAAGGCTACAGCTAGCTGCAAGGGAGTCTGGAAAATGTGGGGTTTTTTTTGTTTGTTTGTCTCATTAAAATTTGAGACACAGCAATCATTTCTTTTTCTTTTTTTTTTCTTTTCCTTTTTTTATTGTGTGTGTGTGTGTGTTGTTGTTGTTGTTGTTGTTGTTTTGTTGTTTTGAGACAGGGTTCCACCATGTAGCCTCCTTGGCTGTCCTGGACTCACTATGTAGGCTGGCCTCGAACTCACAGCAATCCACCTGCCTCTGCCTCTGCCTCCCAAGTGCTGGGATTAAAGGCGTGCGCCACCACGCCCGGCTGAGACAGGAATCATTTGTACCACAACCACTTGACCTGTGGGCTTTTAAAATATTCCTCGGATGGTATTAAAGGCTTAGTGGGTCTCATTCCCAGGGCACGGGTGATGCTGCTTTGCCCCCTAAGGACTGCTCTTCATTGGATCTTGCAGGAGAGCCAAAAGAACAGGGTCTCCACAGGAGATTATCAGTGCCGGCCAACTGAAACACAAAGCAGAAGGCATCCCTGTTTGATTGCAAACTAGTTCTTCTACAAGGCTGGGCCAGCTTTGCCCTGTGTCCCCTCCTCTCCGTTTCCATATGGTCTCTGGCAGTTCCCACTCAAAAGTCAGGCCTCCCCCTTTTAGACGTGTTAATATGGATGTTTTGTTTTTAAACACCCTTTCGGTTGTTTAGTCATGCCACCTCATTTGTGCACATAAAAATATCCCATCACTAGAATGGTACACAAAATTAGTTAAGCAGGGTGTAAACTACTTGGCAGTGGGTAGCACCTTGCAATGCCATTGACCCTCTGAGCCAGGGAAATCTGGCACAGCGTCAGAAGAGAAAGGGGCGAAAGCTGTGAGTCCACCTCCACCCCCACCACCCACTCCTGGTACCCCAGGGTCCAGCTCACTCCTACTTCTCATTTTCCCCACATCAGGTCTGGAACTCACCCAGCACTGCAGACCAGCATCGCTTCCCTGCCCCCACCCAGGCACAGAGCCAGGGCAGTTTCCTCCTGCCGCTCCTGGCATCCATCTGGGAAAAATTAAAGGTGATTATAGAATCTGAAGCTATTTAACTGAGAATAAGGGAGACAGGAATAATTTTTTTCCTTTTGCTTTCTCAATGCATCTATTTATCTGGTGTCGCTGCTTCTGGAAAGGCCCTGTACGCTCCAAAAAAAAAAAAAAAAAAACCCTGCAGATGTGAATCTCGACTTTTGCTTTCCTGGCAGTGTAATTAAATCCTCCCAGGGGACCTGTGCCCTTAGCATGGGGTGGATCCCCCAGCTGTAGAGCCCCATCACTGCAGTGAGGGTCCACACCTACTCAGAGCTCCCCCTGAGGATGCCCAATGGAGCCCTGCTTTTTTTTGAGCAAAGTCCCAACCGACCACACACAGTGCAGGCAAAGGGGCCAGGGATGGTGTGTGGGCCTTGTGTGCCTGGCGTTGCTGCCTCAGAGAAGTTGACTGGGTTTTGATGGATGAACACAATGGGGGAAGGTTTGGAGGCTGGACCGTGGCTGCGTTGGCAGAAAAACGTCTTGGAGGAGGGGAGGGAACCAAGAGTGAAGAGGGCCCCCCCCCCCGCAGCTTCCGCTCCACAAAAATCTTCCAACTGTTCTTGCTTCACGTGACACTCTGAAACTTGGAATTGAATCTGCTGAGGTAACAGGGCAGTGGGTGCATTATGGAACCTCTAGGTGGCCTGAGGGATATGGGGGAATGTTGATGCTCTTTTTAAACTATATTTGGGGTGGGGCTTCCTTCCACCAGCCCCTTATTATAAAGGTTAGTGAGGAGAGAGGGCACAGACCCCTTCTCCTGGCTTTTTAGGGTCAATTGGGGTCTTTTGGGTAAATACCAATCTCCATCAACAGTGAGCAGAGCTGTCTCTGAGCCACTGTTGAAACATTTCTCTCCGTCTGTCTCCAAGCCACCACACCATCAGTCTCTGGTCTCCGAACTGCTACAGTCCACACTTTCTCTCTCCAGGCTCTGCTGTTTATCTCCCTCAGAATCCTGCATCACACCCCTCTCCATACCACACGAGGCAGACCATCACCAGCTGGCAAAGACTACACCCCACAGAGGCAACTCTTATCAGCCGTGGACATATGAAAGCCCAAACAAAAATCCACACTTGGGACTATAACAGAAACAGATTTACATAACATAACTGAGTTTACAAATAAACCAAAACTTCCATTACAGGGGAAGGGGAAGGCAGGCCAGGAGGAATCTTCAAGACCTGTCCTGGGTCTCTGAACCATTCCAGTAATCGCCAACGACTGCTTGATATGGACAGCGCTATATATAGGCCTGCTGTGTGGGGGTGAACAGACTGACGCTCAAAGGTGCAGCCAATATTAGAACCCAAAGTCGGTCCCCGTCTGACAAAGTGGCACGGTGACTGAGACACTGCCTGGACAAGGACAAGTTTCATCATCTGAAAGATGGCGTCCTGTGTAGGCCCAATTTTCTTATCAGTTATAGTTTATTATGAACTTATTAAATGAGCCTGCCTCCTTAACAACCCAACTAACCCAAACAGTCAGAAAAGGACATTACAGAGCCCTACAACAAAACCTTGAGGATCTCAGCAGACCAGCAATCTCACTAAAGATGCTGCTGGCACCGGGAGCAGCAGCTGGAACCTCAAGCCTCAGCTGGAGTCCAAAGCCTTGAAGCTTTCCCCACTCTTCAGGAGCCTCTTGAAGTGCAGAGATGAGCAGGCAAAAACCAAATCCCAACCAAAAACCTCCTCTCCTGTTTTGAGCATATAGTTAATCCTCTCAGTCTGTTCAAGGGTGTTTTTCACCAAGCTCCCCCACGAAGTAGTTTGACTTCTATGTGGGAAAAACATCCTGCTTTCTCACAGGGTAAACACCCTGCCCTCTTCTCCATCCCACACTTGGGATCAAAATAGAAACAGGTTTATCTCCCCTTCAGTCCTGACCATAGTAAATCCACAACATTGTAACGCTACAGTGCTGGCAATTACTGCTCCTGAGGCAGTGACAGCAGCCCTGATGCGTGGGGGTTGGCACTGCTAGGCCTCCGTCCAAAGAACAGACACAGTTTCACAGAACATGAGCAAGAGACAAAGCCACGATGTGAGGTAGACAAGAATAGCACTGCCCAAGCCAGGAGCCTGACTGTCTAACACCAATGGCTGCTGCTCTAGCAATCTCCGCTAGCCTCACTTCCTCCTCCTGTGTAGGGTTTCTCTGTGTAGCCTTGGCTGTCCTAGTCTCACTCTGTAGACCAGGCTGGCCTCAAACTCACAGAGATCCACCAGCCTCTGCCTCCTGGGGGCTGGGCTTAAAGGCATGCACCACCCACGCTTGGCCTCCACTGGATTTCTTAAGAAGTCATTGCCAGATGTGGCGCATAACCTTTACTCTCAGCACTTGGGAAGCAGAGGCAGGTGGATCAGCCTGATCTATAGACCAGTTGGGGCTACACATTTGGCTCTCAGAACTGCTTGTCACTGTCGCTGTTAATTATAGACACTAACTGGCTACTGAGACTTTGTCTCAGAAAAAGAACAAAAAGAAGAAAAAAAAAATCTAATCATGGATTCCTCTGCTTTCTGGCAACATCCAATCCTGAGCAATACCCACCCCTCTCTGACCCATTCCTAAACACACATTACTATAAATGCCTTTTGACACTTTTCCTAGGTCTTTCCACCACATGGTATGTTTTGCAATGCCCAATAAACTTGGATGTAAGTCAGTGGTAGAGCCCCTGCCTAGAATCCCCCAGTGAGGGGCTGGGGGCGTGGCTCAGTGGTAGAGCCCCTGCCTAGAATCCCCCAGTGAGGGGCTGGGGGTGTGGCTCAGTGGTAGAGCCCCTGCCTAGAATCCCCCAGTGAGGGGCTGGGCTGTGGCTCAGTGGTAGAGCCCCTGCCTAGAATCCCCCAGTGAGGGGCTGGGGGTGTGGCTCAGTGGTAGAGCCCCTGCCTAGAATCCCCCAGTGAGGGGCTGGGCTGTGGCTCAGTGGTAGAGCCCCTGCCTAGAATCCCCCAGTGAGGGGCTGGGGGTGTGGCTCAGTGGTAGAGCACCTGCCTACCATACACAAGTCCCTGATTTTGGTTCCTGTTTTTTGTACATATATTTATTCTATTTTATCTATGTATATGTATTGTACCATATGCATGCCTGGTGCCCGAAGAGGTCAGAAGTCAGCATTGGTTCTCCTGGAACTAGTTATGTGTGATATGAGCCACTATTCAGGTGTTAAGAACCAAACCCAAGGCTAGAGAGATGGCTCCGTGGTTGAGAGCCCTAGCTTTTCTTCAGAGGTCCTGAATTCAATTTCCAGCAACCACATGGTTACTCACAACCATCCATAATGGAATCTGATGCCCTTTTCTGGTGTTGATGAGAACAGAGCACTCACAAACAGGTGGTGCACACCTATAATCCCGGCAGAGGCAGAGGCAGGCAGATAGCTATGAGTTCAAGGCCAGCCTGGTCTACAAAGGAAGTCCAGGACAGGCAAGATAACATAGAGAAACACTGTCTCAAAAATTGAAAGAGAAAGAAAGAAAAAGAACCAAACACAAGACCTCTGCAAAAGCAACAAGTACTCTTAACTCCTGAGAGATCGCTCCAGCTCCCTGCTTTTTTGTTCTGAGCCCCACAAAATAAGTGTTGGGGTTTGTTTGTTTTTCTCAAGACAAGAGTTCTCTGTGTAACAGCCCTGGCTGTCATAGAACTCACTCTGTAGACTAGGCTGGCTTCGAACTCACAAAGATCCTCCTGCCTCTGCCTCCCACATGCTGGAATTAAAGGTGTGCTACCACCACCGCCCAGCTCTTGCACCCGTTTGAGACGGGAAATTGAAGCGCAGTCATATTGAAAGTCTAGGAGGGCTGGAGAGATGGCTCAGAGGTTAAGAGCACTGGCTGTTCTTCCAAAGGTCCTGAGTTCAATTCCCAGCAACCACATGGTGGCTCACAACTATCTATAATGAGATCTGATGCCCTCTTCTGGCATGCAGGTACACATGGGGGCAGAGTACTGTATAAATAAATAAATTTAAAAAAAAAAAAAAAAAAAAAGAAAGTCTAGGAAACATTTAAGACAGGAACCTCGGGGACTCATTCCAAGTCACAGGGTCATACTCCACATCCCAAGCCTCGCCTGGAAGCTCCTTGGCTTTCTCTGAATGGCACCCTACTTCTGCTTGTGTGCCCAGAGCAGAGATCATCGCTGGCATGTAGCCAGGATCACTGCAGGCGCTTCCGGCAGGGAGGGGCGGTGACATAATGGGACGGAGCTCAAAAAGAAGTGGTTGCCTCCTGCATCTGGCATCTGGACTCCACCCCTTGGGGGGAGCTTGCCGCTCTAAGGTCTCCCCCAGAGTAATATTCTAGTCAAGCCAAGAGTGGGGTGAGGCTACCCGAGTGTCACCAGTCATAGATGGCCCTTTAATTTTATTTATTTATTTATTTTTGCCACCCATGACACCCACTGAGCTCTGATGACAGGCTCACTAGCAGAGCTTCAGCCGTCTCCTACGGGAGAGACCCTTCCGTTTGTGGCGCCTCCATCTTCAAATCCCGGTGACCTCATCTTCACGAAACCGAATCCCCGCGAGGGCGGAAACCTTGCTCTTTCACACCAGCCTCATGCTGGTTTCTCGCGTGTCAGTCCTGACCTCCAGATAAGCCGTGGTGCTCACACTTTAGGCCGCCTCTTCCCAAGAGGTGGCCCTCTCTAACCTGTCATCCCTGTTTCACCCAGAGCCACCGTCGCCCACGCTCACTACTAGCTCATTTCTGGGTCCCGCTGCTGCCACGCACTGCTCCCAGCTCGCAAGGGTCACCCGGGCCTCTTGGCTTTCTTCCTGGTTGCAAGAAGGCTGTCCCTTCGCTGTGCCTGACAGTCGATCGCCACGGCGCTGCCACCGGAGGGAAAGCAGGGCAGAGTTTCCCCCATTCTCCGGACCCTGTGCCGCCCCCCGCCCCAGTGTCCCCGAGGCAGGTTCAAGGTTGCAGGATGGCACTAGTACAGCCAGGCCAGCCAGGACCTCCGAAGAGCCAGTGGAGAGGTCCTTTTCTGTACTGGGGATGCGTGATGATGACGTTGGTTGTGTGCTCCGTACAATGCTAGGCTCACTGTGCGGGTGCACCGCTTCCGGTCCCCTTCTGCCGTACAAGTCTTAATTTACTGCGCAGGCGTATTGGTTGCGGGTCCAGGTAGGGCGCCACCGTAAAGCTTTCTGCGCACGCGCGTGGGCTTTATTGTTCCTATGCCCAAACAGCCCTAGCTAGGAAGACCCGAGCGCTGCCAAGAACTTTTGAGTCTCTGCTGCAGCGCTCTTGGACACACCCTGTCTTGGAAGGAATGACGTCACCACAGAGCCACCCGAAGGCGTCCGGCTGTCTCTAAATCCGGACACTCCTGCCCTATCGGCCTCCGTCAGCTGATCTTCAGGGGCGGGGCCTCTGTGTGGCTGACCCACCCACCCCCCCTCCACGGCAGAGCTCTCTCTGCTGTCCAGGCGTGTCACCTCATTGCTAGGTTGGTGATTTGGAACGGGGACGGGGGAGGGGCATCCTCGAGTCCCTCGAGAGATTTGGCAGCCAGATTTCTGAGATTTTCCAAATAGAGAAATGCTTTCGTGTGGAGAATGGACAGACACTTGGTTCTCGAGGGGAACAGGCCCTGGGCGTTGGGTTTCTAGGTCCTACCGGGTGACAGTGGAGAATGGAAGCGGTGGAGGATTGATGCTCGGAGCTACAGCGAGGCAGGCAGGAAAGGAAGAGTGGTACGGGTGTGTCGGTGCACACTTTTGATCTTAGCAGTCTGGGAGCCAGAGGCGAGAGGATCTCTGAGTTCAGGCCTGCCCAGCCAGGAGTACACAGCGAGATGCTGTCTTCAAGGAGCAAACAGACCCAGAAAGCCTTACGTGCTCCCTGACCGATGTCTTTCCCCGCCTCTTACTTTCCAGCAATGTCTCTGCCGCGGGGTGACGTGACTGCCTTGTTCCTGGGGCCTCCAGGCTCGGGAAAATCCGCGCTGATCGCCGCATTATGCGACAAGAATGTGGACATGGTAGACATCCCTGAAGGACGACGGGACTCTGGGGTCCCCAGCCTGAGAGCTGCGGCTCCAGGCCTTTTCCTGGGTGAGCTCAGCTGCCCACCTGCAGCTCCTGGCCCATGGGCGGCGGAGGCCAACTTGCTAGTTTTGGTGCTACCAGGATCTGAGGGGACCGAGGAGCCCTTAACCCCAGCTCTGGGAGAAGCAGCGAGGGCCGCCCTGGCCAGAGGGACCCCGCTGCTGGCTGTACGGAAGTTGCGTCCTGGAGATTCCCAGAATGCATCTCAGGCCCGGGATGAGACTGCTGCGTTGCTGGACAGTGCTGGGTTAGGAGCTGCAACTCTCTTTGTGTTGCCGGAGGACTGCGGCGGCACCAGCAGCAGCGACTGCTGTGAGGAGCTAGAGCGCCTGCAGGCGGCGCTGCGGACGCAGGCGGAGGCGCTGCAGAGGTGAGGGGACCTGTTGGGGATGGGTAGGGTGGCCTAGAACCAACTCAGCTAGCGTGGTCTTGGGGGTTCTTGAGCCCCGTTCCTAGAAAGTTAGAGGGCACAGATCTTGAGATCAGAGAGCCTCAGCCACAAGCCATCTTTTTTTTTTTTTTTTTTTTTTTTTGTCATTTAAAGCCTGTACTCGCTAAGAGTGAACTGGAGGGTCGCTTCAAAGGGCCTATCTTGAGCAAACTGTCTGACATCACAAGGCCCCTCTCTGGTGGGACTTTGAGACGAGGCCCAGACATATGCAAATACTGTTGAGAGACAAAAAACTGGACTCCATCTCCCTGTGACATCCGTAGTCCATCACCCCCACCCCCACCCCGGGATTTTACCGGAAGTCTTTTGTGGAGCACTCACGTTCTCAAGCGACTCCTCCTAACACCCCCAGCACCGCACCAAACCCTCAAAGAGCTTTATTTCTGGTAGATCATCCTGGTCTTCCATTTCTCCAATTTTCTCTCACGTCAGTGCTGCCTACTGGCTTCTCCTAAGTCCACCCCCTTCCCAGCTGCCCAGTTGCCTTTTTTTTTTTTTTCTTCTTCTTCTTCTTCTTCTTCTTCTTCTTCTTCTTCTTCTTCTTTTCTTTTCTTCTTCTTCTTCTTCTTCTTCTTCTGGTTTTTCTAGACAGGGTTTCTCTATGTAGCCTTGGCTCTCCTAGACTCACTTTGTAGACCAGGCTGGCCTCGAACTCTCAGCTATCCGCCTGCCTCTGCCTCCCAAATACTGGGATTAAGGGCGTGCTCCATGGCGCCCGCCCCGCCTGGTTTGTATTGCTTTAGTTCCCTACTAAACTTCCTGGGATTCAGAAAGCCATGTCCTTGCTCACCCAGGCCAGCTTTTCCTGCTTTTAAAGGTCTACTGCCGTACCCGGGCCTGGTGGCGCACGCCTTTAATCCCAGCACTCGGGAGACAGAGGCAGGCGGATTGCTGTGAGTTCAAGTCCAGGGCTACACAGAAACCCTGTCTCAAAAACAAAAACCAAAAGCACAAAAAGAGAAAGAAAGAACGAAGAAAACGAAAAAGAAAGAGAAGAAAAGAAGAAGAAAGAATAAAAGAAGAAAAGACAAGAAGAAAGAAAAAAAAGAGAAAGAAAGAAAGAAAGAAAGAAAGAAAGAAAGAAAGAAAGAAAGAAAGAAAGAAAATCTCTACTACCTTTGACCGTTTCCCAACCTTTCTCCCCACAACTTCCGCAGGCTCCTGCCTCCTGCCCAGGATGGCTTCGAGGTGCTGGGCGCAGCAGAGCTGGAAGCTGTGCGTGAGGCCTTCGAGACTGGTGGCCTGGAGGCGGCGCTGTCATGGGTGCGCGCTGGCCTGGAGCGCCTGGGCAGCGCACGACTGGACCTGGCTGTGGCCGGAGCCGCCAACGTAGGCCTTGTGCTGGATATGCTGCTGGGATTGGATCCTGGCGACCCCGGTGCTGCGCCTGCCTCGATGCCCACTGAGCCCACCCCTTATCCGGCTCCAGAGCGCCCCAACGTAGTGCTCTGGACTGTTCCCCTGAGCCCCACGGCCACATCCCCTGCCGCCACCCCTCACCCGACTCACTACGATGCCCTGATCCTCGTCACCCCTGGGGCTCCCACCGAGAAGGACTGGGCCCAGGTTCGCTTATTGGTGTCACCAGAAGCTCCACTCGTCGGTGTGCGCACGGACGGCCAGGGTGAGGATCCACCCGAGGCTCTGGAAGAAGAAAAGACCAAGAGTGCTAGCGACGGGAGCTCTGGGGATGCAGGCAGAGAAGGAAAGGAGAAACCTAGAGTCGAGGACTCGGGGGACACGGACGCACGGAGCCCGGTGGACGAGCCATGGGAGGTGCTGGAGGAGGCGCTTCCGCCTGTGTTCCCGCTGAGGCCGGACAGCTTCCCGGGGCTGAGCACCTGGCTGCAGCGCGCCCTGCCCACCGCTCAGGCCGGGGCGCTGCTGCTGGCGTTGCCACCCGCATGTCCCCGCGCGGCGAGGAGGAAAGTGGCAGCTCTGCGGGCAGGAGCGTGGAGGCCGGCCCTGCTAGCCAGCCTGGCGGCCGCTGCCGCCCCAGTACCAGGATTAGGCTGGGCTTGCGATGTGGCGCTCCTCCGGGGACAGCTGGCTGAGTGGCGGCGCGCGCTAGGCCTGGAACCCGCGGCCGTGGCACGACGGGAGCGCGCCCTGGGCCTGGCTCCCGGGGTATTGGCCGTGCGCACGCGCTTCCCGGGCCCGGTGACTCGAGCCGAGGTGGAGGCCAGGCTGGGTTCTTGGGCAGGCGAGGGTACCGCCGGAGGCGCGGCGCTAGGCGCGCTTTCCTTCCTATGGCCCGCGGGTGGCGCTGCGGCGGCAACAGGTGGCCTGGGTTACCGTGCAGCCCACGGTGTACTGCTGCAAGCCCTGGATGAGATGCTGGCTGATGCTGAGGCGGTGCTGGGCCCCCCAGAGCCCAACCAATGAGGGGTGTGGTGGGGGGCTAAGGAGGTGTCTGGTGACTTGGTTGCTGGCCCCACAGCCTCTGGGATTGAGGGGTGAAGAGTGGTACCCAAACCCAGGGATTTGAAGGAGACTGACTTCTCATTGAAATCTGCGACTCACGGTCACCTGATTTCCTGGGTTCTGACGCCAGAAGTATGTTGTTCGGATGCAAATGTAATAAAGGGAGTTTGGGGGCCTGGACTCCTAGAAATGGGAGCCCCGTGGCCTCCAGCTGGTCCTGGATCTAGAAGCCTTGATTCCTGCCTGACTGTTAGCGGACCTACGGCTGCGGAGCCGGTGCTGGCTGCAAGGAGTTGGAGCTCTTGGAGTGCTAGGTACCAGAGGGAAGCAAGATGTATGCTGGCAAAGGAAAAAAAAAAAAAAAAAAAAAAAAAAAAAAAAAAAAGAACAGGTCTGTGGGAGCCATGGGTCTTAAGTGTCCGAATCCTAAGGCGGCTCTGGACATTGTCAATTCTCTGGTGATGGGGAGTCAGTCCTGTGGAGATCAGGGACCTGCTGGAGACCCTCTGGTCTCTTGGAGTGTGGAGGATTGTCCACCGTTTGCCCTCCAAGGCTTTGGTGTGGAGAACACTGTCCCACAAAATTGAAGGGATGGGACAGGAGGTCTGGGCAAGGTAGTCTAGGGTGGGGTCTTTAGGGTGTGGAAGAATAGAGCCGCTGGTGTACTGGGATCCTGGCCATAGCTTTTGCTCTATTTCCTGGGATGAGGTGTGACCACCCCCACTTTATAGGTGCTGGGTGACTCAGGGTCTCCGGTGTGTGTGCTCCTCTTCTACTTTAGCTATAACTGGTTTCTTCTGTCGCAGTGACCTTAACCCCTGGGCCTCAGGAGTCCTGCTGTAGCAGCCTGGCTTTCCACGTGGCCTCCAGTCTCCCCCAGCCTGCAGCTGGTCTATACAGGACACAGCTGTGGACAGGGCCTCCCACAGGAGAGCCAGGCAGGCCTTTGATGCCGTGGGAAGGTTCCAGGAGGGAGGCAAAGGCTTAGAAGCCAGGGTGCCCTCAGCTTGGTGTAGGTGGGACGTGCCATGCGTGGTGCTTCGGTGTCATAAGTGGAAAAGGAAGGCCTGGTAGATGTCACCAGCTGGCTCAGAGACACAGGCCAGGGGCTCATCAACACAGCAGGGTAGTGTGTGGCTGGCCGCTGCCTCTTTCTTGCCCCAGCCGGTCTCCAGCAGGCCTGGTTTGTTTTTTTGAGGCTTACTGAGGTCCTGCCTCAGAACTGTTGTTTTTTTCTGTGCAATGCTCTGCCTCCCCATCAATTTTTTTTTTTTATACTGTGTCTTCATCTATCAGGTCTCCCTGAAATGGCCCCTCTGGTCATCCCAAGTAGGTAGTGCTGATTTGGGCCACCTGATCCTCCATGTGGCAAATATTACAGTCAATAATGGCCTCATTCATTCATTCATTCATTCACTCATTCACTTGCTTATTGGCTCTTGCCCCTTGCCTGTCTTTTTTTCCTTAGGTACACCCTAGTGCCCAGAGCAGTGCCTGATGCACTGTAGCTGCCTTGTATTTATTGTTTCAGTTTATTGACTATTGGCATGTGGCCTGGAATTCGGATTGTAACTATCTTGTTACAAAAAGGGACAAACTAGGGGAAAAAGAAGTGAGCACCGGCTCGGAGAGTAGATGGCAGCAGGCACAGCCTGGCCACTGTCACCACCTGAATGAGTGCTCTATATGTCCATCTGGTCGATAAAAGGACCAGATGGACCGTAAGAGCTGAGGGCTAATAATCAGAGAGCTGCATAGTTTGGTGGGTCTTTATCCCCATCCAACCTTGAACTCTCACCAAGGACACCATTTGCCCCCGTGGAAGTTGAGGCGCCTGGTGTGGACCACCACACCAGCATGACTGTGACCCCAGGTCTTGAAAGGTGGGGGCTGGAGAATTAGAAGTTTGAGGCCGTCTTCAATGACAGAGGGTGGCAAGCCCACCTGAGCTACATGGCCGCTCTTCACTGCCTAGACTGGCCTTGAACTCCATGCAGTCTGGCCGTTGTCTCTCCTCATTCCTTGTCCCCACTCATCACCCACCAGCCTGACACCAGGCCCTCGATGCTTGAGCTGGCCAGCTTTGGCCCTGCCTTGACCTCCCCAGGGCTGGGGTTACAGTTATAGATAGACCACAGCGTCTGGCTCCCGTCGCAAGGCTCTCCGTGAGACCTGCCCGGCATTCCTCTCGCTCGGCCATCAGAACCGATGTGTCGCTCTCACCTGAGCACACCTCAGCTCGCACGAGACGCCTGATTGGAAATACTTGAATTCAGAAGTGGGGAACCCAGTTCACAAACCCATGTTGCCTCAAGTACGTTTCATAGGTTTCCCCCATTACTGGGCTCTCAACCCAGTGAGGGCCTCGCATATTCAAGGCGAACACTGTATGCTTGAACCATGTCCCTAGCCCTTCACTGGGGGTGGCGGTGCGGGGCTCAGGGAAGGTGTCCTACTGCTGAGCCACACCCCCAGCCCCTCACTGGGGGATTCTAGGCAAGTGTTCTACCTCCTAGCTGCAACCTCTCAGCCTGCTTCTTACCTTTCATTTTGAGATTAAGGGTCTCACTTAGTTGCCCCAGGCTAGCCTTGAATTTGGGATACTTCTCCCTCAGTCCCCTGCGGAGCCGGGATCACAAGCCAGCACCACCTCCTGGCTCCGTAGTCCTCCCAGACCCGCTATGTGTCGATGAGTCTAATACAGATGAGGTTTGAGATTGATTTTCACAGTGGCCTTAGCCACAGGTGGTTTAGTGGCCACGGCGAGTGACAGCACAGGTGTGGGGTGGCATCGGTATTGTGGGAGTTCTAGAGGCAGGAGGCAGGGGCAGAAGGTCCTACTGAGCTGGGGTAAGGGCACTGGGCAAGTCACCCAGCAGATGCCATCTTGTGAGGTATATTAGGTTTTTGTTTGTTTGTTTGTTTTTTCCTTGTTGTTGTGTCAAAATGACCTGAGAAAAGCAATTACTGAAGAAATTATTTTGGCTCATAGTTCAGGGACACAGGCCCATCATGGTGGGAAAGTTATGGCAGGCAGCCACATTTGGGAAGCAGAAAGCATCGATCGGCATCCCGTTTGCTTTTCTCCATTGTCTTTGCCCTGGGACCACAGCCTTTGGCCCAGTTCTTCAAACAGTAGGTGACATCACCTCATTTAACCGAGTCTAGGCACCCCTCCGTAGCCATGTCCAGCCAGCGAGTGTAGATCCTGTTAACGGTGCCAGCCATCACAGAGAGCAGGTCGCTGGGAATTGGCTGCGTTGCACATGTACTGTGTCTGAGCATGCGCACCAACACATGAATGTGCTCAAACACATACACCCAGCTCACTGGTACTGCAGCTCCTCCTGAGAAGCTCTGAACACAGATGTTAGTCCTCTACTTGCCTGGGCCTCCACTTACCTTGGCCTGGCGAGAGTAATATAGCCACTTGGGCCATCTGCGACTTCCTCTCAAGTGCCCTGCTATAATACCGTGGTCCTTTGCTTTCGTGTGTGTGTGTGTGTGTTTTGTTGTTGTTGTTGTTTTTGGTGTCTTGTCATAGCCTAGGCTTGCCTTGAGTTAGATATGTAGAGGGCGATGGCCTTGAACTCCTGATCCTCCTGCCTCCACCTTTTAAGTGCTGGGATCACAGGCATGTGGTACCCAATTCCAGCTCTGACTGTGTCTTGCTTTGGGGGCCCCCTGGCGTCCCTTCTCTGGGCAGCAGGCATATGCTAGATACATCAGAAAAAGCATGTTGTAGCCATTGCATGTTCTGGTCAGCTCCATAGATGTGTTCTGTGACTCCTTAGGGGACAGATGCTCATCTCCTCTTGTTTTGTTACTTGGAGATCGGGAGTCCAGGCTGTCTCAAACTCTTGAGGCCAGGTGGTCCTCCTGCCCCAACCTCTCGCATCCTGGATTACAGGCAAAGGTGGGATGCCTTTTAAACTATTGCGTGCTTTATCTATCTTTCTTTCTGTCTCTCCATCTCTGTCTCTTTCTTTCTTTTCCTGAGATAGGGTCTTACTCTATAGCTCAGACTGGACTCAAACTCATGCCTCCGCCTCTGAAGATCTGGGATCACAGGGGTGACTATGTACAGTGCCTGCATAGGGATTTTTAGGCCTTTCCAGGTTGTAAGTAAAGCTGAAAAACAAAGTGAGGTCTCTGGAAGTCTCCACATAGAAGCTCAGTCTCCCTAGTCACAGGCCACTTGCTGCCAGCAGGGTGCTCCCATGAGGCACCTCAGGTCTGGAAGAGTCTGGGCACAGGAATTCTGGGAATTGTCAGCCTTCCGTGCTGGCCTTGCAACTGTATAGTGAACCATGGCGTTGCTCTTGTCAGAAGCGCAGGGTTCTGAAAACTGCTGAAGGGACACTCCACTTGGGGGGACGTCTTACACTTCTGGCTCATGAAGGAACTGTCTGTTGGAATGGGAGACAGATCCAAGAGTCTGGTCAGCCTGTGCTGTGTTTCGGAAAGATGAATAAAAAGAGTAGAAATCCTACTGTGTGTGTCTTTTTTTAAATTTGTCGTCTTAAGCGGCCATGTGTGGGTATTGTGCTGTGGAACGTGGTTTCGCCTGCTGAGCCTTGACTTGGGTGATTCTCAAATGCTTCCACGTCCGTGATGGCGGCCACGCAGCTGAACTCTGGAGCCAGGGTGACCCACTGCGCCATAGACAAGCGCTTGGAGGTACTCTCTTAGCCCGACTGAATTTTAGCCGCTGGGACAACAGCAAACATGATGCAATCAGAGGCTTGAGAATTGACTCATGGGTTGGATTTCCTTTCCAGCTATCCTTGGGCTCCCTGGAGTCACTGCCACACTGAAAAGCCCAGGCCGAGCCAGGTGTGGTGGCGCACGCCATTCGTCCCAGCACTCAGGAGGCAGAGGCAGGTGGATCTTCTTCATGAGTTCAAGGCCAGCCTGGTCTACAAAGTGAGTCCAGGGTAGCCAAGGCTCTACGGAGAAACCCTGTCTCAACCCCTCCCCCTCCAGAAAGAAAAGCTCAGTCTAAGGGCTGGGATGTATCTTCTTAGAATGCCCCAGAGAGGGGCTGGGGGTGTGGCTCAGTGGTAGAGCCCCTGCCTAGAATCCCCCAGTGAGGGGCTGGGGTGTGGCTCAGTGGTAGAGCCCCTGCCTAGAATCCCCCAGTGAAGGGCTGGGGCGTGGCTCAGTGGTAGAGCCCCTGCCTAGAATCCCCCAGTGAGGGGCTGGGGTGTGGCTCAGTGGCAGAGCCCCTGCCTAGAATCCCCCAGTGAGGGGTTGGGGGCATAGCTCAGTGGTAGAGCCCCTGCCTAGAATCCCCCAGGGAGGGGCTGGGGGTGTGGCTCAGTGGTAGAGCCCCTGCCTAGAATCCCCCAGTGAGGGGTTGGTATCACCCCTGCCTAGAATCCCCCAGTGAGGGGCTGAGGGCGTGGCTCAGTGGTAGAGCCTACCTAACATATTCGAGGCCCTAGGTCTATGCCCAGTACTGACACAAAATTAATCAAAGCTTCTGGTATGTATCCTGGACTTTAAATTCATCATTCTCCTGCCTCAGCTTCCCAAGCATTGGCTTTACAAGTGCACTGTAGAAAGGGATTACTCTGAGCTGGCCAGTGGTGGCACAGGCCTCTCAGCACTCAGGGAAGCAGAGGCAGGCAGGTCACTGTGAGTTCAAACTCACTCAGATCAGAGTGAGCTCCAGGACAGGCAAGGCTACACAGACAAATCCTGTTTGGGGGTGTGGAGCTCTGTTACATTTGAGCTGTAATGATCTTCAAATTAACACACACAAACACACACACACACAGACACACACACACACAGACACACACACACTCGCACCTTAAGACTCATCTTCCTGAAAACAAGCGTGAGAATGCTAGTTAGTGCCCGTTTTGCAGTTGCCAAGGAGACAAAACGAGAAGCAGGCTCTCAGCGGCCGCGGTGATCACTCTCGCTGCTTCTGAAGTCGCCCAGCTCTCCTCAGCCTTCTGACTGGGGAAGGAGTGTTCTTTTGGTTAGGTGTGGCCGTGTGACCAGCTCCACGTACGGAGCTGAGACTGTGGTCAAGTCACTTCAGTGTTTTCTCATATAGGTGAGCCAGCCCTAGGCACTAATCTTTGGCAAAGGAATTGGCTGATCCGTAGCTGGAAAGGGCAGAAACCCGCTTTGGATTATGCTGAACTTGTAGAGTGAAGGAAAGCACCAGCGTTTTGTGGACAGGTGCTTACTCAGCAAGTACACAGCCCTCCCTCCCACTGAAACTCCCTTGTGGATGTTGGCTTTGACCCCGGGAGTGCTAGCTACCAGGATTACCTCAGCAACAACAGAAACCCTACGTGCACTTGACTTTCATGCTATGCCAGCCAGGGGAATCCAAGAAGGAGCCAGTCAGTTCTAGATCCAGAGCCATCCCAGGCAACCTCCACGCCCCTAGAAACAAGAAGGGCCTGTTGTCTTAAATCTTAGTTTGGGGATGCTTTGTTACGTGGCATTATTGCAGCACTAGCTGACTCATACACCTTTCTTGCTTACAGCTACTGAGATTAGGAGGTTATTACTGCAGCATGACCTAGCCTGCCCCCGTTGGTGCCAGCGTTATAGCACCTGCCAACTAATGGCCACGCTGTAAGTGGCAGCTGCCACAATGATTAGTGTTTACTGAGGCGTACTGTCTGCCTAAGGTGGCACCCACTGCTGTACGTGCTTTCTGCGTAGCATTTTTCACTGTACAACCAACGACTCTGAGGATCTGGCTGTTGATAAGCCATACGCTGCGGAACATGACATGGAAACTTTGGAGTGTGTCACAGACCAGGGTTCAAAGCAGGATTCACAACCATCCTAGTTATTTGACTCAAGGCAAATGCCATCCACAGCTGGCCTCAGTTTTTCTACCTGTAAAGTGGGATAACCTAGGACCTCTCTCTCTCTCTCTCTCTCTCTCTCTCTCTCTCTCTCTCTCTCTCTCTCTCTCTCTCATTGTATGTCCCTGGTTGTCCTGGACTCACTTTGTAGACCAGGCTGGCCTCAAACTCACAGAGATCCACCCGCCTCTGCCTCCCGAGTGTGCACCACAACACCCGGCTTTATTTTTATTTTCTTTTTTTCTGTATGTTTGCTTCTGAGACAGGATCTGGCTGTGCAGCCTGAGTGTAGGCCGGGTTCTGAACTCATGGTCCTCTGACCTCAGCCTCAGCCACCACATAGGGACCCGCTCCTCTCTGAATTGGGGACAAGGGGTTAGGAAAAAACAAAAACACCAAGACCTATACTGTGGTACAGCCCACCTTCCCAAGATGCCTCAGGGCATAATGAATGAGGTTTGCTCTTTTTATCTGTTTTAATTTACAGGCACGTGGAGAGCTACAGGCTGAGAACAGACAGGCACCTCAAGTCACGCCCTCCTCAATTCTTCACTCACCCCTGCCAGGGGGGTACGGGGCTGGAAGGCAGTCGGCCCGGCGCAGGAAGTACACATAGTAGGCTGAAGGGACCTCAGCTCCTACCTTGGTGTGGCAGGCGGTCTCCGTAGCACAGCCCCTCGTGGCAAATTTCGTATTAATAATACCTATGACGACATTTCAGAAGGGAGTCAACGCAGAAGTCTAACGCGCACATCCACGCACAAGCGCATGCGCGCACCCACCCACCCACCTGCCCCCTGCCCCCGCCCCCCCCATCATTTCATCATCCTGGTCTCGGGAACTTACTCATCACCTGGAATGGGGAGTGTGGGGGCTCTATTTCTGAGACACCCCCTCCCCATCAAAGTCTATATGTCGCTCACCAGCCTGCACGTTGCCAGCGAAATAGATGCAATGTGTTTCCGGGCCCACGCACCGGGCTGCCTCGGTTCCTGGGCACGTCTCCTGGAAGGGCACAATGCAGGAGGGACACATCAGGCCGTTCTCGGTTCGATTGTTCTGGGGAGCTGCGAATAAAGATAGAGAATAAAGCAGGTTGGGAGACTTGAAGGAAATGGAGGCCCGAAGCCACCAAGGGCATTGCCAGATGTCACAGGATAGGCACACTTACGGGGCACAGGGCCACTGTTGCAACCGTCACTTTGACAGCAGTGGGCGTTGGACACCATGTAGTCATTGGGACTCATGGTAGTGGATACGAAGCCGGAGTAACAGTCTTTAAACTTCGTGCACGCCTTGAAGGTGGTCACTGACTTCCGGCCCTCTGCAGGGTGGAAACAGGAGCGGAGGGCAGGTGGTGCTGTCAATCGTTGTCCGCCTCCCCCATTTGTCACCATCTCATCGCTCCCTAACAGAGTCTCCGTGCCTCCCGTCCCCCCCTCCCCCCCAGACACTGGGGCTGGAGAGCTGCCTTGTTGGTTAAGCGCACTGGCTGCTCTTCTAGAGGAACCAAGTTTGGTTCCCAGCACCTACACCTGGCAGCTTACAACCGTCTACAATTGCAGTTCCAGGGAACTGTCACCCCCTTTCGGCTTCTTAGGCATCTGCACTCATGTGCACATACAGACACATAGATATATATACACGTAAATTAAAATAAAACTTTTTGAGACACGGTCTCATTATGTAGCTCTGGCCATCCTGAAACTCACTACTACGAACACCAGGCTGGCCTTGAACTCACAGAAATCCGTGTGCCTCTGCCTCCCTAGTGCTGGGATTGAAGGTGTGTGATGCTAAAAAAAAAAAAAAAAAGTAAAAAATGTAAAGTGTATGCATGACTTTAGGCCTGGAAGGACGCTGCAGCCTCCTGGTCAGCACCATGAGCTCCATGGGCACAGGGACCTGTCGGGCAGCCTGTTCTTTCCTGATGGAAGAGTTTTCACACATCGAGTATGCCATGAGGCTGGGGGAACAGTGAGCAAGTGGGATGAGCTGTAAAAGACAGCGTTGTCTTTGAGGCAGGAAAACTAGTCATCCCTGGAGTTTAGGACCCCTTTCTCACGTTGATTGGCAGCTTGGAACAGCGGCAACGGGCCCGTTGGCAATGCTCGTCGGTTCGCAGAAATAGCAAGAGAAGGCGCGTTCGATTTGAGATCTAACTTTGCCTATAACATTCCTCCAAAGCATCTTGCTGTCGAGTACACGCTCACACACGCCATGGTGCCATTGGGTCTCTGAACTACAGCCCCACGTGACCGGCCCATCCAGCATTTCATTATTGTGGTTGTGACATTGGCAAAGCCAGGCAAACGGCAGACACAGAAATAGAAGGGCTTCAGGTGAAATAAATGACTTGCTGTGATGGAGTCCAAGAAGTTGCAAAAATAGTTTACAGAGTGCGTGATGGGGTTAAGGATGGGGCTTTTGAACACGAACTCAGCTGGATCGGTGGATGGACTAAAGAAAATTGTGAAATTCTAAAAGATATGGGGGGGGGGACGGGGGAGGAGGACAGGAGGCCCGCAGAGAAAAGAAAAACTGTGCACGGGAGCGTTTCTGGGACAAGCTGCAGACCTAAGTCAGGCCAGGTTCCTGGGAGGACATGAGGGGGACTCTAGCAGAGACTCTTAGTAGCAGGGACCATAGACACTGAAGAGGACGCCATCTAAGTGGACATGTCAAACAGAGGGAGGGGAACACTGACCCACCAGACAGAGTAGAGATTAAGAGAAAGCCTAACCAATGCCTGGCCCAACCCAAGACCCACCCAAGGAGAGAGAGCCAACTCCTGATGCTATTAACGATACTCTGTTATGCTTGCTGACCGGAACCTAACAGAATTGCCCTCTGAGGGGCTCCACCCAGTAGTGCTTTGAAACAGACGCTGAGATTCACAGCCAAACATTGGGTGATGTGTGGGGACTCTTGTGGAAAAGTGGCGGGGGGGGGGCAGGAAAAAAAGGACCTGGAGGAGACAGGGGTTCCACAAGAAGACCAACAGAGCCAACTAACCAGGTCCCAGAAGGGCTTGCTGACACTGAAGCATCACCCAAGGACCATGCACGGACTGGACCCAGGCCCCCTACACAGACGTAGCTGATGAGCAGCTCAGGCTTCATGTGGGTCCCCTAGTAAGGGGAGCAGGGGCTGCCTCCGACATGGATGCTGTTGCCAGCTTTTTGATCACCTCCCCCTGGTGGGACGGCCTTGCCAGGCCACAGCGGAAGAGGCTGTTGCATCAATCCTGAATCAACATGAAGAGGTGGAGTGGATTGGAAGTGGGGCTCCTCTTTTTCTGAGGAATAGGGGAAGGGGGGAAGAGGAAGGGTGGGTGGGACTGGGAGGTGAGGAGGGATGGGGATGACCAGGATGTAAAGTTAATTCATCCATTCACTCATTAAAAATTCTAAAAGATATAAAAGAGGGAGGCAGAGAAACAGGCTGAGGAATCTTTGAAGGGACCAGAGGGTGACAATGTTTAACATTTTCTTCTACACCATCTGCTCTGTTTTACATTCCTGTGACAGTCCCCTGTGACTAGCACCAGGGACTGTACATACCCGCCAGCCAATTTTCATTAAATTTTTTGCCTTATTAAAAAAATGAGCCAGGCAATAGTGGCACAGACCTCTAATAATCCCAGTACTCAGGAGGCAGAGGCAGGCGGATCTTTGAGTTCAAGGCCAGCCTGGTTTACATAGTGAGTTCCAGGACAGCCTGGGCTACACAGAGAAACCCTATCTTGAAAAACCGAAGGAAAGAAAGAAAGAAACAAAGAGTACCTACGTATGGGCACACATGCCCCGGTAAAATAAAGTGTACATATGTGCATACCTGCCCCAGTGAGTGTGTTAAGAGGCCAGCTCCCAGGCCGGGTGTGGTGGTGCACGCCTTTAATCTCAGCACTTGGGAGGCAGAGGCAGGCGGATCGCTGTGAGTTCGAGGCCAGCCTGGTCTACAAAGTGAGTCCAGGACAGCCAGGCTACACAGAGAAACTCTGTCTCGGAAAACCAAAAAAAAAAAAAAAAAAAAGATGCCAGCTCCCAGGAGTCAGTTCTTTTTCCATCACTTTATAAACTCAGGTCTCCACACCTGGGTCTCCACCTGCTGGGTCTCTATCTCGCTGGCCCCCTAGCGTCTCAGAATACTGGCGGCTTGTAGGTAGCCCCCCTGCTTGTCTGACCTGGTCCCTTCCCAAGCCACCTCAGGCCACCCAGCGTCTATGTGAGGTGGTCTCTTCCTACCTTCAAGGCATTGCCTTATTGTCCCTCTCGATAAAACCCTTCTGGTTTACAGCACTCAAATCTTTCTCTAAAGTCATTCACCTGACAAAACTGCTGGCCTGGCAGGGCGGAGTCGGCCTTCATTCCCACCTTCCTTTCACACCTGCCTTCTGAATAGGCTTTTATTGTCCTGCCCTTAAAGATGCCCTGGGGCTGGAGAGATGGCTCAGTGGGTAAGAATACTGACCATTCTCCCAGAAGGCCAGGGTTCAGTTAGCAGCACCCACATGACGGCTCTGTCTGTAACTCCAGTTTCAGGGGATCTGATGCCCCACAGCAACGCACATAAAATGAAATAAATTATCTTTTCTTTTAAAGGTGACCTTCAGGACTGTTGATATGACTCAGTAGAAAAAGGCGCTTGTACCCAAGCCCCACAGTCTTCTGAGTTCGGTCTCTGAGACCCACACGGTGGAGGAGAAAATTGATTCCACAAGTTGTTCTCGGACCCACACACACACACACATACATGCACACACACACATATATACATGTGCACAAACGGGCACGCACACACACATGTACACACATGCACACACGCACACGCACATATATGTGTGCACGCACAGGCACACACATGCACACACATACATGTGCACACGGGCACGCACACACGCGCGTGCACACACACACACACACACACACACACACTTAATGTTTAAAAAAAAGACACGGCCCTCATTTTTTAGAGCCTGCTGTCCCTCTCCTGGCTGGGAATCAGCCCTCCTGTAGTTAATGCTCTATCTTCCCACTGAGACTAAACACCTGCCCCTCGCTTCTCTGTTTCCTCCTCATCTCTGAGGTCTGGGGTGCTCTCTTGGATTTAGGCCAGGCTCTCCTCACCCCCCTCCCCTTTCTTCAGCCTCCCCTCCACCTCTCCCTTTCCCCTTTCCCTCTCCCTCCATACCTTCCCTTCCTTCCCCGCCTCTCTCTCTCCCCCTCCTCCTCCCTCCCTCCCCTTCTCCCTCCTCCTCTCCAGTCAGGATCTGGTTGTGCAGCCCACACTGGCCTCAGACTTGTGACCATCCCCCTGCCCATCACTGCGTCCCAACGTCTCTGCTTTCTCCAGACTCGTCTGCTTCATCCCTCAGCTCTATGGTCCCTCTCCCAACAGGTAGCTCCCTTTCTGTTTCCCCCTGACCCCTCCTGTCTCTCCTGGCTTCCTCCTGACCCTCCCCTCTGCCTTTCCCTTGTGCTCGAGAGGTGAACTGCATTTCCAAATGGCTCAAGGTCAACTCGCATCGCCAGTATCTCAGAACCGCCTTTAACTATTCCAGCCTTCGCAGGCACCGCACTTACTCGCATGGCGCCCCTCCCTCCATAATTACAAATAAAATCTTTCTTTAAAAAGACACTTTTGGGGGGGGGGCCCAGGCATGGTGGCGCACGCCTTTAATCCCAGCACTCAGGAGGCAGAGGCAGGTGGATTGCTGTGAGTTCGAGGCCAGCCTGGTCTACAAAGCGAGTCCAGAACAGCCGAGGCTACACAGAGAGACCCTGTCTTGAAAAATCCCCCCCTCAAAAGACACTCTTCCCTCCCTGCTAGTTTCTGGCATCTTCTTATCTTTTCCTCGCTCCGCTCTCTACCCACCCCACCCCACCCCCATCCATTTTATTTTATGTGCTTGGGTGTTTAGCCTGTGTGTGTATGCGCACCACAGTGTGCAGTGCCAGTGAGGCCCAGAAGAGGGCGTTGGATCCCCTGGCATATTAGTTACAGACCAGTGTGAGCCACCATGTGGACTTGAACACAGGTCCAGTGCTCCTGACTGCTGCGTCCTCTCTTCATTCCCCCATCTTCCTTTGTTTAGGACAGCCTCAGTTGCAGAATCTCTGTCTAGCGCACCACAACCCTCCTCTGAGCTTCTTCCTACGTCATTGTGACCACCCCCACCCCCTACAGGGTGGGATCTTCTACCATGAAGGCGTCCCCAACCCTCTCCACCCCCTTGGCCTAAGCCACACCCTCGTACTTGTGCTGGATTCGCCCACGAGAACCACGCATGCGTCTTTGCCGGCATCGCAGGTCTTCATTTTTCCACTGCACGTGTGCCCCGAGCCCCTGCACACCTCGCAGCTTAGAGGGTACCCTGCAACAAGGAGAGCAAGGAATGGGCCGTGTGGTCATGGGGGCGGGGCGGGGGCGGGGTCCAGATCATGACGTGGGCATTGGATCTCACAGGGGACTAGGAGAGATGACTTTCGTGGGGAGGGACCCGGGTCTTGCTAGGTTTTCATGGGTGGGGCATCAAGGAACTGTCTGGAGTCCGACAGTCAAGCGGTGGCAATGCCAGCGAAGTGGCTTCCAGGGCGGGAAATGACTCTACCACAGAGCCTGTTTTACTTAATAATTACAAGGCTTGGGGACTTTGGACGCCAGGGTCCTCTGAGAAAGCTCAGAGGCAGGGAGGGGTCGCGGCAGAGGTTTCTACGGGGCTTTTTGTAAAATTTCAGGTCCAGCTGGTTTTTGGGGTGTGGAACTCGTCTCCTAGAAGGTACCACGGAAGTCTGGTAGCTCAGGCAGGGGTACCTGACTCTGAGGTCTGTGTCCTAAGTCAAAGAGGAAGACAGACGGCCAGAGGGATTCACGGGCGCCAATACCGTGGTCCTGGCAGAGGAGGAGCCAACCATCTGGGTCTCAGGGACAGTGAAGTTGGCTTGGAGTGCTGTGTCTAAGTAGGGGATTCAGATGAGGCCTTAATTTCCTTTAAATTCAGAGAGAAAGGACCTCTCTCTCTCTCTCTCTCTCTCTCTCTCTCTCTCTCTCTCTCTCTCTCTCTCTCTCTCTCTCTTAAGAATTAGTTACATTTTTAAGATTGCCTCTGATAGTCAGGCTGTCATCTGCTTTCCTAGGATTCAGATGTCATGTTTTGAGGCCCTTCCTAGGGGACAGACCATGCAGAGCCCATCAAACCTTCTCAGACCCCAGGTTTTCTCTCCTTACCCCCCTCCCCAAATCTGGTTTCTTAGGACACTCCTCTCTTGAAGACTTTGCTCAATGCCATCTGAGGCACCAGGAACAAGACCAAGTCCCTTTGTCACTTACCGAGACCCAAGAGGGTGCAGAGCAGTGTGCCAGCCAGCAGGAAAGTCCTGTGTCTCCTAGACAGCCTCATGGTGGTGTGTGAACCTGTAGTCCCAGGACGTCTGCCCTTATAGGAAGCCGGGGAAGGGCGGGTCTGCTCCCACCTTCACCCTGGGGTGAGAAATAGCTGAGGTCAGAATCCACGGCAGTCCTCCACAGCCTCCGGCTTTGGAGCCATGGAATCACAGGAAAAACTGAACCACTTGGACCCAGCACTTTCCTGCACTGGGACCCAAAGACTCTTAATTTCTAGTGTCTCCTTCCACTGGGACCCAGAAAGTTATTTATGTATCTACCCCCCTCCTCCCGCTAAGGTTGGAGTTCGTGTCACGTGATTACCTGCGGATGCAGCTCAGCTTTGGAGGCTGGCATCCCCCTCTTCTCTTTTCCCAAGGAGGCGCCCAGCGTGGGTTGGGTCCTAACCTGGGAGCGCCCAGCATGTCTAGGCGCGTCCTGCGGGGGCCGGGAGCCTTGGTCGCCTTTCCTTTCCCTTTCGTGTGTGGCTGCCTCACACTCACTCTTCTGTGTCTGAGCTCTGAACAGCTCCAACCCTGCCCAGGGTGTTGAGGGGACCGAACAGAAGACAGCCTGTCAGCGGCCGGAGAAGACGGGAGACAAATGCTCTCAGAACATTAGGAAACCAAGGCATTTGTGGAAGCATGCCAGGCTGGTCGTGCGCGCACGCGAGTAATACGTGGTGCATAGTTTGTGTGCAGGGTCTGTCTCCCTCTCTTTTGGTGGTCAGGTCAAGGTCTGAGATCTCTGTCATCTATGTATTCTCTCTCTCTCTCTCTCTCTCTCTCTCTCTCTCTCTCTCTCTCTCTCTCTCTCTCTCTGTGTGTGTGTGTGTGTGTGTGTGTGCGCGCGCGCGCGCGCGCGCGTGTCTGTCTGTCTGTCCGTCTGTCCATCTGTCCGTCTGTCTGTGTTTGGAGGGAGAAGGGGAAAAGAGCGTGTCCGCAGCAACAGGTGGAAGAGATCGCATCGCAGTCAGGATACAGGCTCCGGGAAAACTCTCAGCTAGAGCTTCGGCGTTTCTAAGGCTTCGGTTTGGTTGGTAACCGTGCGGTCCAAAGAGCGTGGCAAGTTTCCCGCAGGGACCCAATCAGTGAGGCCGCCCCTGTTGCTAGGCTCCCGAAGCCGAGTTCCTACGTCATCGGGAAGGCAGGCCTGGGAGTGGTGGAGTCAGAGAGAGGCGGGGCCGGAGGAAAAGCTTGTTGCTAAGGGGACCGGGCGCCTCGGCTGGAGAGGCTCAAGCGAGCATGCGCAGTGCCGACGTGTGCGCCGGCGCGCCGCGGTTTGAAAGGCCCGAGCCCCGTGCGCTTGCGCAGTGAGTCCCGTGCAGGGCGCGCTTCCCTCAACCTTCCCTTTGCTTTGCTTTCCACCCCTCTTCGCCCCCCATAAACTGGAACCCTTCTTTTCTGGTCAGTCGCGCGTCCACGGGCGTGGACATGCCGGAGATCAGCCTCCGCCACGTCGTGTCCTGCAGCAGCCAGGACTCGGTGAGGGGCTGATGTGGGAGCGGCGGGAAGACTGGGGCTTCCCCAGGGAGGCTGAGCAAAGTGGGGGGGGGACTTGGTAGGGTTGTAAGGGGGGCCGTGGGTGGGGTTTCCACAGGCTGCACTTGCAGTCCGGGAGAGATGGGCAATCAGGGAAGTTTGGAGCCACTGTGGAGAGTAAGGAGAAAGGGGGGCCCTGGGCAACTTCTGGGGGGGGGAACTGAAGAAAAGCTCAGTGTGAAAAAAACTGGGGGGCAGGGGTGTGAGCGTGTGTGGGTGTGTCTCTGTGTGAGTGGGGGGGCGTGGACTGGCAGGAAGTTAAGTATGTAGAGTCGGGTAGCTCTTGGGAATTTAAAGTTTGAAAAATCACTACTATTAAGTTTTTATTTATTTTTATTTTTACTATTAAGTTTTTTTTTTAAGATTTATTTATTTATTATGTATTCAGTATTCTGCCTACATGTACACCTGAACTCCGGAAGAGGGCACCGCATCCCATTATAGATGGTTGTGAGCCACCATGTAGTTGCTGGGAATTGAACTCATGACCTCTGGAAGAGCAGTCAGTGCTCTTAACCACTGAGCCATCTCTCCAGCCCCTACTATTAAGTTTTTAAATGAGCTTTATTTAAAGGTCATCCACCTTTTTGTTTCTACTCCTGCCTGCAGACCCACTGTGCAGAAAACCTTCTCAAGGCGGACACTTACCGGAAGTGGCGGGCAGGCAAGGCAGGCGAGAAGACCATCTCTGTGGTCCTACAGGTGATGCTGCCCTCTCCCAACCCTCTCCCACACTCCCGAGGCTGTGAGCCCCTGACACTCCCGAGCCATCTGGCTGTAGGTTGAGTCATTTTCCCTTCTATGGTAGAGAGTACTTGCTCAGCTAATTTGCCTGGAAAATAGGCTTTGAAACCCTTGTGCCCACACCCCCACCCCGACCCCCAAACCCCAACCCCAACCCCATCCCAGCGGAGAAGAAGAGACTGAGCCCAGAGAGGACTAGGAATCAGTGGGTGCTCCTGAGTAAGTTGATTCTACCTCTGGGCCTCAGTTTCCCCCAGAAGGGACAGTGTCAGTCATAACTGTGTTTCCTGTGACCTCAGGGGCTAGAAGGTGGTCATGAAAAGTATCTACGTAAGTCAGTGTCATTGTAAGAGGGGAGACTTGGAGGGGCTGGTGACTCAGGCCTATAATCCCAGTTGCTTGGGAAGTTGAAGTAGGAGGGTCACAAGTTCAAGGCCAGCCTGGACCATTTCGGACCCGTCTCGAAAATAAAAAGTAACACCCCCCGTGAGGATTACTAACAGAAGGGTTAGAATATAGCTCGGCCGTACAGGGCTTGCCTGCAACATGTGAGACCCTTTGTTCTGTTCCTGGTACCACAAATAATAAATAAATGGAACAAGTGCAGGGAGGGGAGATAAGTAGCCAGCTGGTTTGCTCCTTTTTTTTCCTTCCTGTTTTGTTTTTTGTTTTTTGTTTTTTTTGTTTGTTTTTTTTTTTTTTTTGAGACAGGGTCTCCCTGTGTAGCCTTGGCTGTCCTGGATTCACTTTGTAGACCAGACTGGCCTCGAACTCACAGTGATCCGCCTCCCTCTGCCCCCTGAGTGCTGAGTTGTTTTGATTTTGAGACAGGGTCTTTACACACCCCAGGGTGACCTTGAACTCAGAGATGTGCCTGCCTCACCCTCCCTAGTGCTGGGATTAAAGGCGTGCTTTTTTTCCCCTTTTGGTTTCTTACATTGAAGCTGGCCTTGAACTCCTGATTCTCCCGTGACCGTCTGGGGCAGAGGGATTCCAGGCGGATACCATCAAGCTAAACACCTGTTGCTTGTCTGTCTTTCCTTTAACTTACAACATACTTACTCTCCCACACACTCACGCAGTACTGAGGTACGAACTGAGGGCCTTGGACAGGCTAGGCAAGAAGTTTACTCACTGAGTCATGTCCCCCAGACTGGCTGACTTCTTTCTGACTGCTTTTTAAATTTTTTATTTATTACAAGCCAGGCGAGGTTGTGTACGCCTCTAGTCCCAGCACTCGGGAGGCAGAGGCAGGCGGATCTCTGTGAGTTCAAGGCCAGCCTGGTCTACAAAGAGAGTTCAGAACAGTCAGGGCTACACAGAGAAACCCTGTCTCAGAAAGAAAAACCAAACAACAACTACTACTACTATTATTATTATTATTATTATTATTATTATTAAATAGGCTATAGTGGTGGTATTATTATTATTATTATTATTATTATTATTATTATTATTATTATTATTATTATTCAGGCTATGGTGGCGCACGCCTTTAATCCCAGCACGTGGGAGGCAGAGGCAGGTGGATCTCTGTGAGTTCAAGGCCAGCCTGGTCTACAAAGTGAGTCTAGGACAGCCAGGACTATACAGAGAAACCCAGTCTTATAAAAACAAACAAAAGGGTTTTTTGTTTTGTTTTCTTGTTTTTTATTTTAGCTTTTGTGCATGTGTATGGGTACTCATGTCCCATGGCGTCATACATGCGGAGGTCAGAGGGCAGCCTGTGGGCATTGTTTTCTCCTCCTGTTGTGTGGGTCCTGGTTCCCTGGATCACACTCAGGTCATCAGTGTCACCTCAGACTCAGTCTGATGCAGTCACCCAGGCGGACCCAAGGCCTAGCGTTTGCTTTTATAACGCTCCCACTGAAGCCAAAGCACAGCTCTGCGGGTTGGGAGACCTTTTCTTTCTTTGTGTGTTGATGGGGGATAGAGGTAACTTTCCCCCCCTTTAAGACAAGCTGGTCTCAAGACCCCAACACGTCCTCCATACTGCTACTGAGGGTCTGGCATCAAGACGTGGAAATAATTGGCTAAAGAGTCTGTTTCTGACAAGTAGGCGTGGTGGTGCACTCCTGTAACCCCAGCAGGCAGGAGGCAGAGGCAGTCAGATCTCTGAGTTCCGGGACACCCAAAGCTACACAGAGAAAGCGGTTAAGAGCGCCACCTGCTCTTCCAGAGGTCATGAGTTCAATTCCCAGCAACCACATGGTGGCTCACAACCATCTATAATATAATCTGATACCCTCTTCTGCAGATAAAGCACTCATATACAATAAATAAAAATAAAATAAAAGGGGCTGGAGAGATGGCTCAGAGGTTAAGAGCACTGACTGCTCTTCCAAAGGTCCTGAGTTCAATTCCCAGCAACCACATGGTGGCTCACAACCGTCTGTAATGAGATCTGGTGTCCTCTTCTGACATGCACGCACACGTGAGGGCAGAATACTGTATAAATAATAAATAAATGAAATCTTAAAAAAAAAAAAAAAAGAAAAAGAAAACAAACAAACAAACCTAAGCCCCTACCCCCCCCCCCCAAAAAAAAAAACCCTGTTTCTGACAGGAACTATAAATCTGGGTCTCTGGTGAAGAGAGCAAACTGCTCTCAGCACCTGTGTCTGATGGCTAAAGCAGCCGGCGTGTCACTCCCCTGGGGAATCTGATGCCTCTGCCCTCTAGGGCTACACCCTCCTCCCATACACATTTTAATAACAGGGTGAAAACTTGGTCCACACTTGAGCGTTGGTGCTTTCGACAGTGTTGTCAGTCTGTTTTGTGTTCATACACCTCCGAGCTCAGGCCCCTGCCCCCGCCTCTGCCACCACCACCACCACGTCTGACTCTGCCCTTCCCCCTCCCCAGAATGCTGAGGTCTATCCTACCCCCACCCCCACCCCCACGTCATGGTGTCCAGCTCTCACACTGTCTCCTCAGTTGTGGCTGGAGGAGATGAAGGACTTAAGAGGGGCAAGGCTTATGTGACTTTCTAATACTGGGCATATACTTTACCTCTTTCTTAATCAGTAGTTCTGGGTCACAGAGCCTTTTGAGGATTGTACAGAATTAAAAAAAAAGAAAAGAAAAGAAAAAGCCAAGCAAACATGGATCCATGCTATTTCCTGGCAAATTTTAGGTGTTTAATCATTTTTTAAAATTTAATTTAATTTATTTTATTATTTTACTTTTTTGTTGTGAGATACAGTTTCTCTGTATATAGCCTTGGCTGTCCTAGACTCACTTTGTAGACCAGGCTGGCCTCGAACTCACAGAGATCCGTCAGCCTCTGCCTCCCAAGTGCTAGGACTACAGGCGTGTGCCACCACGCCTGGCTGTGTTTAAGCATTTTTAAAATCCCTAATCAGAGACTGGTAATGAAAACTAACATTATTCCCCATGATAACCTGCGAGTCAGTATCGTGCACACCTCACATGGCTTGATTCATTCGTAAAACCCCACGACCTACAGACTGTCATTATCCCCATTTTACAGATAGGGAAACTGAGGCCCAGAGAGATGACACAGCCAAGAGGCTGCCTTCTGACCTGTGTGAGAACCAGGTTGCTTATCACTTAGTCTGAGGATCTGGATTCAAATCCTAGCTCTCCCTCTTACTCACCCTGACCTCGGGCGAATGTTTTCATTTCTCTAAATGTACCCATTGAGAATAAAAACACCCAAGGCTGGGGTGGTTGTAAAAACCTGGTGACATCATGTCTGCCCGAGTGCTCTGCCAGCCTGTAGGAGTTGGTATGTGAAGGGAGGGATTGGTGATCTCACTATGGCATGGTGACCCTTCAGGCCTGTCTACCATCAGGTGACGCCCCCCCCCCCCCCCCACATACACACACCACACTCAGGAAAATGATGTTCAGTTGTGTAAGAGCGTTTGGTGGGACTCAAAAGACTAGGGACAGAAGAAACAGGACTCTGGTGGTTAGGGAGCCAGGGACGGTTTGGCCTGGGGTGGTCATGGAATTAGGAAGCCAGAGTAGAAGCAACCAGGAAGAGCATGTGCTTTCTTTGGGGGTGTGACTCCAGGACTTGGAAGAGGCAAAACACCCAGGGCCGCCAAAAAGGCTGGGTAGGGAAGGGTGCTCGCCTCCCAGCCTGGCAACCCAAGCTCAGTCGTTAGGCCCCGCTTTTTTTTTTTTTTTTTTTTTTTTTTTTTTTTTTTTTATTTTTTATTTTTTGGTTTTTCGAGACAGGGTTTCTCTATGTAGCCTTGGCTGTCCTGGACTCGCTTTGTAGACCAGGCTGGCCTCGAACTCACAGCGATCCGCCTGCCTCTGCCTCCCGAGTGCTGGGATTAAAGGCGTGTGCCACCACGCCCGGCCGAGGCCCCGCTTGATGGAAGGAAAGAACTGACCCACAGGGCTCGTCCTCTGACCTCTGCATGCACACGCCGTGCGCGCGCCCCCACTTACGTACATTAGACAGATAAATGACGGGATAAAGGTGCTCGGTGGATAGGAGCACAGGCTGCCCTTTCTGGGGACCCGGGTTTGATTCCCAGCACCCACATGGAAGGTCACAACTTTGTGTATCTGCAGATCCAAGGGATCAGATGCAACCGGGCCTCCGAGGGCACCAGCCGTGGGCTGCACAAGCACACATGCAGGCAGAATACCCATACACGTGAAAACAAAAGCTTTAAATGTAAAAGGGACTAGGGGAAGCAATTAGGGGGACAGGTGGAGACATTGATGACCTGGTGTGGTTCCTTCATCGCGTCTCAGCTCTTTGGCTAGGGTCAAGACCAGCATCCTTTGTCTGCTCATCCACTTATCCCGGAAGCGTGTGTTAAGTGCTTTCTGTAAGTGGACACTGAGTGGTCCTGGGCCTGTACAGCAGTGGGCAGCATGTAATGAGCATATTGGTACCTGGAGGCTGGGGATGTTGCTGGGGAGAGGAGGCTTGCCTAGCACACCCTAAGCCCTGGGTGTGAACCCCTGTAACCATGTAAACTGGGAGTAGTGCTTCCCGCCTGTCATCCCAGTACTCGGGCGCAGGAGGGTCAGAAGTTCAAGACCATCTGATACATGAGACCCCAGCAGGGAAAGGCTGACAAAGGCGAGGAGCCGTGAATGCTGTGGAGGGAGTGGAGCAGGGCAGGTAGGAGTGTCCAGCCGGAAAAGGTGAGGTCAGGATTTTACTTAAATATGAGATCTGGTGACTTAAAAAAATACATTTTTTTTTTTTTTTTAAAATCTGGGTGTGATTGTGTATGCCTTGAATGGCAAAAACAGGCTGATCTCTGTGAGTTCAAGGCCAGCCTGGTGTACATAGCAAGGTCTATAACAGCCAGGGGCTACATTGTGAGACCTGTCTCAAACCACCCCAAATTAAAAACTATATATATATTTATGTTATGTGTAAGAGTGTTTTGCTGTACGCATGTACATGCACCAGGGGCGTGCCTGGTGCCTTCAAGGCCAGAAGAGGGCTTTGGATCCCCTGGGCCTGGAGTTAGGAATAGCGGGGTGAGCTATGTGGGTGCTGGGAACCACACCCCAATCTTCTGCAAGAGCAGTGAGTGCTCTTAACCACTGAGCCATTATCTCCAGTCCCACTGGCGACTTTGAAAAACATTTTTTTTTTTTTAAGATTTATGCCGGTTGTGGTGGCACACACCGGTAGGATTTGCTGAAGGAGGCAGAGGCAGGAGAATCACGGGTTTGAGGCCAGCCTGGACTACACATTTGCCGGGTGGTGGTGGCGCATGCTTTTTAATCCCAGCCCTTGGGAGGCAGAGGCAGGTGGATTGCTGTAAGTTCGAGGCCAGCCTGATCTACAAAGTGAGTCCAGGACAGTCAAGGCTACACAGAGAAACCCTGTCTCGAAAAACAAAAACCAAAAAAAAAACAAAACCAAAAAAAAAGCAGATTTACTTATTTATTATATAGCATTCTGCCCGCATGTGTACCTGCATCAGATCTCGTTTAGATGATTGTGAGCGATCATGTGGTTGCTGGGAATTGAACTCAGGACCTTTGGAAGAACCTCTGAGCCATCTCTCCATCCCTTTGTGGTGGTTTTTAAGACAGGGTCTCTCTGTGTAGCCCTGGCTGTCCTGTGACTTGCTATGTAGACCAGGCTGGCCTCGAACTCTTGGAGTCTACCTTCCTCTGTCTCCTGAATACTGGGACTAAAGTTATAAAACTTATTTTTTAACTACATTTACTTAGTGTGTGTTTGTGTGTGTGAGCATAGGCATGCCACGGCACATGTGTGTAAAAGTAATTTTATTCTCCTGACTCAATTGTTGTCTGGGAGGTTTACTGCCTCCTTCTTCTAACCTAGGCCTAGAATGTTTTCAGCCTCTAAGACTTACTGCTTAGTAAGCTCGCCCTTACTTGTTCTTTCTGAGCTCTGGGCTGGCTGTTCCACTCAGCTGTTCTGGCTCAAACTCCTCTCCCCACTGACTTATTTAATCTGGCTTCTCTCTCAGCCCAGAATTCCTCTGCTTGGCCTCAAACTAACTCAACAATCTGCTCTGTTTGGCTTCTTCTCATTTTCTGGCTTGTTCTGTCTTCACCTGAATTCTCTCTCCCTGCAGCCCATCTCTCTATTACTGTCCTGGTAAAACTGCCTCCTCTCTCTGTAAAACTGCCTCTTAAGTAGCTTCCCTTTCCTCTCTCCTCTCCTGAGAGTAGGATGTATCCTATTCTGTCAAATCTCTGATTTGCCACCTGTTCTGCCACTCAGACATCACTTTCAAACCTGGGTGCTTCCTTCTACAAGCTAACTTTACCTTCACTTGGGATTAAAGGCGTGCACCACCATGCCTGGACCTAAGCTTTTCTTTACCTGATACTTGCTCTATCTCAGGCTGGCCTTGAACTCAGATCTGCTTGCCTCTGTCTCCTGGATGAAAGGCGTGTTTGTATTCCAGCCGGATCACACAGACCTAGAAGGTCTTTGGATGCGATCTCCTGCCAGAGCAGCCGTGTTCTGAATTAACATTCTCTACTTGTGCAGGTCAGAAAGTAACATGTAGGGGTCACTTTCCTTCCACTGTGTGGGTTTTCAGGCCAGCATCTTTGCTCACTGAGCCACCTCTGCAGCCTGGAGCCTGGTGACTGAGCTAAGGAGGCTGTGCATCCATAGGGAGGGGGCAGAGAAGTCATTGGCTGTGTCCATCTGGCACATGAGAGGTAGGTCAAGGAGGCCAGGGAGCTAGGACCACCGTTCCCACCAGGGAAGGGTGAGAGCCTCAGCACTCAAGGCTGGGAAAGGATGGGTTGAGATAGGAGTCACCGGGGCCTCTCTGCAGAGGGAAGAGAGGATCCTACTCACGCCTGTGTGGGCTCCTTCTTGTTCCCTGTTGAGGTAAACAATAGGGCGGGGCTCGGAAGCAGAGAGGTCAGCTCCACCACAGTGTTTGATTCCATCACATCAGAGACCCCTGGGAAAATCCAGTTACCCTTGGAGTTTGTGGGTGATTCTGAGTTCATCCAGCACTAGCTTTAGTTCCTTTCAGTGACAACAAGGGAGAGATTTCTAGATGCCAAGACAGTAGACTCTGTGTGCTCTCCGATTTCCCTGTGCGTCCTCCAAACACTGTTACTCAACACTGGTATTGCCACACCAGCTCAGCCCTCGGCTTCTGTCAGTTCCACACACATCTTTTTGTCAGCCGAGGCTACTCTGTGCCCAGCTGGTCACCTGCTTCCAGCCAGGGAGTTGAGCCTCTCTGTCAACCCCGCCTGGCCTGGAGGGGACGCCGGGATAGGTCCGGACTGGTGTATCACCTGAGTGTCAACAGCACGGTGGAACACATCATACCTGCTCTGTCTTGTTATTGTTGTTTGAGACAGGGTCTCATTGCGTAGCCCAGGCTGGTTCCAACTCTGATCCTCTGGTCTCTCGCCTCTGCATCACAAGTGTTGGGATTTCAGGCATGAGCCACTAACTTGGTGTGATTTTTTTTTTTTTCGATATTAATTTTTTGTTGTTGTTGTTGTTGTTCTTTTATTTATTTATTTATTTATTTATTTTCTGGTTTTTCGAGACAGGGTCTCTCTGTGTAGCCTTGGCTGTCCTGGACTTGCTTTGTAGTCCAGGCTGGCCTCGAACTCACAGCGATCCGCCTGCCTCTGCCTCCCGAGTGCTGGGATTAAAGGCGTGCGCCACCACGCCCGGCTTCTTTTATTATTTTTTTTTAAAGGTTTATTACTTATTATTATGTATACAGTGCTCTGCCTGCATGTACATGTGCAGGCCAGAAGAGGGCACCAGATCACATTATAGATGGTTGTGAGCCACCATGTGGTTGTTGGGAATTGAGCGCAGGACCCCTGGAAGGGCAGCCAGTGCTCTTAACCTCTGAGCCATCTCTCCGGCCCCCATGTTTTGTTTTGAGACAGAGTCTTACTATGTAACTCTGGCTGGCTTAGAGCTTACTGTGTAGACTAGGCTGGGCTTGCAATCATGGAGACCCTCCTGCCTGTTTTCTGAAGGCTGGGACTAAAGGCATGTGCCACTAGGCCCGGCAGATTTTTATCTCAAGTGTATGGATGTCTGTGCACGTGCCTAGTCCCTGGAGAGGCCAGAAGAAGACATCAAATCTCCTGGAACTGGGGTTACTGAGGGTTGTGAGGTGCTCCGTGGATGCTGGCATCAAGCCTGGGTCCTCTGGAAGGCCAGCCCACGCTCTTAACTGCTGGACTATACCCCCAGCCGTTCACTGAGGCATCCAGGCTGGCATTGTCCCGCTGAGCCGTTCTCCCAGCTCTTCATCGTGTGTGCGGCTCAGGCTGGCCTTGGTTGGGACCCTCCTGTTTCCCCTCCAGTGTGCTGAGACTGCTGCTGTGTGCCACTGCCCTGACGTCTGTTCCTGGTGTTATTCTGAGGCAGGCTTTCCCTACCTCAGGCTGGCCTGACGCCCCTTGTGAGCCTCCTGCCTTGGCTGAGACTCGAAGCTTGTGCTGCCTCCAGCATGCTCCACACTGAGCCAGCCCTCCCTCCTTCCCTCCCTCCCTCCCTCCCTTCATCATTCTTTTAACCACTGCACACAGGGCAGCGGTCTCTCGGGTCTGTCTGCCTAAGAAAATTAGAGATACAAACATGCAGGTATAGAACACGGGGTTGGGGCCGTTTGTGTCGCCCGCTTGGGATGGTGCTTACCTGGCATGATTTTGAGCCCTAGCACTGCCTTGTCCTGGGAAGAGAAGGAGGCAGGATCACAAGTTCAAGAACATAGTTGGCTACATAGGAAGTTTGAGGCTAGCCTGGGCTGCATGAGACTCAGTGTTTAAAAAAAAAAAGGTTGGGGCTACAGGTATGGCTCAGTGGTGTGGCCCCGGGACGTCCCCAGCACAACAACAGAAAGCCCAGACTCCAGATGGTAGCAGTGGAGAAATATGAAGCAGGCGCAGGAAGAGAGGGACGCCCCCTGTGGGAGGTGACAGGGGCCACTCTGGCCTGAAACGTTGCCATCTGAATCTAGTGCAGAAGGCATGGCCAGTGGCGAGCTGTGAAGAGCGTTCCGGATTCAGGATGGGTAAGCTGGAGAGGAATGGCTGAGCACACGGGGTGTCGGCTGGGCTCAGTGTCCGGACAGTCCCGTGCTGGCCTGCGCTGTCTGCGTCAGTGCTGTAAGCCCAGGACTGCGGCGGGCAGCTGGTTGTCTTTCTGTTGGCCTTTGCCTGCACAGCTGTGGCATAACCACTTCCTGCCCAAGGCCACTCGTCTGTGCACTTGCCCTGGTAGGAGAGTAGCTCTTGCATTGTTTCCGTTGCTAAAAATGGGAGCACTTGGTTTTGCCTTGTTTTCTTTGGTGGCGCTGAATAGTGAACCCTGGACCCTGTGCAGCCTAGACGAGCACTCCACATCCCGGGCCACCGCTCTTGGAGACAGGGTCTTGCTAAGTCACCTCTTCTGCTCTTGGACTCACTGTGTGGCCCTTCACCTAAGGCTGGCCTCGAACTCACAGCGATCCACCTGCCTCTGCCTCCTGAGAGCCGGGATTAAAGGCGTGCGCCACCACGCCCGGCCACCTACCATATTGATGGGGTTGCTGAGCTGGCTGCAGTTGTTCCTCTGGGACAGCTAAGCTCCCCGTGGGAGGGACGCAGCCGCCACCACCACCGGGACTCCCCATTCTCACCCAAGGAAACTGCCTCTCAGAAGCACTGACTGTGGTTTAGGAATGGCAGGGCTGGGGCTGGGGCTGGGGAGATGGGTCAGTGGTTAAGAGCACTGTCTATTCTTCCAGAGGTCCTGAGTTCAATTCCCAGTAACCACATGGTGGCTCACAGCCATCTATAATGAGATCTGGCGCCCTCTTCTGGCCTGCAGGTGTACATGCGGGCAGAGCACTGTGTGTGTAATAAATAAATAAATCCTTTAAAAGAAAGAAAGAAATAAAAACGGCATGGCTGGGTTTGAACATACTTTGCTCAGGTCAAGGCTCCTTCCTGCTGTGCAGCTATGGCGTCCTGACTGGTCTGACGGAGCAGAAGGGAGCAGCAGATGGCCCCGGGGCAGAGGCGGGCCGTGCTCAGTGGTACTAGATAGGCAGTTAAAAAAGAAATTTATTTCTAAGTATGTGTTTGAGGAGTAGATACATGCTAGTGTGGGTGCCTGCAGCGCCGCAGGAGGCTGTGTCCAGCTGAGCCGTCTCTACAGCTCTGACCTTGAACTTCTGATCCTCCTGCCATTGTAGCCAGGCTGTTCTCATTCAAGAGAAGGACACCAGGGCAAACTCTGAAAAAAGTTTTTATTGAGATTTGTATTGAGCCACAGACCTGGCTTGGGCTGGGGGACGGGGCTTGGACAGGCTCCTGTGACTGATGACGTGGCCCCTAGCGCAACAAGTAGGAGGTTATAAAGGCAACAACTACAAGTTGGTACATCCTGTCAGTGTAACTGTGATGGCCGTTAGCACGCATGACAGGATATGAACAGGATATGAGCTTCTTCCCGCCCCCCTGCACCCCCCCCCATCTGGCCAGGGTTTCTCTGTGTAGCCTTGGCTGTCCTAGGCTGGCTTTGTAGACCAGGCTGGCCTCAAACTCACAGCAATCCACCTGCCTCTGCCTCCAGAGTGCTGGGATTAAAGGCGTGCGTCACGACGCCCAGCTAGGATATGAGCTGTTAATAAGAACAGGGCACATCTGTGTCGCCGAGGGAAGCCGAACAATGGCGTGCAAGTTATGGTTCCCGGAAAGCGCTCTGCAAACCCGAAGGTCAGGCTGACCTCAGTCTTAGCCAGAGGTCAGGTCAGGATTGAACAAATGCGGTTTTCTCATTTCACGGCCTCCTCATTCAGAGTGCTGGCATGACAGGTGCGCTGTACTGAGCTAAGGGCTTCCTGAGTCCTAGGCAAGCACTCCACCAACTGACCTGCACCTGAAGCCCAAGACCACCTCTTTGAGGGCCCTAAGTCTTTATCCTAGGACCCTATGAAAGAGCCCCAGACCGGACAGCTGGAGACACCATTGCCTCTCCTGAGCGCTCCACACCCACACCTCCATCTGTGTCTTCAGCCCTCAGGCCAGACTGCAGTTCCTTTGGGGAGGCTTCATAAATAGCTCTTTCTTTCATCAAATAATGAGCCTGTATCAGCTAACACTCCTGCTACTGGATACCAGGTTCATTAGGAAGCCTGAGGCCTTCCTAGGCCAGCAGCTGACAAAACAGCTCCAGGCAGAGGGAACCAGGCCAGGCAGAATGGCTCCTGCCTGTAGGCCCAGCACCTGGGAGGTGAGCCAGGAAGATCCCCACAAGTCCAAAGTGTGCTTGGGGTGCAAGGTGAGAGAGACTCTAACCTCCCCGCAACACACACATATGCTAAAAGAAAACTAAAAATAAGCTACAAATAAACTTAAAAAGCAGCTGAGTGAGGTAGGCATGCTTATAATCCCGGCTTTTGGGTCGTATTTAGCCTGGACTACTGTGACCATATCTAAAAATGAAAATGGAGGCTGGAGAGTTGGCTCAGCCGTTTTAAGCACTTGTTGCTTTTATGAAGGACCAGGGTTTGACTCCTGGCACCCGCGTGGCAGCTCACAACCATCTAACTCCAGGTCCCAGGTTCTGCTGTCCTCTTCTGGTCTCTATGGGGCCCAGAAAGCACATGGGCCCAAGGCAAATGCTCATGCACATGCACTCATCAATAAACTTAGAAAGAAAAGGAGAAGCACAGCTTCATGTTTGAAGTGGATGGCTGCTGGGAGAGAGGACTCCTGTCCTCACCTGCTTCTCTGTGCTACAGGAGAGTGAACTCAGCCGCCTCTAACTGTAGCCTGTAGCCACCTCCCTCCCTCCCTCCCTCCCTCCCTCCCTCCCTCCCTCCCTCCCTCCCTCTCTCTCTCTCTCTCTCTCTCTCTCTCTTCTCCTCCTCTTTCTCTCCCCCTCCCTTCTTCCTTCCTTCTCTATTTCCTTTTCTTTTGTTTTTTCGAGACAGGGTTTCTCTGTGTCGCCCTGGCTGTTCTGGACTCACTCTGTAGACTGGGCTGGCCTCTGGCCTCGAACTCACAGCGATCCACTTGCCTCTGCCTCCTGAGTGCTGGGATTAAAGATATGTGCCACCATCCTGGCTTGATGTTTTTGCTTATTATTTAAACAAGTGCTAAAATTGGCTTTGCTCTTTGTTTATTTTTAGTTCTAAAATCCTTAGCAGAACAAAAATATTCTTGAAAGCCTTTTTATTACATTTTTGGAAGACTGCTTTTTATTTATGTATACGTATGTTTCTGCATGTATGCCACGTGAGTCTTGTGAATGAAAATTCCTGAAGAGAAGCTGTGTCTGTAGAGACGTGGGATTAGAGGGTGGGATTTTGTAGGCTCAGAGGCTAATTAACTGCTTTATCTTGGGTTGGTTTTAGCTTCTGGGACAGGCATGCCTTGCCCCACTCTCTATCTGAACTGACGCCTCGGGATAATAAGTAAAAACCTCTTAGCCGCTTTAACTTAGTAGAGCACTAGCCTCCTCCAGTCCTAGAGCAGAGTCATCAGATGGCATCTTGGGCCTATCAAACAGCTCCCCGACTCGTGGCCACCTCTCTGGTTTTGAAGTCGTTTTAGTTTATGCCCTTCTTCGTTCTGCAAAACTATAGTAAACTTAGCGAAACTGCTTCCATGTCAGACCATGGAGTTGCGGTAACCTGAGTCTGTGTTCCTGAGCCATGGTCATTCATAACGGCTCCAGAATCAACCTCTTCTTATTCCCTCTAAGCTGAGAGCTGTGGTGTTTACATCGCCTGTGTGTGTTTGTGTGTGTGTGTGTGTGTGTGTGTGTGTGTGTGTGTGTGTGTGTGTCAGCATGCAGAGGACAACTTTCCTTCCTCCCACCGTATAGACCTTGGTGCTTGACTTCAGGCTTGGTGGCAGGTGCCTTGCACAGTTGGGTCATCACACAGGACCAGGAACAAAGGCCTCTTAAGCCAAGACATCAGCGCCTGCCCCCGCTAGCAATAAGAACATTTCTGGACCTGGGGATGGCTCAGTGGGCAAGGAGTGGGGACCAGAGTCGGGATCCCCAGCGCCCTAAGGAAAGCTGGGTGGCCACAGCAGCCTGCCTGAAACCCCAGAGTGTCCCTGGGACAACCTGGCTAGGCTGCTCTAATCTGTGAGTGGTGGATTCAGCCAGAGACCCACCTCAGTAAAAACATGGAGAGCCACTGGGGAAGCCTTCTGACGCCAACCTCTGGCCTCCGCGTGCACTCAGATGTGAACACAGACATGCGCAGTACGCGCACGCACAGGCTCACCGCTTCAGTTTTGTTTAGTCTATTCCTACTGCTGTCACCTCTTTTGCTCGCTCTCTCTCTCTCTCTCTTGCTCTTTTTCTCTCCCTCCTCTCTCTCTCTCTCTCTCTCTCTCTCTCTCTCTCTCTCTCCCTCTCTCTCTCTCTCTCCCCTCTCTCTCTCGCTCTTGCTTGTGCTCTTGCTCTCTTTCCCTCCCTCCCTCTCTCTCACTCTCGCTCTCTTGTTCTCTCTCTCTCTTCCCCTCCCCCCCCCCCATGTGCTGTACAGCTGAGCATGACCTAAGCTTGTGTTACTCTGGCCATCACCTCCCACATGCTGGGGCTCCACATGGGCGACACCAAGCCTCAGCTTTATCCCCCCTCCATGTCTTTTTCAGGGAGAGAGTAATGTCGCAGGAGTGACTGACGTTGAAACAACTCCTGACTGACAGCTGCTAAGTGCCTACTGAGTGACCTGGCCTGTAGCCATCTAGTTATATGGGTGGTCCTCGATTTGGTGAGCCCTGGTTTATAGAGGAGGGAGTAGGGTCTCCCAGAGGTTAGCCAGCAAGGGCACACAGCTAGTGTGTGGCAGAGCTGGGATTCAAGCGCAGGACTCGGTGGTGAGCATGCCCCAGGCATGCATCTGTTCGTCCAGGAACCTCTAGTGTCTGTCCTTTGTATGAGACAACTTTGAACCTAGCTATGCCTTTGGCTGTTGCCACCAAGGAGGGCTCCATGGCAGGCAGTGAGTGGACTGGTCAGTGTCGGAATGTGGAAATGTCTTTTGGTGAAGCAGGTGTATAATGGGGCTGGTGTGTGTGTGTATGCACAAGCGTGCACAGCCACTCAGTGAATCCTTGGTGTCATGTCCCAGGCTGCCTGCCAGAGACACGATGATCAGACTCAGTTCTGGTACTGACACACAGGCTGCGTTCCAGCCCAGGTGGACGTCATCCCTTTTTGCCCCTCGTTCCAAAGCAAGCCCGGGGCGGAACCAAGCACTCACGCTACCTCTCTCTGCCCCACAGTTGGAGAAGGAGGAGCAGATACACAGCGTGGACATCGGGAATGACGGCTCCGCCTTCGTGGAGGTGCTGGTGGGCAGCTCGGCTGGAGGGGCCACAGCTGGTGAACAGGACTACGAGGTAAGCAGGGCTGGGAAGTGCTGACACCCCTGTATCACCGTCATGCACACACTCGCACGCGCACGCTTACACGAGGGTGGAGGTGAGCCACCCAGCCTGACATTGGAGGGTCCTGGGTGTGGAGACAGAGCAGGCACGGGGTGTTGGTCTCATCATTGTGGGAGAGCCACGCTGTCTGGATCGTGGTTGAATAAGGAACAAGAGGTGCTCGCTCACTGGCTGTAAGATCCAGTTGCAGGTTAGGCCACAGAGTCTCTCACAGAGTCTCTCACAGAGTCTCTTGAGAAAGAAACGCAGCGTCTTTGTGACTAACACTTTAACTTTCCACTTGTTTGAGTTGGGTCTCCTCTTTTGCCCAGCCTGGCAGTCACTCCTAGACCCCTACAGCTCCCCTGCCTCACCCCCCAGGAAGCTGGGATGGCAGGTGCACTCCGCCAAGCCTGGCTCGCAGGACCTCCCTGACTGGTGGACTTCACTGTAGCTCAGAGTAGAAGCCCACTGCTTTACCAGTGAAGTGATGGCGGGTGAAAGTTAAGCTCACCCTGATGGAGTTGACAAGCACGAGTCTAAGCCAGTTTCTACAAGATGTTTTCTCTTTTCAGTGAAGATTAAAGTGTGGGTGTGTAGTGGGGGTGTCTGAGCCTTCCAGATCTTAGGCTATACCAGCCTTGGTCTTTGCCGCACAGACCATGTGGTCAGTTGTGCCTGGTGAAAATGAAGAGGTTTGGTTTAGGCACCCCCTGTTTTTAAAGATAGATCTCACATAGCGCAGATTGGTCTTGACCTCACCACTGCAGCTGAGGCTGGCTTAAACCCTGGTCTTCCCACCCTGTCTGACTAAGTGCTGGTGTTACAGGGGTGTGCTACCTTCTCTTCACTGTGTCCTGCCAGCTGGCACCTCAGGGCCGTGTCGGGTTCGAGTGATGGACGCAGACCCCTTGTCATCTTGTGTTCTTAGAGGGAGTGTTGTATCTTCCACTGTTTTTGTTGATGTTGTTTTGTATCTGGTTCCATCTAGAGGGACAGTATCATTTGAGGGCCCTTCTAGAGACTCCAGATCTTTTTTTCTTTTTTTTAATGATTATTTATTTATTATGTATACAGTGCCCTGGCCTGCCCACCAGAAGAGGGCACCAGATCTCATTATAGATGGTTGTGAGCCACCATGTGGTTGCTGGGAATTGAACTCAGGACCTCTGGAAGAGCAGACAGTGCTCTTAACCTCTGAGCCATCTCTCTAGACTCTCCATCTCTCCATCTCTTCCACTGTCAAATTGACAGTAGGGCAGGGGTTCTCAACCTGTGGGTCGCCACCCCTTTGGAGTTTAAACAACCCCTCTACAGAGGCGCCTAAGACCATCAGAAAACACACATCTTTACATTATGATTCATAACAGTAGCAGATTAAAGTTATAAAGTAGCAACAAAAAAAATTTTATGGTTGGAGCTCACCACAGCATGAGGAACTAATTGTACTAAAAGGGTCGTAGTGTTAGGAAGGGTGAGAACCACTCCTGTAGGGTGGTTTTTGTTTTTTGTTTTTAAGGATGCCTTTAAAAGGCCGCGGAGGTTCTTTTCTGTTTGTAGTATATAGAGTTTTGCTTGTTTGTTTGTTTTTTTTTTAATTTTGATTTTTAAAGATACGGTCTCACAATATAGCTCTTGCTGTCTTGGAACTCCCTGTGTAGAGCAGCCTGGCCTCGAACTCACAGAGGTCTGCCTCCCAAGTGCTAGGCTTGGGAGCTCTTCTCACAGGTGTGCATCTTGGGCTGTAGGCCACGTTGCCCTCAAGCTCAGTCCTTCTCAGCTTCTGAGGCATTGAGATTGCAGGCATGTGCCACATGCCCACCTGTGTGTGTTGAATTTCTCTTCTTTTTCCCATACCGGACATGGGTTGCAGGGTCTTCCACATGTCTGACAAGTAGTCTAGCACCAAGCCACGCCCCCACCTGTTCCACTTGCCCAGAATTTTATCAGGTGCTGTTTTCTGCTCTACGAGATCCATTTCTCAGAATGAGGCTGCTCGCTTGAAAACCATTTTTTATTCTCAGAATGATATGGTAAGTCAACAGATTTTGCAGAGCTAGAGAGCTGGGCCAGTCATTAAGGGCGAGTGCTGCTCCCGAGTCACTCCTAGCACTGGTGCCTGGCAGCTCACAGCCATCTGCAGCCCCAGCTTGGTTCTGTAGGCACCTACACTCACACGCCCGGATCCACACACAGACATCTAATTACGAATAAAATAAATCTTTAAAACCTTACTTGGGGTGCGCTAGAGAGATGGCTCAGAGGTTAAGAGCACTGGCTACTCTTCCAAAGGTCCTGAGTTCAGTTCCCAGCAACCACATGGTGGCTCACAACCATTTATAATGAGATCTTATGCCCTCTTCTGGCCTGCAGGTGTACATGCAGACAAAATATTGTCTATATAATAAATAACTTTAAACAAACTAACAAAAAAATCCTTACTCGGTTCCCTTCACAAAACAGATCGGAAATACTTGAACACAGCAAACACAGAATGCGTGCACTTTTCACTGCACTGTTCCATTTGCATGTGGGCGTCCATCCAGTGTTTGCCCTCTGGAAGGCGGTGTGGCCAGCTCAGGCCTTTGGGTTCCCACGGTCTGGAAACAGCTGTACTCAAGTCTTCACTTGCTGGGCTAAATTACAGTCACAACTAAGCTCAGGGGCTTAAAATGTTTGGTTTCCACCCAGGAACTAGAGACAGCTGGAGGAGCAAAGAAGGAAGAAAACGGGCGGACCGGGTGGTCAGTCACGGCCGCCGTCTGCTCCTCCTCCTCTTCCTCCTCCTCTTCCTCCTCCTCTTCTTCCTCCTCCTCCTCCACCCAGACCGTGCAGGGAAGACAGGCTTGGGAGAAGAGGGCTACCAGCCAGCACAGCCTGGGCTACTACCCAGAGAGAGTGCTTGAGGCCAGCTTGAGAAACTTGGTCAAAAGTTTCAAAATTAAAAACAAAGGAAAAATGAGGCTGGGATTCAGGCTATGGTTCCATGGTGGAGAGAGCTTGCCGAGAAGTCTTCAGTGGGGCCAGGGGCGTCCCCGAGCAGCACTTTTCTCTTTCTCTATGTTTGTGCCTAAAATTCCTTTGTGTTCCTCCTGCGTCTCATTATGCACGTGTCACCTCAGTTCAATATAAAGAAAATGGAGTCATAGATTATTGAATTGGAAATAATCCCTGACTGCAATGTACTCTCAGTGATAGAGCTCCTGCCTAGAATCCCCCAGTGAGGGGCTGGGGGCGTGGCTCAGTGGCAGAGCCCCTGCCTAGAATCCCCCAGTGAGGGGCTGGAGGCGTGGCTCAGTGGCAGAGCCCCTGCCTAGAATCCCCCAGTGAGGGGCTGGGGGTGTGGCTCAGTGGCAGAGCCCCTGCCTAGAATCCCCTAGTGAGGGTCTGGGGGCGTGGCTCAGTGGCAGAGCCCCTGCCTAGAATCCCCCAGTGAGGGGCTGGGGGTGTGGTTCAGTGGCAGAGCCCCTGCCTAGAATCCCCTAGTGAGGGTCTGGGGGCGTGGCTCAGTGGTAGAGCCCCTGCCTAGAATCCCCCAGTGAGGGGCTGGGGGTGTGGCTCAGTGGCAGAGCCCCTGCCTAGAATCCCCTAGTGAGGGTCTGGGGGCGTGGCTCAGTGGTAGAGCCCCTGCCTAGAATCCCCCAGTGAGGGGCTGGGGGTGTGGCTCAGTGGCAGAGCCCCTGCCTAGAATCCCCCAGTGAGGGGCTGGGGGCGTGGCTCAGTGGCAGAGCCCCTGCTTAGAATCCCCCAGTGAGGGGCTGGGGTGTGGCTCAGTGGTAGAGCCCCTGCCTAGAATCCCCCAGTGAGGGGCTGGGGGCGTGGCTCAGTGGCAGAGCCCCTGCCTAGAATCCCCCAGTGAGGGGCTGGGGGCGTGGCTCAGTGGTAGAGCCCCTGCCTAGAATCCCCCAGTGAGGGGCTGGGGGTGTGGCTCAGTGGTGGAGCCCCTGCCTAGAATCCCCCAGTGAGGGGCTGGGGGCGTGGCTCAGTGGTAGAGCCCCTGCCTAGAATCCCCCAGTGAGGGGCTGGGAGCGTGGCTCAGTGGTAGAGCCCCTGCCTAGAATCCCCCAGTGAGGGGCTGGGGGCGTGGCTCAGTGGCAGAGCCCCTGCCTAGAATCCCCTAGTGAGGGGCTGGGGCGTGGCTCAGTGGCAGAGCACTTGTCTAGCATGTGTGAAGGTCTAGCTTTCATCTCCAGAAGGAGACTCATTATATTTAGATAAAGATAGCCCAGACTGGAGAGTTAAGGTTAACTATGGGAGCCTGAAGGCAGTATGACAACCAGAGAGGTGTTCTCTTTACAGTGAATAAGGTGACATTTGGGATCCCTGCCACTTAGTGTTGGTAGCATCTCACAGCTGTCAGTTGCATTTCTGTGTGTGTACACACACACCTCTCTCTTTCTCTCTCTCTCTCTCTCTCTCTCTCTCTCTCTCTCTCTCTCTCTCACACACACACACACACACACACACACACACACACACATACACACACACACACACGAGTGGCTTTTGTTCTGTATGATTTCCTTTGTCTTTGTTGTCTCTTTTTCATGATCAGAGCTGGGCACCGGGAGGTATATTGTAATCTGCTTTTTTTTTCCTCAGTTAAAAAAAACATTTATTTTCTAACTTTATAAATTTTACAGTATGTCAGTTATAAAAGGGATGAAATAAATAAAATAAACACATGGGAACATTGCTTGCAGCATCAGGAAACAAATGTGTTCTCCCCTCTGGAGGTAAGGCTGGCTAGCCTTAGGCAGACCCAGCGCAGAGCTGACAGTTTAGGGTGGGGAAGGAGGCTTGGTTGACACTTTCCTTTGGATTTGGCCCAGTGGTCAGAAGTGATTGTTGTTGCTCTGGCTATCACCAGTCCTTTGAGCAGCAGCAAGTACAGGAAGTGGCCTGGGAGAAGTAAGATGGCTTTGATTCACCTCTTCCCCTTCCCCGCCTCCTCTGACCCCCCCTCTGAGATTTTGAGGAAAGGTCTTCTGTAGCCCAGGCTTGTCCCAAACTCACTGTGTTACTAAGCCCAGCCTTACTCATGGCAGCCCTCCTGCTGGCACCTTCCACATGCCAGGGCCAGGCTGACAGGGGCATGCCGCCACACCTGGCTCCCAGCCCCTCCTGTGCTGACTTCAGACCTAGCTATGTAGTTAAGGGCGACCATGCATGCCGGTCCTCCTGCCTCCACCTCCCAAGTACTCGGATTACAAGTGTTTGGCAGCACGCCCAGTTTTATGCTATACAAGAGACTGAACTCCAGCTTCCTGTGTGCTAGGCAAACCCCTGCCAGCTCTCTCTCTCTCACACACACACACACACACACACACACACCGCACGCACACACACACACACACACACACACACACACACACACACACACACACACCTGTTCGTGAGAGAGCTTCTCTCTATGCAGCTCAGGCTGGTTCTGGACTTACGATCTTGCCTTATCCTCCCGAATACTAGAACTACAGGCCTGAGCCCCCACCACACGTGCCTGGCTCTTCCCAGAGCCCCAGCAGCCTTGTGCTCTCTCCGATTGGCCAGAGCTATACCATGGTCCAGCTCCTGGCAAAGGGGCGGGTCTCGCTTTGGACCAGTCGTGATTTTTTTTTTTTCCATTGTCTTTGGCACACAGCTGTCATTGTTCAGAACTACTTGGTCAGTTTTGATTGTCGTTTGTTCCTTCATCTGCTCTCAGTATCTCCATTTATTTTCTTGAACTTTAAGCATGCCAAGTGCATGTTTGAATATATGCTGCCTTCCTGAGTCAGAGTTTTCAGTTTGTGGGTTCTGGGACCCATGTCACGGCAGCTATGTCCTCATAGGTGTGTGTATTTGTTTGTTTATTTCTTCTTCCTCCTGCTGTATCATTATTAATATTAATAATATTACTACTACTACAGAGATTCTCACTCTGTAGCCAGTGCTAAGATTACAGTTACAAACCACCATTCCTCCTTATTTATTTATTTTTTTAAGATAAGGCTTCACTAAGTAGCCCAGATGGACCTCAAACCATTATTATTATTATTATTATTATTGTTATTATTATTATTATTATTATTATTATTTAGGTTTTTTTTTTTTTCATGACAGGGTTTCTCTGTGTAGCCTTGGCTGTCTTGGACTCGCTTTGTAGACCAGACTGGCCTTAAACTCACAGAGATCCGTCTGCCTCTGCCTCCTGAGTGCTGGGATTACATGTGTGTGCCACTGCGCCTGGTTCCAATTTTTTTAATCCTCCTGCCTCAGTTCCTCAGTGCCAGGTTCGTAGCAGCATGCCGTAGGGCTGTTTGGAAGAGCACCCTTCCCAGGAAGAGTTAATGCAGGTCAGGCAGCTCCATGCTCATGGAGACACCAGGAATAGTCACTTACTGAATTCTCTGTTTATACATTACATTTTCCTTGTTTCTTATGTATGCTAATGTGTGCATGTGTGTGTGTGCGCGCGCGTGTGTGCGTGCGCGCGTGTATATAGGTCAGAGAACAGCTTTTAGGAGTCCATTCTCTCCTACCGGGTGCCACCCAGGGAGGGTCCTTGGGTTCCTGTCCTGCTGAGCCACCCCGCTGCCCTGCCTCTGTGAGGCTGACACAAGCAGCCCTTCTCCACTGTCCACTGACTCCCGGTCCCCTGGCTTAACTCCTGTGGCTGCTGCCTTCCCCCAGCTCCCTGCCAGGTGCTAAGGGTCTCTAAGGAGCTCTTGCTTTGGGGAGCCCATGTCTGGCGCATGATTTCTCCCAGGACCACCCCCAGGAGGCCTCTAAAGTCTCTTCAGGGGCCACCCTGGGCGGCTACCCTTGTTCTTGCTTCTGTGGTGGCCCCACCATGATTTGGAGGCAGAGACTGCCCATTATTTTGGGGACACAATTTTATATAAGAATGTTGTCACCAACTGTTACTGTAAGATTGGGGTCTGATGAAGAAAAGGCAGAGCAGCTGTCCCCACTAGGGTGAGGAACAGAAGGCAGGTGGGGATAACGGACCCCTCTGTCACAGTGCGGCAGTGTCGTAGGGACGAGGCAGATTCTGAAGAGCAGCTGTGCCCCACTCTTTCTACAGCTAGTGTCCCCAGGAGAGAGGGGTTGGCATGGGAGGCTGCAGACCGGCGTCATCTGTGCATCAGAAGACCTGCAGGGGGCCAAGCAAACCCACTGTCCTGTAGTGTGCAGCTTCTCCAATTCCTCCTCTCGGCACAGCCTGGTATGGCACAGCCGGCCCTCAGATGCCCTCCAAGCTGGCACCTGCCTGTGGGCGCAGGCGGGGACGCACCACTTAATAATTGACGCCGCTCTGCTCCGTCTTTGGATGTGTATCTCTCTCTTTCGGCATCCTGTAATTCTCATGGCCCTTGAGCTGACACAGCCGTGTGTGACCAAGGGGTGTTTGACTGCGCCTCTCACCGAGACTCCTCAGCTGGGAGGGGCTCTTAGGGCCCGTGACCCTCTGTGTTGCCTCACTTTACATGGAACCTTTAGGGCCCGGTGATCCCACTTCTGGGAAGTAAGATCGTGTGTCTGGTGGATAACCCCCCAGCAAGGAAACAGACCTGCTAAGCTCAGCAGGCCATAACAAAGACATGGAGTCAGAATTCGTTAGGAAGAAAAAGGGTCCAGAGGGAGCAGGAGAGGCTCAAGGAAGGGTGGGGGTGAATATGGGCAAAATAAATTGCCTACGTGTATGACACTATGTTGGAGGTTGGTCTGATGTATTTTGATGCTAATTAATAAAAAGCCATCCCACCTGGGCAGGGGAGACGTGATAGGTGTGCCTATGGTTCCCGGGCTTAGAGAGACAGAGAGGAATCCTGGGAAGAGGAAAAAAGACCCGAGGGTCCCGAGAAGGGAAGAGAGGAGGCCGCCGGGTTAGATGGAGGAGAAGCACGTGGCCAGCGTGGATGGAGGGTTTGGCCCAGATGAAGAACATTAGCAAGTATTTGGGATTATGGATGGGAGATAGCTTGATAGAAGTTATTAGAAGCAGATGGCATGGGATTGGGCCAGGTATGTGATACCTGCCCCACTATGGGAGGTAGTTTAGGGGATTGATGTCTGCCCTGCCCCAGGTTAACTAAGGCTATTTTAAGATATAACAAGTGTCTGTGTCTAGATTGATTGCTAGCCCTGCATACTGATAATACAGATAATAAACAATTACTAGGCAGGTACTGATAATATTGGCAATTTTAAAAACAACAATATTATCCAAGAACACATATAAAAATTGGAAGAAAACTGTCATGGCAGCAACATGCGTGGGCGTGGAGGACATGAAATTGTTACTGAAATCTGACCTGTAAGGCAGAGAGCAATGGAGGAGGGCCCGGCCGTCCCCCGCTGGCCTTCACACGGTGCATGTGCCCACACACACACACGTCACCCACCCTGATTGCCCCCCTGCCCAGCTCCCACGAGGTGTCACGTGGCTCCTGCCCTCATCCTTGCGTTGTCTTCTACCCAGGTCCTTCTGGTCACCTCCTCTTTCATGTCCCCCTCCGAGAGCCGAAGTGGCTCAAACCCCAACCGCGTTCGCATTTTTGGACCTGACAAGTTAGTCCGGGCAGCAGCAGAGAAGCGCTGGGACCGTGTTAAAATTGTGTGCAGCCAGCCATACAGCAAGGTGCGTGGAGTGGAAACTGAGGCATGGCCCAGGATGGGGGCAGGGCAGCTGCTGCCCTGTCGGGTCATGGTCTCTACGTTTCCAGCAGTGGGTTCGAGATCCTCCTGTGACAGGCAGCTTAGTTCTCCAGAGGGAGTGTTAGGGTTGAGCTGAGGCCCCTCAGGCTCTGTTTAGTGTCACTGTCACCGTCTGTACTGGGGCCAAGAGCTCAGGCTCCGCCTGCCTTCTGGTTCTACGTTCCAGAAGTGACTCCAGACAGATTGGGGCCACAGAAGTGGATCCGCTGCTCTCCGCCATTTGCAGTGAGGTTTAACATTACCATCCCCACCATCCTCACTGGGCACCAGCTTCAACTCTGCCCGAAAGGGCTTCCCTAAGTGAAGGGACGTGAGAGCCCAGCTCTGTCCTACCCAGGCACCCTCACACCCACCTCTGTGTTCCAGGACTCACCCTATGGCCTGAGCTTTGTGAAGTTTCACAGCCCTCCAGACAAAGATGAAGCCGATGCTGCATCCCAGGTAAGCTGCACCTGTCCCCCCCAGAGCCTCTCCCTGCCTCCACCCCTGCCAGCCAGCAGGCTGCCCACAGCACTGACCTTGCGGGGCCTTAGAAGGTGACAGTGACCAAGCTCGGCCAGTTCCGTGTGAAGGAGGAGGATGACAGCGCCAACTCCCTGAAGCCAGGGGCTCTCTTCTTCAGTCGCATCAACAAGCCATCTTCAGGTGCATGTGGGACGTGTGGGTGCGAGGGCTGGCAGGGTTGGCAGAGCGCTCACTTAGCGTGGAGGGCTCTCAGCACAGGGAAGACGAGGCAGGAGAAATCAGGCGTGAGTTCCTCCCTGGGTAGGTAGAGACTCTGAGTTCAGCCTAGGATGGATGATGCCTGGCTTGTCGTCGTCGTCGTCTTCTTCTTCTTCTTCTTCTTCTTCTTCTTCTTCTTCTTCTTCTTCTTATTATTATTATTATTATTATTATTATTATTATTATTATTATTATTATTTTAATTCTATATTTACTATTATGTATACAGTGCTCTGCCCACATATACACCTGCATGCCAGAAGAGGGCATCAGATCCCATTATAGATGGTTTTGAGCCATCATGTGGTTGCTGGGAATTGAACTCAGGACCTCTGGAAAAATAGTCAGTGCTCTTAACCTCTGAGCCATCTCTCCAGCCCCACCTAGCTTGTCTTAACAAAAGCTAACCTGGGTGCCGAGGGGCATAGCTAGGGCTGGGGGCTGGGGGCTGGGGCCCAGACCCCTGGGTCACGTCTGGCTGTGAGAGTCATATGCTACCCTGTAGGTAGGCCTGAGGTGTCCATGGCCTTGGCCTCTCACCCTCGGTCCACTGTCTCCCTCCACAGCCTCTGCGAGCGACCCAGCAGGACCCAGCTATGCAGCAGCTACACTGCAGGCCTCTAGCGCAGTCCCCTCGGCCTCTCCAGTCTCCAAGGCTGTGGGCAGCTCTTCCAAGGTGAGATCCTCAGGCACTGGGGCAGCGGAGAGTGAGGAAAGGCGGCAGCCAACCCCTCTCTACCTCCTCAGCCTCAGGAGTCTCCCAAAGGGAAGAGGAAACTGGACTTGAGTCCAGAAGACAGGAAGCCTCTCAGCAAACCCTCAGCAGGGCCGCCCACCCTCAAGAGACCCAGATGTAAGCAGACTGGCTTCCTTGGCTCTGTCGGGACCCTCATTTCCTGTGGGAGCTGGGGCTAGATGCACAGCCCCGGGGCACTAACTGAACTGCTGTTCTTTGGCTCCCCAGTGCCTGTTCCTCGCCATACTCCAGCCGCAGCCCCGGCCTCTAGCCCAGCACAGAAGGCCGCCCCAGTGAAGGCCCGGGGAGAAGGCCCGGAGCCCAGGGGAGCCCGCCCTGGCCCCCAGGAGCTGGGCAAGATCCTGCAGGGTGTGGTTGTGGTGCTCAGTGGCTTCCAGAACCCCTTCCGCTCAGAGCTCCGGGACAAGGCCCTGGAGCTGGGGGCCAAGTATCGGCCAGACTGGACCCCGGACAGCACACACCTCATGTAGGCCTCTGTCCTGCCCCTCCACACCCTCCGTGCCCCTCCTGCTGCCACTCTGTCCCTGTCCTGCTGCCCTTTCTTTCTCCTGCCTCCTTGTTTCTCTGTGTCTTTGCCTCCTTAGTTCTCTGCTGTCTGCCTCCTTCTCTTTATTACAGTTTTTTTAATTATTATAATTTACTCACATTACATCCCAATTGTTATCCCCTCGCTCCTATCTTCCTGTTCCCGCCCTCCTTCCCCCCTTCTACCCTACTCCCCTGCCCTAGGCCTCTGACAGGGCGGCCCTCCTCCCCTACCATCTGACCTCAGCCTATCAGGTCTCATCAAGGTAGCCTGCATCCCTTCCTCTGTGTGCCCGCAGTCTCCCTGCCAAGGGGCAGTGATCAAATCTCAGGCACCAGAGTTCAAGTCAGAGGCAGTCCCCGATCCTCCAACCCCCCCCCCCGACACACACACACACACACACACACACACACACACACACACACACACACACACACACACTGCCTCCTTCTCTTAGCTCTGCTCCCTCTCTCATCCTGTCCCATTTGCCCATCAGATCACGTCTGACATCCATGTTTTGCATTCCCCAGCTGTGCCTTTGCCAACACCCCCAAGTACAGCCAGGTCCTGGGTCTCGGAGGCCGTATTGTGCGTAAAGAGTGGGTGCTGGACTGTTACCGCATGCGTCGCCGGCTGCCCTCCCGCAGGTGAGGCGGCACTCTCTGCCTCTCCACCCGAAGCAGGCAGTGAAGAGCTGGTGCCTGCTACACAAGCTCGGGTGGTCTCAAACCAACATATGCTGCTTTCAGTGACGGGGGCGGGGCCTGCAGCCGAGACGGGACTTGCTTGGGTGGGTCACCAAATTCTGCTGCGTGCAGAAGGGAAAGGACACTGCTGGGTGCAGCTGTGCAGTGTTAGATGCCAGGAGCTGGTCAGGAAGCTTCCACAGGGCCAGGCAGAGCTGTGACTGAAGTGATGAGGACCCGGATGTTGAGCCGTGTGCTAACAGAGTCACTTCAGTGACGAGCCAGGAATGTTAGCACCTAGCTCTGAGGGGCTCAGGAAGGCCACAGTGAGAACTGCGGATAAGACGCATGTGAGGCAGTAGGCAGAGGGCACACTGGGCTACAGAACAGGCATAGCTGGGCAGCCATGTGCATCCCCTTGACATGGTGCCGTGGAGGTGGAAAATGCCAACAACATGAGCTGTGGAAGACTTGAGAAAAGCGGATCCCAGGCCAAGGACCGCAGGCGAGACCTGGGTTACGTGACGCAGCTTGAGTTGTGTTCACAAGCAGGGCCAATCCTGGCATATTTGTGTCAGGGCCTGAGATGGGGAAGGTGGTCACGTGAGTCAGTCTTGATCACAGCACCGCGACCATAAGGGTGTTCATGGGCTTTCCCACCCCCTGAGCTGTGTCATGATAGTTACCCAGTGTGTCACAGGAGGGGCTTGGTTTCAGGACACGCACACAATCTACTGACAATAAAGAATCTGCAAGTGGCTGGTTAAGAGCACTGCTTGTTCTTCCAGAGGACCTGGGTTCAATTCCCAGCACCCACACGGCAGCTCACACTGTCACTTCCGTCTCAGAGTACCTGTTGGTTTCTGGCCATTACAGGCACTAAGCACACACGTGGTGCACAGACACACTTACAGACAAAACACTCATAAAATAAAAAAACTAAGTCTTTAAATATGCATATGCACAAACTGCTTAACAGAGGGACAGCATTTACATAATAACTGCACGTACTTTACACAAGATGTGTTGTTAGGTTATGTGTGTATATGTCTGTTGGGGAGGGGTATGCACGTAAGTGTGTTCAGGTACCTGAGGAGGCCAATAGTGTCAGATCCACTAGAGCTGGAGTTACAAGCAGTTGTGAGCTCCCTGATGTGAGGCTTAGCGCTCACCTATTGAGCCGTTTCTAGCCTCACGTGTGTGTGTGCGTGCGTGTGTGCGTCTGTGTTGCTAGGCACTGAACCCAAGGCTTTCTACATGCTAAACTGCTAAGCCACCCCCCGCCCCCCGCCAGCCTCTCACTGTTGATTCTAGTCAGAGACCCCAGCACTGTGCCTTTTCGGTTTCTGTTTTGAGGGAGGAGGGTCTTACTAACTTACACAAGCTGGGCTTCAGCTCACTCTGTAGCCCAGGCAGGCCTTGAACTTGCAATCCTCCTGCCTCAGCTTCCTGAGTAGTTGGGATTATAGACCTGCTCACCAGGCTGGGCTCCTCTCATGTTTTAAACCATCTCTAGATGGCTTGTAACCAGCACTGCATAAATGCCCCGTAAATCCTCCTCACAGCGTATTGTTAGGGAGTAATGAGCAAAAGACGTCTGGGCATTCGGTACAACTGCAGAGACCCCAGATCCAGAGTTGTACCAAATTTGCTTATGAGGATTTTCCCCTATTGCTTGGCATCCTCCTGTGATTTTCAAAGAAAAGACCGCCTCTCATTGCTCTTTCTACTCTCAGATGGAACCAGACCTTACCCCACAAGGAAAAGAGCCTGGAGTAGCCAAGCTGCCTGGCACACTGTGGAGCCTCTCTGGGGCTGGGAGTGGACAGGAGGCAGTGGGAGGGTCCTACTATATCTACGCCCCCCCCCCCCCCCCCAGTTCTCAGTTCTGAACCTGAGCCCCAGTTCCTCCCCTAGGTACCTCATGGCAGGCCTTGGATCCAGCAGTGAGGACGAGGGAAACTCACACGGCGACAGCAGCGAAGATGAAGCTCCCAAGCTTCCCAGAAAGGTCTGGTGTCCCTGCTTGGCCAGGAGAGAGTGCTAGGAATTAACCAGGGTCTGCTGAGCTACCTCAGCCTCCCCACTTCTGCCCCCTGCTGGCTGTCCACAGTTTCATGCTGCCCCTGACCTCACTTACCCAGCCCTCCTTCCTTAGCGGCCCCACGCCAAACCCAAGACCCAGGCAGCAGAACCCAGCTCACCTCAGAGGCCACCAACCCCAGGAGAGACCAAAGCACCGTCACCAGGACCCCAGGACAATAGTGACACTGAGGGGGAACAGTCAGGTTAGAGTCTGAGTGAGGGAGAGGTCTCTATTCATATCTCAGAGGGAGAAGGACTCTGATGTCGTAACTCCTGGGTCTGAGGGAGGGGTCTGGGCCTGGACTCCTGGGTCTGGGGGAGGAGGGCTGGGCCTGGAGCCCTGGGTCTGAGGGAAGAGGGCTGGTGTCGACCCCTGGGTCTGGGGGAAGAGGGCTGGTGTCTAGACCTCTGGGTCTGAGGGAGGGGGGCTGGTGTCTAGACCCCTGGGTCTGAGGGAGGAGGGCTGGGCCTGGAGTCCTGGGTCTGGGGGAAGAGGGCTGGTGTCTAGACCTCTGGGTCTGAGGGAGGAGGGCTGGTGTCTAGACCCCTGGGTCTGAAAGAGGAGGGCTGGGACTGGACCCCTGGGTCTGAGGGAGGAGGGCTGGTGTCTGGAGCCCTGAGTCTAAGGGAGGAGGGCTGGGCCTGGACCCCTGAGTCTAAGGGAGGAGGGCTGGTATCTAGACCCCAGGGTCTGAGGGAGGAGGGCTGGTGTCTAGACCCCTGGGTCTGAGGGAGGAGGGCTGGGCCTGGAGCCCTGGGTCTGAGTGAGTAGGGTTATACCCAGATGAATGGAGTGGAGGAGAAAGACATTGTGTGCCCAGAAAACAGGGTTGAGAGGGCAGCTGAGGTTGAGGTCACAGGCCCTGGCTATATTCTGGGAGGGGAGTTGCCAGACTTCCCAGGAGACAAGCCTGGCTGACTGAGTTGCTGCTGGCAGAAGGACAGGACAATGGGGCAGAAGATTCCGGTGACACTGAGGATGAACTGAGGAGGTAGGCTTGGAGGGGTGAGGTGCGGCTTGGCTTTGGCATCATGTGTCTGCTCCCCGAGTGAGCGCTCACCCTGCACTCTGACCACTCAGGGTGGCCAAGCAGAAGGAGCAGAGGCAGCCTCCAGCTGCAGGGGAGAATGGCGAGGACCCATATGCAGGCTCCACAGATGAGAACACCGACAACGAGGCAACCCCAGAGGCAGACCTGCCAATTCCAGAGCTCCCAGGTTAGAAACCCCTCCCCTCTGACGTGTCACCTTGTCCCCCTGCTCCTTGACTTGGCTGCCTCGGTGCCCTCCTGCCCTGCTCGCTCCCTTTCCTGTGACTCCCTCTTCACCCCCTCCTCACAGCTTCCTGCTCTCCACTTCCCTTTCCGTCCTACAGTGTGACCTTGCTGTAGTGATCCTCCCAGGGTGAGCAGGACTCCCTGCCCCACCCCCACACTCAGCTCTCTTAACTCAACCCCTGCACACCTGAGTGCCAGGCACATGATCTGCTTAGCCCCCATCCCTGGTCCTGTTAGGCCAGCTCTGTGTGTGTGTGTGTGTGCCCTCTGCAGCAGGCTGCTTTCCTGTTCTGGTTTTTGAGACAGGGTCTCAGGTGTGCCAGGCTAGTCTTAGACTTGTGGCTTTCCTGCTCAGCCTCCCAAGTTCTTAGATTACATGTGTGGAAGGGTCAGAAGGAGAGGCAGGTGTGGTGGTGCTTGCCTGTAATCCCAGCACTCGGGAGGGTGAGGCAGAAAGATCACAACTTTACAGCCAGCCTGGGGATGACCCCTTTTCAAAAAAAAAAGAAGAAGGAAGGAAGGAAGGAGGGGCAGGAGAGCACGGGAAATCAGGATGAAACAGCTGAAAGAGCTATTTGCTGGGCAATGGCAGAAATGTAGTTTGAACCTCCCAAAATGAGGGCAATGAATCAGTGACCCGGGACTGTGAAAATGGAGAGAAAACCAGCTCAGAGGCCGGAGTGGCAGCCGGCAGAGGCAACGTGGTGGCTGCCTCTCGGCCAGCCTGGGCCAGGCCAGCGGAGCAGCTGTGACCCGACTGTAAGAGCCGCACGGCTGTGTTTAGCCACTGCCAGCTTAGATGGTGCTAGACTAAACCGTACTAGTCAGGGGCCCACACTCTTGGAGCACTTTGCCCTCAACTCCGGTGCCTCGCCCTCCCTGTCTTCCAAGCACTCAGTAACCCTGGTCAGTGTCCCGGGACTTGGCGCCTCATGTTTGCCTTTCCCCATCTCTCCCACAGACTTCTTCCAGGGCAAACACTTCTTCCTGTACGGCGAGTTCCCTGGGGATGAGAGGAGGAAGCTCATCCGATATGTGACAGCTTTCAATGGGTCAGTTGTGGGGCTGGTGCTGGGTCCAGGGACAAGCTGGCATCTTTGCAGAGGGCATGGGCTGTGGGAAGAGGATAGCACAGGCTGCGGGGTCCAGCACAGCCCTGGCTACTGTGCCCATAGCCCTGAGGGCTGCGCTTCTTCCCCCCTTTTGAAGGGTTAGCACTGTAGGCATTGCTGCTGTGGCTTGTCAAGGCTGCTTCGTGGGAGGTGCGGGTCTCACAGGCAGATTCAGGGGCAGGACTTAAAAACAGAAAGAGGAAGAAGAGGGAAAGAAAAGTCCAGAGAGGGGACAGTGCATACAAAAGTGGAGAACAGCTATTGGGTCCGTGCTGGAAGTCCTCAAGCAGAATTGGGGCTGTTAAAATATATTTAAAAAGAAAAAAAAAAAAAGATTGATTTTATTATATACACAGTGCTCTGCCTGCATGTGTGCCTGCAGGCCAGAAGAGGGCACCAGATCTCATTATAGATGGTTGTGAGCCACCATGTAGTTACTGGGAATTGAACTCAGGACCTCTGGAAGAGCAGCAGTGCTCTCAACCTCTGAACCATCTCTCCAGGCCAAAAGATACTTTTAATAGGAATCTCAGCATGGGAGCTAAGAGAAAAACGGCACTCTAGCACCCAGCCTGACCCACATGAGAGTGCGGACAGGCCGCTCACAGTCACCCCCACCTCTCCTCTCCCACCAGTGAGCTCGAGGACTACATGAGTGAGCGGGTACAGTTTGTCATCACGGCCCAGGAGTGGGATCCCAGCTTTGAGGAGGTGAGCCCTGGAAGGGCAGAGACGGGGAACACCAACCCATTTTGTGTTCCTTCTGTCCTCTCATATGTTCCCATGTGGGACCCCTCTCCCCCAGGCCCTGATGGACAACCCTTCTCTGGCATTTGTCCGGCCCCGGTGGATCTACAGTTGTAATGAGAAGCAGAAGTTACTCCCCCACCAGCTCTATGGGGTGGTGCCCCAGGCCTGAGAGTACACCTGCGCACGTGAATACACCTGTACATATGCATACACCTGCGCACATGCGTACAGTTGTGCACACAGATGAGTTTAATAAAGGAGACTTTGACTCAGTTGCTCTTTTCTCCAAAGACTCCAGCTCAGGTTAAGCATGATTCTGCTTGCCCTCAGTGCTGGCCTGGGCTTGGGGCTGCTCCATGTCGCTGTCCTAGGGTCCGGGAAGAGGTGAGTGGGGCCCTCCACCAGAGATCTGCCAAGAACCAGCACTCTCTCCCCTAGCTCTATAGTCCTGTGCTGATAGGAGGCAAGGAATTGGAACTGCCACTCAGCGCTGCTGTGTGAGGTGTCTCTGTGGGCTGTGAGCTGGAGGTGTGGGTGCTCATCACATGTGCCGGACGTCCCAGCCTCCTTCCCTGGTGTCACTGTAGCATTGCCAGCATGGTTCACATCGAGCCTGGGAGGCAGGACAGGCAGGAGGAAGGCTGTTCTTACCAAGTTGCCCAAATCCTGCAGCCCCTTTCAAGGCTCCAAGTGGAAGCTGGGACTGGAACAGAGCTGTTAGGGGATCAACGCAGAAGAGGATGGAGTGGGGCCGGCCAGGGGCTAAAATCAGGTGATAAGAGTGGCCTACAGCTGCTCAGAGGGAGGGGCTGTGGGGTGGATAGCCTGGAAATTGAGCACCACCTCAGATGCTGACCTTTGTGGTAGCCACCAGACACAGGTGGCCATTGGTGTAAAGAGATAAAGGAATATGACCCTGGTTCTTAAAGGCAGAGGCAGGAGGATCACTTAAGTATTGGAGGCCAGCATAGCATGCGTTGTGAGACTGCCCTCAATAAGAAGCCAGGAATAGGGAGTGAGAGAGAAAGGCAGGCAGAGAGGCTGATTTCAGGTCCCAGCTCCCAGGGTCACCAAACGCTGTCTCTGGGGAAAGTTCCTTTGGATGGGGCTGCCCTGGAGCGCTGTGAACTCAGGCTGAGGGGGTTGGACTTCGTTCTGGGGTGGGACCAGAAGGGCCTCTAAGCAGGCATAGGTCAGGGTCAGTCAGAGTTGAGACCAGGCCCTTGGGTAACCTAACATTAACCAACCGAGGGTTACCGATCTTTTCCGCCCCATCTGTCTGACTGACTGGTCACACTAAGCTTTGTGTACTCGGTCAGCAGGTCAGCGGGTTGGCGCCTCATCCATTCCAGCTGCACTGGCTGCTCTCCTGGCAGCGCAGCCAGGTGCCACAAACTTGGCTCAGGCGGACACATGTTCTCCAGCGGGCCTGGCAGGCTGAGATCTGGCATGGGTTCCTGGGCTGGCACAGGTGTGATTGGAGCAGGCCTTCTGGAGGCTCCAAGGTCCTAACTGCCTGCGTTTCCAGCTTCCAGGGGCTGCCCACGGTCACTCCTCTGCTTGAGGGCATCTGTGGCTGCTGCGTCTGTCCACGTTATATCACCGAGCCCTTGTCTTACCCGCCACGTGGGTGGTGCATACTTGTGTAGGAGCGGGGGATCTAGAGTGTACGTTTGCAAAGGGCTTCCCTGGAGGGCTGTGTTAGCGTCTTTAGCTACATAGCAAGTTTGAGGCCAGTGTGGATGACATGAGACTCCATCTCAGTGAACCTAAAAAAAGAAATACCAAAAGCCACTAGACCCCTGGTGACATGATCCCCTCCTAGACTAATTAGTATTTCTGTGACAGTACTGGGAACTGAGCCTCTATTTAATGACCTTTGGTTTCTTTGTGGGTGGTTGGTTGATTGTCTCGGTTTTTCGAGACAGGGCTTCTCTCTGTAGCCCTGGCTGTCCTGGACTCTTTTTGTAGAGCAGGCTGGGCTCGAACTCACAGATCCACCTTCCTCTGCCTCCCATGTGCTGGGATTACAGGCGTGCACCACCGCTGCACCCATCTGGTTTCTTTGTTTTTGAAGCCATCTCAGCCCAAGCCATATGGAGCTGAGTGTGACTTTGAACTCCTGATCCTCCTGTCAGAGACGGGAGGCAGAACCTCACAAGTGCTGGCGTAAAATATGCACCTCCATACCTCACTCGCGTGAGTTTGCTTTTGTGCAACCACTGCTACTGCTGTGGGAGCTGCAGCCAGTCCTCTTAACCACCAAAGCCATCTCTCCAGCCCCTCTGGAAGGACACTTTACCAGGGCAGGTCTCTGTCACCCCAGATAAGAGGCCCCAATGCTGGGATGAGGCAGGGAGGATCCTGACCCCTCCTCCAAGTCCTTCCCCAGCAGCTTACAGCACAGCAGCCTGCTCACTTCTGGAACATTGAGAGCTCCAACATCACCTGAAGACTTCCTCACCTTTCCAAGTCTTGGGGTACACCAACTAAAAGCAAGCCTGCTCAAGGATGTAGCACCTGCTCATGGTCAGGCGTATTGAGCCTCTGTTCACGGTGTTTTGGTTTCAGATAACTCTCTGCCTCTGGTCTCTTAAGATAATTCTCCTTTCCATCTAAGTATTTTGGGATTTTACTCTTTAGATTTGTTTCTTAACCCAGGTCCAGGTGGCATAGATACACATTTAGCGGGCAGACTGTAGGCTTGGTGCTGGCCTGGACCACAGAGTGACAGAGTGACATACCATCTTTTTTTGGGGTTTTTTTGGGGGGCGATTTTTGAGACAGGGTTTCTCTGTGTAGCCTTGGCCGTCCTGGACTCACTTTGTAGACCAGGCTGGCCTCGAACTCACAGCGATCCGCCTGCCTCTGCCTCCCGAGTGCTGGGATTAAAGGCGTGCGCCACCACGCCCGGCTGAGATACCATCTTTGGGGGGGGAAAATAGAACTTAAGGGCTGGAGAGTTGACTGTGGTTAAAAGCACTGATGACTCTCTTGCAGAGGACACAGGCTCAATTCCCACAGTCATAGGCTCACAGCCACCTATAACTCCAGTTCTGGGGGATCCGATGGCCAAAGGTGCCAGGCATACACATGGTGCACAGACATGTCCTTGCTTTGTGACCCTGACAACCTGACTTTGATCCCCAGAAGCCATGTAGAGGTACAGGCAAGAGAGCTGACTACACAAAAGTGTCCTCTGACCTCCATGTGCATGATGTAGCACACCGTTGAGCACGCGCGCACACATACACACCAATAAATCAAACTTAGCCAGGTGTGGTGGCTCACGCCCTTAGTTCCAGCAGGCGGATCTCTGGATTTTAGACCAGCTTGGTCTACATAGTAAGTTCCGGGCCAGCCAGGAGTGGATGAATGAATGGATGAATAGTCCTGCTTACCTACATAATGGGTTTCAGGTCAGCCGCAAGATAACTGTCTTAAACAAAACAGCTCTTGCTTCTTGATCCAGGGAGAGCACATGAGCAGGCTGTGCTACGATCTTGAATGTTCCCCCTGCCATGGACCTACCACCCCTTGACTGTCTCGGTCACCCTAGCTTAGCCGAGAAAACCTCTCCTCTCGTTTCTTAAAACAAAACAAACAGATGGCCTGGGAGATGCCTCAGTGGGTAAAATGAGCTTGCTGCCAAGCCTGATGACCTGAGTTCAATCCCTGGGCCCCTCCTGTTAGAGAGACACAACTGATTCCTGCAAGTTGTCTGGCTCCTCACAGGAAGATTTTGCTCTCCCAGGCAACAGGTAGGGCCTGGCATATGTCAGTGCAAGCCTAGGACTGTGAGCTTTTGAGACCACAGATGTCACCGTATCTGGGAAGGTGTGTGCCAGGCTGTGCAGACTTGTTCTTTAAAATAGGCCTAGCATGTGTGCTGTCAGTATGTTTTATTGACAGGCCCTCACACGATAGCCCTGCATGGCCTGGAACTTGCTATATAGGCCAGACAGGCCTTAATCTTCTGCAATCCTCCTGCCTCTGCCTCTTGAGTGCTGGAACTACAGGTGTGTGGCACCACTCCCAGCTTGGTTGTTTTCTTACATTTATTTATCTAGCGTGTGTATGGAGAGCATGTGCCACAGCGTGCACATGGAGATCAAAGGGCAACTTGCCAGAGAGGATCCTCTGCCCACCTCAGGAGGGTCCGAAGTCCGCGTTGGTAACAAGTGCCCACCCTTTCTGACCGATCTTACCAGCCCCATCTTGTTTTGACTTTGGCCACTACTTGACTAGTGTCCACTGTCTCTAGACCAGGTCTTCCCCGTTGTACCCTTAGCTCCCCAAGCTGGGCTCAACACACAGTAGGTGCTTGATTCAGATCTACAGGACACAGCTATAGGCAACATCAGTTCTACAGACTCCAGGTTTCAAGAGAGAACCCAACTGTGCTGAGGTGACAGTGCCCCTTCCCCACGACCTACAGCAGCCCTGTCGTGCCAAGAGCTGTAGCAAGCCCGAGGATTGCCATAAGCGTAAGGCCAGCCTGGGCTACAGAGTAAGCCTAATCTTAAAACATCAAAAGAGAGCCAGGTGTGTTGGCCATTAATCCCAGCACTTGGGGAGGCAGAGGCAGCCTCTGGTCTACAAGGCAGGTCCAGGACAGCCAAGGCTACACAGAGAAGCCCTGCTCAAAAAGCCAAAACCAAAACAAAACATCAAAAGTGGGACCCGCTTTGTTGGCCGCGCTTAGGAGGCAGAAGCAAGCAGGTCTCTGAAACTGAAGGCAGCCTGGTATACATAGTGCATTCCAAGTCTACACAGTGAGACCCTGTCTTAAAAATATAAGCAAGGGGCTGGAGAGATGGCTCAGAGGTTAAGAGCACTGACTGCTCTTCCAGAGGTCCTGAGTTCAATTCCCAGCAACCACATGGTGGCTCACAGCCATCTATAATGTGATCTGATGCCCTCTTCTGGCCTGCAGGAGTTGCATGCAAATAGAACACTGTATAATAAATAAATAAATCTTTAAAAAAAATATATATATATATATAAAAGAAAGTAGCCAAGGGTGTGTGTGTGTGTGTGTGTGCTGGAACTTAACAGATGGCTCTGTGGTTAAAAGCACTTGTTGCTGGTCCTGGGTCATGGTGGCTCAAACCATCCCTAATGTCCCAGGGAATCTGACACCCTCATATCAACAAGCACCAGGCTTGGACGTACACATAAATGCAGACAAAACACCCAGATACATACAAATCAAGAGACAATAAACGCCCCAAAAGTGTGTGTGTGCCTGCATGTGTAGTGCTTCCCTAGCATGCGTGAAGCCCTCAGCACCATGTTAGTTCAAGGGCAGCCTGGAGATATGAGGCAAACACTCCACAAACTCAAAGTGCTTTCAGATAATGCACCCAAGGCCTGAGAAGTCACAAACCTTGTCCAAGGTTCCCAAGAGATTCGGAGGCCTTGAGCGCTCCTGTATGCGCACCCTTTGTTCTGCCCCCATCCCTTACACACACACACACACACACACACACACACACACACACACACACACACGTTGCCTCCTGTGCTCACGGCTCTACATTCGCACAGTGCAGGCCTCTTTCCTGAAGCCACAGGTTCCCCTCTGTACGTTGGCCCCTGGTGGTGGGCATGTGTTGGGCTGCCCCCAGTGCGGCCACACTACAGTGTTGCGGTGGGCATCTCTTAAGCCTTTATCACAGGCTTGGGTGCGCGGGATAAATCACTGCCACAAATAAGAATGTGTTGTAAATGCCTTATGGCCAAACAGGGGCACTGAGTTCGACTTTCTTTTGCCTCCCCAACCAAAGATGCCAGCAGGCTTTTTACCTTTGCCATACAAATGTGTGTGTGTGTGTGTGTGTGTGTGTGTGTGTGTGTGTGTGTGTAGAGGAACAGGCCTGACTAGTGTCACTACAACTCCACAGTGTCACCACAACAGGGATCAAGATTTGAACACAGTGCCAAACCGACGACGCTCGCCTCCGCACATAAACAGAATTCCTCAACCTTCTAAATCAAATTCCAGTATCGCCGATCCCAAATGACCCCGGGTACATAAACTAGAACACGGGATATGGATGGCTGCCGCAAGAGGACAAGTTCCAGGCCAGCTTGGGCTACTTGTATCATGACCCGACCCTGTCTTTCTCCCTGTTAGAGGGAAGTCCACACAAACAGGAGCGCTTAGAAATCCCAGGTCTTTATTGACAGGCAAAGGAGGCCAAATAGGCTAGGCCAGCTCACTCCCTCTCTCCCTGGCCCTCAGTCTGGTGGTGGCTTCGTTGATGAACCAGGAGGAGGCGTCTCTGGCCAAAGGCCTGGTCGCAGCTGGAGCATCGGTGGCTGCCAGTGGCCTGGCTGCTGGGCGCGGTAGGAGGGTCGTGACACAGGCGATGGGCCGCCAGTTTGGAGGGAAACGAGAAGGATTTGGGGCAGTGCGGGCAAGGGTAGGGGCGGGCGTCGGTGGCGTGGTGCGTGTGGCGGTGGGCTGCCAGCTTGGACGGGTAGCAGAAAGACTTGGGGCAGTCGGGGCACGGGTAGGGGCGGGCGGGCGCGTGGGTCCAGAGATGCGCCGCCAGCTTGGAGCGGTGGCCGAAGGCCTTGGGGCAGTGCGGGCAGGAATGGGGGCGAGCTCCACTGTGCGTGAGGCGGTGCGCAGCCAGCTTGGACGGGTAGGAAAAGGCCTTGGGGCAGTCGGGGCACGGGTGCGGGCGGGTGCCGCCGTGCGCCAGGCGGTGCGTGGCCAACTTGGACGGGTAGGAGAAGGCCTTGGGACAGTCCGGGCAGCGGTGCGGGCGCTGGGGCGGAGGGCGCCGGCGGGGCCGGGAGGGCACGCTGCTCTCAGATACAGCAGGGAGGCTGGGCTTCGGCAGGTCCTGGTGGGGAGCTGGGGGACAGGAGAGCTGGTGGGTTTCCGGAAACAGGCACGCCCTGGAACCAGGTCAGGCTCTGCCTTCTCTCCTCACCCTCTCTGAAACGGGGCCTCACTATGTAGCCCTGGCTGGCTTGGAACATGCTCTGTAGACCAAATAGCCCCAAGCTCACAGGCATCCCCCTGCCTCTGCCTCCTGAGTGCTAGGACTAAAGGTGTGCGCCGCCACGCCGGTCCCTGCCATCTCTTAATGCTAGAAGGGCATCTCAAGGTTTCTGAGCAGGCAAGTGTCACATTGGTGTCCCCATTAAAGCACGTTTCTGCTCGTCCTTTGACCTTACATTCTATGAGCGCCTCAAAGAGGTGCCAAGACGGTCCTGAAAGCTTCCAGTACCTACCCATAATACCCCACAACCTGCTGGGTAGGGGGGTAAGGGGGTGTACCAAATGCCCATAGCATTGATTCTCCACAGCTCCTGGGGATTGATCTCTCTGAGAACGCCGGGCTGCTCTCACCTCCTTGGGCCACTGGATCCTGGCAAGCGGGACTAGGTTCCGAGACTCTGGCCTCGGACTTCACGCTTCCACCCAGCATCTTGCTAGCAGAGGAACCAAGGAGCAGTCGGGCAGGGGGAGAGGATGATAGCCGATGATAACCAAATTCATGGAGACAGGGGTGGCGGCCTAAAATCAGAAGGTCAGTCTGTTTAGGACCAGGGTTTTGGATAAGTCTGATCCTCACTCAAGAGGGCTGGAAGATGGAGCCTAAGCGCACACTGGGACGGGTGTGTGAAAATAAAACCGAGGGATAGTCTTTTTGCTAGGTGAGGCGGAGGCATTTCGGAACGGGCTGGACCGCTAAACCTGAGATGGGCGGGGCTATACAAAAAGGACCACAGTCAGTGACCAGGCCACCCAAGCGCAGGGGCGGGTCTTTGAGCGCGGTGGGCGTGCCACTCTGTCCCAGTCGTGGGCCCTCTGAGTGCAGTGGGAGGGATTTAAGCGGAAAGGGGGGGCTTACCCTGCCTTTAGTCTCAGTCTATTGATGCATTTTCCGCCCTGTCCTTCTGGTCGCTAAATCGCATCTCTGGCGTAGAACTGGGGACCTCAGAGAAGATTGGGGAGACCTGGAGAAAAAGACGAAAGGAAGGTGTGGTGTGTAGAGCCACCTGGAGACCCAGAATGGACGTTCACTGGAGGGAGTCCCAAATGTCTGGCGTCGCATGCACTCCTCCAAAACCAGGGCACCCAGACTTATACCTACGCCCGGAGAGATCCTGGCGTCCAGTCCCCAATGCATCTCCGGGGGACCAGGACCCTGCCCTCTTCACCTGCAGGCTGCCCCTCCCAAAGGGTAGGGCTCCGGAACCCTCCAGTCTCGACTAAGCCTCTTGAGCTACCTTTCAGCCCTCGGATCTGCACTGCCCAGCGGGAGCCAGGAGACGCCGCTGCCGTAGGAAAGGAGAGCCGGGAAAAGGATCCCGGCGAGCCGGCGGACCCAGCCTCACTTCTATCCCCTCCTCCCATCCGGGGCTGGAGGGGGCGTCGGCACGCATGCGCAGTCATGGCCAGCAGGAGGCTGCAGCTAGGGGAAGACCCCGTGGTTGAACCACCCAGATGCCAAGTTCGTCCGATTGCACGAAGCTATCTGCCAAAGGAACCTAGGGAAGTGCACAGCTGGAAGGGTGTGGGGCCTAGGTGCGCATGCTGTGTGTGTGTGTGTGTGTGTGTGTGTGTGTGTGAGAGAGAGAGAGAGAGAGAGAGAGAGAGAGAGAGAGAGAGAGAGAGAGAGAGAGAGAGAGAGAGAGAGAGATGGGGGAGGGGGGGTCTCAAGTAGCCCAGGCTAGCCTCGAACTCTCAACATAATCGAGGATGGCTTTGAACTGGTGATCCTCATGTCTTTACCTCCCAAGTGCTGAGACAGCCACGCCCCCTCCACTTCTTTTTTGTTAATGTCCCTGTTATTTTCTTTCAAAACTTTATTGCATTTTATTCATTTATTTGTTGTATATGAATGTGTTTGAGTGTGGAACTCAGAGGACAATGTGAGGGACTCAGTTCTCACTTTCCACCATGTGGGTCTCAGGGATCGAACTCAGGCCTTAAGGCTTGGCTGCAGCTGCCGAGCTGAAGTGTCGCTCTGGCCTTATGTTGAGAATTCCAGTAGATAGTCTGAGTTCAGCCTCTAGGAGCAATTTCAAAAGCCCTGGGCCCAGCTAGGCGGTTGTGCTGCACGCCTCTAATCCCAGCACTCGGGAGGCAGAGGCAGGTGGATGAATTTGAGTTCGAGGCCAGCCTGGTCTACAAAGTGAGTCTGGGACAGCCAGGGCTACACAGAGAAACCCCATCTTAAAAAACAAAAACAAAAACATAAAACAAACAAACAAAGAGCTCTGGGTCCATTCTACTCCACTCCTCCAATCATTTACAGAAAGTCTGGCAATTTCTTCCAGAAAGGGAGAAAGGGCAGGGACCAGGACACTGGGCTCAGCGAACTGGGTGACACCCAAAAGTATTTGCATAGTACTTTGGGCACCCTTCACCCCTGGGTGACGGAGTCTCAGGCCGCACCCAGCATCTGGTGCCAGCTGCCTCCCTTCCCTAGCGTGGATGGTCTGGGAGCGTCAGGCCAAGGGTGACATTGAGTGTTTGGCCTTCTTCCAGGCCATGAGCGTGCAATTTCCTGCCCCGCGTTGGCGTGACTATGGAGTGTTTGTAAAAGTCCTCCATACTGGTATGTCTCCAGCATACCACAAGATCTGGCCAGCCCTGGGAGCCAGAGGAGTTATTTGGTGGGGCTGAGTTACTGGTTTGCACTGGGCTCTGCCACTTTCTAGTTGTGTGACCATGAGGAGGTCACTTTACGTTTCTGGGCCTCAGTGTCCTCAGATGTAGGATGGAGGTCTCTCAGTGTTAAATAGTCAGTGGAGACTGCTTACAAAGTGCTAGTATTCAATCAATATTGCCTTTTTTTTTTTTTTTTTTTTTTTTTTGAGACAGGGTTTCTCTGTGTAGCCTGGATATCCTGGACTCGCTTTGTAGACCAGGCTGGCCTTAAACTCACAGCAATCCACCTACCTCTGCCTCCGGAGTGCTGGGATTAAAGGTGTGCACCACCATGCCCAGCTTTCTTTTTTCTTTCTTTTTTTAAAAACAGGGTCTCACTACATAGCTCTGGTTGTCCTGGAACTCCCTCTGTAGATCAGGCTGCCCCGAACTCACAGAGATCTGGCTGCCTCTGCCACCCAAGGGCTGGAACTAAGGACATGGGGGGAGGGAGTTAAAGAGATGTGGCACTACGCCTGGCTTTTGCCAATATATATTTTTAAAGATCTACTTTATTTTTATCTACATGTGTCTATGGAATGTGGTTTATTGAATGCCCTGGAGCTGGGGACACTGGTGTTTGTGAGCCATGTGACATGGGTGCTGGGAACCAAACTCTGTTCTACTGGAAGACTGGCAAGCATTTTGTTTTTCTCTGTTTTGTTTGTTTGTTGTTGTTTTTTGAGACAGGGTCTCTCTCTGTAGCTCTGACTATCCTGGAACTCACTATGTAGACCAGGCTAGCCTCAAATGCACAAATGCCTGCCTGCCTCTGCCTGCTCAGTGCTGAATCAAATGTATGCATCGCCAAGCTGTGCTCCATCCAATGTTGTTAGTCTCTGTTAAGCGCTCTCTCTCTCTCTCTCTCTCTCTCTTTCTCTCTCTCTCCTTCCATAATCCCAGTGTCCCCTGATTGTACCCACTGTTTCTCTCTGGAGTGTGTCTGGTGACTGTCCTGTGGGTCCTAGCTTCTTCAAGCCCAGGCCAGGCAAGCCAGAGGCCTCCTGAGTCCTTGGAAGGATAAACAACGCTCTCTGCCTCTTGGGTCATCTCTTCTTTCCCCCCTTTATGATTCCGTATTTCTTCCCTCTCTGGTCTCCTCTATTTGTCCATCTCTCACAGTCTTCCATGCCCCATTTGTTATGTTTTGAGTTAGAGTCTCTCTCTGCAACCCAGGCTGGCCTCAAAATCATGGCAAAGCTGAGCACGGCCCACGTCTATAATCCCAGCACTTGGGAAGCAGAGGCAGGCGGATCGCTGTGAGTTCAAGGCCAGCCTGGTCTACAAAGTGAGTTCCAGGACAGCCAAGACTACACAGAGAAACCCTGTCTCAAAAAAAAAAAACCAAAACCTAAACAAACAAAAAACAAACAGACAAAATCCCAGCACTCGGGAGGCAGAGGCAGGCGGATCGCTGTGAGTTCGAGGCCAGCCTGGTCTACAAAGTGAGTCCAGGATGGCCAAGGCTACACAGAGAAACCCTGTCTCAAAAAACAAAAACAACAACAACAACAACAAAAAGACAATCCACAATAACAACATTTTACGGCCGTCCCACTTTCGCCTCCCGGTTGCTGGGATTATGCAGTCAGTTAGTGGCTACACCTGGCTTCTCAGTCTTCTGGAGTCAAGTGAACCTGTGTGTCTTTATTTCACTGTTACACATCCCATGGTCTTCCCTCCATTCTTTCATGTGTCTCTGCAGCCCTCTGGCTTCCATCTTCCTGCCCCATTCCTGTTTCTAAGCATGACCATGTCTCTGAGTGAGTGGCTCTCTGAGCCTCTTCGGTGATGAAGGACTATAGCAACGGTGCTGTGTGTGTGTGTGTGTGTGTGTGTGTGTGTGTGTGTGTGTGTGTGTGTATAACAGAGGTTTAGGGTCAAAGCAAAGTTGGCTGCACAAAGGAGTTTACAGTGTCAGGTCCAAAAGAAACAAGTGGCGCCTATTTGCATAGGAAACAGATGCTGGCCTCCAGGCTCCCTCAGCAAGCTCTTCTCGCCCTGCCCTCTACGCTAACCCTAACCGTCTGCAGCTCACAATCTTCCCTCCCCCAGCATCTCTTTCTTTACTATTCCGGCCACATGTTCCTCTCTCTCTCTTAGTCTTCTTTGCCCATACTTTTTGTCTTTCTCTCTTGCTAACACCCCACTTGACCACCCTATCCCCCCACCCCACCAAGTCCAGTCTCTTGGCCATGTTTTTCCAGTCTGTTCTTTCTCAGTCTGCTCTGAACTCTTGTAGATGCCTCTGGCTGTACTCTCCCTTGTATCTACAATAAAAAACCTTCCCCTCAACCACACTTTGGAGGGGCCATGTTCTTTCTTTCTTTTTTTGTTTTTGTTTTTTTTTTTTTTTTTTTTGGGTTTTTTGGGTTGGTTTTTTTTTATTTTTTTTTTTTTTTTTTTTTGGTTTTTGGAGACAGGGTCTCTCTGTGTAGCCTTGGGTATCCTGGACTCACTTTGTAGGTCAGGCTGGCCTCAAACTCACAGCACTCCTCCTGCCTCTGCCTCCCAAGTGCTGGGATTACAAGCTTGTGCCACCACGCCCAGCTATATACTTACTTTCCATGTGCAGGGTTTGCACGGTGAGAGCCCCAGGATGCAGGTAAAGGTGCAGGTGTTGTTGCTGGACCCTCTCAGAAGCTCAGTGCCTAGACTAGGCACCATGGCTGCTTCTCTGTGACAAAGTGCACTGTGACTCGGTCCACTGGAATGAGGAGGCCTTGGGTGTCTCTTCCTGGTTGCTGGGGATGGAAACCAGGGCTTTATGCACGTTACATTATGTTACCCAAGGGTTCCACCGCTAAGCCACGCCCTTTGCCCTTACCCTAGGCGGGTCCCCACTATGGATAGGTTCCAGGAGCAAAATGTTTGAGGTCTGTGCACTGAGATAATGTAGTTTATCAGCTCTAAGTTTCTTTGTCTTTGAGACAGGGTTTGGTGGGTCTGTGTGCTGGCTAGTTTTATGCCAACTGGACACACTCTAGAGTCATCAAAGAGGAGGGAATCTCAGTTGAGAAAATGCTTCTATAAGATTGGGCTGTGGTGGTGCCCGTCTTTACTCCCAGCACTTGGGAGGCAGAGGCAGAGGCAGAGGCAGAGGCAGAGGCAGAGGCAGAGGCAGAGGCAGAGGCAGATGGATCTTCATGAGCACAAAGCCAGCCTGGTCTATAAAGAGTGTGCAGGACAGCCAATGCCACACAGAAAAACAGGGTCTCCAAAAACCAAAAACCAAAACAAATGAACATACAATAAACAAACAAACAAACTGGGCCACAGGAAAGCCTGTACGGCGTTTTCTTAGTGACTGATGGATGGGTGTTGCCATCCCTGGGCTGGAGGTCCTGGGTTCTATAAGAAAGCAGGCTGGCCAGGCGTGAAGATGTGTATGGAGAGTGTGTGAGCGTGCGCGCATGCGCGGTGTGCTCACAAAGTGCCGGTCCAGGTCATTCTATTATATGGGAGTTTGAATCCAGCTTGGGCTACAAAGACCCAGTCTAAAACAACGACAGCGGGGGGGGGGGGGGGGGGGGGACAGGGGGGAGGAGAGGGAGGAGGGAGGAGAAAGAGAAAACGAACAAAAGGAGAAGAAGGAAGGAAGGAAAAAAGAAAAATAACTATTTCTGACAAAGGTGCTTAGGTAACTGTGGTGAGGACCCAGCAGATGACTCTGTTGCTAAGCAACCATCGCTGCCAATCCTGAGGTCCTGAGTTTGGTCCCTAGAGCCCATGAGAAGTTAAAGGTGGAGGCCGGGCGTGGTGGCGCACGCCTTTAATCCCAGCACTCGAGAGGCAGAGGCAGGCAGATGGCTGTGAGTTCGAGGCCAGCCTGGTCTACAAAGTGAGTCCAGGGGATGGCCAAGGGTACATAGAGAGACCCTGTCTCGAAAAACAAAAACAAAAACAAAAAAAGAGAGAGAGAAGTTAAAGGTGGAAACTGACTCTACGAAGTTGTCCTCTGACCTCCGTATGCACATATGTGTCCCTTCAAAACAAGAAATAAAAAAAAAAAAAAACTAAAGAACTTTGGGCTGGAGAGATGGTTCATTAGTTACTAAGATATGTCCCTTCAAAAAAAGAAATTAAAAAAAAAAAATTAAAGAACTTTGGGCTGGAGAGATGGTTCATTAGTTACTAAGAGCATGTAGTGCTTTTTGTGGCGGACCCAAGTTCTGTTCCCGGCACCAACGCTGGGCAGTACACACCCGTAATGTCAGCATTTGGGAAGTGAAGATGTGCGTGTGCGTCTATGTACACAAACTCCTATGGTTCCAGCTCCAGGGGATCCACTGCAGTCACACGCCCCAACACAGACATACACATAATTAAAAATAATACAGATAAAGTCCTACATTTCGTTGTTGTCGTCGTCGTCGTCATTCGAAGGCGTAGGAAGAATTGCCACGAAGTTGTGGACAGCCTGGGCTATATAAGACCGTGTCTCAGTTGGTAATGAATGCTTGCCCTTAACCTAGCACTCAGGAGGCAGAGGTAGGGCGATCTCTGAGTTCAAGGCCAGTCTGGTCTACAAAGCGATTTCCAGGACAGCCCGCGCTTTGTGGTGAGAACCCGTGTCACAAAAAGAGTTGTAATCAGACACTTATCCAACAGTTCCTCAAAACACTAGTGATCTTGAATTTCAATTCTTTTTTTTTCTTTTGCAGGATGCCTACCACGTGTTTTCCTGGAAAACGTCCCTTGTCTCTAAGTGTCTGGGGGCTTTCTACTTCTCTCCCTGTCTCTACGGCAGCATGGCAGCATCTCCGAATGCCTTGAGCCTGTGGTTTCAGGGTCTACCGGTCACCCTTGCCCACTGTTTTCCTGAGTCGTGTCCTATGCGTCTCCTTTAAGGCAGGCCCCGCCCTGGCCCGCCCTCCCGGGTCAGCCCCGGTGCGCAGGGCTCTAGCGGGGACGCTGCTGGGCTCAGTGCAGAGCGGGCCCCGGCGCGATGGCGAGCACGGCCCTCAGTGTCGCCGGGCGGCGGCTGAGCCAGCAAAGCGCATCCAGAGGCCCGGTCCTCCTTCGGCAGGTGCGTTGAGGCGGATACCCAGCCCGGGGCGGCGGGAGGGGCAGGACTCTACTGTCCTTTAAAAGAAGTCTGGAGTGTCCTTCATGCCTGGCTGTTAGGGGAAAAAAAAGCACCCGATCTTTTAAAGTGGGATGGTTAAGGGGACCCTGGCTTGGAGACGTGGTCTGGTGCCTATTACCGGAGGAGGGCGGGGTCCTTGACTTGGGGCTTGTTTGAAGATGGAATTCCTTGGTTCCGCTGGAGGAAGCTGGGTGGGGAAGCCTGCCCAGGCATGGGAGTCAGGTCCTGGAGCTCTCCCCGGTGCCACACCCCTCCTCCCCAGATGTTTGAACCCAAGAGCTGCACCTACACCTACCTGCTGGGCGACCGGGAGTCCCGAGAGGCCGTTCTGATCGACCCGGTTCTGGAGACGGCGCAGCGGGATGCTCAGCTGGTTAAGGAGCTGGGGCTGAAGTTGCTCTTCGCCGGTTAGTCTGTGGACCAAACTTGGGCATGAGAGAGGCGGGGCCACGGAGAAAGTGCGTCCATCCGGAACCCAGCGGCCTGAGTTTGGGGGAGGAGGGCTGGAGTCTGGACCCCTGGGTGAGGGAGGAGTGCTGGGGGCTAGACCCCAGGGTCTGAAGGAGGGTTAGAGTCCGCATCTCTGAGTCTCGGGGGAGGAGAGTTGGGGTCCCCGACCTCAGGGTTGTGAGGGTCTGCCTCCTTGGGTCCGAGGTCTGGGTGCTGCAGGCTGAAAACATTAATTTTTCTATGCCCTGTTCTTCTTAGTGAATACTCACTGCCATGCTGACCACATCACCGGCTCGGGCGTTCTCCGGTCCCTGCTCCCAGGCTGCCAGTCCGTCATCTCCCGCCTCAGCGGAGCCCAGGCTGATCTGCACATCGAGGAAGGTGATTCCATCCGCTTTGGACGCTTTGTGAGTTGCGTGCTGGGGCTTAGAGACCAAGGTGTGGGCCTGGATTCCTTAGACTTTGAAGAGAATTGGGTACTGGGGAAATGGGCTGCTGCCAACACCCCCCCCAGAACACCCCCCCCCCCAAGAAGTGTCGGTGGGATGCAGGCCCAGACTCCTCTGCTCTGTTCTCTGTGAAAAGTACCATAAACCCAGGTGGGGCACCGGGGCGGGAGGCTGTAACAGACAGGTGTGGCTCTAGCCTATGCCCCTAAGTCAACAGTGACGGAGGTTTCCTGAGGCCTTGAGGCGCTTTTTTTTTTTTTTTTTTTTTGCCTAGCCATTTCCATAAAACTTGCTTGGGGTTGGGCATCCTGAGTGGAGGGCTGAGGGAGGCACCTAGCCCTTTAGTCGTCCTGTGGTCCAGCCACAGGTCTGGGGGGTGGGTCTAGTGAGGTCCCTGAGGCTAACCGTTTAAGGTGGCACTCACTCGCAATGGTGGTATAAATTCAGGGTCAATGGGGGCATCAGTGGGTTCCTCCTTAAATGTTGGCCTTGACACCTCACCCTAGCGCAACCCTGTTGCTTCACCCTGGTGAGGGCTGAAGGTTCTTCGCTTGCCCAGCTTGCTACAGGCTTAATCAGCAGGTTCCCAGGGCACTGTGGACCAAGGTTGGGTGGGGTGGGGGAGGGGGAAGGGTGGGGGAGGTGATCAGAATTGCCAAAGATGCAGTTTGTCTGACGTAGGGGACAGGAAATCTGGCGATAGTGTGAGATCCTGGCCTCTAGCTTGATGGTCTCTTTGGAATGGGGACAGTCCATTTGGGGTTAGTGATTTGGGGTTGGGGGATTGGGGGGCTGGGGGGGGGGGGGGGTTGTGTGCTGTGTTGAGAGTTCCAAGAGTCCTTGATTTCAACCCTGTGTTCAGAAGAGGATGAAAGACACATTGCTAGCCAGGCAGTGGTGGCGCACACCTTTAATCCCAGCAGAGGCAGAGGCAGAGGCAGGTGGATCGCTATGAGTTTGAGGCCAGCCTGGTCTACAAAGCGAGTCCAGGACAGTGAAGGCTACACAAAGAAATCCTGTCCTTGAAAAAAAAAAAAAAAGGACACATTGCTTATTTGTGTCAGCCCTACTAGGGAGAGAGTAAGCTGTGGTGACCCCCTCCCCCAAACCATAAAATTACTTTTGTTGCTACTTCAGAACTGTGATCTTGCTACTGTCAGGAACCGCAGTGTAAACATCTGTGTTTTTCTGATGGTCTTAGGCGACCCCTGTGAAAGGATTGTTCAACCCCCAAAGGGGTCTCGACTCACAGGTTGAGAATCGGCGGCCTTAGCGGCTGGCTAGATGATTGGGCAGTTAAGAAGAGCTCTTGCTGTTCTTCCAGAAGACCCAAGTTGGGTTACCAGCACCCATATCGGATGGCTCACGATTGACTGTACTGTCAACTCCAGGAGGACGCGGCATCCTGCCTGGCCTCTGCTCACACACACATGCCCTTGTGTAGATGCACACTCAGATACACAGACATACACCTAAATAGAGACCCTAACATCTTCAAAACAAGCCAGTCGTAGTGGCACTCGCCTTTTACCCCAGCACCGGGAGCCAGATGCTGAGGCAGGTGGATCTCTTGTGAATTCAAGGCCAGCCTGGTCTACATAGAGAGTTCCAGAACAGCCAGGATTCCACAGGGAGAATAAAAAAAAATAAAAGAAAAACAGCAACAACAACAAGGAGGAGTCTTAAAATGGGTGTGATGCGCACACCTGTGATCCTAGTGTCAGGAGTTCAAGGTCACCCTCAGCTGCATAGCAAGTAGGAGGCCAATCTAGGCTACATGTGACCCTGTACCAAAAACATTTTAAAAAAAAGAAAAGAAAAGAAAGCACACTTTTAGTCCCAGTATTCAGACAGAGACAGGAGGGTTAGGAGGGTTCGTGGCAAGCCTGGTCAATGTGAGACCCTCTGTCAAGACAAAAAAGACAAAACAATAAATAAAAGGTCCTTTATGCATAGTGATCGACACCTTCCATGAACCATTATGGAAAGGCTTAGCTGTGTTTGGATTCCATGTTTACCGTTATTGCATTTTATTGATATAATCCACATACCATGTGAATCACCCAGGGGAAGGCTATAAGTCGATGGATTGTAGCGTGTTTGCAGAGTGCTCTGCCCATCATTACAAGGCATTTCAGGGTATTTTCTTTACTTCCTCTTCCTCGTCTTTTCCTTCCCCCCTCCCAGCGTTAGGTAAATCTCTCTGCTTCGTTCTTCCTCTCTTCTCATATATTGTTATATAGACCAGGCTGGCCTTGAACCCATCCTCCTGCTCTATCCCTTGTGTTGGTAGGGTTGCCTGTTCCACAACACCCAGTCTTTAGGCAACATTACCCCTAAGTACTGGGAATGAAACCTAGATCTGATTCATGCTGGTAAGAACTCTACTCCTGTCCCACACCCCCAGCCCCTCACTGGGGGATTCTAGGCAGGGGCTCTACCACTGAGCCACACCCCCAGCCCCTCACTGGGGGATTCTAGGCAGGGGCTCTACCACTGAGCCACGCCCTCAGGCCCTCACTGGGGGATTCTAGGCAGGGGCTCTACCACTGAGCCACGCCCCCAGCCCCTCACTGGGGGATTCTAGGCAGGGGCTCTACCACTGAGCCACACCCCCAGCCCCTCACTGGGGGATTCTAGGCAGGGGCTCTACCACTGAGCCACACCTTCAGCCCCTCATTGGAGGATTCTAGGCAGAGACTCTACCACTGAGCCACGCCTTCAGCCCTCCGCCTTTTGGTTTATTTTTCCAGACAGGGTTTCTCTGTGTTGCCTCTGGCTGTCCTGAAACTCACTTTGTAGACCAGGCTGGCCTTGAACTCAGAGATCTACCTGCCTCTGCCTCCTGATTGCTGGGATTAAAGGCATGCACCACTGCTGCCTGGTAGCCCTTTTTATTTTGAGAGAAGGTCTTAGTAATATTTTCCAAGTTGACCTTGAAGTCAGTCTATATGCCAGGCAGGTCTTGAACTTCTAACCCTCCAGCCTCAGGGCCCCTAGTAGTTGGGACTGCAGGTCCACATGCCACTATTCTTGGTCTTTAAGTCACTTTATCGTCCTTTCTGTCTGTCTGGATTTTCCTGCCTGCATGTTTCATAGAAGTGGAAGCATATAGCTTGTGATCTTTCCAGCTGACTTCTGCTTTCATCATTGCCTTCTTAAGGTTTCTCTATGTCCTGACCCACATTGATATTTTTTTTTAAGATTTTATTTATTTATTTTATGTATATGAGTGCTCTATCTGCATGCACACCTGTCTACCGGAGGAAGGCTTTAGAGGGTATAGATGGTTGTAAGCCACCATGTGGTTGCTGGGAATTGAACTCAGGTCCTCTGCAAGAGCAGACGATGCTGTTAACCGCTGAGCCATCTCTCCAACCCCCCACATTGATATTTTATTTCTCTTTACTTTTGAGCAGCATTCTGGTGTATGAACCTACCATAGTTTGCTACTTGGTTCATCAGTCAATAGGCAATTGAATGGCTTCCACCGTGGGGCTACCGTGAATGCTCACGTACAGGCTTTTGTGGGATAAAATCTCAGTCTTGATAGCACCGTGAAGGTTCCGGGTAGTCTGCAGCCATGTCAAGGCCTGTTAGTGTCAGTGTTTGTTACTGTGGGTCTGCCTTCGTGTTAGTTCTTTGCCGGTCTTGTGGGTCTGTTTTTCCTGGCTCTTACGTTTTCTGCCCCTTTATAAGTTGAATTATAGCCAGGCAGTGGTGGCGCACATCTTTGATCCCAGCACTCGGGGGGCACAGGCAGTCGGAGATCTGTGGGATTGAGGCCAGCCTGGTCTACAGAGTGAGTTCCAGGTCAGCCAGGGCTACATAGAGAAACGAAAGAAAGAAAGAAAGAAAAGAAAAGAAAGTTAGACATTTAGTTGCATGATAGCTGGGAGTGGTGCCACAGGCCTGTAGTCTCTGCAGAGGGGTATCAGTATCTCTGGGTCATCCTTGGCTAATAACGAACTCAGGGCCAACCTGAGCTCCACTCTTACAAATTGTCCTCTGACCTGGACATTTGGGCTATGCTGTGCCTAGCCCTTCACCATAATAATTAATAAACTGTAACAAAAACATTAGAAGCAAGAGAGGAGACTGCTGCAACCTTTAAAACAAACCAAAAGGTTATGTGATACACGGAACAAGGAAAGGTGTGCACACACTGCACCTATATAGCTCGCTTGTGGTCTTACAGGGCTGTTCCTGCCTTCCTTTCTCCCGTATCCTTACACAGAACAATCCTCGTTACCCTGGTAACCTATTCTTCCTGGCTTCTGATCCCTCGTCACTGGGGACCATCCCGACTTACACAAGGACAGGTGGTTTCCCTTGGCATTCAGCTTGGGAGATTTACAGGCCCGCTGAAGCAGCCCTCTAATCTCAGCTCTAATGCCGAGAGAGCTCTTGATCTTGTGACCAGCTTAGGCTACTAGCAAGTAGCAGGCCAGCCTGGGCTACAGAGTGAATCCCCATCTCTAAAGAAAACAGAGACAAGAAATATGCAAAGTGTGTGGTGTGTGTGTGTGTGTGTGTGTGTGTGTGTGTGTGTGTGTGTGTGAGTCTGTTTTCATTCCTTCTACTTGAGGTTGGCAGTTGTAATTTTGGTGTTTCGTTTTGTTTTGTTTTTTGAGACAGGGTTTCTCTGTGTACCCTTGGCTGTCCTGGACTCGCTTTGTAGACCAGGCTGGCCTCGAACTCACAGCCATCTGCCTGCCTCTGCCTCCCCGAGTGCTGGGGTTACAGGCATGTGTAATTTTTGTTGTAGGTTTGGCCGTGGTCTCTCTATATTGCCCTGGTTAGCACTGTTTAGATTAGGCCAGCCTCGGGCTCACAGAGGTTCCTCTGCCTCTGCCTTCAGGAGTTGTAATTATTTCTCGTGGTTACATAGTGAGGGCTGGCCAACTTTTCCTGTGAAAGATCAGATAGTAAATCTAATCGTTAGAGGCCACCTGGCATGTGTTGTGGTGACAAAGCTCTCCCCTTGTGGTGTCAAAGGCGCTGGCACAGATGGAGGAGTCCAAAGTATGACTGTGAGTTCAGTAGTTTCACTTACGCTTCCTAAAATTTGAGTTTCACAAGGCGCTACCCTCTGGTGTTGCCCTAGTGGGCCTGGAACTCACAGAGATCCTCTTGCCTCCGAGGTATGTGTGACTATGCCCGGTTAAAAGCCAGCCCCACACTCCTCCTAACAGGGTCTCACATAGCACAGGCTGACTTTGGACTTGCTCTATTGCTGAGGGGCACCTTGAACTCCTGGTCTGACCCTCCTGCCTCCACCTCCGCAGTTCCCACGTCACAGGCATGCACATCATGGTCTGCCCCAGCCAAGAGATAATGTAAAAACCTCCACTCAGGATAGAGGGCTTAGAAAGAGGTGGTAGGTCAGAATTGAGCCCTTCACCACAGTTTGCCAACTCCTGTTGTGGGTTTGCTTATTCACGGTCTAATTATTCATGCTCCTTTGGATGGCTATCCTAGGTTTTCACAGCGGTGAAGAATGTGAGTGTCAGTGTTCCTGTCTGTACAAGTCACTTGGCAGAAGTTCTCCTCCGTTCCTAGGAATTGCGTTGCTGAGTCACAGATTGGACATACCTTTGACCTTAGTGAAACTGGCAGATGCTGTTTTTCTCTTGCAGTGCTGGGGATGGAACTCAGGACCAGGAACATGCTAGGCATGCTGCCTACCAATGAACAATACCTCCAAACCCCTCACTAGGGGACTCTAGGCAGGGGCTCTACCACTGAGCCACATTCCCAGCCCCTCACTGGGGGATTCTAGGCAGGGGCTCTACCACTGAGCCACACCCCTAGCCCCTCACTGGGGGATTCTAGGCAGGGGCTCTACCACTGAGCCACACCCCCAGCCCCTCACTGGGGGATTCTAGGCAGGGGCTCTACCACTGAGCCACACCCCTAGCCCCTCACTGGGGGATTCTAGGCAGGGGCTCTACCACTGAGCCACGCCCCCAGCCTCTCACTGGGGGATTCTAGGCAGGGACTCTATCAAAGAGCCACACCCCCAGCCCCTCACTGGGGGATTCTAGGCAGGGGTTCTATCACTGGGCCACGCCCCCAGCCCCTCACTGGGGGATTCTAGGCAGGGGCTCTACCACTGAGCCACACCCCCAGCCTCTCACTGGGGGATTCTAGGCAGGGACTCTACCACTGGGCCACGCCCCCAGCCCCTCACTGGGGGATTCTAGGCAGGGGCTCTACCACTGAGCCACGCCCCCAGCCCCTCACTGGGGGATTCTAGGCAGGGACTCTACCACTGAGCCACACCCCTAGGCCCTCACTGGGGGATTCTAGGCAGGGGCTCTACCACTGAGCCACACCCCCAGCCTCTCACTGGGGGATTCTAGGCAGGGACTCTATCACTGAGCCACACCCCCAGCCCCTCACTGGGGGATTCTAGGCAGGGACTCTACCACTGGGCCACGCCCCCAGCCCCTCACTGGGGGATTCTAGGCAGGGGCTCTACCACTGAGCCACAGCCCAGCCCCTCACTGGGGGATTCTGTGCAGGTGCATGTACCTCAGAATTACATCTGTAATCCTCTTTGTTGTTGTTGTTGTTAACCCTTTTTTTATGTTTTGTTTTTTTCAAATCAGGGTTTCTCTGTGTAGCCCTGGCTGTCATGGAACTCACTCTGAAGACCAGGATAGCCTCACACTCAGAGATTCACCTACCTCTGCCTCCCAAACGCTTCCTGGCCAACTCATCCTGGCCTCATTAGCCATTTTAGTCGAAAATTACATGATTTATTTATTAATGTTTGTCCAGAGTGCATGTATGGTGAACAGACAGCCTTTGGGACTCAATATTTTCCTTTCGCAGTTTAGATGCCAGGGATTAAACTCAAGTTATAGGCTCTGGCAGCAAGCACCCTGACCTGCTGAGCCAACTTGACACCATCTTTTTTATTTTTTTAAAGATCTTTTATTTTTGTTTTATATGTCTGCATGTATGTAAGCATACGTGCCTGGTGCCTGTGGAGGCCCAGAGAGGGTATGGGATCCTCTGGAACTGAGGTTAAGAACAGGTGTAAGCCTTCATGTTGGTGTTGGGAACGCAACTGGAGTCCTGTGCAAAAAGTCCAGCCACCCACCCCCCCCTGACAGGATTTCTTTGTATAGCCCTGGCCGTCCTGGACTCAGCCTGCCTCTGCCTCCCAAATGCTGGAATTAAAGGTGTGTGCTATGCAAGAAGACTTAACCGCTGGTTCATTCAAATACCTTTTCTTTCACAAAATAAAGCAAAGGTTTTGGCTGATGCAGACACAGCTATTTAGTGAGATCTGGGCTTTAAACTCCCAAGACGTAAGAACAGCAGGGGGCGCCAACATCACCTAAGGGCTTGAGAACGCAGGCAGGAACCAGCGGACCTGGCGCCAGGGGCTGGCTGACCGCTAGGGGGCAGTGCAGGCTGCGCGAGCTGCGCGTCTGCGGGGAGCCTGGGAAAGGAGCCTGTGGGTGGAGATAATGCCCTATGTTTTATGTATCTTGGAAAGAAAGAGGTATTGTTGATGGATGGATGGATGTGTCAGGCCGGCCCCTGGCCAGCTGTTGCTAGACCTGCAGGGCTCTTCCGGAATATTCTGCAGCTGAGGCGATTCATCTGTCAGCAAGCTTCACAAACAGCGGAAGCTGTCCTCTGTATGTTGAACTAGGGTCTTTCTTTTTTAATCCATGAGGCAAGTGCTCTACCACGGAGCTCGGTGCTCAGCCTTATTACTATAAATGCAGCCTGGTTTTTTTCAAGGTAGGGTTTCTCAGTGTAGCCTTGGCTGTCCTGGAACTCACTCTGTAGACCAGGCTGGCCTCGAACTCACAGAGATTGGCCTGCTTCTGTCTCCCAAGTGCAGGGATGAAAGTCGTGTGCCACCACACTTGGAAATGTATTATTTCAAACATTTTTAAGAAAATATTTTGCTGGGCAGTGGTGGCACACACCTTTAATTCCAGAACTCAGGAGGCAGAGGTCTCTGAGTTCTAGGCCAGCCAGGGATACAGAGAAACAATGTTTTAAGAAGACTACACACACACACACACACACACACACACACACACACACACACACACACAGGTATGTATATATATTTATGTATGAGTGTCTTGCTTGTGTGTATGTGTTTGTATCATGCATGTGCCTGGAGTTACAGCCACCACGTGGGTAGTTTGAACTGAATCAGAATCCTCTGGGAAAACAGAACTTGCTTTTTCTTCTTCTTCTTCTTCTTCTTCTTCTTCTTCTTCTTCTTCTTTCTTCTTCTTCTTCTTCTTCTCTTTTTTTTCTTCGTCTTCTTCTCTTTCTTCTCTTCTTCTCTTCTTTCTTCTTCTTCTTCTTCTTCTTTCTTCTTTTCTTCTTCGCTCTTCTTCTTCTTTCTCTTCTTTTTCTTCTTCTCTTCTCTGTCTTCTTCTTTCTTCTTTCTTCTTCTTCTTCTTCTTCTTTCTTTCTTCTTCTCTCTCTCTTCTCTTCTTTCTTTTCTTCTTCTTCTTCTTCTTCTTCTTCTTTTGGTTTTTCAAGACAGCATTTCTCTTATAGTCCTGGCTGTCCTGGACTCACTTTGTAGACTAGGCTAGCCTGAAACTCACAGTGATCCGCCTGCCTCTGCCTCCCAAGTCTATAAAGACCTGGCTGTGGACCTGTGCTCAGATAGGACATCGTGACCCAGAGTCTGCAAGTAGCAAGGAAGAGAGTCAGGGCCTAGCGGTCTGTTGTCGTACAAGGAGTCACTGTTCCACATTCCAGCTGCTGTGACCGTGCTGTGTGTGATGGACTGAGACTCCTGCAAACCATTAGCACATGCCTGTAATTCCAGCACTTGGGAAGGCAGGAAGATCGGTAAATTCAAGGCTAGCCTGGGCCATATAGGAAGATCTTGGCTCAAAACATCACCAACAAAAACAAAAAGAACAAATTATACGTTCATTTGTAACTTTTTATTTTACCAAGCTCTCCACTTTTTTAAAAAAAAATCTGGGACAGGGCCTCACTCTGTAGTTCAGGGAGCCTGCATCTTTGCGGCTTAGACTAGTTTCAAGCTCGCAATCCTCCTGCCTCAGCTTCTCGAGCCCTGGGATGGCAGGCATGTGTTACCATGCACAGCCCAAGGATCACACTGTAGAAGGGCTTTACAACCTGTCTTATGCACCTACTGGATAGTAAACGTTTTTTGTATCAGTAATTATTTTAGAAATACCATTAATTGGGGTGGGGGGGGGGACTGGAGAGATGGCTCAGTGCTTAAGAGCACTGACTGCTCTTCCAGAGGACTTGGGTTCAATTCTCAGCACCTATATGGCAGCTCACCACTGTCTGTGACTCCTGTCCCAAGGGATCCAACAGCCTCATAGAGACATCCATTCAGTCAAACACCACTGTACATAAAAGAAAATTATACATGAAAGAAAATTTATTTTTTTTTGAAAGAAAATTTTAAAAAAAGAAATGCCATTAAGTTTCTTTCCAACAGTATAACTTAATTTTAAAATTTCACTTATTTATTTGCATGTGTGTACATAACATGGTGCACACATGGAGGTCAGAGGACAATTTGAGGGAGCAGGTTCCCGTCTAGCCATCTTGGGAATAGAACTCAGGTCCTCAGGCTTGGCAGCAAGCACCTTTACCCACTGAGTCTTCTCGACAGTCTGACTCTTGATTCTAACTTAGTCTTTGTTTTATTGTGGTGCCGAAGATCCAACCCAGAACCGGTGTGTGCACAGCCTGCTGATAGACCCGGCTCACCGTACCCTTGTGTGTGCACAGCCTGCTGATACACCCGCCTCACTGTACCCTTGTGTGTGCACAGCCTGCTGATACACCCAACTCACTGTACCCTTGTGTGTGCACAGCCTGCTGATACACCCAGCTCACTGTACCTTTGGCCTTGTGCTTATTTGTCCATTTTCTTACTGAGATGCCAGCTCTCTTGATGCCGAGTGCATGACCCCTCTGGTACACGCTTGTTACAAATGCCTGTCTCTGGCTATCTGGCTCCCTTCTCCTGGGAGCCCGTCTGTGGTGTTTTTGCTCTTTGGAACTTCAGGCTGGGCTGTGTTAGCTGCCAAAACACTTGGCTAGCATGCACCAAGTCCGGATTCCACCCCCAGCACTGAATAAACCAAGCCCCGTGGAGCAAGCCCGGAACTGCAGAGCTCTGAGGTGTGGGAAGGACGGAAGTTTTAGGTCATCAGTGATTTTATAACAAGCCTGAGTCCACTCTGCATATAGGAGATTCTGTCCCAGAGGGAGAGAGGGAGGGAGAGGGCTGGAGAGATGGGTCGGCGGTTAAGAGCACTGTTCTTCCAGAGGTCCTGAGTTCGAGTCCCAGCAACCACATGGGGGCTCACAACCATCTATAAAGTGATCAGGTGCCCTCTTCTGGCCTGCAGGTGTATATGTAGACAGAGCACTGTATGCATAATAAATGGAGGGAGGGGGCTGGAGGGATGGCTCAGAGGTTAAGAGCACTGGCTATTTTTCTAAAGGTCCTGAGTTCAATTCCCAGCAACCACATGGTGGCTCACGACCATCTATAATGAGATCTGTTGCCCTCTCCTGGCATGTAGGCACACATGCAGGCAGAATATTGTACAAATATTAAATAAATAAATATTAAAAAAAAAATAAAATAAAATAAACGGAGGGAGGGAGGGAAGGAGGGAAGAAGACAAGCAGATTGCATATCTCAAGTTGCCTGCCCCCCACCAAGGGAGGGTCTTGTCTTGTGGCTCAGGCTGGCCCCTGAATGTGCGTTCTTCCTCCCCCTGCCTCTATCTCTCATGTGTTTATCACTACTTCCGGCCTTCAGATTAACTTTATTATTTATTTATTTATTTATTTAAAAGATTTATTTATTATGTATACAGCATGCATCAGATCACATTGTAGATGTTGTAGAGGGCTGTGAGCCACCATGTGGTTGCTGGGAATTGAACTCATGACCTCTGGAAGAGTAGTCAGTGCTCTTAACCGCTGAGCCATCTCTCCAGCCCCAGATTAACTTTAAACCAAACAATTCCTTTGTCCAGTTGTGTCCCTCGGGCGGGCGGGGTTTTGGGGGGGGACCAGGGAAGCTCACTGGTGACTGTCTTCTGTATGCTGAATCCCTGGCAGGCTCTGGAGACTCGGGCGAGCCCCGGCCACACCCCAGGCTGTGTCACCTTTGTCCTGAACGACCACAGCATGGCCTTCACTGGGGATGCCCTGCTGATCCGAGGGTGTGGACGGACAGACTTCCAGCAAGGTGACCTCCTCTCTTATCCAGCCCTAGATTCTCAGTGTGATGATGGTGTGTGAGAGAGAGTGGAAAGAGGCAGCCACAAGTCAGGCGTCATGGTGGTGGCGCACGCCTATAATCCCAGGACTGGGGAGGCAGAGGCAGGTGGATCTCTGCGAGTTCGAGGCCAGCCTGGTCTATGAAACGAGTCCAGGACAGCCAAGGCTACGTAGAGAAACTGTCTCGAAAAACAAACAAAACAACAGCAATAAAACTACATAGTGAGTTCCTAGTCAGCCAGGGCTCCGTAGAGAGTCTCTTCTCAAAAGGGGGAGCTGGGGGGAGGGGGGAGAAGAAACAGACACAAGAACGAATGAATGTGGAGCTGGGGCTGTGTAGCTCAGTGGGTAGAGTCAGTGAAGCGCAGGCCTCAACTCTCATACTAGCTGAGCCATGCCTCTGGTCCCAGCACTCAAGAGGTGGAGGCAGGGGGATCCAGAGTATAAAGGGTAACATAGAGCGCCTATGCATCTGAACCGAGGACTCAGGAGGGATGTCAGGGGCCCTGCTCTCTGCACTTCGCCTTGTTTCCTTGACACAGGGTCTCAGTGAGCCTGGCCCAGGGCTGGCAGCCAGCAGCCCCTCAGTGACCCTCCGGCCTCTGCTGTCTGCAGTGCACAGACCACACCCTCTGCATTGGGTGCTGGGGGATCTGAACTCAGCCCCTAGGCTTGCATAGGAGACACTTTTACCCCCTGGGCATTTCTCCAGCCCCAGGCCTCAGGACATCTTTAGGTAAATCCCAGTCTCTTCCCGTTCTCCTCATGGCTTCAGTCTTGCCTTTAGCCCAGAGCTGTGACTTTACCTCCCCAGGGAGGGAGGATGTCCCAACGCCTAGTACTTCAGGGTCTCAGCCCTGACCTTACTGTATCATAAATTATCCAGACTGATCTCCCACCATTTCACAGTTCTTCATGGATTATGCTGGTCCATCCCTCTTTGTGTCTCCAGACACACTTTGTGTGTGTGTGTGTGTGTGTGTGTGTGTGTGTGTGTGTGTGTGTGTGTATTGTGTATGTGTGTGTTTTTGAGACAGGGTTTCTCTGTGTAGCCTTGGCTGTCTTGGACTCGCTTTGTAGACCAGGCTGGCCTCGAACTCACAGCCATCTGCCTGCCTCTGCCTCCCGAGTGCTGGGATTAAAGGCGTGCGCCACCCACGCCCGGCTCACAGGGGTATTGTTGGCAGGAGATGAGAGGCAGGGTTTAGCCATAATGCTTCCATCCTCCCGCCCTCCTCCGGGAGACGGTGTCAGGGGGCTCCTCTTGTCCCTCTGGCTCGCTCACCTCTACGTTTTCTTTCCTCAGGTTGTGCTAAGACTTTGTACCACTCGGTGCATGAGAAGATCTTCACACTCCCAGGCAACTGTCTAATCTACCCGGCTCACGATTACCACGGTGAGGGCTCTGTCACTTACCCCTCTGCCTGTCCTCCTCTTGAGGCACGGAGGCTACAAGAACCCAGAAATTCCTGTGGCTGAAAAGATTATGTGCTTGGGCGTGCTGTGTGGATGTAGAAACAATAAGACACCTCTGCAGGGCATAGGTTTTCCTAGGACGGCCTCAGAGAGCGTAGGGAACTACATTTCCCATAGTGCCCAAAGAGAGGAGGGACAGTTTCTCGGGACCATTCAGAGAAGAACCAGTTAGTCCTGGTCTGGGGACACGCCCCCCAGGGCATCCTGGGAAATGTAGTTCCGAGCTTCCCTAGGCAATGGGCCCTTGAGTACTTTTCTTCCCCTCCTCTTTGTGGACAGGGCTCACGGTCTCTACTGTGGAGGAGGAACGGACTCTGAACCCACGGCTCACCCTCAGCTGTGAGGAGTTTATCAAGGTCATGAACAACCTGAACTTGCCCAAGCCGCAGCAGATAGGTGAGTTAACCAGGCTCAGAACCCTGGGGTCTGAGGAGAGAATGGGAGGGGTTTGAATCCGGGGATCTGAGGGAGGAGGGGCCTGAACTCCTAGATCTGAGAGAAGACCTGAGACCTGGAGCCCTGATCATTTCTGGGCGTTGGGGGGCGAGGAGGAGGGCAGGGGCGGGGGCATGAGGCACTCCTGGGTCCTCAGAATCATTTGAAGCTTCTTCTTTTCAGACATTGCTGTTCCCGCAAACATGCGCTGCGGGGTCCAGACTCCACCTTCCTGACTCGGCTGAGCCAGCTGCTCATATCCGTTAAGAATGCACTAGGTGGGATGAGGGGATGGCGCCTCTCTCCTCTCCCACCCCTACTCTCACCAGCTATTTGAGCTTCTTAAATAAACTCTACTTTGTTGTTATTGTTTTGGTTTGGTTGGGTTTTTTTGTTTTTGTTTTGTTTTGTTTTCACAAATCTGAGTTCTGCTTATTTTCTTGGAGAAAGAATTCTGCTTCCAGATAAATGCGGGACTCAGTCCGGGTCCCTCAAAAAGCCAGGGGTGAGAGGTGGTAGAATACTTCCTAGCATGTATGAAGTCTTGTGTTCTGTCCTTAGCGATGCATAGTACTCAAATCCCTGCACTTGGGAGCTGGAGGCCAGCCTGGGCCGGGGGGGAGGGACGCTGGAGAGATGGTTAAGAGCACTGGCTGCTCTTCCAAAGGTCCTGAGTTCAATTCCCAGCAACCACACGGTGGCTCACAGCCATCTATAGTGTGATCTGATGCCCTCTTCTAGCCTGCAGGTGTACATGCAAGCAAAGCACTCTACATACTATAAATAAATAAATCTTTAAAAACACACACACACAAAACAAGGCAAACAAGGGGGCTGGAGATGGCTCAGTGGTCAAGAGCACTGACTGCTCTTGCAGAAGACCCAGGTTCAATTCCCAGCACCCATATGGCAGCTCACAAACATGAGTAACTCCAGTTCCAGGGGATTTGGCCTCTATGGGCACCAGACATGCACAGACATACATGAAGGCTAGACACCTATACACATAAAATAAGAGGAGGAGACAGAATGGTGAGGGTGAGGCATGAAGGTCCCGGGAACCCGGGAGAAGACGTGTGTGTGTGTGTGTGTGTGTGTGTGTGCACTCTGATGTCTGGGGCGGGGGTGGGGGGCCTATTCTTACGACCCTGCATCCAGCACATAATTAATTCTGTGTGAACCTGCCTCCACTCCGGGAGTCCCAGGGCCAGGGGAGCCCCTCCCTACCCTTTAGCTTCCTGACCTGTAAAATGGAAATAATAACAACAGACCACCACCGTTTCAGATGTGTGACTCCTGGCACTCTGCCTGCCACTGCCCAGCTCCCTGCCGCTGGCTCCGCCGAGCGATGGTTTGCCTAATAGTTAGGAATGCAGATTTTGAGGGACAAAGTGAATAGAGATGGCTTGAGAGTGTGAAGGCTCTTGCTAACCTGATGACCTGAGTTTCCTGCCTGAACGGTGGAAGGAAACAGCTTTCCAAAGGCGTCCCACGGCCTTCGGGTACACGATCGGGTACTTGTGTGCCTGTACCACCTTTCCCATACACAATGTTAATAAATTAAATTAAAAAGTCCTTTAGAATAATTGTAGATCCTGGAGCTGTTTGTTTCCCTCGGCCTCAGTTCCCATAACTGGAGACTGTCCCATCTCTCTCTCTATTTTTTTTTAACCTGCTTAGTGGAATGATACTAAGGTGTGTCAAATGTTTTGCACAGCTCCTGCCGTCTAACAATCGGGTTTTGCCTACCAGAGGTTTTCCTGTTTCTGCCCAGAGAGGAAAGGGTCTGGCTGTGACCTTTAACTTCTGCTCTCCACCCCATAGTAAATTGTGTGTTGTAGGGCACAGTCTCTGGGCAGATCGCTGACTCAGCTCGGGGTACCCCCCCTCCCCTCGTCCGGCTCCCTAAACCGGTCAGGGCCCTTCCAAAGGGCTTATTAGAGGGGAGAGGCCCCCACTTCATTCCCACCTTCCTTTGAGGAGTTCCTGGGCATTAGCCTGAGGGAGGCTGCTGTGTACAGGTGTCCAAGACGCCTGGCCCTCCAGGGGCACAGGAATGGGGGCACAGGAGGCTGAGTGGGAGGCCTGGGCACAGGGCTCTCGCTGGGTGGGGCCTGAGGGGCCGGGATGGCTAGGTGCCTAGGCTGCAGGCGGGGCAGGCTGCTGCTGACTCCCTCCTCCCAGGAGAGCTGTCGGACCTGTTGGTCCCCCCCCTCCACTTCCGGGCTGCTAGGAAGGGGGACGGGGCGGCCTCTCTCTCCTCCCTCCACCCCAGCCACCTGTTTCGCGGCAGAAGCAGCAGTGCCCAGCACAGAGAGGAGGCTGGCGACCTTCGGGCAATCTCCTCCCGGGAAGGAACAGAGGCGTCGGGGACCCCAGGCGCATCCCGAGAGGTAGACACTGCGGAGCCCTGGGAGTTCTGGATCCTGGGGTGAGGAGCCTTAGACTCTGCTACCTTGCAAGGGGATCGGTACCCAACTGTGGAGCTCCGGAGAAGAGGGACAGGCCAGTCCAGGGTGGTGGTAGTGGTGGTGAAGGAGATGGGGCTGAGGGGGTCTCTAGAAGGCAATCCGGGAAACTGAGGCGGGCTGCAGGGAAGTTTCAGGGATGACACCTGGAGCAAAGGGAAGGCTCAGTGTGCGACGCCCCAGTACGAGGCGAGCAGGGACCCCGGACTCAAATTCCCTTCCCGCCTCCAGGTGTTTCCTGTCACCCTCGGAGCCGCCCAGCCTCGCCCCAATCTCGAGAGGGTCCCCAGGAAGCTTCAGGCCACGCCCTCGGAATGTTCAGAGCCAGCCTCTGAACCTTTGGGTCCCGCCCCTGGGCACGCTCACCGCGTTCCAGACCACGCCCACAAACCACCAGACCACGCCCACCCCCATAGGACTCCTAAACGGCCATGGGGACACCGAGCACCCCTGAGGAGGGCTCCTCTTCGCCGCACGTTCCGGAATGCGCCGCCGAGGTCCAGCCTCAAGGGGCCATGCAGCCTCAGGGGCACCCCGAGGAGCCCCAAGAGCAGCACAAGGAGTCCGAGGTCCCAGCGGAGCTTCTGAGCTGCCAGGGAGCTGCTCAGCGGCCGGCCGAGGAAGAGGAAGAAGTGGAAGAAGGTAGCAGCACCGAGAGTTGCCGCGAAGAGGTGAGGGGGGGGGGGGCGGTGTCAGAGGACCGGACAGACAGACGACAGACAGACAGACAGACAGACAGACAGACAGACAGACACCCAAGCCCGGGAATGGGGACGGACACTGAAGGACAGACGGAGAGAGACCAAGCGGAGGCCCAGAGTCAAGGAGGGACACTCAGAGACAGATGATACCCAGAATTAGACAAAGTTGGATTTGAAGCCAGAGAGAAACGGTATAAAAACTAGGTACGACACAGGGACACGGAGAGTGAGCCAGAGACCCAAAAAAGAGACACACAGATCCAGGAAAGAGAAACAAAAAGAAGAAAGAGACGAAGTCAGAGAAACAAGGGAAGGAGAGAGACCCAAGAGAGACAGTGATGCCAAGAGGTTGAGACTCAGGTGAGCTCATCGGGTACAAAGGCACTTGCTGTCAAGTCAGATGACCCGAGTTCGATTCCCAGGACCCACATTGATGGAAGGCAAGAGTCTTCTGACCTCCACTGGCACTCAACGACAAAAAAAAAAAAAAAAAAGAAAAAGAAAAAAAAGAAAAAGAAAAAGAAAAAAAGAAAAGGAAGGAAGGAAAGACAGAAAGTAAAAAAAGAAAGACAGACAGAAAAGGAAGGAAGGAAGGAAAGCAAGCAAGCTCATACAGTTTAGCTTTAAAGCTCTATGGCTTTGTACCAGTCCTGAACCTACTGCCTGACCTGTCCAGCCGCCCCCCACCCCTCCTTTCTGGCTGTCTCTTTCAGGCCAAAGTGGGGGGGCAGTTGAGTTAGGCAGTCTGTGACACCCCCCCCCAGGCACACCTGAGGTGGGGACCAGACCTGTTTGGTGACTTGTAGGTGGTGGGGCGAGCCTTTTTTCTCACCACACACCCTCTCTCATTTCAGCCTGAGGCTACGCCTGCCTCGCAGATTCCAGCCACACCTTTCCCTTCCCCGTGCCTCCCTGCTGGGGAAGGGATGCGAGGGGCGGCGCGCCGGCTGCGAGGGCAGCAGCTGGAGGCCCTGACTCGCGTGACTCTGATGGAGCAGCGCGTGAAGGAGTTACAGCGCCAGAAGAAGGAATTGAGGATCGAGGTGGGGATGGCGAGCTCCCGGGAAAAGAACCGTTGGGAGAACTTGCAAGGCCAGGCTCCCAGTCCACTCTAAGCCTTGGGATCCCCCTTGATAAGCAGGGGTTCAAGCCCCCCTCGGGGGGCCTCTTCTCCTACATTCCTCCACTGGCTACTGGACCCAAACTCTTACTCTTCTTTCGCAGATGGAGGTGGAGGTGGCCCTGCTCCGGGGTGAACTGGCAGGGGAACGGGTGGCCGCTCGGCGGAAAGAGGACCAGCTACGAGAGCTGCTAGGCCAGCAGGCGGAGTCCCAGCAGAGCAGCCAAGAGCTGCGGGAACAGGTTGGTGTGACCAGAGACTTCCCCATCTTTTTTTTTTTTTTTTTTTCTTTCTTCCTGGCTCCATCTTCCGGGTCGGAGCACCCGCTGTTCGGGCCTAATAGCTGCCCTTGTTCCAGTACCCTGTCTTCTTCTTCTTTCCAGGGCCTGAATTTGGGTGCCTGACGAGTGAGGTCTCTTTCTTGGCTGTCCCTCTAACGTCATACTTTGATAGCACACTAGGAAACATTTAGAACCCTCAAAAACTGAACACGCAGTCGGGCTGGTGTCTTCTGCTCTCCAGCTTCAGTAATGTTTAGTTTAATATCCTTCTTTCACTCCCCCCCCAATTCTTCCCTGTCTCAATATCCCTGGAGACAAACTAAGAGTCTAAATTAATGCAAACATGCGAGGCCGACCCAAGCGCCCAGCCCCTCCCTGGGGGATTCTAGGCAGGGGCTCTACCACTGAGCCACACCCCCAGCCCCTCCCTGGGGGATTCTAGGCAGGGGCTCTACCACTGAGCCACACCCCCAGCCCCTCCCTGGGGGATTCTAGGCAGGGGCTCTACCACTGAGCCACACCCCCAGCCCCTCCCTGGGGGATTCTAGGCAGGGGCTCTACCACTGAGCCACACCCCCAGCCCCTCACTGGGGGATTCTAGGTAGGGGCAAAGTAAGCTACACCACCAGCCTATCCCAAGGTTTTTTTGTTGTTGTTGTTTTTTGGTTTTTTGAGACAGGGTTTCTTTGTGTAGCCTTGGCCATCCTGGACTCACTTTGTAGACCAGGCTGGCCTCGAACTCACAGCGATCCGCCTGCCTCTGCCTCCCAAGTGCTGGGATTAAAGGCGTGCGCCACCACACCCGGCCTATCCCAAGTTTTAAATGCTCATTGCAGAAGTCATATTTCCTGTAAATCCTTTAGCAGGTGTTACTGAAAAATGACAACTTTCTTGTGTGTTTGTGTGTGTGTGTGTGTGATGTTATTTGAGACTTGGTTTTCCTCTGTAGCCTGACTGGCCTGGAACCCATGATATGATTCTCCCAGCCTTCTGAGTGCTGGGGTTACAGAGGTGCATCAGACCTGTGTGTTGTAATTGTTTATTTCAAGTCTTGTTTTCTCTCTAATGGGTCTAGTGGGTCTCCCCTAATTGCCTGCTTATTGCTTGTTGAAGGAACTAAGTCTTCTGGGTGACTTTTCTTTTTTCTTTTCTTTTCTTTCTTTTTTTTTTTTTTTTTTTTTTTTTTTTTTTTTTTGATTTTTCAAGACAGGGTTTCTCTGTGTAGCCTTGCCTGTCCTGGACTCACTTTGTAGACCAGGCTGGCCTCGAACTCGCAGCTATCCACCTGCCTCTGCCTCCCGAGTGCTGGGATTACAGACATGTGCCACAATGCCCGGCCTGGGTAATATTTTATGGTTGTTTTGTTCTGTGGGTTTTTTTTGTTGTTGTTGTTGGTGGTGGTGTCTCATTACCTGTAGCTGGTCTGGAATTTGCTATGTAGGCTAGGCTGGCCTCAAACTCATGACTCTACCTGTTTCTGCCTATTACGGCCTTACATTTTTATTTATTTATTTGTGTGTGTGTGTGTGTGTGTAACGTGTATGTGGGTGATCTCAGAAGCCAGAAGAACACCCCTGAAGCTGGAGTCACAGGTTGTCTGCTGCCTGACATGGGTGTGAAAAACCAGCTTAGGTACAAACCGGTCCTGTGCAAACGCTGCATGCTCTTAACCTCTCCAGCACCATTGTTATGGTGTTTTTGAGATAGTACCTCAGATAACCCAAGCTGGCCTTGAACTCAGTTATGTAGCTGAGGATGACCTTGAACCCCTGATTTTTCTGCGTCCATCTCCTAGGTCCTGGGATTTCAGGCATGCAGGTGTAGGCCCAGCTGAATTATCTGTAATCCTTATAGCAAAGGCAGCTGGTGCTGCCTCCTACTTCCCCATCTTTTCCTCTTCCTCCTCCTCTTCCTCTTCCACCTTACCCAGGATCTGTACCCTGGACTGGTGCTGAACTTGTTATGTTATTGAGGATGGCTTTGAACTTCTGATCCCTTTGCTTTCACCGCCCACATTGCAGGGGGTCACAGGCCTGTGCCATGCCCCCAGGCAAGGACCTGAGTCTTCTGTTCATAGGCAGGATGTGGCTGACCATGTGCCTGTGGGGACAGTCAGTGCCCCTCTGTTCTGCGGGAGAGCACGTGGCCCCTTGGCTGTAGAGGCGTGGTGAGATTGCGGCGTGCTTTTCCACGTGCCCAGTGAGCCTGAGGGACGTCAGCTCTCGGGTGTGCAGGCCTCAGTGAGTCACCCTGATCTTGAGGCTCTTTTATCTAGAGCTGTTAGCATCCCTCCAGGTCATAGCTTGGATCAGTCAGGAGAAGTCAACACCAATAGCTCCACCGACATTATCAGATGTGACTGTATGCCCAAGAACTCTGGCCTGGCCTCACAGTCCAAGAGCCCGTCACCCTCAGCCTTGATATCTCTCAAGGTCTGGGTCTGTCGAGTTCTAGTCTTTTTTTTTTTTTTTTTTTAAATCTCAGACCCAGAATATGAGCCCCGAGCCTTTCCTCCCTCAGACTCAGGAGTTCAGGCCCAGATGTCCTCCCTCAGACTCAGGGGTCAAAGGTCCTCCTCCCTCAGACCCATGAGGCCCAGCACCAGCCTATCTCCCTTAGACCTAAGAGTCCAGGTTCCAGTTTCCTCCCACAAACCCGGGAGCCTTGGCCCCACCCGCTCCTCCCTCAGATTAAGCACCAGCCTTTCTCCCTCAGATCTGGCGTCCAGGTTGCGACCCTTTTCCCTCAGTCTGTGCCTGTCGCTCACCTACCAGATCCAGAGCTTTCCTGAGAAACCTCCTTCATTATGATCTTGGTGGTCCCTGCATCTTGTACTGCCCGCCCCGCCGCCCCCCCATCACCCCTGGCACCAGCAGGCGCCGTGCTCGCTCTTCCTCTTCTCTATTGCTCTCCCATCCATGCTTCTCAGGGTCGCAACCTTTCCTGCCGAAAGTCCTTCTGTCCTTCTGACCACGGAGATCTGCTCTAGTCGTTCCGTGGCTCCACGTTAACCCCCAACGATAACGTTGGATCAGACTGTTGGCTCTGTTCTTTAACAATTAAACTTTATTATACAACCCAACTAGCTTATACAAGAAGGAAAAAGGTTAAAGGGACAAAAGAGTGAACCTCCTGGTATCCGTTCCATGGGACGGGTCCTTAGGTGTCTCTCTGGCCCGCGTGCTGATCCGGCCTGTTCGCTGCTCCCCACGCGCTCAAGCCCGGGCTGAACCTCTTGTTCTCTCCTCCTCACCTGCCTGAGTCACGTGGGAAGGGTGGTCTCCCTCTCCCGTTGAGGGTCCATTAGAAAGACAATAGTCCAGGTGGGGTTCCCAGGGCTGCTTCCTGAATTCCAGGCCCAGGATGGCTCCACTCAGTCTGTCACAAGGTATTCATGGGGTGCCCCAAGGGTAAAGCCCGCCAAGATTGCTTCCACCTGTGACAAAGCTTAATCTTTCCCACACCAGACCAAACATGACCCGTAGATACGGCATTCTCCATGTATTCCCCCTGCTCAGCCCTTCTGACTTCCCACAGCCACATCCTTTGACACACGGGCCATGATTTGCCTCCAGGTTGTTTTGGACTTTTCCACAGATGTACCCAAAATTCCCTTGCAGTTCCCTGTATCTCATTAGCTTTGAATATTACTTGGTTTCTGCTCACTGTAGAGTGATTACTACATCAGAAGTAATTCCTGGATTCGAGGTGTGGCTCAGTGGTAAAGCTGCTACCTAAAATTCCCCAGTGAAGAGCTGGCAGCATGGCTCTGTGGTGGAGCCCCTGCCTAGAATCCCCCGGTGAGGGATTGGGGTGTGGCTCAGTGGTAGAGCCCCTGCCTAGAATCCCCCAGTGAGGGGCTGGGGGTGTGGCTCAGTGGTAGAGCCCCTGCCTAGAATCCTCCAGTGAGGGGCTGGGGGCGTGGCTCAGTGGTAGAGCCCCTGCCTAGAATCCCCCAGTGAGGGGCTGGGGGTGTGGCTCAGTGGTAGAGCCCCTGCCTAGAATCCAGTGAGGGGCTGGGGGTATGGCTCAGTGGTAGAGCCCCTGCCTAGAATCCCCCAGTGAGGGGCTGGGGTGTGGCTCAGTGGTAGAGCCCCTGCCTAGAATCCCCCAGTGAGGGTCTGGGGTGTGGCTCAGTGGTAGAGCCCCTGCCTAGAATCCTCCAGCATGGAGTCCGTGCTGCAGGTTCCCGTGGTTGCATGTCTCAATGCTCTTACATTTTTCAGCTTGTACTAGCTTTGTCCTCTGCTGGAGGGCAGAGCCTGGGGCTGACCTACCTTGCTCTGCCTTGTCACACAGCATGACTGTTTTTACATTCATGCCTTCATTTGTTCCTCCCTCTTCCTCCCTCCCTCCTCCTGTTCCTCTCTGCTCTCCATATCTCTGACTGTTCCTTTCTTCTTCCTATTCACTTTCTCTCTCCCCCTCCTCCCTTCCTCCCTCCCTCCCTCCCTCCCTCCCTCCTCCTTCTTGTCTCCTACCCTTCCTTCCTAGGGTCTGGCTCTATGACCCAGGCTAGCCTTGAACTTGCCATTCTCCTGTCTCCACAGAGGAAGTGCTGGGATTATAGGCCTATGCCACCATGGCTGGCTGTCACTTGTTTCTTACACTGCGTCCTTGGTAATTCCTCTGGTGTGCGGCCATCAAACAGACCTGTGGGTCCCGCCTTGAGGAGCAGTCGCCCCCACAGGGCCTGGGTCCTGGTTGCGTTGTGTTTCTTGTCTGAGTCCAGGCCCTCAACCTGCTTGTTCCTTCAGGAGCAGAGGCAACTGAGCCAGGAGCGGGATCATGTGGAGAGTCTTCGCCAGAGGCTCAGGGAGGCCCAAGGACAGCTTGATTCACAGCCGGAGGACCAGAGAGAGCGGCTCCTGCAGGGGGTACAGGAGGTTAGGGCTCTTTGGACTTTCTTAGAAACTGGATTCCATAGCCAGGCGTGGTGGTGGACGCCTGTGATTCCAGCACTGGGAAGCAGAGGCAGCCAAGCCTATTATACAGAGAAACCCTGTCTTGAAAAACAGAGGCGGGAAGGAGAGGGGGGGATTTCATGTCTATCTTCCACTAGGACCCAAAAGTCCTGCCATAGAACCTCCTTCCTCAGATGTGGGGTTCTAGGCTCCAGCCCTCCTTCCTTATGATGTGGGGTTCTAGGACCCAACCCTCTTCCCTCAGACCCAGGAGTCTAGACCCCAGCCCTTCTCCCTCAGATGTGGGGCTCTAGGCTACGACCCTCCTCCCTCAGACAATGGGGTTCTAGGCTCTAGTCCTCCCTTAGATGTAGGGTTCTAGTCTCCAGATGCCCTCCCTTAGCTGTGGGGTTCTAGGCTCCAAGTGTCATCCCCCGTGCCGGATGTTCTAGGTTCAGATGTGGGGTTCTAGGCTCTAGTCCTCCTTTGGGTGTGGGATTCTAGGCTCCAACCCTCCTCCCTCGGGTCCATGAGTCTAGGCCCCAGGCCTTCTGACCTAGCAGCTGTTCTGACCTTAACCCTCCAATCCAGGAGTCAAGGCCACCGGCTCACTCCTTGGGTCTAGCGATCCTGTCCCCCAGTCCCTTGTGTCCCCACCCTCAGATCAGAGAGCAGCTAGACGCAGCCCAACGCACCTATGAGGATCTGGAGTTCCAACAGCTGGAGCGCGAGAGCCGCGTGGAGGAGGAGCGGGACAGCCCTGAGGTCAGGGCTCCAGACTCCAAGGTCCGGGAACTTCAGGCCAGTGTGGCCCAACACAAGGTGAGTCGTTCCCCTGCCCCCCTCCCCCCCCAACCAGGCCTGCCTTCTTCTCCGTCCCTCCCTGGAACATTCACTGTGTGTCAGACACAGTGGTAACTGTCCCTGAGCCGCCGACTCCTCACAGCAGGTTCTGAGGCTCACCCTGTCCCTTTTTCTTTAAAAAAAAAAAAAGATTTATTTATTTATTTATTATAAATACAGTGTTGTGCCTGCATGTACACCTGTAGGCCAGAAGAGGGCATCGGATCATATTATAAATGGTTGGGAGCCATGTGGTTGCTGGGAATTGAACTCAGGACCTCTGGAAGAGCAGTCAGCGGTCTTAACCACTGAGCCATCTCTCCAGCCCTGTTCCTTTTTCTTAACCTGTCACTGAAGGCAGGTGAAGGCTGACGTTATCTTTCCTACCTTGTTGATATAAGGGAAGAACTGGGGTCTGGTTTTTCCTTTTAAATGAATATATTTATATGTGTGTGTTAGAACACCTGTGCCACAGTCCTCAAGGAAGGCAGACAGCAGGAGAACAGTGTCTCCTTCCACCATGTAGGTCGTGAGGCTTGGCAGCAAGCACCTTTACCTTCTGAGCCCTCTCGCCGGCCCCAGCCATTCATTCTGTCAGTTTTACTTTCAGAGTTTGGCCTTGCCCCGTTGGGGAGTGAGGCAAGTGTGGCTGCGCAGCTTAGCTTTCCACCCGTTGGTGGTGAAAAGTTCCAGTTGGCGTCTCCTTCCCACACCTCTCCTTCCCAGCAGATTGTTGTCCTTTTTCTTTCTTTTTTTCTTCCTTTGGTTTCTGTCTGCATGTGGTCCAGGCTGCCTGGAACCTGCTCTGGAGCAGAGAATGACTTTTTTTTTTTTTTTTTTGAGACAGGGTTTCTCTGTGTAGCCTTGGCTGTCCTGGACTCGCTTTGTAGACCAGGCTGGCCTCGAACTCACAGCGATCCGCCTGCCTCTGCCTCCCGAGTGCTGGGATTAAAGGCGTGCGCCACCACGCCCGGCCCCAGAGAATGACTTTTAACTTGTAATCCTCCTGCCTCAACCTTTGGAGTGCAGGGACGGCAGGTGTGTTCCACCACACCCCAGTTTAGGCAGTGGTGACGGTGGGAATCCCCCATGCAAACACTCTGCCAACTGTGCCACATCCCCAGCCCCCTCTGTTTGTTTGTTTTTGAGACAGGGTCTCACTATGTAGCCAAGGCTGGCCTAGGACTCACTATGTAGCCCAGGCTGGCCTCATAGCTGAGGCAATCCTCCTGCCTCAGGCTCTTGGGTGTTGTAATTACAGGTACCGCTCTCTTTTCACTGTTCTTTAAGATTTATTATTATTTTTTAACATTTATTTATTATTATGTATATAGCATTCTGCCTGCATGTACACCTGCAGGCCAGAAGAGGGCACCAGATCTCACTATGGAAGGTTGTGAGCCACCATGTGGTTGCTGGGAATTGAACTCAGGACCTGTGCAAGAGCAGACCGTGCTCTTAACCTCTGAGCCATCTCTCCAGCCATAAGATTTATTGTTATTTATTTACTTTAACTATGTGTGCGAGTCTGTATGCAAGTGTGTGCGGCGTGTGTGTATGTACGCAGGAGCCCATGGAGGAGAAGAGAGCATTGAGCTGGAGTTAGAGATGGTTGTAACCAACTGTTGTGGGTGCTGGGAACTGAACTTGGGTTCCTCTGCGAGAGCCTTCTACTCTCTTAACCTCTGAGCCCCGAAGAAGGTTCAGGGGGCTTAAGGGCAGCTCTCCCTTCTGGGTTCCTGAGGTATCTGTGAGGGGGTGGGGTAAATGCCAGGCACCGCGGAAGGGTGGCCTGGAATTCCAGGCTGCCTTGTGAGTGACCAGAGCCGGGGTCCCCTGCAGCGCCGCATCCAGGTCTTGGAGGAACAGCTCAAGTCTCTCGGGGAGCAGATGGCAGCTGAGAGCTGGGGGCTAAGCAAGAAAAAGGAGGAGGCTGTTCAGGCTCTCACACAGGTCAGTCTCTCCCCAGGAGAGCTGCCCCACCCCTTCACCTCCTTGCCTGTCCCAGCTCCCTGAGCCCACCCCACCCCCATCCCAACATCAGAAGAGCTGGGGGGGGGGGGGCTTTTGCGCATGCGCTGTGAGTTGGTGAGGTCTTGCAATGCCTTCTCTTAGGAAAGGAGCCGGCTGTTCGAGCTCAACTGCCTTCAAGGAAGATGTGGTGGGGACTTCTCTGAGCCCGACCAAGCCCAAGCGCTCACTAAGGTAGGGGGTTTCGTGTACCTGCTAGCCCCTCTCTCTCACACCTGGGGACCTGGGTCCCAGCTTCTTATACCCACAAGAACCAGGAGTGTGAGCCTCTGGCCCCTGCCCTCCTCAGACTCGCAGGGGTTGAAGCCCCAGCCAGGCAAGACTCTCTATGCCCCTAGCCCTGGCTGTTGCTGGGAGACTGGGCGGTGAGATCTTTCCGTCTCCATCTGAGAAATGGACTAGTGCTGGCACCCTGGGGCTAGAGCACCTGTGATGCTGGCAGTGGCTCCTGGCTCCCCATTTCTGTATTTATTTTTGGGTGTGTGCGCTCAAGTGCGTGCGTGCGTGCTTGCGTGTGTGTGTGTGTGTGTGTGTGTGTGTGTGTGTGTGTGTGTGTGTGTGTGTTTGTGTGTTTTCTGCCTGCCTGTCTGCACAGCACACACATGTCCAGTGCCTAAAGAGGCCAGAAGAGGGCAGTGGGCAATGCTTTGTCCAGTCACAGACAGTTGTGAGCTGCCACGTGGGGTGCCGGGAACTGAACCCCGAGTCTTCTGCCAGAGCAGCCAGTACTCTTAACCACCCGAGCCATCTCTCCAGTTTCATCCCCCCAGGGCTTTCTGTAACCGCTGCGCCCCCCCCTCTCCCCAGCTGCTGTTTACACAGAAGACAGACCGCCAGCTGCTGGTGCTGCAGGACCCCACGGTGCATGCTGCTGCCGGCTCAGCGTCTTCGTGCCTCTTCTCCGTGCACAGCTCGCTGCAGGTGTTGCGCTCTGTCTGGGTTTGCGCTTGTGCGTGTGGGGGGAGGGCGGGCGGGCGGGCGGAAGGGGCCCAACACAGGGGTCCCTCAGGAGCCAACGCCAGTGCTCTCAGCACAGAGAAGAGAAGAGGGGAGGATTGATGGGAACACTTCCTCACAGGATATGTAGATGACTTTGATTGATTATTATTATTATTATTATTATTATTTTTGCATATCTGCATTACATATGACAGCCATTTCGCCCTTGCCTGTAACCTAAGAGTGGTTTTTGTTTTGTTTTTTGATTTTCAAGACAGGGTTTCTCTGTGTAGCCCGGGCTGTCCTGGACTCACTTTGTAGATTGGGCTAGCCTCGAACTCACAGAGATCCACCTGCCTCTGCCTCCCAAGTGCTGGGATTAAAGACGTGAGCCACCATGCCCAGCCTAAGAGTGAAATTTAAAAGTGACCAACAGGCTACTTTGATGAGGTCTCCTCTCTCTACCCCTCCTGGCCCAGAACTCTTCCTCAGTTTTCTTTAAATATATATATATTTAAAAGTTAATTTATCATGTACGGATGTGTGTAAGCCTAGGCACATTTGTGCCATAGACAGAGTTTCTTGTATTTGGTACCTGTCTGCTTCACTAGTTGCCACTCCCTTTCTATATTTATATCACATTTTTTTCTAGTACCTTCTCTTTTCTTAAAACCTTATTGCCTATTCATTTTTTAAAAGCATGCTGTTTTGAGCCAGGTGTGGTGCCACACAGTTTTAATCCCAGCACTCAGGAGGCAGAGGTAGGTGGATCTCTGAGTTCGAGGCCAGTCTGGTCTACAGAGTGAGTTCCCGAACAGCCAGGGCTGCATAGAGAGTCCCTGTCTGGAAAAAAACAACAAAATGCTTGTCTGTCTGTCTGTCTATCTAATGTGTCTATGTACCAGGTACATGCCTGACATCCTCAGAGGTCAGAAGAGGACATCAGATCTCTTGGGACTGGCATTACGGATGGTTGTGAGACACCATGTGATTGCTGGCAATGAAACAGGGTCCTCTGGAAGAGCAGCCAATGCTCTGCAAACTGCTGAGCCAGCTCTCCAGCCCCACTGACCACCCTTTCTTCTTCTTCTTCTTCTTCTTCTTCTTCTTCTTCTTCTTCTTCTTCTTCTTCTTCTTCCTCCTCCTCCTCCTCCTCCTCCTCCTCCTCCTCCTCTTCTTCTTCTTTCTTCTTTTCTGGTTATTTTTAGAGACAGGGTTTTTCTGTGTAGCTCTGGCTGTCCTAGAACCCCCTTTGTAGACCAGGCTGGCCTTGAACTCAGAGATCTGCCTACCTCTGCCTCCTGGGTGTCCTGGGTGCTGGGGTTAAAGGTGTGTGCCACCACCTCCCTGTCCATTGACCATTTTAAAAAATATTTATTGACAATTTGTTTTCTCATCTGAGAACTGTGTGCTCAGCTCACTAAGCCCATTCTTGTTTGGCAGTGTTTGGTGTGTGTGTGTGTGTGTGTGTGTGTGTGTGTGTGTGTGTGTGTGTGTGTGTCTATGTGTCTATTCTAAAGCCTGGACTATAGAATCTAGATACCAGTACATCTGAAGTGCTGCTGGAGAGATGTCCCTGGTTCTGTGGCTGTCTCTTCACTATGCTGTACAAAGGGCCTTTTAATCCCAGGAAACCCTGTTTCTCACTTCTTGGAATGATTCCCTGTGTTGCTGGAGTCCTTTTCGCCTGTGCCTGTGTCTTGAGTGTTTTCCTTTAGCATTTCTAGTGTCCCAGGTTTTATTTTAGATTTATTTATTTTATGTGTATGAGTGCTCTCCCTGCATGCGTACTCCATGCAGTACTCCACACATGCAGTACTCCATGCATGCAGTACTTGTAGCGGCCAGAAGAGGGCGCCATATCCCTTGAAACTGGAGTTACAGACAATTGTGAGTTCCCAGGTAGGTACTGAACCTGGGTCCTCTAGCAGCCTGTGCTCTTAACGGCTGAGCCACCTCTCCAGCCCTTACTTATGAACCCTCTGTATCTCGGGCTGGCATCCTGTTTGCACATCCTCCTATATACTAGAAAACATCATTCGTATGCGTTTGATGGTGCATGCTTGTAACCCCAGCACTCTGGAGGCAAAGGGAGGGGGAGGGGAGTGCCCATGCCAGCCTGGGCTACATAGGGAGGTCTCAAAATAATAAAAATGAAGCCGGGGGTGGGGGGTGACAGGCCCCTGTAGTTCCAGCACTTAGCAAGTGGAGGCAGGAGGATTGTGAATTTGAGGCTAGCCTGAGCTACATAGCAAAATTCAGGGTCAGTCTATGCTCTACAACAAGACCTCGTCTCTAAGTGAATATGTAAAGTGGGAGACATGCTTTGACAGTGGCTGCCGTATTGTCCAGAAGCTACCATGATGTCTTGTTTAGAAGTTTCTGTCCACTGTGTATTGGGGTCTGGAGATACAGAGCCATGGTAGTCCTGGCTGTCTTGGACTCACTTTGTAGATCAGGCTGGCCTCAAACTCACAGCAATCTGCCTGCTTCTGCCTCCCGAGTGCTGGGATTCCAGGCATGTGCCACCACGCCCGACTCCAGATAACAACTTTTTTTTTTTTTTTTTTTTTTTGTTTTTCGAGACAGAGTTTCTCTGTGTAGCCTTGGCCTTCCTGGACTCACTTTGTAGACCAGGCTGGCCTCGAACTCACAGCAATTCGCCTGCCTCTGCCTCCCGAGTGCTGGGATTAAAGGAGTGCGCCACCACGCCCGGCTCAGATAACAACTTTTAACAAATATTGGCTATTAAAAAAATTTTTTTTTGGAGACAGGTTTTTTTTTTTTTTTTTAAGGTTTGTTTGTTTATTTATCTATTTATTTATTTAGTTCTGCCTGCATGTGAGCCAGCAGGCCAGAAGAGGGCACCAGATCTCATTATAGATGGTTGGGAGCCACCATGTGGTTGCTGGGAATTGAACTCAGGACCTTTGGAAGAACAGCCAGTGCTCTTAACCTCTGAGCCATCTCTCCAGTCCTTGAGACACGTTCTTATGTAGCCCAGGCTGGCCTTAAACTCACTGTATAGCCAAGAATGGTTTTGATCTTCTGGTTCTCTTGCTTCTTCCTCCCGAGTGCTGGGAACAGAGGCTAGACCACCATGCTCAGTTATATGCAGTGCTGGGAATTAAACCCAGGGCTTTGGTAGGCCAGCACTCTCCTGAGATACATTCCCCAGTCATTTTTAATTTTTTTTTTCATCTTGTACTGAGAATTAAAATTAGGGCCTTAGCCCTCTGGGATGTTTGACCTGCGACAGTTAGCTCGTACCTTTCCTAGCCAGAATGCTCGACTTTTTGCCGAGACGGAGATGGCACATCTTTTCCTGAGGATGTGCGTCTGGGCTAGTGACTTCCCATCACTGTGGCGAAAATAACATGGGTGCACACAGCTTTAATGATTGAAACAGCTTTCGGCTTGCAGTTTTTCCCAGGTTCGGCCCTGAAGCAAGGCATTATGGGTAGCAGGGTGTGAGAAAGCAGGGGCTGCTCACCCCATGTCAGCCAGGAAGCAGAGAGCACAAGAGTGGTGGGTGGGGGCCAGGATAAACCCTTCCAGGAATACCCCCGAAGAGCCCATCTCTTGTACGTGTTCATGTTTATGTGTGTGAGGACGCATGTGTAGATCTCGGACGTTAGCCTCTGTGACTGTGCCTAAGGAGCTGTCCGCATTGCTGTACTTTGAAGATTTTTTTTTTTCTTAGCCAGGTGTGCTGGCTCATACCTTTAATCCCAGCACTCTAGAGGCAGAAGCCAGGATGGATCTCTGTGAGTTCGAGGCCAGCCTGGTCTACATAGACAGTTTCAAGCCCCTGGAAAAGCCATGTGTATTCTTAGCCACTGAGTACGTTTTAAAAATAGCTTCTAAAAACGAACGTGTGTCTGTGCGTGGGTGGGTATGTGCACATGAGTGCAGTACCCACGGAGATCAGAAGAGGGCGTTTGGTCCACCAAAGCGGCGGTTACTGATGTTTGTGAGCTGCCAGACAATGATGCTCAGAACCAAACGTGGGTCATTTGCATGAACAGTAAGTGCTCTATAACTTCTGACCCATCTCTCCAGCACCTCCCCAACCCCTTTATTTTTTAATGTGCCTGCGTGTATGACTGTGTGAGGGTGTCAGATCTTGGAGTTACAGACAGTTGTGAGCTGCCATGCGGGTGCTGGGAATTGAACCCAGGTCCTCTGGAAGAGAGGTCAGTGTTCTTAACCGCTGAGCAATCTTTCTGTACCGCCCCCCCCACCACCACCTTGTTTTTTGAGGCAGAGTCTCTCGCTGGATTCTGAGGCTTACAGATCAGGCTAGGCCTTACCCCAGCCCCACCCCCACCCCCCGCCCGCAGTTGTTTATTTACTGACCAGGGTGTGGGGTGTGGGTGTGTGAGGTGTGGGCATGTGGGGGTGTGGGGAGTGGAAGTGCACAATAAGGCATACCCTGAATATCAGAACAACTGGTGCGCACCATCAATTCTCTTCCGCTGCACAGGGCCTGAACTCAGAGCATTAGCCTTTGGCAGCCTATGCTTGGGCAACCTTGCTGGACAGTGCTTGACTTCCTATGTGGTTAGCTGTCTGGCAAGCGCTTTCTGAGCCATGTCCCCAGCATTCACAGGGGTTGTGGGGGCCAGTCCTGTAGTTTCCACCACCTCCAAGAGAAGACAGTAAAGTCACAAACCCACTCATGGGTTGACTGACTGATAGTGTTGGACCAGTCTCCATCCACTCACTCCCCAGCGCACACAGCTGTCAGCAAGGCTGTTCTCCTAAGCCCCTTTGGCAGACACTTCCCTTTCAAATACTCTTAACCACTGTGTGTTTTCAGGGCTCTATTGGTCTCCAGAGGACAGGGAGTCTGCCACGGAGGAAGGGAGAAAGGGCCAGCCAGAGGGGATCCCCACGACCCCTGTCCCTCCATTGTACAGGTGAGGCGGCTTCTGTCCCCCCTCCTGCACTCGCCCTCACCCATCCTGAGGCAGAGGGTGGAAAGGCGGCTTGGGGGTTGGGGATGGACATCTGCCTTCCTCATCCTGTGCCCTCTTCCTCAGGACCCCTGGAGGCCTCTGCTGTTATGCAAGCTGCGGGGACCCCCGGGAGACACCCCCTCTATCAGCTGCTCAACTGTGGCCCTGGGAACAGGTGAGGCGTGAGAGGGAGGAGGAGGAGGAGAGCGGGGAGAAGGAGGAGAGCGGGGAGGAGGAGGAGGAGGTCAGGCAAGGTAACCATCGCGTCTCTGCTTTGACCCCCTAGACACCCGCCGCTTCATCCAGACATCGCCCATATGGAGCGACTCCTACAGCAGGCTGTGGCGGAGAGGGAACGGCTGCTCAAGGCCAGGGTAAGACCACAGGCCCTGCTCCTTAGCAAGGGGGCTTTGACCCCAGCTCTTTCCTTTACGTGCAGGAGTGTGGACCCAGCCCTCCTCCATCAGACCCAGGGTCCAGGCCCAGCCCTCCTCCCTCAGACCCAGGGTCCAGGCCCAGCCCTCCTCCCTCAGACCCAGGGCTCCAGGCCCAGGCCTCCTCCCTCAGACCCAGCAGTCCAGGCCCAGCCCTCCTCCCTCAGACCCAGGGCTCCAGGCCCAGCCCTCCTCCCTCAGACCTAGGGCTCCAGGTCCAGCCTCCTCCCTCAGACCCAGGGCTCCAGGCCCCAGCCCTCCTCCCTCAGACACAGGGGTCCAGGCCCAGCCTTCCTCCCTCAGACCCAGGGCTCCAGGCCCAGGCCTCCTCCCTCAGACCCAGCAGTCCAGGCCCAGCCCTCCTCCCTCAGACCCAGGGCTCCAGGCCCAGCCCTCCTCCCTCAGACCTAGGGCTCCAGGTCCAGCCTCCTCCCTCAGACCCAGGGCTCCAGGTCCAGCCCTCCTCCCTCAGACCCAGGGCTCCAGGCCCAGCCCTCCTCCCTCAGACCCAGGGCTCCAGGCCCCAGCCCTCCTCCCTCAGACACAGGGGTCCAGGCCCAGCCTTCCTCCCTCAGACCCAGGGCTCCAGGCCCAGGCCTCCTCCCTCAGACCCAGCAGTCCAGGCCCAGCCTTCCTCCCTCAGACCCAGGGCCCCAGGCCCAGCCCTCCTCCCTCAGACCCAGGGCTCCAGGCCCCAGCCCTCCTCCCTCAGACCCAGGGCCCCAGGCCCAGCCCTCCTCCCTCAGACCCAGGGCTCCAGGCCCCAGCCCTCCTCCCTCAGACCCAGGGGTCCAGGCCCAGCCTTCCTCCCTCAGACCCAGGGCTCCAGGCCCAGGCCTCCTCCCTCAGACTCAGGGGTCCAGGCCCAGGCCTCCTCCCTCAGACTCAGGGGTCCAGGCCCAGGCCTCCTCCCTCAGACCCAGGGGTCCAGGACAGCCCTCCTCCCTCAGACCCACGGCTCCAGGCCCAGCTCTCCTCCCTCAGACACAGGGGTCCAGGCCCAGCCCTCCTCCCTCAGACCCTGGACTCCAGGCCCAGCCCTCCTCCCTCAGACCCAGGGCTCCAGGCCCAGTCCTCCTCCCTCAGACTCAGGGGTCCAGATGCCAGCCCCCTTATCCAGACATTTCTCTGTCTTACGGCTTGAGACCCTCACTGATTCTCCCTCATGAATCCACAGGAAGGGATGAGAAGAAGCCCAGAAAATTCCGCAGGCCCTGCAGTTCCTGCTATCATGGTTCGTCTCCTCTGTCCTCTCTGGGTTCTTTCTCTGTCTAGCTCTTGCCCGTTACTACAGCTCACTGTTTCCTGTCCTGCAACACACCCCAAAAGGGTCCTGCCTGAGCCCTGGAGAAAAGCCCTTAGTTCCCAGGTTCTGCTCCTGCTTCCCTCACTGGCATCCACAGCTTTTGCTTGGGTAACTAACTCCATTTCTTTGTTCTTTGTTTTTATTTTATTTTATTTTCCTAACAACGTATTTTACTTCAGTTGAGTGTACTGAGGCGGGCAGGCGAGCGTGTGCCACAGTGACATGCAGAGGTCAGAGGACTTCTGCCACGTGGGTCCTGGGGATGGGACTCAGACCGTCAGGGTTGGTGGTGAGCGCCTTTTGCCAGCCGAGCCATCACACTCATCCCTTGTTGTTGTGTTTTTGTATGTCTGTCTTGTTTGAGGGCCTTGCGTGTTCATCACAAGGTACAGCCTGAGCTACGATCCCCGGTCTTTCCATGTGCCGGTAACTATTTCGGCAGTTATTACAAAGAGCAAACATGTGTGGCAGTTAGAAAGATCCATTTAAAAATTTAATTATAGGCCGGGCGGTGGTGGCGCACGCCTTTAATCCCAGCACTCCAGAGGCAGAGGCAGATGGACTGATGTGAGTTCGAGGCCAGCCTGGTCTACAAAGCGAGTCCAGGACAGCCAAGGCTACACAAAGAAACCCTGTCTTCAAAAAAAAAATTTTTTTTTTAATTATAGAAAGAGTCAGCAGAGTTCAGCCCTGGCACCACATAAATTAGTTGTAGTGGCTCGTGCCTGTAATCCCAGCACTTGCAAGGTAGAGGCAGGAAGAGCAGAAACGCAAGATGGACCTCCAGAGCCACCATGGGCTTGTGCCTCCCCAAACCTCCAGGAGAGCAAGGGAGCAGGAAGGACTAGGGATCCTTCTGGGCTGTTCTGCACAAACTTGTTCTCATTAAAAATGCAGCACCAATGGCATCACTTATTAAACAGCCCCTGATGGGTGCATTGTTCCCTTATGCGTGGCCCACCCCCCGCACCCCCCCCCATGCTTGTGTGCACAGACAAGCAAGGGCGGGAGGCTGCAGCCAACTCTAGTGGGGGAGGGTGCTGAGGTACTGATGTTCACTGCAGGGACCGGAGGCTCTCAGTTGAGAGAGTCCATGAAAGTGACTCGGGAGGGTGAGGTCCTAATCCCGCCTCACAAACTTTGGGACCTAATGTGACTCTTCTGTCAAATGGAGACTACTTCTTTGTTTTGGGGTTGGTCTTTTGAGATGCTGTCTGTAGCCCTGGTTGGCTCTGAACTTACTATGGAGCCCAGGATAACTCTGAACTTCTGATCCTCCGGCCTCCACTTCCCTAGTGCTGGGAATGGGAGGTGCGAGCGTGCGCTTTTATCAGCATCTATGGCCCTCGACATCACGGTCAATTTTGCAAAGGGTGTGCAGGGCTGGCTCTTTCAGCCTCTAGGCTGCAGTCCTTCTCTCTGATCTTGGCTCCTGGTCAAGCACCCCTTCTCTGTGCTTTGCAGGGCCCGCCCCCGCCCCCGCCCCCACCACGCCCTCCAGGTCCCCGAGTCCTGGACCTCCCACAGCATCTGGAACGCTGGGGTCACAATCCGGAAAGCTGCCCCCATTTGCGGGTGTCCGGGGGCTGCTGTCGCGGGCCCCTGGTGAAGATGGGTGGCCGCATCAAAACGTGGCGGAAACGCTGGTTCTGCTTTGACCGACAGGCGCGCCGTCTGGCTTACTATGCCGGTAAGCTGGGAGGCCTGGCAGCTTCAAGCCCAGGGCCCTCACTTCCCTGCGGCCACTAGGACCCAGGGGTTAGGCTCCCAGCCCCGACCATACACTATGGGGTCTAGGCTAAAGCCACTCTGTCCCCGAAACCCATCTTCCAACTCTTTCCTCCCTAAGACACCCCAAAATGCCTGCGCCCTCCCGCCCCCCGCCACTCCTCGTTTCTACTCAGTAACACCGTTGACACTTTAATTCAGTTCTGGCTCCAGATGCAGTTTTCCTAAGATAGGAGACTAGATCCTCCGGACAGTGCCCAGACCTGTGCAAACACCAGAGCCCAGAGCATGCGTTCTTTCTAGAGGAATCCGGGCTGTGCCAGCTCTCCTTGATTCCTTCTCTTCGCAGGGACCCGGGACTTTGGTTCCTGGACCCACCTCCAGGCTTATGTAGTCTCTAGACCTGTGTTCCATCTAGGACAGACATCACCTCCCTCCAGCCTTGGGATTATCACCCTGGTCATAATGTCCCCCACCTCAGATGGTCTTGGAACTAGGGCCCAATGACCCCAGTGGGCACACGTTCACACACACACACACACACACACACGCACACGCACAGTCTCTAACAAGATCTGTTTCCCACCAGACAAGGAAGAGACCAAGCTCAAAGGTGTCATCTACTTCCAGGCCATTGAGGAAGTCTACCACGACCACTTACGCTGTGCCTTCAAGGTGACACCCTTGCTCAGTGCCACGCTGAGCCCCTACGGTCGGTCAAACCTCACGGCATCTCTAGGTCACCCTGGGGAAAGCCCCTCTTGCTGTACCCACGGTCCAGCACTGGAGAGTTAACTAGAGTTCCCAACTGGGGCTGCGCTCTATACTCAGTTGATAAAGAGTGTTTGCCGGGCATCACAGAGCACCCTGCTGTGACCTCACACCAGGAAGGCAGAGGCAGGAGGATCTCTGTGAGTCTGAAGCCAGCCTAGAATACATAGTGAGTTCCAGGACAGCTACATGGAGACACTGGAGAGAGAGGGTGGTGTCACATCCAGACTTAGCACATGCTTCTAACTCCAGCACTCAGGAGGCTACGGCAGGAGGACCTCAAGTTAGAGACCTGGGTTATAAGGAGACAAAATGCAAGGCCAGAAAGACATATTGGGCAACCATGCTCGTTTGGTTGTTTGAGACAGCGTTTATCTGTCTAGCTTTGGCTGGCCTGAAACTAGCTCCATATCCCAGGCTGGCCTCGAACTCACAGAGATCTGCCTGCCTCTGCCTCCTCAGTGCTGGGACTAAAGGTGTGCGTCGCCATCACTCAGCTATTTGTTTTAAAATACTTTTTTTTTTAGGCAGGGTTTCTCTGTGTAACCTTGGCTGTCCTGGACTCACTTTTGTACTGCAGGCTGGCCTCGAACTCACAGAGATCCGCCTGCCTCTGCCTCTCCGGAATGCTGGGTTAAAATACATTTTATAGATTTGTTTTGTGTCATGTGTATGAGTGTTATGCCTGCAATATATATATGTGCTTCCGCACAGAGGTCAGATGAGGTCATCGGATCCCCTGGACCTGGCTCACATGATTGTGAACACCATGTGGGTGTTGGGGATCGAACCCGAGTCTTCAAGAGCAGCAAATTCTCCCAACTGCTGATATATCTGTCCAGCCCAAATAGGGGGGTTTTAAAGCCAAACTGGAATCCCAGCTGATTTTTTTTTTTTTTAATCTCAAGTCTGAGTTTTCTCTTTAAAAGCCGGGGGAGGGGCATATTTCAGCCCCTTCCCATGAGGTTAAAAACATAATGGATAAGCCGGGCGTGGTGGCGCATGCCTTTAATCCCAGCACTCGGGAGGCAGAGGCAGGCAGATCGCTGTGAGTTCGAGGCCAGCCTGGTCTACAAAGCAAGTCCAGGACAGCCAAGGCTATACAGAAAAACCCTGTCTCGGAAAACAAAAACAAAACAAAACAAAAAACATAATGGGTATAAGTAAGGGGTTTACCCAACTCAGACTTGCCCATTTGGTGGTCAGTAAACGTACGTCCAGTTCAGAATGGTGTAATCCCAGCCCTCAGGAGGCTGAGGCAGGAGGCTTGCAAGTTAGAGGCTAGCCTGAGCTATGAAGTAAAACCCACTTTCAAAAAATGGGGCAGGGTAAAAACAAAATAATAATAATAATAGTAATAATAACAACAACAATAAAAGCCAGGCATGGTGGCGCACACCATTAATCCCAGTACTGAGGTAAAAGAGACAGGTAGATATATCTGAGTTTAAGGCCAGGCAGCAAAATCTTGTCTCCAAAAACAAAAAAGAAAGAAAAGGGAGCAGGTATGCTAGACCTGGTTTAGGAAGACACCTGTGAAAACTGACTCAACCACCCTCTCCTCCTCACTCCAGAGCCCCAGTCCCCGCCTGACCTTCTGCGTCAAGACCTATGAACGCCTTTTCTATATGGTGGCCCCCAGCCCGGAAGCCATGCGTATTTGGATTGACGTCATCGTGACTGCTGCGGACGAAAACCACGCCCCTTGAGCGGTCCCGCCCTCCGAGAAAGGATGTCCCGGCAAGCTCCGCCCCCGCGCGCAGGTTCCGGTCTTTGGGCCCCGCCCACTTCAGGAAGCTCTCGGCCCCGCCCCTTTGGCTTTCTCCTGGGTGTCTGCAGCTTCTCCAGCTCAGCTGGCCTGAGCCGCGGAGGTCTGGGCTGCAGGCGGCTTCCCGCGGCAGCATCGCCAGGCCCTGGAGGCCCTGCTTGGGGCAGGAGGAAGATTACAGGCGCGGATGGAACTATTTATTGGTGCTCCTCTGATACCGAATTAAACATGGTGGAAAAACCGGGTTTGCTGGTGTGGATTCCCGCGCTGATGTCCTGGGGCCCCTCTGCCACTAGGCACGACCCCTGAGCCAAAGGGTTTCCCTAGCAATGGAGACTTTCAGTCCCTAAGGTCATTCATTCATAGGGGGGCAGACACGTGGCTTTAGTCTTCTGTAATTTGGAGTGTTTTACTCTGTAGATTTATCTGCCTCCACGCATTTATGGCTTTGAGCAGGCTCCAGAAGTTTCTGCCCGTCCTCACTCCTGGATTCCTGCCTCCCTCTGCCCTCTTCCCTTCATAAGGTTTTAGTTCAGTGGCCTCACCTGGAAGCTCCCCTGGCCTTACCCCCACCCCCCACACTCCCACTACCCAGCCAGCTCAGGCACCTCTTTTTTGAGCTGTTCCATCCTTCCTTGTGGCCCCCTGAGGACCAGGCCAGGACTGTTCTGGTGACATCAACGTCATTCTGTGAAAGTCAGACAGAGGAGAGAGAGGCCTCTGCCACCTCCTGGGTCTTTGCTTATTTATTTGTCTAGCTATGTAGCCCATCTCCCGTTCCTAATTTGTTTTTTTGTTTTTGTTTTTTTCGAGACAGAGTCTCTCTGTGTTAGCCTTGGCTGTCCTGGGCTAGCTTTGTAGACCAGGCTGGCCTCGAACTCACAGCCATCCTCCTGCCTCTGCCTCCCGAGTGCTGGGATTAAAGGCGTGCACCACCACGCCCAGCTCCGTTCCTAATGTGTATCTTGGACCCTGTGACATGCTCCCTTTTCCAGGAAGCCCTCCCTGGTTGCCTTGGCTGAGTCACGTAGTTCTGTTTGCCCGGTGTCATCACTACTGTGTCCGTGCCAGTGGCAATGTCTTGGAACGGCATTGAACGCTTGAATCAGTTTGTGAGAAGGTGACGGTGAGGATGATAGACAGCTGAGAACCAGGCTGTCAGAAATCCCGGGCTGCTGTCTCTCTCTGTACTTTTGGTCTCATCCGGGGTGTCCTTTCAGAAGAAACTCTCGCTTGTCCCCAGGCTGAGTGAGATGCCTGTGAAGGGGCCAGCTTTAAGAAGCCTGGTGGTCAGTGTAGCCCAAAGGTCTGTTAAGAATAGGGTGCTTCAATCTGCGTGTGGTGGCGCACACCTTTAATCCCAGCACTCAGGAGGCAAAGACAGGTGGATCACTGTGAGTTCGAGGCCAGCCTGGTCTACAAAGTGGGTCCAGGACAGCCAAGGCTACATAGAGAAAACCTGTCTTGAAAAACCAACCAATCAAGCCGGGCGTGGTGGCGCACGCCTTTAATCCCAGCACTCGGGAGGCAGAGGCAGGTGGATCGCTGTGAGTTCGAGGCCAGCCTGGTCTACAAAGTGAGTCCAGGATGGCCAAGGCTACACGGAGAGACCTTGTCTCGAAAAACCAAAAAAAAAAAAAAAAAAAAAAAAAAGAAAGAAAAAAAAGAAAAACCAACCAATCAAACAAACAAAGAGACTTTACCTACCTTTAGGCTCAGTTCTTAATTTAGTTGTAGATTTGTGCTTTGAAAGTCAAGAGTGGGGGGCGGGGGGTGGCTGGAGAGATGGCCCAGAGGTGAAGAGCACTGACTGCTCTTCCAGAGGTCCGGAGTTCAGTTCTCAGCCACAACCTTCTTCTGGTCTGTAGGTGTACATGCAGGCAGAGCGCTGTATACATAAATAAATAAATAAGAAAGTCAAGAGTGGAACAATGGGGTTTAATGGATGAGATTACGTGTGGGGTCACCTCTTAGCTGACACCTCGGAAAGTGTTTCCCAAGGAGAACGGATCTGAGTTTCAGAGCCTGCCCCGATTCCGAGAGGATCAGAAGGCCATCCCAGACAAGGCCCCAGGCATGTTAGAGGCTTGTGTCAGGTGGCTGCCTCTGAAGAGGCCTCTGTGTTTATGTGGGAACCCCTCTGTGGATCTCAGTAAGCGAGAATCCCCATACTCCTCCAGTGAGTGAGGAGCTGAGTGGCTCACTGGCCTGGAAGGCACCAGCCCGGAGCTCCATCTCCATTTACCACAACAAAAATAAAAACATTGCAAGAAAACAAATGCATAAACAAACATGCAAACCAACCAGACAAATATGCAAATTGACCAAATGAGTATGCAAATAAACAAAATGAATATGCAAATAGACAAACTAAGTAGTTATGCTAGCCAACCAAACAAGCCTAGGAACAAACTCCTGTTCCTGGCTGGGGCCAGGCTCAGGTCAGCAGCCCATATCCAGACAGGCCTGAGCAAGAGCAGACTCCACACCCGGGTCCCATTCCCTCCCAAGATGCTTGCTCTTCTGGTCTGGCCAGTTGGGGTTCCTCCCATGAAACTCTCCCACACTCCTGGGGCCTGTGGGGCCTCCTAAGTCTAGTGCGCAGCAGTATCACCCTGTCTGCCACTCACAGGGACTTCTAGCTCTCCTAGGGTTTCAGACTTAATTGACAAAGGAAGTAGATGGAATTCAGAGAGGGAGATTCAGTTACCTGGAGCCACACAGCATGTTTAAAATGTTAGTCCGTCCAGTTCCAGACCTCAGTTCTTGGCTCACTGCGTTGCCCTTTTCCTTTATAATAAAAAGAACAGTTTGAGCTTGGTGGCACAGGCCTTTAATCCCAGCTCCCCGCACCCCGCCCCCCAGGCAGGCGAATCTCTGTGAGTTCGAGGCCAGCCTGGTTACATAGTGAGTACTAGCTAGGCAGGGTTATATAGTAGGACTCTGTCAAAAAAACAAAACAAAAACAAGAACAAAACCAAAGCAAAGCAAAGCAAAACAAGCCAAAAAGATACCTTGGAGCCTCAGAGAGGGCAGGACACTAACACAGGGTCACACAGCAAAGCTGTAGGGCTGGGGTCCTGAGGTGGAGGCAGTGTAGCCGGAGCCAGTTTTGAATGACATCACAAGAATCACTCACTTTCTCTCTCTTGAGTCTTCCCTGGATGACAGGTAACCCCACCTAGGTGACTGACTTGCTTGTCATTGTTGGGAACTGGGCTGTTCCCTGGGCAGGGTCTGGGGAGCAGATGCCTTTCTGAACACAGCCGCTATTTTCCTACCGGCAGCCAGCTGGCCAGCTGGGGCCTGACTGCCCCTCCACTAGGCTGTGGACTTCAGTAGCTTTCTCTCTGGGTCTCGGTTTCCCCCTCTCTGAGGAATGGCTACTGCTTTCTGCCCCTCTGAACAGGCTGCTTATAAATGCACCTGTTGGTTCTCTCTCTGTAGAAAAGTTGGTACTCGCCTCCAGCGCGGGTCCTGGGGACGGAACGCAGGTTGGTCTATACCCTCTAATCTGTCTGAATGGCCCATCACTTTGTAGCCCGGACTGGCCTTGACCCTGCAATCTTCTTGCCTTAGCTTTCTGAGTGCTGGGATTACAGCCTGAGCTATGACTTGTGGTCACAACATCCTGCCCAGGACACAACTGGAGCGGAAGACCCGGGAACTATCGATAGCCCATAAAAAATATTAGCCGGGCCGGGCCTGGTGGTGCACGCCTTTAATCCCTGCACTTGGGAGGCAGAGGCAGGTGGATCGCTGTCAGTTCGAGGCCAGCCTGGTCTACAAAGAGAGTCCAGGACAGCCAAGGCTACACAGAGAAACCCTGTCTCCGAAAACCAAAAGAAAAAAGAAGAAGAAGAAGAAGAAAGAAAGAAAGAAAGAAAAAATATTAGCCAATAATAATTGCAATCAACTAAGTTAGCAAAGCTAAGGCTTCTGTAGCACCAAGAACTGTACGAAGCTTTTCACATCATTGAACATATCCCTCCCACACCAGCCCCTGAGATAAGTCTACCATTTAGGTCTGCATTAAATAGATGAAGGATGCCAGGAGATTCCCACACACACCTGGAACCTCAGTGCTGGAGCAGACAGAGGCAGGAGGATTGCTGGGACTTGCTAGCCGCCAGCCTCACTCTAGATTCAGGGAGAGACCCTGTCTCAAAGGGACAAAATGAAGCCGGGCGTGGTGGCGCATGCCTTTAATCCCAGCACTCGGGAGGCAGAGGCAGGTGGATCTCTGTGAGTTCGAGGCCAGACAAAATGGAGAGTGACGGAGCAGAACACTGGACATCTCCTCTGACCTTCACATGGATGAGCATGGGTGTGTTCACCTGCAGACAGGTGTGTGCATGCACCCTTCCCATGTGCATACACGCATGCATGCTCACACACTCACACACACACTCAGGCACACACACGCAGGCATGTGCACACACACTCTTACAAACACTGACACACACACGAAGAGATGTGGGGATGTGACTTCATAATTGAGCCTTTGCCAACAGTGTGTGAGGTCTGGGGTTTCATAGCCAGTATTGTCAACAAACGAAACAATCTCCACACCGCAAACCAAACAAACAACAATAAAACTGACCAACCAAATAAACAAAAAGAGCAAAACTCCAGGAGAGACTCTGAGCGTGACAAGTGACATTAAAAGCCTTTGGGGACAGCTGAGCCCATGTCCCACTTCTGCCATTCCCAGCCTCTCCCAGCCCTGATTTTCTCTTCTGTAACATGGGCCTGATCTTGTCTATGCAGAACTTTTGTGGTCTGAGGACAGTCTTCAGAAGTGCCCCGCAAGAGACGGTGTCCCACAACAACAAGAGATTGTGTCTCCTCATGGGACAGGACTGATGAGGACATGCAAACTACTGTTTGGAATAGTCTCTGGCAGGAAGCAAATACTCAATTCTTGGGTATTATTGTTATTGGGGTTGTGACTATTATTAGTGTTCATGAACAGAATTTAGAACAAGAAAGATCAGAAAAAGGACTTAGAAGAGCCACGCCCCCAACCTTTCACTGGGGGATTCTAGGCAGGGGCTCTATCACAGAGCCACGCCCCCAGCCCCTCACTGGGGGATTCTAGGCAGGGGCTCTACCACTGAGCCACACCCCAGCCCCTCACTGGGGGATTCTAGGCAGGGGCTCTACCTCTGAGCCACACCCCCAGCCCCTCACTGGGGGATTCTAGGCAGGGGCTCTACCACTGAGCCACATCTCAGCTTCTCACTGGATTCTAGGCGAGCACTGTACTGCTGATCTAAGTGAAATCGAGCCACACCTTTCTTCAGGCTTCCCTCCCATTTGATTCATCAGTAATCCCTGCTAATTCTTCCTCTTTAAAAAAAAATGTTTTGGCCACTCCTTTTTTTTTTTTTTTTTTAAATCTCCAGTGTCTCATGTAGCTCAGGCTGACCTAGAACTTGCTATATAGATGATGAACTCTGTATTTACCAAGTGCTGGGGTTCCAGGCTGGATCACCCCTCCTGGCTGGAGAGACCCTTGTAAAGATATGGGCTCCTGTGTGGTGGTTTGAGGGGGCGGTGGCAGTTCCAGGAAGTTGGGGTTTGGCTTCTACACTGGATCATTGTCACAGAACAAGGGCAGCATTAGGGTCACAGCGTGGTTGGTGCCATGACCTTGTTTGCTCCTGTGTTCAGGTAGTCTGGGGGGCGGGGGGGCGGTCTTGCTTTTGCCTAGAGCTCTTGTGGTCACATGTGACCCTGGCCTAGCTCTGGGTTCTGTGACATGTCCAATACACCTCATGGCTCCTATGTTAATAAGATAACTCCCCCACAGTTACTGGCTGGCTCTTTTCTCCTCTTCTTCCCTCTCTTTGGCCCACCCCCTCCACAGGCTCTCATGTAGCACAGGCTAGCCCTCACATTCCCTACGTAACTGAGAGCAAGCCTCAGCTCCTCCTGCCTCCATCTCCATTGCACACAGTTTTTGCAACTCTGGGAGGCAAATGACCAAACTTTGTTTTTTGGTTTTTTTTTTTTTTTTTTTTCTCTTTTTTCATCTGGAAAACTGCCTAGCTGCTCCAGTCTTCTGTGTCCATTGTCACACAGTGGTGGCACACACCTTTAATCCCAGCACTAGGGAAGCAGAGGCAGGCGGATCGCTGTGAGTTCGAGGCCAGCTCGGTCTACAAAGCGAGTCCAGGACAGCCAAGGTTACACAGAGAAACCTTGTCTCAAAAAAAACCAAAATAAATAAAATAAAACAAAACAAAATAGGTTTTCCTATGTATCCCAGGCTGTTCAAACCCAATGCAATCTTACTGTCTCAGCTTCCTGAGTCTGGGATTTTAAAGCATGGATTATTCCTCTCTCTCTCTCTCTCTCTCCTTCTTTTTTTCTCTCTCTTTGTCTTTCTCTCTCTTCCTCCCCCCCCATCTCGCCCCCTCCCCAACTCCTCTTTCTATGAAGCTGAGACTGACCCAGGTCAAACGTATGTTCCCACCTCAAGCTCTCAAGTGCTAAGATTGTGGGATTGTGCCACCCGCCCCAGGCTCAGCCTTCTGGTGTTTCTGTTGAAGTATCACGACTTCCAGTGAAGTGACTCGATATACAGCTCAGCAGGTCAGTACCCATCACACACAAGGCCATCTTTCCTAAGCACAGATGGAAGAGGCATCTTCTGGGGCTAGACTCACTCACGGGGGATTCCCCATTCATTTTCCTCTTGCTGTGGGTTAGTTTAGTCTGTCCCAGAACTCCATCTGAGCAAAATTAAAAAACGTGTTGTCCTATTTATGGCTTCTTGGAGTCACACAGTTTTAAAGATCTGTCTGTGTAGCTGTGTATACCGTCCATTGAACTGTTCCACTGCTGGGCAATACTGCGTTGGATGAAGGCACTACCCTTGGTTTTTCTTTTTGTTTCATCTTTTTTTTTCCCTAGGAGGGAAGGATTATATTGAGGATGGAATGTCAGGTCACTGCTCTACCACAAAGTATTAAGCACTATCTCAGCCCCTCACTGGGAGATTCTAGGCAGGGGCTCTACCACTGATCCACACCCCAGCCCCTCACTGGGGGATTCTAGGCAGGGGCTCTACCACTGAGCCATGCCCCCAGCCCCTCACTGGGGGATTCTAGGCAGGGGCTCTACCACTGATCCACGCCCCCAGCCCTTCACTGGGAGATTCTAGGCAGGGGCTCTACCACTGATCCACACCCCAGCCCCTCACTGGGGGATTCTAGGCAGGGGCTCTACCACTGAGCCATGCCCCCAGCCCCTCACTGGGGGATTCTAGGCAGGGGCTCTACCACTGAGCCATGCCCCCAGCCCCTCACTGGGGGATTCTAGGCAGGGGCTCTACCACTGAGCCACACCCCCAGCCCCTCACTGGGGGATTCTAGGCAGAGGCTCTACCACTGAGCCACACCCCAGCCCCTCACTGGGGAATTCTAGGCAAGGGCTCTACCACTGAACCACACCCCCAACCCCTCACTGATAGACTTAGGTATTCTACTGCTGACCCATTATCCTCGCTCTCCAATTACCCTTTTTTTTTTAATTAAAGGACTTACTACAGTGCCTAGCACACTCGATAGGTGTTCAAGAATTGTTTTTCAATTTTCAATCACTCTTTGAGACTTTCATCTATGTATGCAATGTATTTTATTCTATATACCTTCTTAGTAATTTCTTGATATTGATATTATTTTTCAGCATTAGCCATATGAAAGTCATACTGCTATCTAAATTCCAACGCCGCTTGCAGCTCTTTATACCTCTTCCTCTATAGTCTCAGTCTCTTGGAAGTGATAATCGAGTTGTTTGTTTTGGCTTTCCGAGATAGGATCTCACTCTGTAGTCCAACCAGACCTGGGACCTCACCATGTCTCAAACTCATGGCAATCCTCCTGCCTCAGCTCCCTGACTGCTGTGATTACAGGCACGAGTCACCACACCTGACTTGTATGTAAATAAGTTTTCCCAGTTATTTAATTAATATCTATATCTGCCATCAGACTGAGAGCCGTCTAGACAGACAGTGGTTCGGCCTCAGTGTCCTCAGGCCCCAGGTCCAGGCAGGCAGGCACACCACACAAACTCAGGACCAGAGCACTTCCTGAATGCCCCTGTCTCTCTTTGAGCCCTGGTACTCTCTCTACCTCCAAAACCCACACAAACGTCATCCAGAGGGCTGGAGGGAAACCTCTACTCCCGCCCTTTCCCTCCTTGGCAAGGGCACAAGGCAGAGGCCGCTCTCCTTGTGGGTGACGCACCTAGAGGCAGGCCCGCCCCACAGCGGACGCTGAGTTGGCCTGGTTGGGCAAGGCCAGGGTTGCCCCAGGGTAGGTTACTCATCTGCGGCTCAGGTAAGAGGGCCCGGGTTGGAAGGTGGCACACCCAGGGGGGAACGCGGAGAGAGCAGGACACAACCATGGATGCTTCCAGGAGAGGAGATACTCGGACAGCGGTGTTGAGCACCCGATGGCTGCTGCTGCTGCTGCTCCCGCTGTTACTGCTTTGTGAAGGTGGGTGAGCTGCTAGGAGGGCAGAGTCGGGGCTCCCAAGGAAGATAATCCCACAGCCCCGTCACCGAAAGTTAAAACAGGCTCTGAGTTCTCTTATCCTGGACAGAGAAGGGCTATGAGAAAGGTTCTTAGTTGCACTGAGCAGGCAACTAAGCCAGGCGCGACCCTAATCAAGAGACGGGGGTTTAGGAGGTAGGGGTGGGGGTGGGGGTTGGGGGGGGGGGGAAGGCTTCCACCGCCGGGATCCCCTCCCTTGGGCTAATAGGCACCTGTGAAGAAAGCTCCCAAAGCAGGCGCATCATTGTGATCCGCACACTGAAACTTGCGGGAAGGCTTCTCCTACTGCTGTTTTGGGTGCACGGTGGGATCGTCTCACCCCGGGACAGAGGCCACTGCGAAAGAGTTTGTCCTTATGGGGGAGGAGAAGGCTTTAACAAAGAACACTCGGGTTCCACCTGGCCCGCACCCGCAGGAGCTCAGGCCCTGGAGTGCTACAGCTGCGTGCAGAAGGCGGATGACGGATGCTCTCCGCACAAGATGAAGACAGTCAAATGTGGCCCAGGGGTGGACGTTTGTACTGAGGCCGTGGGGGCTGTGGAGACCAGTAAGTGTCACTCAGTGGTCCCTGACCTACCCACCCTTTCCGGACTCCTGCAGTGTGGCCCCGCCTTCTTAGAGACCTTTCAGATTCCTGCCCCGCCTTTCCCTTTCAGTCTTCATTGAGACCCTGCAGCGTCGACTCGCCCTTTGTTCTTGTTTGGGTTTAGGCAGGTAGTTAGGCGGGGTATGGGGGTTGGGGTATTGGGGGGTGAGGGTTTTGGGGGGGTGCTCTGATAGCGGCAATCTGGACAGGATTGACTGGCGAGCCCAAGGCTGAGAGCGCACATCTCCCTACCCTTTTCTGTCTGTCCATCACTGAGACATCTTGAGTACTTTGCGCTCACTCCCCGCGGGAATGCTTAAACCCACCAGCACAGATGGTTATTCAGTGGGGACTGAGGTCCCTCAGCCTCCCGAGTCACTGACTTTTACCACCAGGTCGGGCTGGATCCCACGGTATTAGCTTCTCTTGTAGCTGGGATTTCAGGCTCGCATCACCATGGTTGTCTGCGGCGAGTCTCTCTGTCTCTCTGTCTGTCTGTTTGTCTGTCTGTCTGTCTGTCTGTCTCTCTCTCTGTCTGTCTCTGTCTCTGTCTCTCTCTCTCTCTCTGCTTCAGTTTTAGCCGCGTCTCTCAAAGCTGCCCTGTTTGTCAATGAGTTTGTTATCTTTGGACTGTAGTGTTTGAAGTTCTTCTTTTTGACAACCCCACCCACTTTCCCTCCCTCCTTCCCTCCCTCCCTCCCTCCCTCGCTCCCTCCCTCCCTCCCTCCCTCCACCTGTAGCTCTCTACCCAGAGATCTGCTCTCTTTGAGGTACCCACCCTCCGCCGACCCAGGCCTGGCCATCCCGGGAGTAATGTTCATTCAAAGACCCGCCCCCACGGAGGCCCTGTCTGCTCTGACCCCACCCCCTCCCCCCTCTGCAGTCCACGGGCAATTCTCTGTGGCGGTGCGGGGCTGCGGTTCCGGAATCCCCGGCAAGAACGACCGCGGGCTGGACCTTCACGGGCTCCTGGCCTTCCTCCAGCTGCAGCAGTGCGCCGAGGACCGATGCAACGCCAAACTCAACCTCACTTCGCGAGGCCTCAACCCTGCAGGTAGGTGGCCAGGGCGGGCGACAGTAGGGCTGGGGACTGAGGCTACCGCAAAGCTGTGGCAGGGCTGCCGGGGGTGGGGGGGGTGGGTGGGGTGGCAGGGTTGAAGACTGCCGACAACAACGCTGTATGCACCCCAGGTAGATACTGGGGTGGGGCTAGGAGATTGGGGACAGCAGGCCACGCCTAGGGAGCGGGCCCTGTTGAGCTGTGGTTTTCTAGACCTCTCTGCAGCCCAGGCCAGCCTGGAACTTGCTGTCTTTCTCCTCTGGCTTCCGGAGTAGAAGGGAGCACGGCTCCGAGCCGCCCTTCTGTTTTTCCGCTCACTCCTTACCTCCTGCAGGCAATGAGAGTGCGTATGAGCCCAATGGCGCAGAGTGCTACAGCTGCGTGGGACTAAGCCGCGAGAAATGCCAGGGCACCATGCCGCCGGTCGTGAACTGCTACAATGCCAGCGGCCGCGTCTACAAGGGCTGCTTCGATGGCAACGTTACCTTGACAGCAGGTGAGCCCGGCCCTCTGAAGGAGCTTGAGACCTGTCAGAGTTGTCATAGTCGTTGGTAGTAGGGGGAGCGCTTCACGAAAATGGTCACCTTCCCCTTCCTCCCCAACACACACACACACACACACACACACACACACACACACACACACACACAGAACTACTTTTGAGTTTGGTGCTTGCCTTGTCTCACAGCATCATGGGAAATGGAGTCCAGTACCCTATAGACCCCACGAGATATATAGGAGACCCAGAGGACTGTTGGGTACAGAATGCGAGACTATGGACTGAGATTTGTGTTTAAGCTCATTAAAAGCTTTTCGCCTGTGTGCCGTGGAGAATCTGGTTTGAGCCCTGAAAACTTAGGTGTCCCATTTGTTCCACAATATTAGCAGGGCAGTAGGCATGGCTCAGTGGTAGAGCCCCTGCCTAGAATCCCCCAGTGAGGGGCTAGGGGCATGGCTCAGTGATAAAGCCCCTGCCTAGAATCCCCCAGGGAGGGGCTGGGGGTGTGGCTCAGTGGTAGAGCCCTGCCTAGAATCCCCCAGGGAGGGGCTGGGGGTGTGGTTCAGTGGTAGAGCCCTGCCTAGAATCCCCCAGGGAGGGGCTGGGGGTGTGGCTCAGTGGTAGAGCCCCTGCCTAGAATCCCCCAGTGAAGGGCTCATACTCAGTCCAAGAGAGGTGAAGTTCTTCAATTCCTTCTAGTACCATGTGTTTCTCAGGCACTGTACTTCAGACTCTAAGATTAAATTTAGCAGGGAGCTGAGAGAGGCAAAAGCGATGTTCTGTTTGGGTTTTGATCACAGAAGTGTCTCTTTTAAAACCTTTGTTCCAAGATAAATCTGGAGCTGGGGGTTCTACCCTATTCCTCTCAAAGCACTTTGCTCAAATATAGTCCATTGTGACCAGATACCAGCAACACAGTGCTTTGCAGAAAGCAGGGCCAGAATTAAGATGTTCTGACTTCTGAGCGCACAGCCCTCTTTCTTACTTTGGGGTTCACTGCTCTTGTCTTGCCCCGGGACCCCTTAAGCTTTATTCAGGCTGTGCCAAACCCTTCTGTCCAGTAACCTTTCCACGTCTCCCTCTTGCAGCCAATGTGACTGTGTCCTTACCTGTCCGAGGCTGCGTCCAAGATGAAACCTGCACCCGGGATGGGGTGACAGGCCCGGGATTCACACTCAGCGGCTCCTGCTGCCACGGGTCCCGCTGTAACTCTGACCTCCGCAACAGAACTTATTTCTCCCCTCGAATCCCACCCCTAGTCCTATTGCCCCCTCCGACCACTGCAGCCCCGTCCACTCGGGTCCAGACCTCCTCCAGCACGCCTACCACAGCCACCCCAACCCCGGCCACCTCTACCATCGTGCCCACCACCCCAGCCAGCCACACTTCTCCCCGTGTAGTAGAACGTGAAGGCGCACAGGAAGAGGAGTCTCGATTGACTGGAGGCGCCGCGGGCCACCAAGACCGCAGCAATATGGGGTCGAACCCTGCAAAAGGCGGGCCCCAGATGCCCACTAACGAAGGCTCTGCGGCTCTGGGGTCTGGGTCTGCAGCTCTTCTCTTGACTGTGGTCGCTGCCCTGATGCTGTGAACTCATCCCACCTTGCTTCCCCGGCCCCTGGGTACCAACTCTTTCCGTTTCTCCCTGGACTGGACTGACCCAACCCGCATCCTCCGGGCATCCCCAGTTCCACTGCACTGGTTTGCAGCTTCCGGAAACAGCCTACTGTTGTGACTACCCAGCTCTTTGGATTCAGCGACTGCATTCCCCCTGATGGTGACCCAGAGGGGACGGAGGGAAGAGACATCTACTGGCTAAGGGAGCCCCCCCCCCCCCCGCGAGAGTCCCCGGCAAGCCAGGTTGGGTGATGATGACCAGGCAGGTGGACCACGGATTCACCCTCGGAGTGCGGCGCTTGCCTGGCATCTGTGCTGGAAATCTGGTCCCCCGTCTTCCTTAGGAGACTGTGAACGACTCCAGGGCAGAGTCTCTCGCCTCTGGCCTCTTTATCCTGTTCTGTCTGGCACAGGAAGGCATCAATAAAGATTTAGTTACTTTGTATAGTGAGTTAACTGACTCTCGTCCACCTCTTTCATCTTTCACATCAAGGTCTTCTTCTTCTTCTTCTTCTTCTTCTTCTTCTTCTTCTTCTTCTTCTTCTTCTTCCTCTTCCTCCTCCTCCTCCTCCTCCTCCTCCTCCTCCTCCTCCTCCTCCTCCTCCTCTTTTTCTTCTTGTTTGTCTGTTTCTTTTCCAAAAGGGAGGTAGGGACAGCCTATTGTTACATAGTGAGTTCCAGGACAGCAAGGTTACACAGCAAGTCCTAGTCTTTAAAAAAAAAAAAGTTGTTATCTAAGATGGACCCCTGTGGTGACAGGTGCCCACTACCATGCCTGAAGCCTTCAGTTCAACCCCCAAAGCCCACATGGTAGAAAAAAAATCGCTTGTCCTCTGAGCCCCCCTTCCTTTGTGTGCCATAGCCTGTGTGACACCCTCTTCCAAGAAACTAACTAACTAAATACATGTTATAAGGAAATTAAACATGTACAGGAGGGAAGGTAGGATCTGTAAGATTTGAAAGATCAGATAGGCCACGTATTTATTTAATCAACCTATTTTATTTTGTTGAAATTGGGTTCAGCAGATAGCCCTGGCTGGCCTGGACTTGTAGTATAAAATAACACTAATTCATAGCAAACTCTTGGTAATTCTCCTGTCTCAGCCTCCTGAGGGAAGGAAATGGAGATGTGCCCATGTGTGGACAGTCTGCAGGAGACTGCTTTCTCCTTCCACCAGTTGGTCTCCCCGGGGATTGAACTCAGGTCGTCAGGCTTGGTGGCAAGCACCTTTAGCAGCTGAGCCATCTCTGCGGCCCATCAATACATTTTGTTTTAACATAGTGCTCGGCAGAATGTGACTTTGAAGGAGAGCCTCTGATTCTAGGGGCTGGAGATGCAAGTTTGCCAAGCTTCTGCTAGACCCTGGGTTCAGACCCCAGCCAGTCCTGAGATATAAACCATAGCCCTTGACTTTACATTATTTATTTATTTATTTATTTATTTATTTATTTATTTTTGGTGCTAGAGAATTAAGCCCAGAGCCTATGGTATGTCAGGCAGACAGTTCATCACTGGCTACCCCCACACTCCTTATAGTGTTAGAGGTTAGGATGCTTAAATGTACAGAGGTTGAGGTAGGATGTGTAGTGGATATGAACATGTTTTTGTTTTATTGTTTTTTTTTTTGTTGTTGTTGTTTGCTTTTTGTTTTTTGAGACAGAGTTTCTCTGTGTAGCCTTGGCTGTCCTGGACTAGCTTTGTGGACCAGGCTGGCCTCGAACTCACAGCCATCTGCCTGCCTCTGCCTCTGCCTCTGCCTCCTTAGTATGTTTTTGTTTTGATCCCAAGCGTGGGATGGGGAACAGACTCGTGAGAGAGCAGGTGATGTTTATCCACTAGAAGACGAACCACCTCATGCGGGGGCTTGGTTTTTGCCGGCTGAAACACATCCCTGTACAGACTCTGAGAAGAGGTGCACATCCCCAGAATGCTCCTGGGCTCCAGGTTCTGGCTGCTGTTCCAGGTTCCAGCAGCAACTTTGGTTGAATTGCTGGTCTGCCGACTATGCCAGGGGAATCGCTCCCAGGAACTGAGTCTAAAAAAGTCTACTTCTCCTGTTCCCAGTAACCTCTTTTCTCTCCTAGCTATGGTAGGTGGGTTGGAAGGCAGGTTATAAGTATCACAGAACCTCAAATAAAGTAGGTTTGGAAAAGATCGAAGCCTACAAACATGGCTTGGGTTGGTAGCCTGAGATGCATCGTGAGTTCTAGACCAGTGTGGATCACATAACGAAACAGTGTCTAACCCCGCGGTTCCCAACCTTCCAACCACTCCGACCCTTTAATATAGTTCCTCATGTTGTGGTGCCCCCTCTGCCCCCACTTCCCCCAAATATAAGATTTTTTTCATTGCTACTTCACAACTGTAATTTTGCTGCTCTTATGAGTCGTAATATAAATATCTGATAGGCAGGAGATCTGACATGTGACACACCTCCTTCCCCGTGAAAAGGTCATTTGACCTTCAAAGGGGTCACGACTCACAGGTTGAGAATTGCTGTTCAAAACAAAGACCTTCAATTTCCAATTATATCGCCTGAATTCAAATCCTGCCCTGCCAGGGAGATGGAGATAAATCATTATCATATATATAAATAAATAAATATATATATATATATATGTGTGTGTGTGTGTGTGTGTGTGTGTGTATACATATACACACATATTTATAAATATTTATTTATTATATTATATATAATATTATACTATAATCAATAAATATATATTTTTAAATTTATATTTTGATATTGAAAAAGAGTCTCACTGTGTATACTGGCTGGCCTGAATTTGCTTTGCAGACTAGGCTGGCCTCGAATTCTTTTTTTTTTTTTTTTTTTTTTTTTGAGAGAGGGTTTCTCTGGCTGTCCTGGACTCACTTTGTAGACCAGGCTGGCCTCGAACTCACAGAGATCCGCCTGCCTCTGCCTCCAGAGTGCTGGGGTTAAAGGCGTGCGCCACGCCTGGCTAGCCTCGAACTCTTGAGACAGAATTTTACTGTGTACCTTCTACTAGCCTTGGACTCAGTCTCCAAAGTGTCCCCAACTTCAGCTTGTTCGTTTTTAAAAGAGGTGATCTACAGAGCAAGGAAATGGGGTTAGACGTGCTTGCATGAAGATCCCAATTTGGTCTCAGAACCTATGAGAAAGGGCTGGGTGTGGCGATCCACAGTTGTAATCCCAGCTCTAAGGACTACTCCTTAGATGAAGGACAGAGGACTCCTGGGTGGAGCCAGCCAGTCAGCAGGGAGTTCTCAGTTAATGACAGACCTTGTCTCCAAAAGGAAGGTTTTGGGGTCTGGAGAGATGGCCCAGAGGCTAAGAGCACTTGCTGCTCTTGCCAAGGACCGGGTTGAACAGCATACAACGTTCAGAAACACCAGCTCTAGGGGGATCTGATGCCCTCTTCTGGCCACCATAGGTACTGCACACATGTGACACGTGCACAGGTAAGTTCAGGTAAAACACTAAATGCACATAAAAAATAAAATAAAAATAACGGTGGACAGTGACAGAGGAAGGCAGGTGAGAGAGAATGTGTGTGCACTCACAAACAGACCTACAACCAGAGAGAAGATTAGGGAACAGTGAAAGAGGTACAGGGAAGGCGGGTGCTGAGGGACCCTCTTGGAGAGGATCCCTATGACCAAATCTAGGGCAAACAACCATAGCAAAGATCCTAAGCCACCAAATAAACAAGAATCCATATGGGGGGAAAAAAAATAACAACCCATGGGTTTGTATTAAAAGAGACAAGAGTCCATATTGGGAAATACAAGCCAACATTAATAAAAAATAAATAAGTTGGGCGTCAAAGTTTGTGTCGATCTAGGTAGATCTGAGGAGAAGGAATTGCAGTTGAGGTGTGGCCTCCATCGGATTGTTCTGTAAGCATGTCTGCCGGATACGTTCGTGACTGCCGATGGATTTGGGAGGGGGGCAGCCCACCGTGGGCAGCAGCAGCCCTAGGCAGGTGGGCCTGGGCTGTCGAAGACGGGCAAGCCATGGCAAGCAAAAGCCAGTGAGCAACACTCCTCCGTGGTCTCTCTTCAGGTGTCTCTTCAGTTCCTGTCTCCGGGTCTCTGCCTGGACTTCCCTCGATGGTGGACTATAACGTGGAAGTATGAGGCGAATCAGCCCCTTTCCCTGTCACGTTTCTCTTGGTCAGTGTTCTGTCACAGCGATGAGGACAGTGGTGAGTGGTGCACACCCGTGAGGTGAAGGCAGGAGGATCAAGCATTCAAGGCTATGTAAGACTCTGTCTCAAAAACAAATAAATGAAATGAAATCAAAGATGGCTAGGAGGTGACATGACAGAACATCCCCCCCTTGGTTTGCAGGAAGTCTTGGCTTTGAACCCCAGTTCTTAGTTAAACTGAATGAGTTGGTTCGTGCCACTAATACACTTGGGAGGTGAAGGCAGGGGAGTCAGGAAGTTTATGGCCATCCTTGGCTACCTAGTGAATTCGAGGACAGCCTGGGCTACAATGGGATCCTAAAATAAATTTAAAAAAAAAAAAAAAAAAAAAAGAAAGTTCTTTCTTTCTTCTGGCTGTTCTTGAACTCAGTTTATAGACTAGTTCAGAGGTCTGTAGACCTCAACCTCAGAGACCCGCCTGCCTCTGCCTCCCGAGTGCTGGGATTAAAGGCGTGCGTCACCATGCCTGGCTCTTTCATCTCTTTGTTGTTTTTTGTTTTTTGGGGGGGGTTGGTTTCTCAAGACAGGGTTTCTCTGTGTAGTCTTGGCTGTCCTGACCTTGCTTTGTAGACCAGGCTGGCCTGGAACTCACAGCGATCCACCTGCCTCTGCCTCCCGAGTGCTGGGATTAAAGGCGTGCACCACCTCTCCCTGGCAGAAAGTTCTTTCTTGTGACCAAAAGCCAACTAGTGAAAATAGAACTATCCAGCCAGGCATGGGCACAGGACCTAATAGTCTCAGCTCTTGGGAGGCTGAGTCAGCAAGATTGAAAATTCAAGGACTGTGCTGCGACCCAGGGGCATGCTATATAAAAACAAAACAAAAGCCGGGCGTGGTGGCACACGCCTTTAATCCCAGCACTCGGGAGGCAGAGGCAGGCGGATCGCTGTGAGTTCGAGGCCAGCCTGGTCTACAAAGTGAGTCCAGGACAGCCAAGGCTACACAGAGAAACCCTGTCTCGAAAAAAAAACAAAAACAAAAACAAAAAAAAACCCAAAACAAAACAAGAAAGAAAAAAAAAAAAAAAACCAGCAAAGCAAGGATTTAGGTATACATGATGTGTTAAGTTTGGATCCCCAGGACTCTGGCTGTGGTGTGCCCTGTAAAAGGGGAGGTGTAGACAGGTAGATTCCCTAACCTTGCTGGCTGGTTGCCAGGTTCAGTGGGAGACCCTGTCTTAAAAGCAAAGTGGGAGGGACTGGAGAGGCAGCTCGATGTTAAGAGCACTGGCTGCTCTTCCAGAGGTCCTGAGTTCAATTCCCAGCAACCACATGGTGGCTCCCAACCATCTGTAATGGAATCTGAATCCCTCTTCTAGTGTGCATGAGGAATGAACTCTTAAACAAACAAACAAAACAAAACAAAGTGGGAGATGCCAAGATGCACACACCTTTAATCCCAGCACTCGGGGAAGCAGAGGCAGGCGGATCGCCGTGAGAGTTCGAGGCCAGCCTGGTCTCCAGAGTGAGTTCAGGACAGCCAAGGCTACACAGAGAAACCCTGATTCAAAAGCTGGGGGTTGCGGGGGATGGGGACGACTGAAGGAGGCAGTCCAAGCTCAGCACGGGCCACCATACCTGTGTATACATTCACACGCCCCCACACAGGCACCTACACCCACATGAACACAAATGTATGCAGGCATTTACACTGATTACACACACGCGCACACACACACACACACACCGTAAATGCACTGTGCTGGTGAGTTTGGGAACCGCAGTTGATGAACTGCTTTCATCAGACTGGCCTACGGCACTGTGGGACGTTTTTCTTGGCTAATGATTACCGAGGGAGGACACAGGCCACTGTGTGTAGTGCCACCCTTGGGCAGGCGGTTCTGGTTGTGTAAGGAGGAAGCTGAAGAAACCACAGAAACAAGGCAGGAAGTGGCATTCCTTCACGGTCTCGGCTTCCGGTCCTGCCTGGAGTTCCCATTGTGACGGACAGTGTGACAAGTAAACTGAAACAAATTTTCCTTCTCGAGCTGCTTGCAGCTAGTGTTTACCACAGCCACAGAAAGCGAGCTAGAACACACACAAGCACACGTCATTAAAAAAAAAAAAAAAAAAAAAAAAAAAGATCTGGCCAGGCTGGAGAGATGGCTCAGAGGTTTCAGAGGTTAAGAGCACTGCATGCTCTTCCAAAGGTCCTGAGTTCAAGTCCCAGCAACCACACAGTGGCTCACAACCATCTATAATGTGATCCGGTGCCCTCTTCTGGTGTGCAGGCACACATGCAGGCAGAGCACTGTATACATAACAAACAAATAAATCTTTTAAAAAACAAACAACAGCCGGGCGTGGTGGGCACGCCTTTAATCCCAGCACTTGGGAGGCAGAGGCAGGTGGATCGCTGTGAGTTCGAGGCCAGCCTGGTCTACAAAGTGAGTCCAGGACAGCCAAGGCTACACAGAGAAACCTTGTCTCGAAAAACCAAAAAAAAAAAAAAAAACAAAAACAAAAAAACAAAACAAAACAAAACAAAAGACAAAAAAACCAAAAAACAAAAAACAAACCAAAAACATCTGGGCAGGTGTGGGCAGTGCACGCCTTTAACCCCTGCACTCAGGAGGCAGAGGCAGGCGGATCTCTGTGAGTTCAAGGCCAGCCTGGTCTACCAAGGGAGTTCCATGACAGCCAGGGCTACACAGAGAGACCCTGTCTCAGAAACCAAACAAACAAACAAACAAGGAAACAAACAAAAAACCTTGATGGAACAGCCCTCATCAGAACAATCACTAGCTCAGTCAAAAACTACTAACAGATGCCTACAGCATAGGCAGGAAACGCCCACAGGCTCCTTTTAGGTCAACACTACATGCTTCTAAATACCACAGATGGAAATAGTGATGTAAGAGGCAAAACATGGCCAAAGCCGTCTGAACCAAGTAATCAGGAACACGCAGAGCCAGGGCACAAAAAGACATCATGTGTTGGTTTTGTTTGTTTGTTTGTTTGTTTGTTTGTTATGAGGCAGGGTTTCTCTGTGTAGCCTTGGCTGTCCTGGACTCACTTTGCAGACCAGGCTGGACTCGAACTTACAGCGATCCGCCTGCCTCTGACATCATGTGGTTTGAATGGGCAGAAGGAAACACAGAGCCTGACTGCAATCACATGGACACAGCCGACATGACCCAGCAGGGCTATAAGGATGGATAGTCGATCGCAGAGATGATCGAAAAATGATAGCAAAAATGTTGGGGGCGGGGCCAATGCCAGAGCGCATGTGCTTCACGCACACAATATTATCATAAATAAAATTCAGTTTAAAAAAAAATCTCAGCAGAGGGGCTGGATAGATGGCTCGGTGGACAGGAGCACCGGCTGCTCCCGCAGAGAACCCGGATCAATCCCAGCGCCCACACGGTGGCTCCCAATCATCCACGACTCCAGTTTCAGAGGAGCCGATGCCCTCTCTTGACTTCTGCAGGCACTAGGCATGCAAATCACTCATACGGATAAAATAAATACGCATATCTTTAAAACACCCGAGAGGGCTGGAGAGATGGCCCATGGGTTAAGAGCAGCAACCATCAATAATGAGATCTGACGCCCTCTTCTGGCGTGTAGGTGTACATGCAGGCAGAGCACTGAATGCATAACAATAAATAAACCTTTAAAAAAAAAGAACACCCAAGACCCTACACTGAATTCATTTATGTTCATGTATTCATTTCTATTGGGCATTGCATACATTTAGAAGACACACGCTGAAGTCTATATAAAGCTAAAAGAGCAAGCACTGCGTCGATCACTTTCAGGCTGTTCAGAATTAAAAAATATAATATTAGGGAACTGAAAAAGGGTATGTGATAATAACTTATTTTTAGATAGTCTTGCCATGTAGCCCAGATTGACCTTGAACTCAAGACCCTTCTGGCTCAGACTTCCAAGTTCTGAGCGATATATAAGAATTCTTTGTTTCTTTTTAAAGAAAGAGTCTCACGGAACCCAGGCTGGCTTTGAACTCACAATGTACCTAAGGGTGGCCTTGAACACCCAATCTTCTTGCTTCCACCTCCCAAGATCTGGGGATTCTGGTGTTCACGACTGTGCCCATTCTTTCTTTCAAATACTCTTTTTTGAATTTCTCCCATCACCTCCTTCCTGAACAAGTTGGAGCATGTTAAATGGCGTTTTTGGTTTTCAGTTTTTGGCATTCAGTTTCAGAATAGTACATACCTCACAATATGGGTGTGAAGATGAGATCCCGTAAAATCATATAAACCAACGCAGAGTGCGCCTGGTACCCAATCAATGTCCCCCTTATAATTTCCACACCGTCTGGCACAGGCTCCACACATCAGTTCTTGTAGTTTTCATGGCTGTCCTAGAACTCGCTATGTGGATCTGGCCGGCCTTGAACTCACAGAGATCTGCCTGCCTCTGCCTCCCCAAGTGCTGGGAATAAAGGCCTGAGCACCATGGCTAGCATTGCTCCTAATTAAAAAAAAAAAAATTTTTTTTTTTTTCGGGCTGGGGAGATGGCTCAGAGGTTAAGAGCACTAACTGCTCTTCCAGAGGTCCTGAGTTCAATTCCCAGCAACAGCATGGTGGCTCACAACCACCTATAATGAGATCTGATGCCCTCTTCTGGTCTGCAGGGGTACAAGCAGGCAGAGCACTGTATACATAATAAATAAATAATAAAATAAATTATTTTTATTTGTGCATATGTATATGTGCATCAGAGCTCCCTGGAGCTGGAATTACTGATGGTTGCAAGCCACTCAATGTGGATGTTGGGACCTGAACTCAGATCCTCTCGAGGGTAATGTGTTCTCTTAAACACTGATCCATGTATCCAACCATTCCTTTTGGTTTTTTTTTTTTTTTTTTTTTTTTTTTTGGTTACTTTGGACATTTCCTTGGTCCTCACAGCCAGGTTATTTTTTTTTTTTCCTAGACCCCACCCGCGTAGGCCCTATCATTAAGATAAATTCAGTTGTCAGTGAACTATAATCTTAATTGCCTTGATGAATGGCAGCGTAAACTTCCCGATGGGCAGGGCGGGGAGTTGCGTTTGTGCTGGAATCCGTGTCCATCCTAGGCTTGCATTAGATCAGGAGCGAGCTGGGCAAGCAGTTTACATCCTGTTTTTTATTGCCTGGGTGAACTGGGCAGGTGACTTCGCTTCTGGGTGCCCACTGTCTCCTTCTCTGTGCAGTCACATGGGGCAAATGTGAGTGAGCCTGAGTGTGCTTGTTCTGCAGCAGAGGAGTGTGGGCAGCAACTGCAGGTTCTAGCCTCTAAATTCTGTTTTCTCTGCTTATATCTCCCAGGGAACACACTCATTGCCTGCCCCTCAAACACAGGGAAGGAAGATTTGGCTGTTAAGCTAGTGAGTTAGACATTTCCAGGGTAGGATGTAGCTCAGTTGGCAGAGTACTTGCCTAGAGTGTGGGCTGAGGATATAGGTTAGTGTTATAGCACCTTCCCCCAGTGAGGGGCTGGGGGCGTGGCTCAGTGGCAGAGCCCCTGCCTAGAATCCCCCAGTGAGGGGCTGGGGGCGTGGCTCAGTGGTAGAGCCCCTGCCTAGAATCCCCCAGTAAGGAGCTGAAGGTGTGGCTCAGTGGTAGAGCCCCTGCCTAGAATCCCCCAGTGAGGGGCTGGGGGCGTGGCTCAGTGGTAGAGCCCCTGCCTAGAATCCCCCAGGGAGGGGCTGGGGGTGTGGCTCAGTGGTAGAGCCCCTGCCTAGAATCCCCCAGTGAGGGGCTGGGGGTGTGGCTCAGTGGTAGAGCCCCTGCCTAGAATCCCCCAGTGAGGGGCTGGGGCGTGGCTCAGTGGTAGAGCCCCTGCCCAGCCAATTATCTAAAAAAAAAAAAAAATGCATGAATGTTTATGCACACTATTCTGGAATTTTTGAGATTGAGGCTGGAAGATTGCCAGGAGGTCAAGGCCCTAACTCGGTAAGGTGGTCAAGAGTTGTTTGAAGTCACACAAAAAAGGGCTGACATTATCTCTTCCCTTGTGTTTTTCCCAAGCTTTGAGCATCGAGGCCCAGGCATGAGGAACAGATTTCAACAGCAGGTAGGGATTACTAGGGACAAGGCAGGTGTGACAAGGGACAGGGTGGCTCTCCTTAAACTGGCCTTGCTGGTTCTCTTCTTCCCAGTGTGTGAGTTTAATGAAGGGTTTGTTTAATTTTAATTGTGTAAGCAATTCATGAATATCTTCTTGCTATAAAAATTAAACACACACAAACACATGGAGACATGTGCACATGTACACATACATGCATATGCGTGCACACACACACACACACACACACACACACACACACACACACACACTCGCACATGAGCCCTTTGATGACTGGGCTGTCAACCAGTTGCGTTGGCAGGGAAGTTGGAATGTGGCTGCAAAGCATTTTTTTGTTTTTTTTTTTTTTTAGATTTAAAACTTTTAAAAAAGATTTTTAAATTTTATTTTATGTGTATGAGTGTTTTACCTAGCACTGAGACATCTCTATAACCCACACATATCTTTTGGGTTTTTTTCTCTCTCTCTATTTCTTTCTTTTCTTTTTTCTTTCTTTCTTTCTTTTTTTTTTTTTTTTTTTTTTGAGACACAGTTTCAGTGTGTAACCCTGCCTGTCCTGGAGGAACTTGCTTTGTAGACCAGGCTGGCCTCAAACTCACAGAGATTCCCCCTGCCTGTGCCTCCCAAGTGCTGGGATTACACATGTGCCTCACCATTGCCCACCCACGTATCTTTCAAAATGATGACTGCATGCCACTTATTAAAAAATTTTAGTGTGTGTGCATGCACATGCGTGCAGAATGTGTGTGCAGGGGGGTGCACGTGCCATGGCAAGTGTGTGGAGGTGAGAGGACAGTTTTTTTTGTTTTTTGTTTTTTGTAGCCTTGGCTGTCCTGGACTCACTTTGTAGACCAGGCTGGCCTCAAACTCACAGCAATCTGCCTGCCTCTGCCTCCCCAGTGCTGGGATTAAAGGCGTGCGCCACCACGCCTGGTGAGAGGACAGTTTTATGGAGTTGTTTTTTCTCTCTTTCCACCTTTATGTAGGTTTCAGGGATTGAACTCAGGTCGGTAGGCTTGAGGGCGAGCGCCTTGTCCCCTGCTCAACCATGTAGCCAGCCCTGCCTGTAACTTCTTACCCGTGGCGAGGGATTTTTCGTGCAGGCCTTGACTGACACATATGGATGGTGTGAGGCTGGACCCAGGAGGTAAGGGGGGTGATGTGTGAACCCCGCCCCAGGCAGCCAAGCTTGGTTAGCAAGCCCCAGGTCCCAGTGTGAGACCACAGCGCAAGAGTAATGTGGGGCTGGATGTGAGGACTCGTACCAACTCTCAGAAGTCAGAGGCAGGTGCATCGTTGTGAGTTCCAGGCCAGCCTGGTCTACGTGGTGAGTTGAGTTCCAGGCCGACTTATTTCTATTATGCAGTTGTCTGTCTGTGTGTGGCTATGGGTAGGTGAGTGGAGGTGACCTCAGATGACAGAGGTGTTGGGTCACCTGGAGCTTGAGTTAAACACAGCTGTGAGTCTGATGTGGGTGCGCTGGGAACTAATATGGCTCCAATAGCCCCCAGTGCTGTTTTCGAGACAGGGCTTCCCTGTGTAGCCTTGGCTGCCCTAGACTTGCTTTGTAGACCAGGCTGGCCTCAAACTCACAGCGATCTGCCTGCCTCTGCCTCCCGAGTGTTGGGATGAAAGGTGTGCGCCACCATGCCCGGCACATTGCTGTTTTTGTTTTGTTTTGTTTTGTTTTTAGCAAAGGTAATAAGCAGAAAAGTTTGCTATCATTGATTCAATGATGTCTGTACAAATGCCTTTATGGGTCTAGAATACACTAACAGATATTCTCAGGGCGTTGGATGCTGGGATTTTTAGCTTCACCGAAGGACAGTCTGAAAGAGTCCACAAATCCGCAGTCCACAGGCCTCCCTGGAGGAGGACTGCCACCTCCCTGGTGTTCTGGGGTGAGGGAGACAGCACCTCTGTCTCCCAGTGCCACCCACACTTTGTGGCTCAGGAGCTGCTGCGTGGGGTGGGGGGAGTTCATGAGAAATTGCATCTGTCCAGTGATGCCTACAGGGGCAGGCGGCTCTCGCCAGGCCCTGGATCACTAACCACATAGATACAGCCGGTTAGAGTGCAGATATAAAGTGTGGTCCCCAAGACCCTCCAGTAGTGCAACAGTGTTCAGAGGCGACTGGGTCACGAGGGTCGAGGGTACTGATCTTACCCATGGACCAATCAATGCAGCGATGAGTTTAGGAAAGTTTTGGGCCAGGTGGTAGTGGCGCACGTCTTTAGTCCCAGCACTCGGGAGGCAGAGGCAGGCGGATTGCTGTGAGTTCAAGGCCAGCCTGGTCTACAAAGTGAGTTCAAGACAGCCAAGGCTACACAGAGAAACCCTATCTCGAAAAACCAAACCAAACCAAACCAAAAACAAACAAACAAACAAAAAACCAAAAGAAAAAGAAAAAGAAAGAAAGAGAGGAAAGAAAATTCAGTTCAGGTATCTTTCTCATCAGACAACTGGGCCCCTCCAGTGGAACGTCCCCATGGTTGTCACTGTCTAGGGGGGTAAACCCATCTCTGCCATTGTGTCTCCTGGTCTGCATTAAACAGCTCAGGGCTGGACACAGAGCGTTTCCCGAAGTGTCTGCGGAGCGAGTGATGATCGAACCCAGATGCCTCCCTGCTCACCACTGTTCACCAAGCCCCTGGTGAGAAGCGAGCTATGGTGCTTTTTTTTTCCTTTTTTTTTTTTTTTTCTGAGTGACTTTCTTCAGAGACCTGACAGCTAGGTCATCTTGTCCTACGTAGCTGTGACCTATGGAAAGTACCAGAGAAAACCCCCAGTTCCCTTGGTCATCTAGCTAACTCAGCCCAAATTCGGCTTTCACAACTTTATTTTAAAATTTAAAAAGCCGGGTGTGGTGGCGCAGGCCTTTAATCCCAGCACTCGGGAGGCAGAGGCAGGTGGATTGCTGTGAATTTGAGGCCAGCCTGGTCTACAAAGTGAGTCTAGGACAGCCAAGGCTACACAGAGAGACCCTGTCTCGAAAAACAAAACAAAAACAAAAACAAAAAAAAATGTGTGTACTAACATTGGGTGGCAATTGTAGCCAGACTGTCTCAACCCGCCAGCTGCCCAAGTAATGACACAGACACGTTTTATTAATATGAAAGCTTGGCCTTAACTCGCTCCCAACTACCTTGTATAACTTAAATTAACCCATTTATACTAATCTCCGTTCTGCCGTCTGGCTCCTTACCTTCCCTCAGTACCAGCACCTGTTTCTCCCTCTGGCAAAGCCCCTCTCCTTTCCCCGCCCCCATGCCTATCTCTGCCCGGAAGTCCCGCCTATCCTCACCTATTAACCATTCAACTCTTTATTAAACCAAGCAGAAGGCGTAGGAGATGTTTACAAAACACCCTGACGGGTCATGTTCCACAAAAATAACAAAGTCTGGCCTGTTGTCCGCTCTCTGCGGGTACAGAAATCAGCATTTGAATAATAGAGAGACAAACTTTATACCCCTCTCGAGAGATTATCCCAATGCGTGCCTATGTGAGTTTATGTGCACCGTGTGAGTGTAGGGAGCCAAACAACCCAGGGGATGACATCAAATCACTCAGAGCTGGAGTTACACACGGTAACTAGGAGTCATGAAGTGGGTGCTGGGAATCGAACCCAGGTTCTCCGCAGGAGCAGCTATGGCTCTTAGCTACGAAAGCACTTATTTTTATTTTCCCATCTTCCCAAACTTAAAAAACAAAACAAAAACCTTTTTATTATAATTTATTCAGGAGCTGGGCGTGGTGGCGCATGCCTTTAATCCCAGCACTCGGGAGGCAGAGGCACGCGGGATCACTGTGAGTTCGAGGCCAGTTTGGTCTACAAAGTGAGTCCAGGACAGCCAAGGCTACACAGAGAAACCCTGTCTCGAAAAAATAAAATAAAATAAATAAATAAATAATTTATTCAGATTACACCTCTATGAGCCGGGCATGGTGGCACACGCCTTTAATCCCAGCACTCAGGAGGCAGAGGCAGGCGGATCGCTGTGAGTTCAAGGCCAGCCTGGACTACAAAGTGGTCCAGGACAGCCAGGCTACACAGAGAGACCTGTCTCGAAAAACCAAAAAAAAAAAAACAAAACAAAACAAAACAAAACAAAAAAAACCCCAAAACAAACAAACAAAACAAAACACAAACAGATTACACCTCTATTTCCCAAACGTTTTAGAAATTATTTTTATTGGGCTGGAGACACAGCTCCATGGTTAAGAGCACTGACTGCGCTTCCAGAGGTCCTGAGTTCAAGTCCCAGCAACCACATGGCGGCTCACAACCATCTATAATGAGATCTGATGCCCTCTTCTGGCATGGAGGTGTACATGCAGGTAGAGCACTGTATACATAATAATAAATAACATTTTTAAAAATTGTTTTTATTTTATTTTAGAATTATGTGTCTCTGTGTATGGCAAGGATAACTCCGGAGGCCGGGGACACTGGATTTCACTGGAAATGGAGTTACCGGTGATTGTGAGCCGCCCGAGGTGGCTGCTGGGAACTGAATTCACATCCTCTGCGAGAACAGTGTGTGCTCTTGTCCCCTGAGCCGTCTCTACAGCCCTCTTTATTTCTTACGCAGCTACACTCTTCACCTTCCCTTCTCTTGGCTCTCTTGGGAGAGGGGTCCGTGCACGCTGCAATGGCTTTTCCTCCTTTTCTTGCCCTTTCTTTCTACTTTTCCTCCCCGCCCCCCCGCGCTCCCCAACCTCCTACCCCACACTGTGCTCCACCCCTTTTCCCCCCACAGGGTCTTGCTATATAGCTATATAACTCATCTTGGCTTTACTTGTAATGCAGCCCAGGCTACCCTGGAATCCAAAGCATCTCTCCACCTCAGCCTTCCAACTGCTGAGGTTATAAGGTGTGTGTCAGCATGCTTGTCATGTAGCCCAGGCTGGCCTCACAGGTATCTGGAAATTCTCCTGGCCTCTACCTCCCAGGTACTGAAATAACTTCATGTGTCATAGTTCTGGGCTTACGAGGTACTAAGGATGGAACATAGGGCTTTAGGTATGCTAAAGAGCATTCTACCACTGAGCCACGCCTCCAGCCCGTCACTGGGGGATTCTAGGCAGGGGCTCTACCACTGAGCCACACCCCCAGCCCCTCATTGGGGGATTCTAGGCAGGGGCTCTACCACTGAGCCACGCCCCCAGCCCCTCAATGTGAGATTCCAGGCAGGGGCTCTACCACTGAGCCACGCCCCCAGCCCCTCAATGTGAGATTCCAGGCAGGGGCTCTACCACTGAGCCACGCCCCCAGCCCCTTACTGGGAAATTCTAGGCAGAGGCTCTACCACTGAGCCACACCTCCAGCCCCGCACTGGGGGATTCTAGGCAGGGGCTCTACCACTGAGCCACACCCGCAGCCCCTCACTGGGAGATTCTAGGCAGGGGCTCTACCACTGAGCCACGCCCCCAGCCCCGCACTGGGGGATTCAAGGGCTCTACCACTGAGCCACGCCCCCAGCCCCTGGGGGATTCTAGGCAGGGGCTCTACCACTGAGCCACGCCCCCAGCCCCGCACTGGGGGATTCAAGGGCTCTACCACTGAGCCATGCCACCAGCTCCTCACTGGGGGATTCTAGGCAGAGGCTCTACCACGGAGCCACGCCACCAGTCCCTCACCAAGTCTTTCTAAAATTCGTTTGACCTTGGCGTTTGTTTCCTGCTGAGCGTCCTAAGCAGGTAGCTGGTCCTGATACCAGCTGTCACTTGTGTCTGTCCCAAATCCTTTGTAGCTTATTCATTAGCCTGACAACCTGTAGAGGCAGAGGCCTGGCGAGGTTATGAAACCAACTCTAATTTTCAGAATGAAAAAAAAATGGCCCACCCAGAATTTGAATCCCGTGGGCGTTTTAACTGTTAATAATAGTTGTTGAGCAAGCAGGGGTTTGTGTAGGGTCTTTAAACAGGGCGGTCCGGATTGCGTCTGACACTGCCCTCTGGTGGACATTAGGAGTAATGCGGGTCGAGAGTGTCCATCCAGCTCTGCCTTGGGCTGAATCCAGAGGCCACCACCTGCAAATAGAGACTGTGCCCCACTTCGCAGGGCGTCCTTTTGCAGGAGTTGTTGGACTTGGAGCAAGGCCTCATGGGAAAAGTAGCACATGCTGAGCCCTGAGGTGAGGTGGGGGAAGGGTGGCCACCATTTGACAAAGAGCCTTAGGACTTTGTCCTGTAGCCTTGGTTGGAACAAATAAACTTCAAAGATAAAAACCGAGGGTTAGGATGAATTTAAAAACAACCAGCCAGGTGTGAAGTGGAACGTGACTGTAATCTGAGCGCCCCAAAGCTGAGGTAGAAGGTAATGTGAAGTCAGGGTCATCCTGGGCTACATTTGGAGACACTATCTCAAACAAAACAAAACAACAAACAAGGGCTAGCCTGTGGCTCAGGTGCACATAACCTGATATGTTCAAGGCTAAACTTGATCTCTGGCACCACAAAAATAGCTTCCTTTTGTTTATTCTGATATAGTGTCTCCTTGTGTAGCCCAGGCTGGCCTGGAACTCACTCGGTAGACCAGGCTAGCCTCAAACTCATGGAGATACACTTGCCTCTATCTTCTGAGTGCTGTGAGACTCTGTTTCTTTTTCTCTTTTTTTTTTTTTTTTTTTGGTTTTTCGAGTCAGGGTTTCTCTGTGTAGCCTTGGCCATCCTGGACTCACTTTGTAGACCAGGCTGGCCTCGAACTCACAGTGATCCGCCTGCCTCTGCCTCCCGAGTGCTGGGATTAAAGGCGTGCGCCACCACGCCCGGCGAGACTCTGTTTCTTATGCAGAGATGTCATAGCCAGTTTCTATGGGGACAGTGCCCCCTTTTCCATCCAGCTTTCTCTCCTCAGTGTGACTTCCCCTCTGAGTGGGCGCCATGACACCTCTCAAACCAGCATCTCCGCCCTCACTCTGCTCCGGCCTCCTCAGATCATGCATTTCTATGCAATGCCAAGCTCGGGAGCACTTTGTTTTCTGTGAGGGTGGAAATTTAGCATTTTTCTTGTTTGTAATGACAGAACATTCTTGTTGACCTTAAATAATGAGAGGTGGGTGGAGGATGGGAGAGTGGGGAGGGAGACTTTTTCTTTTAAGAAACTGTATTCAAATCCCAGCACTCGGGAGGCAGAGGCAGGCAGATCTCTGTGAGTCTGAGGCCAGCCTGGTCTACAAAGTGAGTTCCAGGACAGCCAAGGCTACATAAGCCTCACAAAGCCCCACACCCCTAAAAAAGCAACCAAACAAACATTAAGTTGGACACAGTAGTGCACAACTTTAATCCCAGACAGAGGCAGGAGGATGCCTGTGAGTTCCAGGTCATCCAGAACTATATATTGAGACCCTGTGTAAAATAAAATAAACGAATAAGTAGGAAGTGTGTTCAACAATAGTCAAGGCTGCCAGGCAGGTTCCCTGATGGCAGATCAAAGACACAGTCTAAGGATCAGAGACAAGAAGAGCTGAAAACAAAACAAACAAACAAACAAACAACAACAACAATGGGCAGAAGGTATGGCTCAAATCCTAACACACACACACACACTCACATACACATCCACACACATACTCACAGTCACACACACACTTACACACACGTGCACTCACACACACTCACACTCACACACATAGTCACACACACACTCACACATACACACTCACACACACACTCACACACACACACTCACACACACACACTCACACACACACTCTCACACACACACTCTCTCACACACACACACTCACACTCACACACATACAGTCACACATACACTCACACACATACACAGACACACACACGCTCACACACAGTCCAGGTTTTCTGTGTCAGTTAGATACAATAATGCTCCGTAACAAATTGCTCCAGTGTTCAGTGCCATCTGTTTGGCGCCCACACTAGCAGGTGGGTGACTTAAGCTGGGTTTGGCCAGGTGACTACACGTCTGGATCCAGCTGAGCTGGCTCAGAAGTCTGTCAGCTGACCTAGGCTGGTCTTGGCTTCCATGACTGGGCAGGTTTGGCTGAGCTCCCCGTGGCTCTCGCCTTTCAGTAAAGCTCGCGTGGGCTTGTCACACCATTCACGCCTCGCCATCGACCCTTTCACCTCAATGAGAGAGAGTAACATGAAGGGCAGAGACAACCCCAGGGCTGAAGAGCACTGGCTGCTCTTGCTGAGGACTCGAGTTTTCCAGAACCCACACTGGTGGCTCACAATGTTCTGTAGCTTCAGTTCCAGGGGATCTGATGCCCTCTTCTGCTGTCTGACCATCGCCACCCCCCCCTCGCCCATTCGCAGGCACCAGGCCCATGTGTAGTTCATAGAGGCACATGCATGTAAAATACTACACACACACAGAGACAGAGAGAGACAGAGAAAGGAAGAGAGAGGAAGAGAGAGAGATGGAGAGAGGCAGAGACAGACAGAGAGACAGAGAGAGAGAAAGAGAGAAAAAGAGAGAGAAAGGAAAGAGAGAGAGAGGGAGAGAGAGCCAGATACACACACACACACACAGAGGGAGAGAGAGAGAGAGAGGGAGAGAGAGAGAGAGGGAGAGAGAGAGAGAGAGAATTACATGGTGAAGGTCGTCTCAGATACGGTAAGTGCAGAACAGAGCCAACAGCATGTACCACCACGGCTGCTGCTCAGATTCTTGGGCCCTGCTACCAGCTGGGCAGACCAGCGGGCTATAGCAGGAGACCATCCTGAGGGCTCCCTGGAGGATTGCTTCGCAGGACATCCCCAGGCTAGGGGTGTGTATGGGAGGGCAAGCAGGCAGGTGGCAGGGTTTCGGCAGGGAACAAGCTCTGAAGTCTGAAGGGGTTCACAGTTGTTGTGGTGGGGAGGAGGTGAGTCGGGCGCTCCGAAGTTGTTTTCGCCCTTCCTTACTGCAGCGCCTGTATGGGGTTTTAAAAAAACCTATCAGGCCGGGCGTGGTGGCGCACGCCTTTAATCCCAGCACTCGGGAGGCAGAGGCAGGCGGATCACTGTGAGTTCGAGGCCAGCCTGGTCTACAAAGTGAGTCCAGGACAGCCAAGGCTACACAGAGAGACCCTGTCTCAAAAAACCAAAAACAACAACAACAACAACAACAACAACAAAAAACCTATCCGTCATCTAGCTATCATCCATTATCAACCAGCCATCTATCTACCAATCAACTATTTATCTCGATCTATACATCTCACAATCATTATCTATTTCTTTAAATATCTATCTCTATATCTACCCTAATCTCTCTATCCGTCATCTATCTACCTATCTATCCGTCATCTATCTATTTATCTGTCATCTATCTATCTACCTATCATCTACATGTGTGACTCCACATGCACTCCCATGTGCACTAGTGTGCCTGTGAATGTGGAGTGTGGGGACCCATGCCAAATTCTGCCATGTCAGAAATCCTGTGCTTAGGCTGCATGCTGTGACCTTCGAGTTGCTGACCTTTACCTCACCATGAGGTCTTGTGTTCTAGGCTATCTTTGGACTATTTACCTTTGAAAGAAGTAGAGAAGTCTCAACTAGGAACTACTCAGAACTAGAAAGTTCTACAGGGAGCAATTTAAGCCACTGCATTCTTGCCCAGGGGCTAGGGTGAGCGAGATGAGAATAGATCCCATTGACCTTGCCCTATATATGGTCCTGCTAGTCGGCAGTAAAGTGAATCTTGATCAGAAATGGCCTGACTTGATTCGTTATTTCTCGCGTCTCTGTATCCTACTTTCAGTCCCCACTCCCTCTTTCAGGTGAACCCTGACTCGATTTTTCCCCTGCGGGATCCCAGCCTCTGTCATTCCTCAGGTGCCACCCACATTTCACCTTGTCGTCAGACCCAGGGTCTCACTCACTCTCCTAGTTTGCGTTAGCTGTCAACTTGACATAGTCGACTCATCTGAGAGGAAGGATCTCAGCTGAGGAACTGCCTGGGTCAGATGACAAGCCCTGGGGGGGTGGGGGGGGGCGTGTCCTTATCAGTTTATGTTGTTGGTTTTGTTTTGTTTTATTTTCTGAGACAGGGTTTCTCTGTGTAGTCTTGGCTGTCCTGGCACTTGCTCTGTAGACCACGCTGGCCTTGAACTCACAGCGATCCGCCTGCCTCTGCCTCCAGAGTGCTGGGATTAAAGGCGTGCGCCACCCCCCCACCCCCCCCCCCCCAGCACCAGTTTATGTTTTTTTAAAGCTTTATTTTATGTGTACTTGTGTGTGTGTGTTGCTGTGTGAGTGTGTGTGTGTTACCCTGTGAGTGTGTGTAAGTGCCTGAAGAGGCAAAGGGTGTGTGTTTGTGGGCACGCATGTGCGTGTGCGAGAACCCCTGGAGTTACAGGTGATAAGGAGCTGCCCCACATGGGTGCTGGGCACTGAACTCGGGTTCTCCGGAAGAAGAGAAAGCTCTCTTAACTGCTGAGCCATTTCTCCCATCCCTGTCTTGATTATTAACCGAGGTGTGTGTGTGTGTGTGTGTGTGTGTTGCTGCCTTGGGCTGTATAAGGAAATTATTATTATTATTATTATTATTATTATTATTATTATTATTATTATTATTAGTTTTTGAGACAGGGTTTCTCTGTGTTAGCCTTGGCTGTCCTGGACTTGCTTTGTAGACCAAGTGGGCCTCCAACTCACAGCAATCTGCCTGTCTCTGCCTCCTGAGTGTTGGGATTAAAGGTGTGCGCCACCACGCCCGGCAAGATTTATTTATTTTTAACTTCTGTGTATATGTGTTTTTTGCCTGTATATATGTGTGTGCGCATGACTAGTGCCGGTGGAATCCAGAGGAGGTTATTGGACGCCCTGGAACTGGAGTCACGGACATTGTGAGTCACTATGTGGATGCTGGGAATTGAACCCGGGTCCTCTGGAAGAGCAGCAGCCAGTGCTCTTAACCACTGAGGCATCTCCTCAGCCCTGTTTCTCTTCACTTTTGCTCATTAATCATAGGTTTATCCACCAAGGTGCTGAGAGGAGCCTGGAGGCCATCCTAAGCTTCTGGCCTATACTGTGTCTCCTCTCCAGACCTCACAAGGCAGGACCCATCTAGTCTGGACCCCCAGCGTGCAGAAGTCCTGGGGACACGACAGCAGGCCCATGAAGCCAGAGCCGTGCTTATCTGAACTTTGCAAGCAAAGGACGTGAAATGGTTTGCAGGAGTCAGTGTCCCAGGAACGGCAGCTGCTTGTAAAAATAATCAGACCTAATCGTACCAGAACGGTGAGCTGCCAGGGCCACTTGTCACCAGGACATCAGAGGCAGCTGTCTGTGGGTGGGAATACCTCCACCTCCCTGCCCCACAGTGGGTAGGATAGAGGCTCTGGGCCGGTCCATTGCTGTCACTTGCATGGCGACTTTGGGTGTGGAAGTTTGCTGGTTCTTGCTCTCTTTTGCAGGGACTTCTTTACCCTTGGGCCTCACTGGCCTCGTGGTGCCATCTGTGAGAATCATGAGGTATTTGCTGAGGCCGTGGTAAATCCAATATGTCAGATGGAGGCCCTTACAGCCTCTCTCTGAGTTGTCACTAAGTCTTTGTCCGCTGGAGACCGTGTTTGAAAGATGTACCATCTCTCCAGATGTATTTGTCTCTAATCCCAGCATTTGGGAGGCTCAAGCCCATGTCTAGGTTAGAGCAGGAGTAGATGGCCAGATGGGTCGACAGAGTGAGTGCAAGCCTGACCCGGACAGCTTAATTTTATCTAAAATTTAACTTATTTATTCTTTTTTTTTTTTTTTTTTGGTTTTTCGAGACAGGGTTTCTCTGTGTAGCCTTGGCCGTCCTGGACTCACTTGTAGACCAGGCTGGCCTCGAACCTCACAGCGATCGCCTGCCTCTGCCTCCCGAGTGCTGGGATTAAAGGCGTGCGCAACCACGCCCGGCCTAACTTATTTATTCTTATGTGCGTGGGTGCTTTCCCTGCCTGCATGTCTATGTTGTATGTGTACCTACTGCCTGAGGAGGTCAGAAGAGCTCTGTAGCGCAGGAATTACAGACACTTATAAGCTGCCATGTGGGTGCTGGGTATTGAACCAAGGGCCAAATTAAACTCTGATTGCTAAACCGAGAATTGGACAATCCAGATGCATTTATTTTGGAACTAGGGATTGAACTCAGAGCCATGAACATGGTAGGCAAGCACTCTACCACTGAGCCATGCCCCCAGCCCCTCACTGGGGGATTCTAGGCAGGGGCTCTACCACTGAGCCACACTCCAGCCCCTCATTGGGGGATTCTAGGAAGGGGCTCTACCACTGAGCCACGCCCCCAGCCCTTCACTGGGGGATTCTAGACAGGGGCTCTACTACTGAGCCACACCCCAGCCCCTCCCTGGGGGATTCTAGGCAGGGGCTCTACCACTGAGCCACGCCCCCAGCCCCTCACTGGGGGATTCTAGGCAGGGGCTCTACCACTGAGCCACACCCCCAGCCCCTCACTGGGGATTCTAGGCAGGGGCTCTACCACTGGGCCACACCCCCAGCCCCTCACTGGGGGATTCTAGGCAGGGGCTCTACCACTGAGCCATGTCCCCAGCCCCTCACTGAGGGATTCTAGACAAGGGCTCTACCACTGAGCCACGTCCCCAGCCCCTCACTGGGGGATTCTAGACAGGGGCTCTACCACTGAGCCACACCTCAGCCCCTCACTGGGGGATTCTAGGCAGGGGATCTACCAGTGAGCCACGCCCCCATCCCATTTATTTCATTCCATGTACTCTACGTCTGAGCTACAAACCCCCCACTTTTTTTTTTTTTTTTTTAATGTTTTCAGTTTGAAATAGAGGCTAGTCTTGAACATGTCACTTTTCTTCCTTGGGCCTCACAGGTAGGTGGACCAGATGAAATTTCCTCTCAGTATATATTCCGAAAAGATTTACAGCTTTTGTTGTGTCTAGTGTCTCTGGTTTGGAAGTCTCTCCTGTGTGTTAACCACTCAGTCCCCGGGCCGTGGTGCTCCTGGGAAGTCAGGGGGCCTCGTGAAAGGAAGTCAGGCATGGAAGGTGAAACCTTAAGAGGTTACTAGAACTCTTCTCTGTTTTGTGCTCACACCCTGGGGCACTTGTGTTGCCGCAGGCCTAGGATAACAGTTAAAGTATCCACGAGGCACACAAGCCTTCTTCTTTCCTAGTTGATTTTCCCGTACAAGCAAGGTATGAGCTATTAGTTGTTGTTTTAACATACAAAGTAACATCGAAATAAAAGGTCACATGGCTGGGGAAAAAAAAAACCCCGCAGAACTGAGATCCTTGACCATTCAGAAGAGAGGCGCATTTCACTCCCCTTACAACACAGTTGGTTTCCCTGGGCTGCTTTTAGCCCTACAGACCATAGGGAGGAGAGATCGCCACCTTGTGGTAAGAAAGGTAATCTCAGCGCTGTTTCAGTTTCCCTGACCTCAAACTGGCTCTCAGGCTATCCAGGAAGTCGTGGCTTGAGGCAAAGCTCTGATGGCAGGGTAGGCACTGCCTCAGCATGCAGGAAACCCTGGCTTTGACAACCTGTGCCCCAATAGGGCCTGTGGTATCTGCTTGTTATCCCATCACTTGGAAGTTGGAGGCCAAATCAGGAGGAGTTCAGGGTCACTCTCAGTTTCATAGAGTTCCAGGCCAGCCTAGGTTACATGGCACCCTGGCTCAAAAGAAAGAAAAACTGGACTTAGGTTCTCTGGAAGAGAGGGAGGGCTAGCTGCTGCCCCCCAAAAGTTCCTTCACGCAATGCACTGTGATTAACCATCTTGGCTATGGTTTCTGTTGCTGTGATGAGACACCACGGCCAAAAGTGAGTTGGGGAGGAAAGGGTTCATGTAGGCTCAATTTTCTTATCCAATATATTTTATTAACAACTTATTAACTGAGCGTACGTCACTTGTAACCCGACTAACCAAAACAATAGTAAAAGAGGATTAACAGACACAATAAGAAAAATGTAAGGATATCAGTTTGGAGGAACGATTCTCCTGGCGTTGCCAGCAGGATTTCTTCTGCTGGAACCTGGAGCAACCAGAACCCGGAACCTCAGCAGGAATCTGGAGCTCTGAAGCCTTCCCTCGAGCGGTTCTCTCTAGGAATGTCCTGAAGTGGAACGATGAACAGCCAAAACTATCCAAGTCTCCAAAGGCTCCGCCTCCAGTTTTGGGTTCATTTATATATCTCCTCCCAGAGTCTGTTCATGGGATCTTTTTGGCTGGCAACAATCAAGCTCCCACAGGAGGCGGTTTGTCTTCTAGTGGATTAACCTCACCTGTTCTCTCACAAGACTATTCCCATCCTGCGCTTGGGATAATAAAAAACAGGCTTCTCTCTCCTTCAGGTTCGTCTGCTGACACGTCCACATTGCTACTCCTTATGAAAGGAAGTCAGGACAGGAGCTCACACAGAGCAGGAACCTGGAGGCAGGAGCCAGTGCAGACGCCACGGAGGGAGGGGTGCTGCTTACTGGCTTGCTCCCCATGCCTTGCTCAGCCTGCTGTCTTACAGAACCCAGGGCCACCAGGCAAGGGGGTGGCACCACCCACAATGGGCTGGGCCTTCCCCCATTGATCACTAATTAAGAAAATGCCCCCACAGGCTTGCCTGCAGCTCCACTTTTTTCTTTTCTAGTTTTTTGAGACAGGGTTTCTCTGTGTAGCCTTTGGCTGTCCTGGACTCACTTTGTAGACCAGGCTGGCCTTGAACTCACATCCGCCTGCCCCTGCCTCCCAAGTGCTGGGATTACAGGCGTGCGCCACCACTGCCCAGCTCAGCAGCCCAGTCTTATGGAAGCATTTTTTTAAATCGAGGCTCCTTCCTCTCAGATGACTATAGCTTGTGTCAAGTTGAAGTAAGGCCAGTGGGCACATTGACACAGGACGTTGAGAACTCGTCAAAGTGCAAACGGGATGGCTACGTTCCCACCTGCAAGGCTCAGCGCAGTTGTTGGGGGGGGGGGGGTGAGATTATAAAACTGAGATGTAGTGAGAATTTTGGCTCCTTAAAAAGCCCAGTTCTGCCGGGCGTGGTGGCGCACGCCTTTAATCCCAGCACTAGCTGTGAGTTCGAGGCCAGCCTGGTCTACAAAGTGAGTCCAGGACAGCCAAGGCTACACAGAGAAACCCTGTCTCGAAAAACAAAAACAAAAACAAAAACAAAACAAACAAACAAACAAAAGCCCAGTTCTGTTATGTGAGTGTGTTTTTGTTTCCTCCAGGTGTGGCATATGGGGCGGCTTCAGACTGTCCACAGCGGCTCTAATGTGTCTTGTCCTCTGGCTGGGGTGTGATCTGTACCAGCTGCAGATAGTTTAATTCTGGGGACTCTTGAGAGGGCCTGGGGCGGCTGCTGCTGCTTTGTCCAGCCATTGTGTTGGCTGAGCTGCTGGGAACTCTGACAAAGATTGGACTTGCCCGCAAGGAACCCAACGCCCCTAACCAGCAGGAAGCAGCCTATAGAGCTCTCCTCTCCTCTCTAATCCTTTTTCTCTCCTACCTCGTGTTGGGGGTTGGAAGGGACTGGGATAGAGTAAAGGTTGCAAGGGTTGTAGCTATAAAAACCCAGGTCAGGGAGGACCAGAGAGAAACTGTCTTCTGGATAAAATAGGACCACTGCAGCCCGGCTCCCAGAAGCTGTGGTTGCCTGCGCTAGAACAAGCTGGTCGCCCTGCAGCATGAAGCAGGGAGAGGCTCACAAGCCCCCCTCCCCTCACTGCACGCCTTTAGCTGAGGAAGTGACAGTTGGTGGCTTTTGTGGGAAGGAGTCAGTTTTCTTTTAGGGTATGGCCCTTCGTAGATGCCAGGAGTTGGCCTCACCCTCATGAGTACAGGGACAGCAAAAATTAGAAAGCCTTTTTTAAAAAAAAAGATTTATTTATTATGTATACAGTGTTCTGCCTGCATGCCAGAAGAGGGCGCCAGATCTCATTATACATGGTTGTGAGCCACCATGTGGTTGCTGGGAATTGAACTCAGGATCTCTGGAGGAGCAGCCAGTGCTCTTAACCTCTGAGCCATCTCTCCAGCCCTAGAAGCCTTTTATGATTAAAAAGAAAGAAAGAAAGAAAGAAAGAAAGAAAGAAAGAAAAAGAAGTAAACGAAGAAAAAAAAGAAAAGAAAGAAAGAAGAAAGAAAGAAAGAAAGAAAAAGAAAGAAAAGAAAGAAAGAAAGAAGAAAGAAAGAAAGAAAGAAAGAAAGAAAGAAAGAAAGAAAGAAAGAAAAACAATAAACAATAAAAAACAACAACAGCAGCAAAACCAAACTAACAAAAAACCCAAAGCAACAACAGCAACAACAGCAACAAACCAGACCATGACGTTGGGAGCCTGCAGGAAGGTGAGGTGGGCCTGGAAGGAGTTAGGGAGAGAAGTTTGGCACGTTAATATATGCATGTATGAAGTTCTCAAGAAATTAATAAAAAAAATATTTTAAAAGTCCAACTCAGGAGGCAGAGGCAGGTGGGTCTCTGTGAACTTGAGGTCTGCTTGGTTTACATAGTGAGTTCTAGGCCAGCCAGGGCTACACAGTGAGGCTATCTCAAAACAAAACAAAACCGAAAAACAAAACAAAGCAAAACAAAACAAAACACCAACCCCCCCCAAAGCAAGCAAAACAACTGCCCAATTTAGAATAATAAATAAAAATTAAAAATAAAAATGATGTCTTCTTGTGTCGTGTTGCTCTTTACTTTTCTCTATGTACCACTGATGTCTCTGGACCGCGTCCGTCTATCCCTACGGCCCACAGAGGGAAGAGTGCCTAACAGGGGACAGACAGGACATGGGAGGTGTGCTCCTTAGAGCTGGGGAGCCAAAGGGCCCGATTTTCTCTTCATGCCCATGGCAGACATAAGAATCTCAGAGCAGATGGCTCTGACCTTAAGATTGGGCTGGGAATGCAAAGAGAAATTGGCATCCTAGAGCGAAATAAATCTCAGACTCTTGCTCAAATACGGGTTTATGTCCTGGCTCTGCCTGAAGCCTTTTCCTGATAATCTCTCTCTCTCTCTCTCTCTCTCTCTCTCTCCCTCCCTCCCTTTCCCCTCCCCCCTCTCCTTCTCTCCCTATATATGTAATATTAAGTAATAAAACACAATTGTATATATTTATAAAATTGCATATTTCTTACAATTTTTATAAAATTGTATGAAATTTCCAGTTGGCCTGGAACTCTCAGAGATCCACCTGCCTGTAATGCTCTTTCCTTTAAATTCTACTTTATTTGGGGTGTTTAAGCCTCTCTGTTATGGTCCTTGCTATCTGCTCCTCCCAGACCCGGGAAACTTGCTATGGTTGGTGCAGCTTGAGGCCTGTGGGCCCCGCAGGGCAGATCGAGAGGATCCAACAGGGGTGTAAGCGCTGAGGCCTCTCACCTGGAGGGAGTGCAGGCGAATCGCTGTGCTCAGAGGGAATCCTCCTAGTCCTCACGGCTCTCTGAGGGAAGGTGCCCCCTGAGTCTCTCAAGCGGGGAGGGAAACTGAGGCTTGGGAAGGTGCAAAAGCAGCCCAAATCACAACCGAAATGAGGCAGCCGAAAAGCAAGGAACTAAACTTTAATGCGCATTTCTAAATCTCGTGCATTCTGTGTAGGGGGGGTGGGGCAGCCACTCGCGACCCCGCCCCCGCCCCCCCCCCCCCGCCCCCGCCCCGCCGCAACAGGTATGGACATGCTAAAACTCAAACTAAAATGCCACACCTGGGATTAGGACAAAAACATATTTACATAACACGACTGAGTTTACAAAGAAACCAAGACTCCCTTCCCACCTGCCTGTGATGTCATTGCCTACCTGCCACTGGGCGTGGCCCTACCCACGATTATAAAAGGCAAACCCTCCTCGTGGCTTTTTCGCCTCTCCTCTCCTCCTCTGTCTCTCTCTGGGTCACTCCTCTCACTTCTCTGTCTCCCATGCTCACTTAATAAACCCCTCTCTCTACAGTATCTGTTGCCTGACAGCTTATTTTTTTAACCATTAAGTTGGTGCCATGGCTTGGATACAACAAATCCCTTTCTCTGAGTATTCTCGCTGCTGTCCGGCTTCCCGCTGCGTCTGGCTGCGCTTGCCCCAGGCGCCTGTGAGGAAACCTTCCCGGGCAGCCTTGGGTCGTCGTCAACGCCGCCATCCACAGGGTGCTCCAGTCTAACCTTGCAGATCTAGCCCCCTGGGCCTGCATCCTCCCTCAGACCCTGGACAGCGAATTCAACAGCCTGTTCTTCCTGGACCTGGCCAACATTTCAGCCTGTGAACCCTTGTCGCTGCGTCCTACTACTGTCAGCAGGAAGCAGTCAAAGACGTCGATTTCTTCATCCCTTATCCGTTTACAAAAGGCAGAAATAATGTGCTTCAGACCCAGGACAGACAGCTCCAGCTTCTCCCAGGACTCCTCCGTCCCTGTCCCTGTCTGCTGCAGGCCGTGGCTGACACACCCTGCCCTCCACCCTGAACTTTCAGGACAGAGTTTTCCTTCCCTTTCAGCATATCATCTGGACACTTTGTTACTTTTGCTTTCTCTCTCTTTCCCCCTACTTACATTTATATAACCTACTTTACACCAACAATCCACTGTCCTCATTTTATTAATTACAGGAAAGGGAGGAATGTTGCGATTCTGCCCCAGTCTCCTCCTCAGGGCTCTTTCTCACCTCTCTCTTCCCCTTGTCCTCTGTCTCTACTCTCGGTCTGTCTCTCCCTGGGGTGCCCCTCTCACCTCCCTGCTCTTCCACATACCCTATCGGCTGCCTGGCATCTTATTTTTTTAATCATTAAAGTTTCCTTATCTGAAAAATGTGTGTTAGAGATGGCACATTAGGGGCTCCTCTTCAGCACTGAAACTCCACTTCAAGGCTTGAAACATACACAAATCACACATTTGGGTAGGTGAAGTGGATCAGTGGATAAAAGTGCTTGCTGCCAAGCCCAATGACATGAGTTCAATCCCTGGAACCCACATGGTGGGAGGAGAAAATGCATTTCTGAAAGTTGTCCTTGGACTCTCACCGCTGTTTCATGCAGCGCGTGCGCATGCGCGCGCACACACGCGCACACACACACACACACACACACACACACACCATATGCTCTTAGTAACAAATCACAAATTTTATTACTTATGTAAAATACACACGCATCCTCCTTCTCTCTTCTTCAGCCTCACCCCCCCTTCTTCAAGCTGGTGGTCAGCAGACAGAGACCCCCTCAAGCCTCAGAGCCCTCTCAGCAGAAGTGGGTGAGGGGCAACAGCGCTGCTGGCAGCAGGAGCTCCAGCACCAGCAGTGAGGTGTGCAGCCACGAGGCCCCACTTTCTGCCTTTCGGGGCTGAAGAGATGGGCGGTCGTTACAGGTCTCCTTCACTGCCATGGGGCCCACCGACACCATCCTAGACATCAGCCTGCAGCCGATTATGGTGGCGCAGCCTTTAACCTGCACGATGGAGTCCACGCCTCCTATGTGCCAGAAAGGAATGAAGCAACATAGAGTTTAGGGAATGGGGAGACCCCTCTCTCCCTCAGCTCTGGAATCCTGAGCACCAGAACCCCGAGGGGCCTTTACCTCCATACAACTCAAGTCTTCCTTGATAGCACTGGTTTGTCCCATTGGCACAGGGCAGAGTGGGGGCACTGGAACAGGACCCCAGAGCCACACATGTTGGGCAGCGTAAGTCTCCTGCCAGACTGGAAGTTGCTGGATGTGGACAAAGAGAGGAAAGTTAAGGCCATACCCAGCACCTGGAGATGCCTGTCCTGGACGCCTTCTCTTCCCCACCTGTGTCCTGTAGAGGCCACACTAAGCAAGCCCACATACCCTTTCACTGATTTTCTTTGCACCAGAACCTCAGCCTTATAGCTGTTGAGATGGTGCAGTAGGAAAAAGCACTTATTGTGCAAGCCGGGAGACCCAAGTTCAGTTCTTGGCATCCATACAAAGGTGAAAGGAGAGAATCAACTCTCAAAGGTGTCTTCTGACATGTACACACACACTCACACACACACCAAACAAAACAAACAAAACAACCCAGTGACCACATGGCTTCCACAGTCTGCTTAGACATGGTGAGACTTGTAGGTAATTGGTGGTATTACAAGTCAGGGACTGCATTCAAGGTGTAGTCAAAGAAATGGAGGGACACCTACCAACCGAAGATGACACCTAAGTGTCTTCAAAGAGCAGAAACCCAAGTCAAGAAAGAAGCTGTATATGAACATGGGCTGAGACAGAGATGGTGACAGTATCGCTGTTTGGGTGGTAGGCGCAGGAAGGGATGGACTATCTTATTTTATTTTTTAAAATAAAAACAATACCTATACCATCTACATAAAAAAAAAAACCCTATCACCTTTTAGGTGTCTGTATGGTGCATGCATGTTTGTGTGTGTGTGCAAATGTGGGTGCATGCGTGTGGAGGCTAGAGAGCAGCCTCAGGTGTCATCCTCAGGAATATTGACACCTCCTTTGAGTCAGGATCTCTCATAGCTCTGTGGCCCACTGATTAGGTCAGACCAATTGGCTAGTAAACCCAGTAAACAACTCCTGTCTCCCTCCACCTCCGAGAGCTGGGATTACAAACTCACGACACCATACTTGACTTTTTGTTTTGTTTTGTTTTTCGAGACAGGGTCTCTCTGTGTAGCCTTGACTGTCCTGGACTCACTTTGTAGACTAGGCTGGCCTCGAACTCACAGCGATCCGCCTGCCTCTGCCTCCCAAGTTCTGGGATAAAGGCATCTACTACCACCGCCCAGCTATACCTGGTATCCTTATGTGGGCCAGGCAAGTACCTTACCGACTGACCCATTTCTCCAGGCCCCATTCATTCTAAAAAATGTGACTATGAGTCTAAGAAGGGCGTGGGATTCAAAGGCAACAACTCAGAAGAGGGCTGGGGGATTCTTTTGCGTCTAGCCCACTGAGGCCTACGCCAAGCAGTAACACTGAGAAGCCAGACTAACATCTTAGTGCTCAGCCCCCATTTCCCAGGTACCTGTGGGATCTGTATTTTGTGGCTTCCAGAAGGAAGATAGACTGTCTTTGTTGTTGCAGAGGGTGCCATTGCAGTAGTTACTGTAGGACAAAGCAATCAGGCCAAACTGGGCCGTATAATGGATTAAAGTCATTGACTCTTCTCCTTGGGTGCAGCTCTTACTGGCCAAAACGACAGTCTTGGTTCCATCTGTGAAACAGGAAGTGGAGAAGGCGGATGACGGTGCCGCCATGCTGAGCGGGGAGAAAGCAAATGACAGGCCCATCCTCTCTCACAAGCCCAAGGGATTCCCAAGGGATTCCCCCCCCCCCCCCCCCCCCATCTCTGCCTCCCCAGTGTTGGGACTGCAGCTCAGGCTACCATGCCGGGCATTTTTATGTGGGCTCCTGGGAATCGACCGAGAGATCCTTATGCGTTCAAGACAAGCACCTCACTGACTGAGCTGGCTTTCCAGCCACCATCTATGTTGCCACAGGGCTGTGACATTAGTGACAGACATCACTCAGTGAGTATGAGAGGGAGCAGGGAGAAACGAAGCTGAAAAGATGGGCAAGGTCAGATGGCTTGAGGCCTGAAGATCAAACTGGACACCTGGGCCACCGTCACCCAGCAATGAGGACCCAGGAAGTGATACCCAGTACTTGGTCCCCACCTTACCTGCTTTAATCAACAGTACAGTCTCCTGGCAAAGTTCCCCGGGATCACACGTCTCAGCCTTTGATGTCCAGTTAAAGGTTCGGCCTGGATCATCTTCTAAACTCACAACTGTGCCCACCTGACAGCGTAGATTGTGGACCACTGGGAAGATGAGATTTAAAAATAAAAATTAAAGCGATTGCCCTTCTCCATGGGGTGCCCTTTTCCAACCACAAATCCACCCTCTGTGGACCAGTTGCTCCTCTATGTATCCCCCACATACCAGTCCAGTGGGAGGCTCCCAGCAGATAGAGGAGCAGTAAATACTGGATGCGGCAGGCTACCATAGCTTCTCTGAGGTTGGAAAGAGCTGATCAGGACCTGGGAACTGACAGAGAAGAGGAGACAGTTCAACCTGACAGAGAGGGGTTACATCTCAGTTTTCTGTAAGTGTCCTCTTTATGGTAGACTTATGGTACGGCTTTTCAGGACAGACCATGAGGCCATGAGGTCTGTGCTGAAAGAGCTTGTGAGTTAACAGCAAGGCCGCAGGTTTATTGTTGCCTCTGTTTCCATAGCTCCACAGTCAGCCACCTACAGTTAATCAACAAGAATTTGACAACTCTTTCTTCACCTTCTAGACGCAGGATAATGGGCTGAGAGGCCTCTGCCTTAAGCCTCAGAGGTTCAAATCCACAGCAGAAACCTCTCAAGGGCTCAGTATCTTGGCCCTTAGGACCTGGCTCCACTAGAACTTGAATTCTGAGAGCCCTCACCTGTTCATCCTAGGATTCAGGAGTTCCAGTTCCAGCTACACGCTACGCCCCGCCCCTCCCGCCCCACCCTCGCCTCCCACACGCACACGTGCTCCAAAGACATATGATTCTGGGCAGCCAGCCTATTCCCTCAGACTCAAGAGTCTAGGTCAATTCTATTCCTAGATACACAAATATAGACTCCAGGCTCCTCCTTCAGACCCTAAGTCCAGAACCCAGCACTCCGAAAAGACCCAGAGGAAGAGACTCCGGTTCTCCTTCCTCAGACACAGGGGTTCCACTCCCGCCTTCTCTCCCTCAGAATACAGACAAGGGCCTCGAACTCTGACCCAGGGCTCCAGATCCCCAGCCCTCCTCCCTCAGACTCAGCCAGCCTCCCAGCCTCCTCCGTCAGACAAAGTAGCCAGACTGCAGCCTCCTCCCTCAGACCCATGAATTCAGATCCCAGTCCTCCTTCCTCAGACTTGGGAGTCCGGGACCCAGCTTTCCTCTTCCAGACTCATTGTTCCAGAACCCCAACTTTCTTCCCTCAGGCACAGAATTCCAGATCCTCCCCTCCCCCCCCCCCCCACCCGAGGCCCTCGGACCCAGGAGTCCAGGCGCCAGCTTTCACCATTCTGACTAAGCGTTAGCGTTCCAGACTGCCAACCTTCCTCCCTCAGACACAAAATTTTAGATCCTCCAGGCCTCCTCCCTCAGACCCCGGAGCCTGGGCCATCAACCCTCCTCCCTCAGCCCGAGGGGTCCGGTAGTCTGTCTTTCTCCCTCAGGAGTCCTGCGCAGCACCCCTCCTTCCTCATTTCATCTGGCTTCTTTCCTCAGGCTTGAGGAATATGGGTCCTCCACCTTTCTTTTTCTTTGTTTCCCTTTTTTAAGGCAGCAAAATTCTTTCGGGCCGACCGCGCCCAGCTTCGATGGCGACCGGTACCTTGTGCTGCCTTCTGGTGGAGGCTGCAGGAGGCACGGAAGGCGGGGCCAGCCCGGCCAGGACACTCGAAACCCCATTGGCCGAAGAGGACTCGTCGCCTAGTCTGATTGGACCAAGCTTGGAGGACCACTGCATCTCATTGGTCCCCTGAGAAGCCAATTACAGGCGGCTTCTGAAGGCGCATGCGCACCGTGCCTCCTGGCTGTTGCTGCCCGAGGTGCGTCCTCCAGCCCACAATGCTTCCCTCAGTTTGTGGGGGGTCCCTGTCTCCGCTCCCCCAGCCGCTCTAGGTAGTAAACTTGGCCTTTGCCCAGGCAACTGACCGCCTACCGGAAGGGTCTCTCATACTCCTCGCCATGCCCCTGTTCCGGGACCCACCCAGTGGCCCTAGCTACCACGTGTCGACTTGCTCTTCCTCTCCATGCAGCAATGGAGGCTTTATCCTCTAACCCTGTCCCGGACGGCTGTCTTCCCTGTCGCCGAGGATGCCATCAAATACTGTACTCACGCACGGGTGGCAACCGGGTGATGGCGCAGGTTGCCTGCGCATCCAATGAATCCGCCTCCTCCTTCGTTAGGACTGTGACGGAGACAGACATTCGGACTAGTTGCACAGGGGTTTAAGTTTCTGGATTACACTTCGTTTTGGGTGCGTGTGTCATCGTGTGTGTGTGTGTGTGTGTGTGTGTGTGTGTGTGTGTGTGTGTGTGTGTGTGTGTGTGTGACCATTTATGCAGCACTGGGCGTTGGAAGCCATGGCCTTGTGCATGCCAGGCAAGCGCTCCACCAGCTGAGCCCCAGCCCAGGGTTTATGATTATGCCTTCTAGCACCTTCCACCTTCACACCAGCCTTTCACTTTCTTCTCCCTCTCCCCTGTCTGAATAACACACACACACACACACACACACACACACACACACACACACACACACGCACACACACACACGAGGACATGGGAGCCTTTTGTCTTTTGGACTCTGGCTTAGTCGGCTTCACACTGTGTCCTCCTGAGGTGGGGGTGGGGGGCTGGGGAGGGGCGGGAGGGCAGGAGTTTGTTGGTAATGGCTGCCTAGTGCTGCACTCACACCCCGTGCTGCCTTTGTCTGCTGTTGTGACAGGTGAGGTGTTTCCCTGGCTCGCAGAGGGCTGAGGTGTTGCTCTTCGGCCCAGCTGTATTGAGTGATCATGTTATTTCACCGGCTGGGACTCTGACTCAAGAAAAAATGTGCTAATAAAATACATGGTATGAACTTAGGAAGACGTCACAAGGACACGAATTCCTTTGTAATTTATTGTTGTTGTTGTTGTTGTTATTAATTATTATTATTATTATTATTATTATTATTATTATTATTATTATTATTATTATTATTATTATTATACACAAGAAGTGAGAGCCAGAGAGATGACTCTGAGGGTACAGGCACGTGTTGCCAAGCATGACACCCCGAGTTTGAATCCCGGGACCTGCATGTTGGAAGAAGTAAACTGATTTCCCAAAGTGTCCTCTGTGCTGTGAACCTTGACAGACGCCCATCAACGTACAAGCACACAAAAACTCAATAGAAGAATTGACATCTGAGTGGTCATCGTCACAGGACTGAGGAGGTTAAGTATCTGTGACGGCAATCTGTGCTGTCGCCTGCTCGCTGCTCATTTGTACAGCTTGGCGGCATCCCCAGTGACACGACACGGGGCGTTCCTCATTAAAAAAACAAAAAACAGCAACAAAACAAAATCCCTTCAAGATGCCACGTGACTCCGCAATAGGAGGATGCCCTCAGCAGCAACCGCCAGAGACCGTTACCCAGCACTCACTCTCTGCGCATGCGTGCATTCTGGGGCGCACGGGCATTGGCTTCTCCGGCGACCAATGAGACGCAGCGATTCTCCAGGCTTATCCAATGAGGCCGTGAGATGAGTTCTCATGGATGGACCAACTTCGACTGTCTGCTCTGGCCAACTCTGCCACGTTCGCTTGCTTTGGGGCGCGTCTGGAGGCACCTTCCAAGCTCCAGATTCCGGTGAGCACATTCTGAAACCAGGAAGATTTTTTCTTTCCTGCTTACAAGGAAGAAGAGCAGTGAGGGACCAGATCCCCGAGCCCTGAAGAGAGCATCCAGAAGCAGGAAGGAGGAAGAAGCGGCCTGCGGGAGTCTTGAGTCTGAGGGAGGAGGGCTATGGCGTGGACGCCTGAGTGTGCTGCAGGGTGAACGGGCACTGACGAAGTCTTGGGTCTGAGGGAGAACTGGCTCTGGGCACCTTAAGCTGAGGGAGGAGGCCTTTGGTCTTAGGAAGCTGGATTTACTCCCTGGGTCTTTGAAGAGAGCTCAGCTCTAGACCGTGTGTCTCTCTCTGGGAAGCATCTGGGGTCTGGCCACGCAGGATTGAAGGAGGAGGCCGGGCTTGGTACTCCTTCATGGCACGGTGCTGAGGACCGGACGCTTTGGCCTGAAAAGGAAGCTGGGTGACCAGATCCTGAGGCGTCCTGTGGGGGTGGGAGGTGATGCCACACCTAGGCTGAGAATCCGAGCTCTGGTGGAGCTGGTCCAGGGACCTTGAGAAGGTTCTGCTGGGGATCTCAGGTCCCGAGGCTTAACGCACAGGCCTCCTGGACCCATCACCCTCCTCTGGACGCTGCAGGGACACGGTCGCTGGGCTCCTGGTGTCAGGGAACCCAGAGCTGACTGAGAACTGCAACCAGGGAAGCTGAGGTACAGTAAGCCTGGGGTAACTCCCAAGTACCTCAGCACAGACTGGCTCCAGGGTCTTGTGCACCCTGAAGTTGTCTCTGGCTAGAAACCAAGGATTAAGCTGCGATTGTCGGCTGTTCTCCACAGTTCCAGGTGCTGAGCAGCTGTCCCCAGCCTCAGAGAAGCCATGGGAGCCTGCCACCTCCAGTGCCTCCTGCTCCTCTCTCTGCTGGCCTTCCCTCCCTGCTCAGGTAAGCGTGCGGAAGAGCAGCCATCGGCATGTCGTGAGTTAAATGTCTCTTAACTGTTTGGATGAGGAGAAAATGGGGTCGGACAAGCGAGGGAGAAAACGTGTGCAAAGAGTCTGGACTGACCATGGGTCTGTCACACCTAACTCGACCACCCACTTTTACTCACAAGAGTCCTGCCAAATATTTAGAGAGGAAATCAAACTTTTCTTCAGTAAAGGATGCTACCGTATTGTCCCACTGGCCTCCTCCTCTCTTTGCCTTCACCTGAGTAGTCTGGTCAACTTAAAAATGTCTTCCAACCTCCAGTTGTTCTCTGACGTTACATGATGTCCTCTAGCCTGAGGGACTGTACCTTTCTCACAGTGACCGAGAGGGGTGGACTACGTGAAGAAGTTGGATGGGAGCCGGAGGATCTTGGGAGGGAGGAGAGGACAGGAAGAAAGAGGCTGCGCCATGGGTTAGGCGGAGGAGAAGCACATGGGCAGCATGGATGGAGATTTTGGCCCAGATGATGGCCAGGCGGGTGCTTAGTAATGTGTGTGAAGGAGCAATTGCCGCAAGAAAAGGGGCCGGGGCTGGCCTCTTCCGCATTAGCCTCACATTGTTAAGTAAATTAAGTAAATGAGGAGAGAGAATAGAAAGGTGGTAAAAGCAATTGAAGAGCTCTCGGTCCGACCTTTAGTAGAAAAAGGGGACAGCTGTGATTCACCGTACAGACACAGGACCTCACCGTGACCCGGAAGAAGAAAAACAAACAACGAGGCCTCTCAGGAAACACTCGGGGCCCACACTGATGGAATTATGGGAGAGTTTTAAAGCAGCCATGAAATGGCTGGTCTCGGCCTGGCTTGTGAGGCTGTGGGCCACGGGAGCAGGTGGGGTCTGTCTGGCTGCTGTGGGAGCAGAAAAACTGAGTAATGCTGCTCCCAGTCAGTCCCTCCTTGAGGCGAAGGCTGCGACACTTGAGACAGTGCGAAGGCAAGCAATTCCAGAAGGACTGGCCTATCAGAGCCTTTGGGAGCACTTGGTTATCACCGCCTAGAACTGGGGCCAGGTGTGGTGGCGCCGCCTTTAATACCAGCACTTGGTCTGCAGAAGTGGGATCTCTTGTCAGTTTGGGGCCAGCCTGGTCTACAGAGTGAGTTCCGGGACAGCCAGGGCTACACAGAGAAACCTTGTTTAAAAAAAAAAACGAAAATCAAACCAAACCGAACCAAACCAAACAAAAACACCCCGACCCCCCCAACCCCCGCCCCGCCCCAAACCAGGAACTGGAGAATACACAGGAGGGAGCAGGTGTTATTGAGAGGACTAGGAATAGGAGAAGCTGTGTTTGTACCCCAGTTCGCAAGAGCCTCAAGGGTGTTCTGGAGCTTTCGTGCCTTTGCTGAGCCGGTTGGTTGGGTAAGATCTTTATGAAGCATGACAGACTTTGGCAGCGACTTAGACCAGCGTGCAAAGAGTGCACAGAAAGCGAGAAAGCAACTTAGAGGAAATGAGAAAAAGGGCAAAGCGGAGGAAGAAGATGTCTGTGTTATTTGAAGACAAATGTGGCAGGATGTTTGTCACGCTGGAGTTCCTAAGGGATGGATTTATAGAAAGCTAACCTGTGTGCTGATGAACTGCTGGAAGGCCCTAACACCTGAGGAGTTGGTCACAGAAAACACCCTTGTAAGAACTATTGGGCCCCCAGACTGAGAAGGGTTCCTGTTCTCCAGCAAAAGGTTATACTAGGTGGAGATGGTTTGCCCAGCCACAAACGACCCCAACAGCCAGATGGGAGAGGCAACAGCTGAAAGGACTGGTATTGGCACAAGACACCCCAAGTCCAAGTCCTCAGCTCAAAGGGGTTTTATTTTCCCAAGAGGGACAGAGGGCAGGGTGTAAGAGAGAGTACATAGGGGATGAGGGAGGGGGGAAGGGTACGGGGGTACTTGGGGAGAGGGTTGGGGGAGTATCTGTCCTGGAGGGGGACTAAGGACTGCCTCTGGATAGAGAGGAGACAGATGTGACACATAGACAAATGGCAGCTTATAAAAGTACAAGGGGAAACCCCATTTTAGGATGAGGTGTTTAATTCTAATTTGGCGTGTTAATTAGGTGAGTCAAAGGAGGCTTTTGATTGCTGGACTTCAGTGCTTTGATAGCTGGACCTTGGTGGTCAGCATCAGGAGAAGGAAGTGGCCAAATAAGGGAATAGACTTCTGTGGCTAGCTTTAGGGATGTAACCTAACACTTTTCTTCTCTCTCTCCTCTCTCTCTCTCTCTCTTTCTTTTTAGGCAGGGTAATAGAAGAGGAGCAAGGTCTGCCAGAGCCATGTTTGGCATGCTCAGGCTGGCGAAAGGCCCTTCATTCCCACCATGTTGTTTTATTATTGGGCCATTGGGTGTTGGATAAGTGGGCATTATCCGCTGACATTGAGGCATCATTGTTAGAGGACCCAAGGAAGCTGGGTTTCTGGCCAAGGCCAGGAAGAACAGGATGTGCCCATTGATGGCCAGGTTCTGTGGGACCATCTGAGGCTAGGCAAGTGTAGTCCAGTCTGCGAGGCTGGACCAGCATGTAGAATCTGAGGAAACGGCTGGTGCTGGCGCTGGAGCATCTGTAGTTGATTTGAAATCTGTTGAGACAGAGAGACGAGGGTCAAGGTAAAGTTGAGTTTAAGAGGAAAATTATCTTGGATGTACATGTGAAACTTGTAGGTTCATGGTCCTGGTAGTTGGGGAGAGGAGTCCCAAGATCAGGGAAAGGGGGAGAGATCCCAGGGAAAGGGGGGGGTGTTGGAATCCCACCCTTAGGAGTAGGAAATAGACCAGAAAACTCAGGCTGTTGATTCAGGAGTACTGGTCTGGAATGGAGCTTGAGAGATCTTGAGGATCTGGGAAATTTAGATTCTGTTACTGTTAGAGTTCGGCACTCTGCCTACCTATGATGTCATTGCTTACCTGCCATAGGGCGTGGCTCTGACAAAGCGTCCATGTGGCCCCCTCTCTACCTGTGTGTGGGGGGAGCGGTGTCTCATTTTCTCACTGTCCTTGTCTCTGTCTCTCTGGAGTACCCTTCCCCCCTTTCCGTCTCTCCCCATGCGCACTTAATAAACTCCTATACAACATAACTTGTGCTGCCTGGTCCCTTTGTTACCTTATATCTTATCTTACCTTAGGTCTAATTATTAATCTTAACAGTTATCTGACAGCAGGGTCTGGTTGTGTTGGGGAGCAAACAATTTGAGCGGCTTCTGTTACACTAGAATAGTGCTTCCTGGGGGTTCTGAAACTGGGATAATTTGGGAATGTGGGTGATTGAGGAGGCTCACGGTCCTATAACAGGTTTTGAGGTTGCTATGGGAAGGTTGAGACAACTTGCTTTGGTTCCCAAAGGGGGACTTGGATGGTCAAGGGGACAGGCAGTACGTCCAGTGAGGGGGAGGCTCACAACCATCTATAATGTGATATGATGCCCCCTTCTGGCCTGCAGGTGTACATGCAGACAGAGCACTGTATATATAATAATAAATAAATATATTTTTTAAAAGACCTGATAGATTGAGGAGAAAGGTGTGGGGGAGGGGTAACAAGGGAGGGGTCGGGAAGAGAGGGGGTCAAGGGTCACGTGTAGGAGCGTGGCCTGTGTCAGGCTGCAAAGGAGCTGAGAAGGATTTTCAGACTTGAACCCTTTCTTGGATTTACGTATCTTCCTCAGACCCGTAAATCACTTAACCGTCCAAATTTTCAGACTTTAAAATTACATAATTACACCACCATGGACCTATTGGAGTCTCTGTATCCTTAGGCCTGCATAGCTTGTACCATCCATTTTCCTTTGACCTGCATAGTTTATCTGTTTCTCATAACCTTTAGACGCTCCAGTCTTTGTTAGTGGAAGCCTGTCAGCAAGGCCAACTGAACATGTGAGATGGACTGAGCAGGCAGCTCACTGTGGATGATAAACTTGAGGAGGGAGTACAACTTAAATGGTTCTCGTATAATTAAAGTGGCAGAGACTTACTTAGTCTTCTGAGGCAGCAGCAACAGTTCTTGGTCTTTGGGCCATCAGACAAGTGTAGCGTTTAATCTTCAGTTGTCACACGGGGCAGCGGGCCTTTAGCTGTCAGATGGAGGCCCCTTTTCCTGGAAAGGAAGAATGTGGGGAAACTGGCCTTACTTTTGACCAGGGAGAGCACAGCAGTCACTGTTTGTGCAGGTTCCTGGCAACAGATGAGGCCTGGGGCAGGTTTGCCAAGTGGTTATTGTCACCACGGCTCAGGTGGAGTCATCAGTGTGGTGTTCAGTCTGTTTTCTTTGGAGACTTTATGGTTTTTGTTTTTGTTTTGTTTTGTTTTTGTTTTTGAGGAGGTCTCTGTTTATTGTGGGAAGTCCTTATTGGTTGAACATTTAACATGCCATATTCAGCAGATCTCTGAGGAGTCTGAGGACCAAGTATTTATTAAGTATAGCCAATTTTAGGCTTAACTTTGAAAAACACATATAGGAGGCTAAATAAAGTTTCTCTCTGCAATTGATAAGTATAGATCTGAACATATTAAGGAATTTTATTATAAGGCATCTGACTATTAGCTAGCAAGTCTTACTTACCTTTAACAGTTTATAATAAGTTGCTACAGCTTTATTCCCGTTACGTTGGAGCCTCAGTTTGAGTTGAAAAAAACCATAAATGCAGTCAGTAAACTTTTGCCATTACAGAATATCACACCGTTTGTATGACTCAGCTTAAGCTGTAGCCAGTGTCAGGACAAGAAAAGGTTAAGCTAGGAAAGTGCCATTGGGCCTTGATGGCCTAATGGGGGGTGCTGGGTTGGCAAAGGAGCCGGCGTGACCAGGGCTGTGAGTGACAAGCCCGGTAATTTGGTCTCAGGATGGGGAGGAGGAGCTTTGGGAGCTGTGGGGATGGAGTGCGGGCGGGCGGGGGGGGGGGGGGGGGGGGGGGGGGGTAGGGGGGGTAAGCAGTAGTTCAGACACCGGCCTAAGGAAGCCGCAGTTCCTAGAGGGAGAAAAAGTGTGAATTTGTTTGGAATTTAGTTGCTGGAAAGGGAAAATATGAAGTCGATCTTGGGGCTGCTAGTGCTCGGGCGCCCTAGAGCATTGACTCCTCCCCGCCCTGCAGGGCTGGGCTAGGCAGTGCAGAGTAGGCGGGGCTGACTGGCGGTGGGGGCTGGAGGAGGGGATCTGGAGAAGCCGGGGACGTCGGGTGGCAGCAGGAGGAAAAAGGGGGCGCCTGCTGTGCCTTTTGCCTGCAGTAAAAAGCAGCGGCTGGGGGCGCGATCACGGCAGCGGTGACTGGCACAGGTAGCCTGAGGGGCGTGGCCTGCAGCATCATTGCCTGTGGCGCAGATGCAGTGATGGCAAAGGGTGAGTGTGTAGCCGCGCAGCTGTACAGCAATGTTGGCTGTGGGGATCTTTGAGGCGGCTCGGGCTGTAAGGACAGCAAGGCTGGCTGCATGGGTAGCATGCTACTGCGGTGGGGGCGGGTCTGTGACGGCAGATTGGACACACGGCAGGATTTTGCTGTTGTGACTCCTACCCATGCCAGGGTGCAGGCATGGCAGCTGATGGGCACAGAAGGCTGGGCTGTCAGTATTCCTGCAGTTCGCAGAGCTTTATGGACACGTCATGAAACAGATTGTATATGTAACAACTGGCTGTAGAAAAGTTCAGCGAGTGTAGGAGTCACACAGAGCAGACAGAAGAGAAAGCAGACACGGTCAGGTGCCAGAGCTATATGCTAAAGTGCACAGTTAATATTGAGTATGACTTTCCTGGGCGGAGGAAGCTATTCCATCACCGGCAGAGGCTGGTGGGCCGAGAGATAGAATGTCCCCACCAATCTCAAGAGGCGATAGGGAGATCTGTGGGAACAAGGAGTCATCACCCAGAGTCCATCACCAAGAGAAAGGACACAGTTGTCCCTTGAAGAAGTCCGGGACCTGTCAGCGTCATTTTCGGGTAGGGGAGGGGCTCCCGACTCTGGCAGTGCGGCCAGCAACACTGAAAGGAAAGCTTGGCAGAGTGTGTGCTCATCAGAAGCGCAGGGATGCGAGGAGGTTAGGGGGAAACTCACCAATTAGCCGCTGTGGGGTGGAGAAGGCTGCGGTGCCTGGAGGTCCCAATGTACAAGGACTGGGCTAAGGGAGAGGTGGGTTCTGTAGGCTAAACTCAAGCTATGGCATTGGCAAAAGGAGCAATATTGGTTCAGGACACCCCCAAGACCGAGTTCTCAGCACAAAGGAGATTTATTTGTCCCAGACGGACAGAGGACAGGGAATAAGAGACAAAGACTGGAGACAGAGGACAAAGGAGAAAGAGAAGAGAACCAAGGAGTATTTCTCTCAGAAGCAGAGAGGGGAGAGGACTGCCTCTGGAAAGAGGAGACAGATGTGGCCCATAGGAAAATGCTCATTTATAAAGGGGGAAACCCTGGGTTAAGATAAAGTGTTTACTTTTAATTGGGCATGCTAATTGGGTGAACCAAAGGAGATTTTTGTTGTTGTTGTTGATTTTTCGAGACAGGATTTCTCTGTGTAGCCTTGGCTGTCCTGGACTAGCTCTGTAGACCAGGCTGGCCTCGAACTCACAGTGATCTACCTGCCTCTGCCTCCCGAGTAGTGCTGGGATTAAAGGTGTGTGCCACCACTGCCCAGCTACCAAAGGGGACTTTTGATTGCTGGACTTCAATATTTTGACAGCTGGACCTTGGTAGTCAGCCTCAGGAGGAGGAAGTGGCCAGGTATGGGCATAGACCTTGGTGGCTAGCTTTAGGCATGTAATCTAAATGGTTTGTAGCAAGGCGGAGGGGCAAGGTCTGCCTGAGTCATGTCTGCCGTGCTCCGTCCTGGTAGAGTTCCTTCAGCAGCTACAACAACAGGGTATGGGCAAGTATGCCATCCATTTCACAGAGGGAGCGGGTAAGGGTTGTAGAAGTACTCGATGCTGGGGAAATACGCAAAGGAGCCCACAGAGGACGAGGCATTGAGCCAAAGCAAGAAGAAGACTCTATTGCTCAAGACGCTGTGGACTGCAGGATGCGAGGAGATTAAGCTGGCTGGCTTCCTCAGTGCTGGGAGGGGCATGCAGGGTGTTGGTGGAGAGCCTTCGCCAACCTTTTTTCTTGGCCGTGGGCCCTGTGGGCTGAAATACCAGCATGCCATGCAGAATGTGCCTGCCTGTGCAGTTGTGCCTTGGTGATCACAGGTAAAGCCTTCTGAGTGAATTTAAGACCCGTCCCACAAAAGGAAGGTCGCATCTGGTGCTGTAAGCCAGGATAAAACCTGTAGCTCGGGGGGGGGGGGGGGGTGGGCGGCGGAGGGGGACCATAGTTCCTGTGGGGAAGCAGCGACTCCGGTTTTCCTAGGTGGGTATGACGGGTAGGCCCATCAGACTGCCTTCTCAAGACGTGTCTATGCTCATAGGTCGCCGTTATTGGCCTCAGCTCAGCCATCTGTGGAATGCTTGAGAACAACTGTTCCTGTGACGTGGTGGCCTATATCTCAGCCATAGGTGAACATCTATAGTCACCCCCTCCAAAGCTCAGGAATCATTGCGGAAGAGGAGATTTAAAAAAAAAAAAAAAAAGCTAAAGAAAGGAGTGGAGTGCTGTGTAACGGATTCTCCAAGATTGGAACATCCCACCCTGCCTGCCGGGAAGCTCCTTAAGCTGGAAGATGAACAACTCAAACTACCTTCAGGAAGTCCCTGAAACCCACCAGATTCAAAAGACCCCTCTCTGCCCGGCTTAACAGGAAAAGTTTCCAAAAAAAAAGGCTCCACTCAGACAAGGCAAGGTGTAAAGGAAAAGCTTACAGCAGACCTGCTGCCTCGAGGAAGCAGAACCCGCCCCCCCCCCCCAGCTGAGCTGCAAGAGGCTTCCGCCAACTGAGGCACCAGGCACAAAAACCCAAAACAAACAAACAAACAAAAAACAAAACCAAAAAAACTCAAAACAAAACAAAACAGAAACACCCTCCAGTCTCTTGACCTGCCTGCAGGCTGTGCTGTGCTCCAGGTTCCCAGCTTTCTGATTTGTCACTCAGGCTGGCGTAGGCTTAGGCGATACAGCTACATTTGAGGCATTTCTGCTCCTGTAAGTAACCCCTCCCCCATACGGATATGAAACGCATTAGTTTGAGACACCCAAGCACCTGCCGTGGGCACCACTACAATGGAAGGGACGTGTGATGGGGAGATGGGAAAGATGAAGTGGACGGTGGGAAGCAGGAAAGAGAAAGTGAATGCTGAGGGGTTTAGTGGAACTGGAGACTATGGCAGTAGGGAACAGGCAGACGTGAGGGGGCCACGATGAGGTCCTGGCTTGGGCTGCTGCCAGGGGGACATGTCTGGGTGCGTGGCCCTATGGCAGCCTGGGTCTGTGTTGATGTCCCAGGCCCGTGTCACCACCAAAAAAACCATGCACATGTCCCTGGTCTGCATTGCTGCCTGAGGCACTGTATCGAGCTGGCTGTGCCACTGGCCAGCCACCACACATAGGAGAACTGGCCTTAAGGCCCTGAGTGTGGGAGATGTGTCCCTAACCCCTAGTCTGCCAAGGGGTGGTTTTGGGCAAAGGAGAGATGCCCCTGCCCCTTCCTGCCTGCAGTAGGCGGGAGAGCAGGTCTTGTATCTCTCCTGGGCAGCACAGTAGAGCTGGCCCTTGTGGCGAAGGCTCCGGTGAGCTGGGCTTGAGGACTTGCTAGCGGGGAGAGCTGACCCTGCCCTTCTCTGGCAGCGGCACTGGGTGGGCTCCCTGTGGCAGTGCTGCAGAGGTTGCTCTTGTGGTGGGGACACAGGAGAGCTCACCAGCTGACCAACTCAGCTATCTCCCAGACCCAGATCCAGGGCTTGGAGTTGTCCCACCCCAACATCTGCCCCATCTATGATCTGTAGGAGCATGTAAAGTGTGTGTGCTGCAGATCCAAAGCTGCAGGGTCTCCATGACCCAGGGCAACAACAGGATGTCCAAGAGAGGTCCCTGTGAGGATGCAGTCTTGACAGTGAGGCAGGAACCAGAGGCCTCAAATCAGATCACATTGCAATGAACATCTGCACATAAAGATATGTACACAAAAGGGTAAACTGTGTGACACACTGGGACACACTACAGCTTCCATGACAAGGTTTTTTTTTTTTTTTTTTTTAATTCGATCTTATTTTATATTCTTTTGTGGGGGAGGTGCAAGGGCAGTGGGCAGATATGACAGGATGAGGGAGATGAGTGGGATTTGGGGTGCATGATGTAAAATTCACAAAGAATCAAAGAAAAAAATTTAAAAAATTAAAACAATGAAAAAATCAAAACAAAAAACAGACAAACCAACCAAACAAAGACAAACACATGGGCTGGAGCGATGTCTCAGGGGCTAAGAGCACTGGCTGGTTCAAAACCATCTGTAGCTTCAGCCCCAGGGGATCTGACTCCCACTTCTGGCTTCCACCAGGCACATGTTGGCACACAGACATACATGCAGGCAAAAGATGCATATATAATTTCAAAAATTAAAAAAACAAACCAAGCCGGGCAGTGGTGGCGCACGCCTTTAATCCCAGCACTCGGGAGGCAGAGGCAGGTGGATCGCTGTGAGTTCGAGGCCAGCCTGGACTACAAAGTGAGTCCAGGGACAGCCAAGGCTACACAGAGAGACCCTGTCTCGAAAAAAAAAAAAAAAAAAAAACAAAAAACAAACAAACAAAAAAAAACCCAAACCAACTCATTGTTTCACCAAGTTTGATTTTGGTGGCATCCGTACTTGGGTTCTAATATGGGGTGAGCAAATGTGTGTGTTGTCACACAGCACCATGGAGGCCAGGGCATACTTACTTGAGGGGCCTAGGTCCCCTGATATGACTACAAGGACTTAAACTGGGCCGGTAGGCGGGGCCACAGCAAGACTTAAGCTGGGACAACTTTATTGAGAGCAATCAGACTTTGTAGACCTTTATCAGAAACAGAATATAATGGTGATTGCCAGGGCCAACACATTTGTAGTTGCTAGGATACAATGACGTTTGCAGGCTGCACAGGATATAAAAGAGTATTGTCTAACACCAACTGTTCTCTTCCACGTTTTCTTGACAACTACGGAAACATACTGAGAAACACGAAGAGGCCTGAACACGACGCTGCCTGAGGGAGTGCACCAGCCTTTCAGGAACTAGAAGGCATCTTGTGCCCCAGGAGCCACAGACCTCTCAAGGCAGATAGGTCAGGCCAACTCCATGGATCCCTCACAGGCCTTGGCAGCTTGTCTCTCAAAGAATCCTACTGAGTGCCCTCATGTCCTCACGGAGAAACCAGGATGTGGAGAAACAACAGTGACTTTATTATTGTGCGTGTGTGGCCAATGTGTGGTGTCAGCCCTGGAGCAGGGTGACTTCAGAGGCTCCCGGATATAAACAACAGGAGGCGGAGGTGTGAGGGGGAGGGATGACTGAGGGATGGCAGCACCCGGACAGCACGGGCTGACAGTTCCGAGTCTACGGTCCTTAGGTTATGAAGTCAGGGGAGCGCTGGGTAGGGGTGGCCAACAGCAAAGAATGACAGGGAGAGAGGTTCAGCAGAGAGGACAAAGCCCTCCAAACAAAGGGCGGAGAAGAGCCCCAGCCCTAACATGAACGCCCGGGAGGTGCGAGGGACAAGTATATGTGAAAACGAATCTCCAGTCAATAAATCAGGGGCTTCCGTCACGGTGAAAATCCCGATTGGATTTCGGTGTTCCAATAAATTGCTGGCAGGAAAGACCAGGCATCCATCGATGCTAAAAATGGCATTGAGCCCACCTGGAATATGAAGATCCAGTCAGGGGCTGGGGGCAGGGAGGGATAGTTCGGTAAACCAAATAAAGGACCCAGGAGTCTGAGGACCCAGGAGTCTAGGTCCAAGTCCTGAACCCCTCCTCAGACCCAGGGTTCTAGACTCCAGCCACACCTTGTCTGCCACAGCAGCGCAGGCCTCTGCCCTCCTTCCTGAGACCCAGGACTCAGTCCCCATCCCTCCTCCTGACCCATGGAGTCACAGTCACATGACTCTCCTCCTGGAGATGCAGCCTTCAGCACTCACCTCCCTGAACCTTGAGTTCACTTGTATAGCAACCAGTGCCCTTAGGGCAGAAGACAAAGTTGGACTTGTGGGAGCAGGAACCCTGAAGCTCCAAGCAGACTGGACACTTGGTGGTTCCTGGCTCAAAAGTGGCTGAGGAGAGATGAGAAGACAGTCCAGCGTTGCCCTCAGCTGCAGGCACAGGCAGCTCCCTGAGGTTCTGTGTCCCCACATCTCATACCTGAAGGAGAAAGGGAGGCGAGCAGGACGCTGCTGCTGTTAGCTCCGTTGCACAGATCAGTGTCACAGAAGTTGACATAGGAGGCAGCCACTATTCCGGGTCCACTGGAATACACCCTGACATCTTTGATCTCCTGATCCCCAGCGTTGCTGCAGCCTTTGCTCCCCAATATGAGAGATTTTTCACCTAAGGGGGGGGGTACGAGAGTGAAAGGCATGCTCAGAAGGGGAGGGTGGCAAGACCTGGGAGCCCAACTGTTGGTCCCTCCCAGGCACAGGCAGAACACAGTGCCCAGTGACAAGAAGACAGACCCTAGACCCTGTCCCGAGTCTGACAGACTGGCTCCTCTGCTCTGCCCCTTGCAGCTCTGCTTGCTAGGGCCTCTCCACACATGTCCCCTGAGCCCCACCAACCCCACCCCCCCAGCAGGCTGCAGCCTCACTCTGGTCATCTCCTCTACCCTGCTGGCTGCCTCTCTACCCTCTGTCCTTCAGGCCCACACTGGGCTCCCTGTGGCCTGTTTCTCTCTCCTCTCCCACTTCCCTGTAAGGTTACAGGGCCCCAAACAGTCACTCAGCATCCATCCTTCCTCTCTCCCTCCCTCCCTCTCTTTTCCCTCACTCTTCCTCTCCCCCCCCCCCCCCCCCCATCTAGTGCAGGCTGCTTTTGAACTCCCTACATTGCTGCAGGCGAAGATGACAATGTCCACGCACAGCCCCATGCTGTGCATATACCTCCCAAGGCTTTCCCCCTAATTAGCAAAGGGCTCCCTTCTGTCTCCTCATTGTAGGGCAGCAGAACAAGACATAGAGAGAGAGGCGGCCCCAGGCACTAGGGAAGCTGGGCAGAACTGCAGGGCATAGAATCCAGGCCAGCACTAGGATGGGCCAACCTAGGAGGGTGGCCCTCCAGCTCCGCTCACACACCTACGCCTATGAGCAGAAGTGTCTCCTGACAGATCTCCCCAGGTGCACTCTGTGTGGTCCCAAATGGCTTCCATTCAATCGGTGTCTTAAGAAAGTTATTGCCTGATTTCAACGTGATTCCTTTGTGACAGGTCAGCGCACCTGTGGAGAGGAAAACCCAGGGTGGCTGAGAGTCAGGGAGCACACCATGTCTGTCACCCGCAGCTTCTGGGCTAGGGGAGGCCACCAGTCTGAACCATGTCCCCGTGGCCTGGCTGGCACATCCTGTCTGCCTGAAGGAGGGACTGTGAACTCAAAGCCTCCAAGCACCCCCACTCCTCACAGTGGGAGCAGTGGGGGGCGGGGCTTGGTCATTTCCTCATTTCTCAGCTGCCCTCCTCCTGCAAAGCAGACCTGCACTCTGTCTGCTCCACCCCCACCTATGCCCTCCCCATGGCTGGAAGCTGCCCCTCTCCCCCAGGTGCCCAGCTGCACTGCTGCTCCCATTCTGAGCCATTGTTTCTCTCCAGCCCGTGCTGCAGTCCCCAGGAAACCCTGTGGCTCACACTTAAGGTCTCTGCAGAGCCTGAGCCCTGTGGCGCCCCCCTAGTGTTTCACAGGGCCTCTGTCTGCCTGTCGTGGGTCTCCCTGAGCCCCCTCCGTTTCTCTCCCCACCTTATTTACTACCCAGCAGCCCTTGGGGTCTTCTTAAAGGCTTAGGCAACCACCTCAGGCCTCTGGGGGAAATGAGAAGGCCTGAGATGGCAGAAACTTCTGGTAGGCTCCCATCTCCCCCAGAATAAAATTCTGATTTTAAAGAGTGGTAGAGATGGCTCCGTGGTTAAAGCCCTTGCTGTTCCTCCAAGTGCTGAGTTGGGTTCCTGGCACTTGTGAGCACAGACCCTCATGTAGGCACACACACACACACACACACACACACACACACACACACACACACACACACACCTATACATAATTAAAAACATTAAAATACATCTAAAAACTTCTCACTTCTTAGAATGGCCCATAGGCTCCTGTGTGACTTGGCCAACTTCTTCAGGTACACATGGCCTCTCTGTCACCATGAGAAAGGTGCAGAGCCTCGGGCTAGGGGGCATCACGTAATGTCAGGGAAGAAATGGAGGATGAGGGCATTCGAGGGTAACAGAACCACTCAGGAGAAGGGGATGAGAAGAGAAACGCAGGGAGACAATATGGCGGCACCCACTGTTGATGATGACCCAAGGGACATGTCATCTTTTGATTTCCTCTCTAAATATTTGGCTGGACTCTGGTGAGTAAAAGTGGGTGGTCGAGTTAGGTGTGACAGACCCACAGTCCGTCCAGGTTCTTTGCACACGTTTTCTCCCTTGCTTGTCTGACCCCATTTTCTCCTCAACCAATCAGTTAAGAGACATTTAACTCACGACATGCCGATGGCTGCTCTTCTGCACGCTTACCTGAGCAGGGAGGGAAGGCCAGCAGAGAGAGGAGCAGGAGGCACTGGAGGTGGCAGGCTCCCATGGCTTCTCTGAGGCTGGGGACAGCTGCTCAGCACCTGGAACTGTGGAGAACAGCCGACAATCGCAGCTTAATCCTTGGTTTCTAGCCAGAGACAACTTCAGGGTGCACAAGACCCTGGAGCCAGTCTGTGCTGAGGTACTTGGGAGTTACCCCAGGCTTACTGTACCTCAGCTTCCCTGGTTGCAGTTCTCAGTCAGCTGTGGGTTCCCTGACACCAGGAGCCCAGCGACCGTATCCCTGCAGCGTCCAGAGGAGGGTGATGGGTCCAGGAGGCCTGTGCGTTAAGCCTCGGGACCTGAGATCCCCAGCAGAACCTTCTCAAGGTCCCTGGACCAGCTCCACCAGAGCTCGGATTCTCAGCCTAGGTGTGGCATCACCTCCCACCCCCACAGGACGCCTCAGGATCTGGTCACCCAGCTTCCTTTTCAGGCTGATGCATCCGGTCCTCAGCACCGTGCCATGAAGGAGTACCAAGCCCGGCCTCCTCCTTCAATCCTGCGTGGCCGGACCCCAGATGCTTCCCAGAGACACACGGTCTAGAGCTGAGCTCTCTTCATAGACCCAGGGAGTAAATCCAGCTTCCTAAGACCAAAGGCCTCCTCCCTCAGCTTAAGGTGCCCAGAGCCAGTTCTCCCTCAGACCCAAGACTTCCGTCAGTGCCCGTTCACCCTGCAGCACACTCAGGCGTCCACGCCATAGCCCTCCTCCCTCAGACTCAAGACTCCCGCAGGCCGCTTCTTCCTCCTTCCTGCTTCTGGATGCTCTCTTCAGGGCTCGGGGATCTGGTCCCTCACTGCTCTTCTTCCTGTAAGCAGGAAAGAAAAAATCTTCCTGGTTTCAGAACGTGCTCACCGGAATCTGGAGCTTGGAAGGTGCCTCCAGACGCGCCCCAAAGCAAGCGAACGTGGCAGAGTTGGCCAGAGCAGACAGTCGAAGTTGGTCCATCCATGAGAACTCATCTCACGGCCTCATTGGATAAGCCTGGAGAATCGCTGCGTCTCATTGGTCGCCGGAGAAGCCAATGCCCGTGCGCCCCAGAATGCACGCATGCGCAGAGAGTGAGTGCTGGGTAACGGTCTCTGGCGGTTGCTGCTGAGGGCATCCTCCTATTGCGGAGTCACGTGGCATCTTGAAGGGATTTTGTTTTGTTGTTGTTTTTGTTTTTTTAATGAGGAACGCCCCGTGTCGTGTCACTGGGGATGCCGCCAAGCTGTACAAATGAGCAGCGAGCAGGCGACAGCACAGATTGCCGTCACAGATACTTAACCTCCTCAGTCCTGTGAAGATGACCACTCAGTTAGACATAGATATCAGTTCTCCTTTTTTTTTTTTTTTTTTTTTTTAATTTTATTTTTATTTTTTCGTTTTCCGAGACAGGGTCTCTCTGTGTAGCCTTGGCTGCCCTGGACTCACTTCGTAGACCAGGCTGGCTTCCAAACTCACAGAGATCCGCCCTCTTCTGCCTGCCAAGTGCTGGGATTACAGGCTTTTTATTAATTAGCATAAAAACACATCAGACCACCCCCCAACAATGCTGCCTTTCCCCAGAAGTGTGCGTTGGTTTGTGTGTACGTGTGCAGCCGCCATATGTTGACATGGCTGCCTCCCATTATTGCTATTATTGGTCTCTGCCTTATTTCTGGGGACAGACTCTCTCACTGGGTCTGGAGCTCAACCAATTCTGTCTCATTCCCTTCGAGCTGGGGTTACAGGTGTGTCCTGCTGTGCACGGCTTTTACCTGGGAGCTGGAGATCCGAACACCCGTCCTTCTCCTTGTTAAACAGGTGGTTTACTCACCGAGTCAACTCCACAGACCCATCAGGATATTATATATAGGTGTGTGTGTGTTTATGTGTGTGTGTGTGTGAGACTGGGGAGGGCTCAGTAGTTTAGAGCTCTCGCTGTTTTTGTAGAGGACCTGGGCTCTGTTCTCAGCACTTACACGGTGGCTCACAACCACCCCAAATTTCTCTTCTACTGGATCTGACACCCTCTTCGCAAATCTCTGAGGACTGGGTGTGAACGTGGTGCATAAATGTGCATTCACGTAAACCGTTTGTACGTAACGTAAAATAAAAGAATCTTAAAAAAATGTTAAAAAAAAATACAGTGGTTACATTATATAGTGGTCCTAAATACTGTTTGGCATTGTAGAACTAACTCAATGCTCTTTAGGCAAGTGTGATTACTATTTCCTGGAGGGGATGAGGAAGGCCTTGGCCAGTTTTTTTGTTGTTGTTGTTTGTTTTTGTTTTTGTTTTTGTCCTGGAATAATAGGGCAGGTCTTCATGCAGCTGAGAAAACTGCACCCCTTAATTCCTGTTCCATCTGGCTCTTTCTCTTAGAGGTGTGGGCAGTGGGTGCTGGAGATAACTTCAGTCCATAAGAGTTGATATTAAACTTTTCAGAGACATGCAAGCTAATTTCTAAACACACATTATTTAAGAATGAGGCACATTCTGCTCTTCCAGAGGTCCTGAGTTCAATTCCCAGCAACCACATGGTGGCTCACAGCCATCTATAATGTGATCTGATCATACTGTATACATAATAAATAAATCTTTTTAAAAAAGAATGAGGCACATTTTCTTTTTTTTTTTTTTCACATTTTCTTTTTTCTTTAAAAATTATTTATTTAATATAAAGTGCTCTGCCCACATGTACACCTACACACCAGGAAAGGGCACCAGATCTCATTATAGATGGTTGTGAGCCACCATCTCTCCAGCCTCCCCAAGCACATTTTCAATGAAGTCATATTAAAAAGAAAGATAACTGGTTGTATCCACTCCATATGCAAGAACAAAAAGATTCTTCGTTTTGGGATATATTAGGCCTAGAACGAGAATTTCAATTCTCCACTTCTTTCTCTGTGCTCTCTGTCTACCCCTGTTGTCTGTAGTCAGTCTGTTATCTGTCCGCTGTGTATGTGTGATGACAGTCTGTCCCTAAGGAAAGGACGCTAGCCAGTCCGAGAATTGCAAACAGGGCTCTGGCAGGCCCCGCCCTTTTCTCTCATTCCCTTTGGCTTGCTAAAATCCATTAGATCACATCCTTAAAGCCAGCCACCTAGGTCCATTCCCTTATTTGGACACTTACCACCTCCCCGCCCCTCTCTACCCTGCCACGCCCCTCCTCCTTGCTCCGCCCTCACCCCTCTGCCCAGGCTGCCTACCAAGGTTCAGCTATCAAAACATTGAAGTCCAGCAATCAAAAGCTCCCTTTGGCTCACCTAATTAACATGCCCAATTAAAATTAAACACCTCATCCACCTTGGGTTTCCCCCTTTCACCTTTATAAACCACCATTTGCCCTGTCTGTCTCCTCTCTTTCCAGAGGCAGTCCTTTGTCCTCCTCTGAGACAAATACCCCTCTATTCTCTCCCTCAGCCCCTTTCTTCCCTCTTTCTTGTCCCCTTACCTTTCTCTAGCTTTCTTTATCTCTTGTCTTTGTCCTTTGTCCCTTATCCCCTGCCCTCTGTTTCTTCTGGGGCCAGTAAATCTTTTCTTTCTTTCTTTTTTCTTTTTTTCTTTTCTTTCTTTTCTTTTTTTTTTTTGGAGACAGGGTTTTGTTGGTTCATTTTCTTTTCTTTTCTTTTTTAAAAAGAAGATTTATATATTTATTACATATACAGTGTTCTGCCTGCATGTACACCTGCACACCAGAAGAGGGAACCAGATCTCATGATAGATGGTTGTGAGCCACCATGTGGTTGCTGGGAATTGAACTCAAGACCTCTGGGAGAGCAGGCTGTGCTCTTAACCTCTGAGCCATCTCTCCAGCCCCCGGTTCGGATTTCTTAACCAATATATTTTATTACGAACTTATTAACCGAGCATACGTCACTTACAACCCGACTAAGCGAAACAATAGGGAAAGAGGATTAAAGAATAACAAAACCGTGAGGATATCAGTTCTGAGGAGCGATTCTCCTGGCGTAATCAGCAGGATTTCTTTTGCTGGAACCTGGAGTAACCAGAACCCGGAACCTCAGCAGGAGCCAGAGCCCCGAAGCCTTCCCTCAAGCGGTTCTCTCTAGGAGCATCTCAAAGTGCAGCAATGAACAGCCAAATCTATCCCAAGTCTCCCAAGGCCCCGCCTCCAGTTTTGGGCTCATTTATATATCTCCTCCCAGAGTCTGTTCACAGGTTTTTTTCAGCTGGCAACAATCAAGCTCCTGCTCGAGGTTTGTTTTCTAGTGGATTAACCTCACCTGTTCTCTCACAGGACCGTTCTGATCCCACACTTGGGATCATAACAAAAACAGGTTTATCTCTCCTTCAGGGTTTCTCTGTGTAGCCTTGGCTGTCCTGGACTCACTTTGTAGACCAGGCTGGCCTTGAACTCACAGCGATCCACCTGCCTCTGCCTCCGGAGTGCTGGGATTACAGGTGTGTGCCACCATGCTTGGCTTATGCTGAGCACTTTGTCTTGGGGTGTTTTGAGCTGTTTTGTCCTATATTTATATTTATATTTATTGAACTGCACAGAAAACATGGTATGAGAAATGAGTAGGGAATTATTTTCTGTTTTCCTTTTCTTTGCTTCTTTATTTTCTTTCTTTTTCTTTTTCTTTTTCCCCCATTTTTCTTTTTTTGAAACAGGGTTTTTCTGTGTAGTCCTGGCTGTCCTGGAACTTGCTTCGTAGACCAGGCTGGCCTCGAACTTGTAGAGCTCCGCCTGCCTCTGCCTCCTGAGTGCTGGGATTAAAGGGGTGTGCCACCACTGCTCAGTTTGAGGAAGTATTTTCTACAGGAAAGTTTTAACAGGTTTTTGAAAGGGAAGAGGTAGCTTTGTTGAGCCCAGCTGACAGAACAGTGGTTGAGACGGCACACAGACGGTGGTATAACCCATGTCCACTGTTGCTTCCAGCATCCATGGTGGATAAGGTCCTTTTTCAAGGTCCTTTCAACCTAAAGGCTGCTTTCAACAATTTCAAAAGTGCTTGTACTCCTTCATACACACACACACCCATGCCCCCCACGCCCGACCCCATACCCACCTCTTGGGAGACAGAGGCAGGCGAATCTCTGTGAGTTCGAGGCTGGCCTGGTCTACAAGGTGAGTCCAGGCTAGCCAGGGCTTGTTATATAGAGAGCCGTATTCAGCCCATGTGGGGTCCCAAGAGGACTATGACGCCGCAACATGGACACTGTCCCCCTCACACGGAGCCGCTGTTGGGAAACGCGGGTTTCAGCCTGGGATGAAAAATGACTGACTCTGTGTGTGTGTGGTGTATATGTGTTTCCGTGTGTGTTGTGAGTATGTATGTGTGTTGTGTTTGTGTGTGGTGTGTGTGTTTCAGTGTGTGTTGTGAGTGTATGTGTGTATGTATGTGTGTTGTGTTTGTGTGTGGTGTGTATGTGTTTTAGTGTGTGTTTTGAGTATGTGTGTATTTCAGTGTGTGCTGTGAGTGTATTGTGTCCATGTGTATGTGTGTTTCAGTGTGTTGTTTCAGTGTGTGTTGTGTGTGTTTCAGTGTGTTGTGAGTGTATGTGTGTTTCAGTGTGTGTTGTGAGTGTGTGTATGTGTGTGTTCTCATCCTCACTTTTTCAAGCCTACAATGGCAGCACTCACCTGGTCTAATGACCCTAAGAAACCTTTTCTCAACTCATCTCCCCTCCCATGTCAATTAGTCTGATTTTTGTGTCCCTCACAGCCTTTGCCCCGCCGCTCAGATGAGGCAAAGCCCTTTGTTGTGGCCCTGACTGGTGAGGAAGCTGAGAGACTCAGCCTCCTGCCCTTCCTGGTCACAGGGAAGCCCAGTTGGGCGGACACAGGGAGGGCGGGGCCCTGGCAGCAAGTCTCTCACAGACCCCACTGAGCCATCATCTCCAACACACAGAGAAACCCGGTCCTTGGAGAAACAACAGTGACTTTATTTAGCGTACGTGTGGCAAATGTGTGGGGTCCGCCTGCAGCAGGGTGAGTTCAGAGGCTCTGGGATATAAACAACAGGAGGCGGAGGTGTGAGGGTGAGGGATGACTGAGGGATGGCAGCACCCAGACAGCGGGCTGACAGTTCTAAGTCTATGGTCCTTAGGTTATGAAGTCAGGGGAGCGCTGGGTAGGGGTGGCCAACACAGAACACGGAAGTGGGTTCGGCAGAGAGTTCAAAGCCCTCTAAGCAAAAAAATAAGAAGAGCCGCGAGGCCTAACATCCAAGCCGGGGAAGAGACTGGGCCACCTCCATCGAGAGGGTTCTCATGATTTTCATCACTGTACTCATCTCCATCCTCAGAGACTTCGTTTGCGGAGAAGATCCCGATGGATTTGGAGTCACCCAGTAAGGATTTGGTGGGTGAGGCCATGCAGCCCTGAATGCTCACCGTGGAAGACAGTCCACCTGGAGGGGGGAACGGCCAGTCAGGGTGGCACAGATGGGCAGTGCCGGGAAGCCCAGACCCTAGTCCTCTGACCCAGGAACTGCAGACCCCTCCCTTCTCCCTAGGACCCAGAATCTAAGTCCCGCCTTCTTTCCTCCAACCGCGTTCCCAGCACCTCCTCCCTCAGACCCAGGGGTCCAGTACTCACCTCCCCTGAGCCTAAGGTCACCTTTATAACAGTGAGTGGTACCCTGAGGGCAGGTGACAAAGTCAGTGTTGGGAGAGCAGGACCCTATTTGCGCGCACACAGGACACCGCAGGTCTCCGGGGGGAGGGACGGCTGAGGACAGAGAGAAAGGTTGGGGAGTGCACTGCATACTCTCCACTACGGCCACCCCAAGTGTCCAGGGTCCCTCCGCATCCCTGGATCCCATACCTGGACGGGGGAGGGAGATTAGTAGGACGCTGCTGCTGCTGGCTCCATTACACAGGCTGGTGGAACAGAAGCGGGTGTAGGAAGCAACCAGCATTCCAGGGGGGCGGGAGTATATGGAGACCCCAGCATTGCTCTGGGCCCGAGGATGGCTGCAGCCTTTGCTCCCTATTAGGAGCGATTTTTGTCCTGCGGGTATGAGAGTGGAAGGCATGCTCAGAAGGGGAGGGTGGCAAGACCTGGGAGCCCAACTGTTGGTCCCTCCCAGGCACAGGCAGAACACAGTGCCCAGTGACAAGAAGACAGACCCTGTCCCGAGTCTGACAGACTGGCTCCTCTGCTCTGCCCCTTGCAGCTCTGCTTGCTAGGGCCTCTCCACACATGTCCCCTGAGCCCCACCAACCCCACCCCCCCAGCAGGCTGCAGCCTCACTCTGGTCATCTCCTCTACCCTGCTGGCTGCCTCTCTACACTCTGCCCTTCAGGCCCACACTGGGCTCCTCTCCCAAGTCCCTGTAAGGTTACAAAAGGTCTTGGTGGCTCAGCAGAGCCCCAGACAGGCACTGGGCATCCTCCCTTCCCTCTACCCACCCACCCACCCTCCCTCCCTCCCTCCCTCCCTCCCTCCCTCCCTCCCTCCCTCTCTCCTTCACTCCCTTCTCTAGCTCTGCTTCTCTCACTCGTTTTTTTTCTTGTGTTCTCTTGGTTAGTCTCAGATAGCCCAGTCTGGGGTCAGTCTCAGCCCAGTCTGGGGTCAGTCTCAGATAGCCCAGTCTAGGGACAGTTTCAGATAGCCTAGTCTGGGGTCAGTCTCAGATAGCCCAGTCTGGGGTCAGTCTCAGATAGCCCAGTCTGGGGTCAGTTTCAGATAGCCCAGTCTGGGGTCAGTCTCAGATAGCCCAGTCTGGGGTCAGTCTCAGATAGCCCAGTCTAGGGACAGTCTCAGATAGCCCAGTCTGGTTTTGAAGACACTATACAGGTGAGAATTGCACTGAATTTCTTTTTTTCTTTCTTTCTTTCTTTTTTTTTTTCGAGACAGGGTTTCTCTGTGTAGCCTTGGCTGTCCTGGACTCACTTTGTAGACCAGACTGGCCTCGAATTCACAGAGATCCACCTGCCTCTGTCTCCCAAGGGCTGGGATTAAAGGCGTGTGCCACCATGCCTGGCTGGCACTGAATTTCAATGTAACTGTCTCTTTCTTGTCTGCATTGGTGTCACAGGCACACCTGGTGCCGGGATCAAGCTCAGGGCTTTATGGAGGCTACACAGGCACTGTACCAACTGAGTCACATGCCCAGCTCAAGTCATAGAGGTCATCGGGGTTCCTGCATTCCATCACCGGTCTGTCTCCTCTCTGGGTGTGGGGCCACCATGTGTCACCACTCAGCAAGACAAGGGCAGAGAGGGCAGTCAGAGAGGCCCCAGGCTTGAGGGAGCCAGGCAGTATTTGTAGGGCATAGAATCCAGGGCCTGGCCAGACCTAGAGTAGTGCCAGGGGTGAGGGGTGGGGATGAGGGGTGGGAGGGCAGTGGGGTGGGGGGTTGGGTGGTATGGGTTATGGGTGGATGGGTTGTGGGGTGGGGGGTTGGGTGCTGTCGTGGGGGGTGTGGGGTATGGGGGTATGGGTTGTGGGGTGGGGCGATGCGGGTGGGGGGTAAGGGAGTGAGGGGTTGGGGGGCTAGGGGGTTGGGATATTGGGAGGGTGAAGGAGTGGGAGGGTGGGAGATGGGGGAGTGGGGTTGTGAGGGATAGGAGGGTATGAGTGGAGAGGGGGAGGGGGTGGGGAGGTAGGGGGATGGGGATGGGGATGGGGTTGGCCCCCCATCTCAGCACACACCTACGTCTATGAGCAGCAGCGTCTCCTGACAGATCTCCTGAGGCTCACACACCTGGGAGTAGGATGAATTCCACTCGACAGCATCCTCAGCGAAGTGGCTGCCAAACATCAACATGATCCCCCTGTGACAGGTCAGCGCACCTGTGTAGAGGAAACCCAGGGTGGCTGAGAGTCAGGGAGCATACCATGTCTGTCACCCGCAGCTTCTGGGCTAGGGGAGGCCACCAGTCTGAACCATGTCCCCGTGGCCTGGCTGGGACATCCTGTCTGCCTGAAGGAGGGACTGTGAACTCAAAGCCTCCAAGCACCCCCACTCCTCACAGTGGGAGCAGTGGGGGGCGGGGCTTGGTCATTTCCTCATTTCTCAGCTGCCCTCCTCTTGCAAACAGTCCTGCACTCTGTCTGCTCCACCCCCACCCACGTCCTCCCCATGGCTGGAAGCTGCCCCTCTCCCCCAGGTGCCCAGCTGCATGCTGCCCCCATTCTGAGCCATTGTTTCTCTCCAGCCCGTGCTGCAGTCCCCAGGAAACCCTGTGGCTCACACTGTAAGGTCTCTGCAGAGCCTGAGCCCTCTGGCGCCCCCTCTAGCGCTTCACAGGGCCTCTGCCTGCCTGTCGTGGGTCTCCCTGAGCCCCCTCCACTTCTCCCCCCACCTTATTTACCACCCAGCAGCCCTCAGGGTCTTCTTAAAGGGATAGACAACCATGTCAGGCCTCTGGGGAATTGAGAAGGCCTGAGATGGCAGAAACTTCTGGTAGGCTCCCATCTCCCCCAGAATAAAATTCTGACTTCTTTAATCTGGCCCACAAGGGCACCGTGTGACTTGGCCTTCCTACCTCATCATGGACACATCCCCATCCTCTCCCTGGTGGCTATGAGTATGACATGGTGTCAGGGACCAGCGGAAGATGGATCGACGTGCGGGGGGGGGGGGGGGAGCTGCTCAGGGAGCGCACGGGGAAGGGGGGCCATAAAGTGACACTGTTACTAAGGACAACAGCCTCCCTAAGGAATCAAGCTAGGTTCTGTTGACGGATGGTGGGCCGGCACAGACAGGGAATGCCGCAGGAACATGGTACACCTACTGGATTATATAATATACCCTCCACCTCCCTCAACCTGGAAAGAAGTTCAGTGAAATGTGCAGTTTTAACATTCAAACGGCTGCGCTTCTCTCTGACTTAGACCAGAGGCTCTTAACTGCTGACCAGAGGCTTTCTCTTCCTGTGACCACTGCCCAGATCCTCGGAGAGCCAAACAGTGGCTTCCATGCTCTAATTCTTTGGTTCATCTTCAAAAAACGATTTGCTGTGGGCATTCGGAATGTCGGCGCCTAGCCCCCTCTCACCCCTGAGCCTTTGCAAGTGCTGTTCTGTCCCCAGTCCTGACTCCAGCCGGCTCCCTCCCTCCCCGCCATCCTGTATCCCTGGCAGCTGCCACGGGGTCTTGCGGATTGTCAATAGTCACTGAACCTGGCCAGGGCTGGCGATGCCCCCCCCCCCCCAATGCTTGGTCCTAATGCCCAGAGTTCATTACCTGCAGGAGAACAGCTGTGTCTCACGCAGCCTGCACGGAGCTTGTACGTAAGCTGTGTGGGAATTGCGAGGTGCGTGCACACGGTGTGTGCAGATTGTGTGTAATGTGGCTTTGTGTGTATGCTGGGCATGGTGGACGTCCTGTCTTATCTGTGTTTAGCTGGTATGTGGCTTGTAGCATGTGCTGTGTATATGTGTACTATGGGTTCTGTGTGTGTGCGTGGGGGGGTGTGTGTGACATCTGGGGTTCTCATGTAAATGAGGAACATAGGATCCAAGACTGTGGGATGTGATGTACGGCAATGTATGAAGCACAGCGTGACGCGTGTTTGTGGCCGTTGTATGCATTGTGTGCACATTGTTGTTTGCACAGTATATGTGGAATGTGCTTTTCTCTTCGAAAAGAATGTACTCTTAATGTGTATGGTATTTTTCCAGTTGTGTGTGTGGTGTGTGTGTGTGTGTGTGTACTGTGTGTGTGCAGTCCCTGTAGTGGCCAGAAGGGGGCACTGGATCCCTAGAATTGGAGTTACGGACTAACTAGTTACGACGTGGCTGCTGGGAACTGGACCTGGGTCCTCTAGAGGAGCAGCAAGTGTTCTTAACTGCCGAGCCATCTCTCTAGCCCCTGGGATCTATGTTTAAAGCACACTGCAGACTGTCAGTGTTTCATTGTCCCAGAAATGAAAGCCAGACTTAATTAACCTGCATTCATTAAAAGGAAGGGGGAAGTGGCCCGATCTCCGCCTCCCTCTGTCTTTTGCAGCCTCCCATGGCTCCTCGCCCTTGGGAGAAAGTCCATCCTCAGCTGGGTCTTGCCAGGGGTCCTAGCCTTCACGGTTCTACCTAGCTGGGTACTCACCATCCTACCTCCCTGGCTTGGCTTGATTTTTCTGCTTGGAGTAGTTCTCCCTTGATCCCTATACTCACGTTATCTTCTAAAAAAATGAAATCACAGCTCAAACACTACCAAGCACCCCATCTTCCTGTGGGGCCCCTCTCGGTCTGTCCGTCCTACAGCAGGGCCTTTGCACTCAGTTTCCTGGTGATAATATCTTTTCTATTTTATTTGTGTGTGTGTGTGTGTGTGTACACACACGTGTGCAAAGGCCAGACGAGGATGTCAAATGTCCTTTTCTATCACTTTCTACCTTATTCTGTCCCTTGAGACAGTGTCTCATATTGCTGGAGACAGGGTCTCTCTGTGTAGCCTTGGCTGTCCTGGACTCGCTTTGTAGACCAAGCTGGCCTCGAACTCACAGCGATCCGCCTGCCTCTGCCTCCCGAGTGCTGGGATTAAAGGCGTGCGCCACCGACTCTTAACGTGTATGGTATCTTTCCCGTTGTGCGTGTGTCTCTGTGCACTGTATGTGTGCAGTCCTTGTAGTGGCCTGGAGATACGCTGCACCAAGCTCCCATGATCCTGTCTCTGCCTCACACACCACTGAGGTTACAGGCGTGTGTGTGTGTGTGTGTGTGTATGTATGTATGTGTGTGTATGTGTAAGTGTGTGTGTATGTGTGAGTGTATGTGTGGGTATGTATGTGCGGGTGTGTGAGTGTGTGTGTGTGAGTGTGTGTGTGTGTGTGTGTGTGTGTGTGTGTGCTTTTTAGGTGGATGCTCTGGAGTTGAACTCATGTCCTCATGTTTGCAAGAAAATTCTCTTACCCACAGAGCCATCTCCGCAGTCCCTGACAAGCCATTTCTACCAAGAAATCGAAGAAAGGTCACCTCTTTGATGAAGCCCTCTTCAACACTAACATTGAACTCTGCCCACTCCGGGCCCAGATTCTGTGCTCCCACAGCTCAGAGTGGCCAAGCTGAGGTGTCTCCTCCATCCTGCCCAGGAGGCCCATCAGGCAGGGCTGGGGTCTGATTCACCTGAGGGTTCTGTGTGGGGACCATGAGGTCCTGCATGGCCTCACATCAACATACACACCCAGGGCACCTGTCTTGAGGCCATCCTTGTCCACACAAGGCGGGCAGCCTCTGGACTGTAGCTGGGGTCATGTGGAACCACAGGGAAAAATCTGCTGAGCGTGCTCTTTCTCCTGCACGGCTTTAAGACTTAGTGGCACACACATTCGAGGGGACGAGACTCCTGTCACACCCGTCTCCAGCACGACTGCTGTTGCTTGTTTAGACACAGTGTGTCCCTTCCCACGTGTTGCTTATGTGCCACTGTGGCTGTTGTTTAAGTGCTTAAGAGGGAGCCCTCCCCAAGTCTCCACTTTCATTCTAGAACTTTCTGTCACACCTGAAGCCCCATCTGCTCTATCATTTTCTTGCACTTCATGGAGCAAGAACTAGGGTGGTGATGGTGGGTGGTGGGTGGTGGGGTGGGTGGTGAGGTGGATGGTGGGGTGGGTGGTGGGGTTGTGAGGTGGATGGTGGGGTGGGTGGCGGAGTGGTGGGTGGGGTGGTGGGGTGGTGGGGTGGGGTGGGTAGGTAGGGGGGATGGGGTGGGTGGGGTGGGTGGGTAGGGGGGATGGGGGTGGGGGGTGGGGTTGTGAGGTGGGTGGTGGGGTGGGTGGTGGATGGTGGGGTGGGTGGCGGAGTGGTGGGTGGGGTGGTGCGGTGGTGGAGTGGTGGGGGTGGGGTGAGGGGTGAGGGGTGGGTGGGGTGGGGGTGAGGGGTGAGGGGTGGGTGGGGGGGTGGGGGTGAGGGGTGGGGTGGGGTGGGGGTGGGGTGGTGGGGAGGTAGGTGGGGTGAGTGGTGTCTCAGCCTCATGAACAAAGACGAATGAAGGTGGCTGAGAGAATTGGGGCTTCACCTAAGTGAAGTGGGAGATCTGGGGGTGACCAAAGGTCAAGATGTAAGGAAACGGAATCAGAAATAAACCCTTGTGTTCCCGGATGAACCCCGCGCCGGCATACTTGTAGCGCCAACACACTGACGTATGCCAGGTGACCACTTTGCACTTCAGGTGTTTTTCCTCTAATATCTCACCTCCTACATCGGCAGGTCACTCAGGCTCACTTTTCTCAAACTTATTTAAAGATGCTCCCGCCCCCGCCCGCCCACTGCCCCTTTCTGTTTCACCTGGACACTTCTCTTTGGCCCTCTATCTCCCAACCTCCTTCAACCTCCTTGGGGGATCCCTTTGGTGTAAGGGCTGAGTGGGTGAGGCTCATTTGAATGGCAAGGGTGACCCGCCTCATAACTGATAACTTTGGGTATCCCACACCCCACAGGGATCATTGTTGCCTTGAGGCTGCAGTGAAAGGTATGACCTGAGTCTGCCCCCCCCCCACCCCCCCCCCACTTCACCCCCATGTAACTCACTTGGTAGAGGACTACAGTCCTCACTCACGTCCATGGGTCCGATTTTCTGTGTGCCATTGAGCAGGTTGCAGCCTGGCTGGGACATGCACCCCTGCACCTTCGTGTTGGAGGTGATCTCCCCTGAGAGACGGAGACACTCACAGACACAGAGCATTGGGAGCCTCAGGGGCAAGGCCAGCTCTGGGAGGCTGGCTCCACAATCGTTTCGTTCTCCCACTCGATTTTGTTTTTTTCCTCCCGGGAGGCCCAGATCTCCACCCCCCAGCCCACCGTGTTCAGCCCCCTGCCCCCTAACCCGCTCCCCCCCCCCCGCCCCCCCCGCTTCCCCCCCCCCCGCCGGGTCCCCGGGTCCAAGCTCACCTCCTCTGAGGCTGAGGACTCCACTGTAGCAGTGTGTGCTGCCTGCGGGGCAGACCTGCTCCGGTGCAGTCTCACAGGCAGGCGCAGAAAGGCAGACTGGGCAGCGCAGGGTCCCTGGGCCTGGAAAGCAATAGGGGGCAGTGGGAGTCTCTGGGTTTAAGACCATGTCCCCTGGATGGGGAGACGTGGTGGAACTCAGAGGAAGGATAGCAAGTTACCAAGAAGAGACTTGATATTCTAAGAGCATATATAGGGGGAGGGGTCTCCCTCAGTCACAGACATAGGGGAGGGGAGAAAGAGAGAAATGGGAGGGAGGGAAGAATGGGAGGAAACAGGGGAAGGGCTAACAATCTAGATGTAATACGAATAAATTAATAAAATTATAAAAAAAAAATCAGACAGCCATCTGAGGTCCCTAAGAAGCTCTCCTGGGATCCTTTCATGCAGGCCCAACCCCAGGGGCCCGCCTGTCGCTGTGGTTAGAGAACCGGGAAGCCTGCAGAGGCCCCGGGGCTAGGAGCAGAAGGAGCAGGTGGAGACCTTTGCAGCTAGCCGCAGGCCTGGGTAAACACGGGAAGGAGGCAGAAGGAGGCGCAGAGGAGGAAGCAGGTGGCTTTGCTCACGTCATTTACTAAATAGTCGTCATTTACTAAATAGTCGAGGAAAACACCCTGGCTGCAGATTACTCCAGGACGCAGAAACTCAAAGCCTCACGGGGAGAGTGGAGAGTTCCAGCCCGAAACTGGATGTGAGTGAACCAAACCCAGCCATATGGAAAGAGGGGAAACAGGGTCGGTAGGGTCAGAGTATGGGGCTGGGGGTTCATCAGCGAGCCCACCCAGAGGGCCAGGGAGATGGCTTAGCATGGGGGTGGGAGCGGGGGTGGGGGGGGAAGCATCTGGCACCAAGCCAGACTGAGTTCAGTCTCTGGGACCCATATGTTGGAGGGCAAGGACAGACTCACAAAGGTTGTACTCCACGTACTAACTGGTACACATGGGCAATCCCCACGCACAATTAAACAAAATAAAGGCAGAGACCATAGCTGGGAATGGTGGTGCATGCCTGTAATCCCAGCACTCAGGAGGCAGAGGCAGGCGGATCTCTGTGAGTTTGAGGCCAGCCTGGTCTACAAAGCGAGTCTAGGACAGTCAAGGCTAACACCGAGAAACCCTGTCTCAAAAAACAAAAAAACCAAAAGCAAACAAACAAACAAAAACGAAAAAGAAAGAAAAGAGAGAGAAAAAAAAAAAAAAAAAAAAAAAAAAAGAGACCAAAAGATGGGGGGTGGGGGTAAGGGGGGGGGGTGTGGAGGGGGGCTGGGAGATGGCTGAGCAGTTAAAAATGGGTCATGCTCTTGCAGAGGACCCAAGTAGTTTGACTCCTAGCACTCATGCTGGGAAGCTAACAACAACCTATATATAACCTGTTATTTACAGGGGATCCAGTGCCCTTTTCAGGCCTTTGTGGGTATCTGCCCACACATGCACGCGCGCGCATGCGCGCGCGCACACACACACACACACACACACACACACACACACACACACACACACACAATAAAATCTTTAAAATTAAAAAAAAAAAAAAAAAATCTACTTCATTCATTATCGCCAGAAGAGGCCAGCCAGGGGAGTGTGGACTTGTTGTGGCTGTCAGGAAAGTGCAGATGGAGAGGAGAGACCGTGGGCAGTGGGCTTTAAAGGTAAAGGCGGCCGCGGAGGGGCGGGGGGGGGGGGGGGGGGGGCGCGGGCAGGCAGGATAGGGAGCTGGCTGGCTGTTCTCCAACAAGGGAGAGTCTGTAAAAGTTACGATGTAAATGAACTTCTTCTGAGCCACTTGAGCTGGAACCCTGGCTTCTCCCCTCTCCTCCCTTCCCCCTCCCCCCAGCCGGCTTCCTTCTAATGCCTTCAGGTACCTGTCACAGGGGGTAGAGCCCAGAGAGGGGCTGTGGTAGACAGGCTGTTGCAGAGGTCTTCTAGGCGGCACACTCGGGTGTAGGAGGTGACAGACAGCCCCGGGCCAGTCCTGTGCTCCGTGACCTTGGCCTCTTGGTCCTTAGCGGTGGTACAGCCCTTTGTGAGAATCAATTTCACCTGCTTTCCTGGGCAGAAAAAAGTGATCAGGCTTGGGTGGAGGTCAGGACTGTTTGCCCAACTGATATAAGGGAGCGGGGCTGAGTAAACGGCGCGGGTCTCTGCGCAGAGGGGACCGGTCTCACCGTTCTCGACCATCATCAGCGTGTCTCGGCAGCCTTCACCTACACCGCAGGTTATCTGGCCAGCTGTCCAGCGGAGAGGCAGCTGTGACACATCCTGTATGGTCTCCAATGTACCGTGCTGGCATCTCAGGGGCTCTGCAGCTAGAGAGAGGCGAATAAATCCCTTTCAGTAAGGACCCCTTCCAGAGTCTTCTTCTCCCAGCTACACACGGCAGGAAAAGCCTTGGAGCCGGTGACAGCCTTCTCATGCGCTCAAGTCTCTAGCGGCGAGAAAAATGAGCTGACGCAACGAATAATGTTTGCGGTCCAGGATGCTCAGTCCTGTGCATAACAGGCAATGCACTTTAGTACCGCGTGGGGGCGCTCTAGAGTTCCCACTGAGCTCTTGCCTTCTGCACCTTACCTAAAGGGCCCTTTGAGTCTCTCTGACTTCATTTCTACCAAGCAAGGCCACTGGGGTCTCCAGTGCTAGGGGTGTGGATGGCTGAAGATGGAGGACAAAATGCGAGTGCGTCAAATAGAAGTCGGGAGACCCAAGGTTACCCAGAGTCAGGCCTGTGGAGACGCATATGCTATACACACGCTGTGGAGTTGTTTTTCTTTGACTCAGGTCTCATGTAGCCCAGGATGGTCTCGGATTTGCTGTATGGCCAGGGATGACCTTGAACTTCTGATCCCCCTGCCTCTGCCTCTGCCTCAGGGATGACTGGTTTACTCTGGGCTGCGTGGGGCGGGGGGGAGGGGGGGTTGGTGGAGCTCAGAGCTTCAAGCATGCATGAGTGCTTACTGTAAAAGAGGACCTGAGTTCAAATCCCAGCATTCGTAAGTGGAGATAGGTGAATGTTGGGAGCTTGGGTTAGCCAGCCCGGTGTGCACATGGCATGCACACGTCACACTCACAAACATGTAAGAATGCGTTGCAATAATAGCAATGAAATGTGTTGATAAATGTTAATAAAGATCAAGAAAGAAATGTCTTTCACAAACAAACAAAAAACCCAAAACGGATAGAGCCGGGGATCATTACGTTAAATGAAATAAGCCTGACTCAGAAAGACAAACATTTCATATGTTCTCTCGTGTGTTAGAGCACACACACATACATGCACACATGTGCACACACATAAATATGTATGCTTATGGCATAAAAGAAGAAAGGGGGCTGTTTGGGAAAAAGATGGGACTAGAAAAAGAGGAAAGAGAGGACAGGAGAGTAATGGGGCCTCAAAGTACATGACAAAGTTGAATGAAAATGCCATTCTAAAACCCATCAGCCAGCCAGACTTGGTGGTGCACGCCTTTAATCCCAGCACTCGGGAAGGCAGAGGCAGGCGGATCGCTGTGAGTTCGAGGCCAGCCTGGTCTACAAAGTGAGTGCAGGACAGCCAAGGCTACACAGAGAGACCCTGTCTTCAAAAACAAAAACAAAAACAAAAAAGCCTTCAGGCCATACAACGAATACATGATAATGACAAATTGAAAAGGAATGCGACCAGAAGGAAGCACCCGCCCTCAGAACATGCACTGCTGAGTGTCACAGCACGGCCACCAGCATGGAATCCCGTGCAGAGCGACCACCTTGCACCCCGGCTTTCCTCCCACTCACCTCTCATCTCCAACAAAGACAGGCTCACCTGGGCCGGAATCACGTTTTGGTCTTATTACGTTTACCCACTGGTATGCTGTTGGGTGTGTGCACATCACGGCACACAAGTGGGGGTCAGTGGACAACTTAGGGCAGACTCTCTCCTTCTACCATGTGGGTCTCAGGGACAGAACTCAGGACACTAAGCCACCTCACCAATCACTGGACTGGGATCATTTAGAGGTCCTCTCAATGGCTTCTTGTTCCCTGGGTCACAGTCTCTCCTTGGTCCTCAACCTCCCAACCTCCAGCAGGCTTTTCGGAGAATCTCCGCACGTGCACACATTTGAGTGGATGATGCTCACTTAAAATGGCTGCTGTGCATACCAGCCCACAAGCATCAATGTGCTCGGAGGCTGCAGCGTGTGTTCTCCCACGTGAGACTCACCAATCTGAAGACTGCAGTCCTCGCTCACATCTAGGGACCCGATTTTCTGTGTGCCGTTGAGCAGGTTGCAGTCTGACTGGGACACGCATCCCTGTACCTTCAGATCGGAGACGATCCCTTCCGGGAGAGGGAGAGAAGGGAGACAGATGCTCACACACACATGCCTCCCCCCCCCCCCACTCCCCATTCCCCACACGCACGAGATCCTCAGAGGCAAGCCCAGCTCTGGGAGGCTGGCTCCACACTCTACTCAGTTTACCTCTCCTCCCCGGACTCCCAGATCTCCACTGTGTTCAGCGCCCCCCAGGGTTCCCGCGTCCAAGCTCACCTCCTCTGAGGCTGAGGACTCCACTGTAGCAGTGTGTGCTGCCTGCAGGGCAGAGCTGCTTGGGCTCATTCTGAGGACAACTATTTTTAGAAAGGCAGAGTGGACAGCTCAGGTTCCCTGGGCCTGGGAGATGAAAGACACAGTGAGAGGGGCGGCGGCAGGGCCTTGGTGATCCTAAGTGAAGTTACTTAGTGGCCCCTGGATCTCTTGAGGGCTCAACGACAAGAATTCAGTGTCCTAAGGGCGTGTCATGCTTGAAGGCAAGGAAGACCTGGAGTGACCCCAGGGCTGAGTGCCAAAACCTGCCAGACCCCAGTTTCTTTTCTGTGTGATTGCACGGTATGGACTTGGCCAACGACAGGCAGGGGCGTCCTGGAAGGTACCAGTGACTTCAAAGTCTAACCAACGGTCAAAGAGGACAAGGTGCCAATATTCCCAAGAAGAATGTCTCACATACTCTGCGTGGCAAACACTAGGTAAGGAAAGCGAGAAGTTCTAGGCCAGTGTCCTTTAGGGAGAAGAGAAGGTGACAAATGCAAAGGAGACTGTTAGTGAGCAACAGCAGCATAGAGAAATGGGCTATTTGGGATGGGCAGGGTCAGACTAGGGCCAGAGTCTGAGTGATTCAACATTAGAAAAGCCACTCAGTGGGCTGGGAAGAGGCTCTGTGGGCAAAGTGCTTGCTGCAGAGCACCCCCCCAACCCCCCGCGCCCAAAAGCCACCTGGAGTGGTGTACTCCCATAATGCCAAAGCTTGGGAGGCAGAGAGAGGCTGGTGCCTGGAGCTCACTAGCCAGCTGGTCTACTTTCATTGGCGAGCTCAAGGCCAAGGAAAGACCTTGTCTCAAAAATTAAGGTGAATGTTTTCTGAGCAATGTCACCTGAGGTTGTCCTTTGGCCTCCACACATGTGCGTGTATGCACTTGTGTGTACACACACACACGAAAAGCCACGCAGTTCACTGCTCTGTGACTATGAGAAGCGGACTGAGGTGTAGATTACACAGAACGTGTGGGAGTAGAAAGGAGCAGCCTGCTCCCAAGCCTGTAAATGAATAGCTCTTTTTGTTTTGTTTTTTGAGACAGGGTCTCTCTGTGTGTAGCCTTGGCTGTCCTGGACTCGCTTTGTAGACCAGGCTGGCCTCGAACTCACATCCATCCGCCTGCCTCTGCCTCCTGAGTGCTGGGATTAAAGGCATGCACCAGCACGCCCCCAGCCTCTTTGTGCTCTCTTTGAAACCACAGTTGACGGCTGTTGAGGGCTGGAGAGATGGCTCAGTGGTTAAGAGCGCCGCCTGCTCTTCCAATGGTCCTGAGTTCAATTCCCAGCAACCACATGGTGGCTCATAACCATCTGTAATGTGATAGGGCGCCCTCTTCTGGCGTGGAGGTGTACATGCAAGCAGAGCACTGCATACATAATAATAAAGAAAGAAAGAAACCACAGTTGGTCCTTTATTCTGCCCTCCTTCATCCCTTCTCCTACTCCTGCGTCCCCACCTGCGACAGGGGGTGGGACCCAGAGAGGCTCAGTGGAGGACAGGTCGTTGCAGAAGTCAAAGCGGCGGCACACGTGGGTGTAAGAGACGACGGAGAGGCTCGGGTCTATGTGGTGCCGAGTGATTCTGGGCTCGTGGTCTTCCTCTGTGGTGCAGCCTTTGTGTAGCACCAAGTTCACATCGGGTCCTGGAAGGAGAGAGGGGAGGGGGGCATCAGGTCCTGGAAGGGAAGAGGGAGACCTGGAGGGGTGGGGGTGAGGAAGTCCTACTGGGATGTTGTGCCTCAGGGAGTTGAGTGGGGCGGATGTTGGTGAGATGCTAGGTGGGGGCTGGGCGCTGGAAGCACCCTGAGTCTTGGCACTGGGGGTGTGGCTTCGGGAATTCCAAGGAGAACTGGGGGTGGTGGGGTGCTGAACCGGAAGGGGCGGGTCTCGCACCCATGTTCTCTTCTCACCGTTCTGTATGAGCAGGACAGTTTCCTGGCAACCCTCGCCGACTTTACAGGTCGCCCACCTGGTCGACCTCCAGTCCAGGGGCAATGAGGACACTTTCCTTAGGCCTTCTGCGTACCCACTCCTGCATTCCAGTGCCTGAGCGCCTGGGATAGGAGGAGCGAGCTCATCATAGCCGGGCTTCCCGCTTGACTCCCACCTGCTAGCCACCCTAAGCCGCCTCTGTGCTACACAAAGCAGTGAACACCCAGCTCAAGTCCTCAAGTCAACGCGAGCCAGCGTATTAAAACTCAAACAAGGCTTATGACACTTGTCGACAAGCTTGCTGACCCGAGGTCCATCTCCAGAACTTACATGGTGGAAGGAGAAAATCAGCTCTGACCTCCACTTGCACAGCATGGCCATGTGTGTGCACACTAACACGCGCGCACACACACATACACACAAGCAAGCAAGCAAATGTACTAAAACATAAATAAAACACAAACAGGAGCACTTGAGGAAACACTCAACACTCTAAAGTTTTTATTTGTGTGCACATGCATGTGTTTGTGTGCAGGTATGTGTGCACGTGTGTGAGCATGCATGTGTGTATGTGCAGGCGTGTAAGCAACATGTGTGTGTGTGCACATGTATAGAATGGGGGCAACCAAGCACTCAAGACAACCAGCACGTGGCTGTGTACCTGGCACTTCCCCACTGAGCCCACCCATCCACAAGGACAGGCCATCCAAGCTCACTTGTTCCAGAATTACTTAAAGCTCTCCTCAAATGCTTTTGTCTCCTGGGCTATACTCCCTCTCTTCTTTACCTTTCCACGCTGCAGCCTCAGCCTCACCGGGTGAGTGCTGCTCCTTTAAATGCCTGGGCCGGCTAGCCAAGATAGGATGGCTTTGGGTGTCCCACACCCCACAGGCTCACCTTGATCCAGGCTGCAGTGCAGGGGGTAGGAGTGGGGGTGGGTGGGTGGGTGGGAGTAGGGGGGGGGGGGGGGGGGGGTGGGGGCGGCCTTCTTTTCCTATGTGAAACTCACCTGACTGGGAGGCGCAGTTCTCGCTCACATCTAAGGTTCCAATCTCCTTGGCGCCACTGAGCAGGTTGCAGCCTGGCTGTGGCATGCAGCCCTGCACTCTCAGACTGGTGAGAATGGCTCCTGGGAAAGGAGGGCATGGGGTGAGGAGTGGGGAGACAGAGACAGACAGAGAAAGACAGAGACAGACAGAGAGACTGATGTAAGAATCATGCAAGCCTCAGAGGCAAGCCCAGCTCCAGGAGGCCAGCCCTACTCCCCTCCCCCGCCTGGCCCGCCCCCACCCCTGCCCCCACGCTGGGTCTTATGGTCTGTCTCAGTTTACCCTCCCTTCCCAGACACTACATCTCAACTTCCTCATCCACAGCCCCAGGGTCTCCATGTCCAGGCTCACCTCCCCTGAACCTGAGGACTCCGTTGTAGCAGTGTGTGCTGCCTGCAGGGCAGACCTGTTCTGGCACACTCTCACAGCCGCGTGTTGAGAGGCAGTGTGGGCAGCGCAGGGTCCCTGCGACTGGAAGCAACACATACAGTGAGGAACAGTGGAAGGTTTCTGGATTTGGCTCAGAGAATCCCAACTTATGCCGCCCCCTGCCCCTCAGCTCCCCACCCCCACCTCCGAATAGGCAGGGAATTTGGACTGTGGCCAACTAAGGTAGCAGGGGTAAAGAGAGGGTAGGGGAGGCCCTGGGGCCAGAAAGCATAAAAGGTGCTATTTTCCCAAGTGGAGTCTGCAGCCCAGCGAGGTGGGGGTGTACGCTTTTAATCCCAGTGGAGTCTGGGAGAGCCTTCCAAGGCTGGACAGAGCCATGAATTTAGCTAAGGAAGAATGGGGGTATCCCAGAGGGAACACCGACTTTATTTCCAACTTAAAAGAAAAAGATTTATTTTTATTCTTTTTAGTTATGTGTATGTGTGTGTAGGTAGGGAGCGGGGGCGGGGAGTGGTGTGGGCTTGCATATGTGTGTTACAGGCAGTTGTGAGCCACCAAAAGTGAGTGCTGGGGACTGAACTCGGGACCTTTTCTTAAATGCTGAGCCATCTTTCCGCCGATCATTCACTTCTAAATTCTATTAAGTAACCCAGGGAAAGAAAGTTGTCCTTTCTCAACCTATTCAGAATAAAGAACTCGTTTTTAATGCCAGGCAACAGAAAAGGAACGATTTTAGATTAACTATTCAATGGGAAGTGGAGATGCAGAATACACTACATGCGAAGCCAGGGATCCAAAGCAGCCTTGGAGGAAAGAGAAAGAGCAGGGTGGGGGCGTGGCCTCTCTGAGGTTCCTGGTTCAGCATCAGAAAACCTACCGGGTTTCCTGTCGCAGAGGTGTTGGGAGAAGAGACCAGGGGCATAGAAACAAAAACAGCCAGCGGGATGGGGGATAAAGGAAGGAACCAGAGAAGAGATGCACGGCGAGGGCCAGGGAGGAGCCTGAAGGTTATACAAGTATTCAAGCTCAAGGGGGAGGGAGCTAACAATGATAGCTGATGGTGGAGATTTTGAACAGTGCTTGCGTAGAACCCCTCAGTGAGGGGCTGGGGGTGTTGCTCAGTGGTAGAGCCCCTGCCTAGAATCCCCCAGTGAGGGGCTGGGGGCGTGGCTCAGTGGTAGAGTCCCTGCCTAGAATCCCCTAGTGAGAGGCTGGGGGTGTGGCTCAGTGGTAGAGCCCCTGCCTAGAATCCCCTAGTGAGAGGCTGGGGGCATGGCTCAGTGGTAGAGCCCTGCCTAGAATCCCCTAGTGAGAGGCTGGGGGTGTGGCTCAGTGGTAGAGCCCCTGCCTAGAATCCCCTAGTGAGAGGCTGCGGGCATGGCTCAGTGGTAGAGCCCCTGCCTAGAATCCCCTAGTGAGAGGCTGGGGGTGTGGCTCAGTGGTAGAGCCCCTGCCTAGAATCCCCTAGTGAGAGGCTGGGGGTGTGGCTCAGTGGTAGAGTCCCTGCCTAGAATCCCCTAGTGAGAGGCTGGGGGTGTGACTCAGTGGTAGAGCTCCTGCCTAGAATGCCCCAGTGAGAGGCTGGGGGTGTGGCTCAGTGGTAGAGCCCCTGCCTAGAATCCCCCAGTGAGGGGCTGGGGGTGTGGCTCAGTGGTAGAGCCCCTGCCTAAAATCCCCAAGTGAGGGGCTGAGGGTGTGGCTCAGTGGTAGAGCCTTTGCGTAGAATTCCTGAGGGGATGGGAGCGTGGCTCAGTGGTAGAGCCCCTGCCTAGAATCCCGCAGTGAGGGGCTGGGGGCGTGGCTCGGTGGTAGAGCTCTGCCTAGAACCAACCCCAAGTGAGGGCTGAGGGTGTGGCTCAGTGGTAGAGAGCACTTACCTACCATATACAAGGCCCTGGATTCCATCTCCAGTGCCATCAAAAATAAAGAATTAGAATAAAATAAATAGCCCCGGCGTGCTTACTTGGACCCCCACAGCCTGGCAGTTCCTCCCACAGCTCCTTCCCTTCTCTAGGGATCTGATGCCTCAGGTACCTGTGACAGGGGGCGGGATCCAAAAAGCTCCAGTTGTAGACAGGTTGTTACAGAAGTCCTCCTGGCGGCACACATGCACGTAGGACGTAATGGAGATTCCGGGGCCTGTTCTATGCCTGGTGACTCGAGCTTCTTGGTTTACAGCCCTAGTGCACCCCTTAGTGAGAACCATGTGAAATTCCTGTCCTGGGGAAGAGAGGGAGGCTGATGAGATTGGGGGGATGGACAAGGGCAGGAGGGGAGCGTGGCAGGAGGTTGGGTGCATCCGCTCACGGGGTGGGGGAGTGGGTGAGGGCAGGTGCGTCCGCTCAGGAGGGAGTCCTAGATACCACTGCCGTGTGGGGGCGGGTTATAGATTCTGTCCCATGATGCTGCGGGAGCGCCTGGTGAGAAAGGCGGGGCCTTTTCTTACCGTTCTGTACCATAGTCACTGTTTCGTAGCATCCCTCGCCCGCCCCACAGGTCTTCCAGCCAGTCGTCCAGGTCAGGTGCAGATCCGATACATTCCGTACAGTGTCCAGAGCCACGCTGTTGCAGTCCAGAGCCTGCGGACCTGGACAGGGAGATCAAATCCACCTTAGGGGCCTCCCCAGCTCCATGTCCCCGGACACTCCTTTCCGATCGCAAACACTAACAGGCGGGCCCCTCTCGTGGGACATCTCTCGTGATGCCCAAGGCAGGAGTCCTTGGCACGAGTGACATCCAGCCCGCATCCCCAGGTTTTTCCACGTAGGTGGGTTAAAAAGACCAACACCAAGGCGGAGAGATGTGGTTCAGTGGGTGCAGTGCTTGCTACGCAAGTGGAAGTCTGCATCCCCAACACTCATGTAAAAGCTGGTGCATGCTGGGGCCAGATAGGTCGCTGCTCTTGCGGAGGCCAAGAGTTCGAATTCCAGCACCCACATCAGACAGCTCATTACCACCTATACCATCAGCTCCAGGGCACCCTTTCCTGGCCTCTCTGAGAAAGAACCTGCACACATAAAGACAAACATTTTTTTTAAAACGTATTATTTTTTTTTTTCCTCCAAAAAGCCGTGTGCGTGGTGCACACCTACAATCCTCATGCTGGGGAGGCAGAGACAGGGAGATTCTTGGAGTTTGCTGACCAGCACATCTAGCTTAAAGCTCCAAACCCTCAAGGGACCACGTCTCAAAGGAGGTAGATGGGTCGTCCTGTGGCCTCTACACATGTGTGTGTCATGGACATCAGCCATGCACATGCACCCACTCACACAGGGACACACCGACACATGCAACCCCACACAGCCATTAAAGCCAACTGCCAGGAAACCTAGGATCCCCCAGAGCCACGCTAAGAAGTAATTCATCAGCCGGGCGCGGTGGCGCACACTTGTGATCCCAGCACTCGGGAGGCAGAGGAGGGCAGATCTCTGTGAGTTCGAGGCCAGCCTGGTCTACACAGAGAGTCCAGGACAGCCAGGGCTACACTGTCTCAAAACACACACACACACACACACACACAAACGCATATACCATTACTCTCACGGAAACACCAGCACGCGCTTCTGAACTGACTGTGGCAAAATATGACAGAGGAATTCACCTCTTCCTTAACCTTTCTGCTCCTCACCCCATCTCTTTCAGTTAGAGAACCCACATTTGGTTCAACATTAGCTGAGACTCCTGTTGATTTAACTCTGTCCTTTAATTCTGAGCACGATCCCTTCCTTTTTTCTTTCTTTCTTTTTTTCTTTTTTCTTTTTTCTGGGGGGGGGGCGGTTTTCGAGACAGGGTCTCTCTGTGTAGCCTTGGCTGTCCTGGACTCACTGTGTAGACCAGGCTGGCCTCGAACTCACAGCGACCCGGCTGCCTCTGCCTCCTGAGTGCTGGGATTAAAGGCGTGCACCACCACGCTGGGCCCCTGATCCCTTCCTTTCTTTTTTCTTCCAGCAGGACATCTCTTGCAGGCACACATTCTCCAACCCTCTCCCTCCACCCCCAACCCCCCACAACATCCCTTCTTGGAGAGTCAGACCTCCTGCTCTTACAGTGAGTACTAAGGATCTGGAATTTCTTGCCTGGCTTCGGTTGGTGGCTTTGGCTGTTCCACACTTTCCAAGGACCGTCCTGTCCCTGGGCTCGGCCTGGTTTACCTACTCACCTGACTGGGGACCACAGACTTCACTTGTATCCAAGGTTCCAATTTCTTTGGTGCCATTGAGCAGGTTGCATCCTAGCTGGGGCATGCAGCCCTGCACCCTGAGGTTGGTGGCGATGTCTCCTAGGAAAGAAGAGAGGAAGAGAGAAAAGCAGGGAGGGAGGGAGGGAGAGGGAGAGAGTGCGAGCTGACATAGAACTACCCAGGTCTCAGGCAAATCCAGCTGTAGGAGACCATCCCTACTTTCTAGTGTGTTCTATCCGACCTCATTTTAACCCTTGTTCTCCAGAGTCTCACAGCCCACACTCTCCCAGGGTGCCCATGTGCAAGCTCACCTCCTCTGAGCCTGAGGACTCCGCTGTAGCAGTGTGTGCTGCCAGCGGGGCAGACTTGTTCTGGTGCATTCTCACAGTCTCTTTTAGAAAGGCAGAGTGGGCAGCGCAGGGTCCCTGGGACTAGAGGTGACAGCTACAGTGAGGGGCAGAGGGAAGATGCCGCCTTCCCACTTAGTTCCCCCAACATGCCCTCCTGAGGTAGCCCTCATCCAGGTCCAGCTGCAGGGAACTCAGCCTATGATCTAGTTGGGGGGGGGGGGTGGATCAAGGATGGAAGGAGTGGGGAGACCAGCAGAGACTCTGGCTTGGAGAAAGGGCTTTTGAGATGGGGCACAGATATAGACTCGGCCAAGGAAAGGAGGGTGACTTAGAATGAACCAGTGATTTCACCCACAACTTCTGCTAAACAGTGAAAGGAAATAAACATCGATTCAGCAAATTTTCCAGCAACACCATCGCCCAAGATGCCACGTAACAGCGGCAAAAGCCATGCAAAGGTCCAGGCCAGGGCTGAGGAGCCGTGCCTTGGGAGCCTGAGGACCCTACGTTCAGTTGCCAGCACCCATGTATGTAGGACAAAAAGGTGCGTTTGTCCACTGATAGTCCTAACTTAAGAGGCAGAGCCAGGCGGGTTCCCAGGGCTTGCTAGGTCAGCCAGCTTCGCCTAATCTGTGAGCGAGCTCCGGGTTCCAATGAGAGACGCAAAACTGGATGGTTTCTGAGAAAGGACACCCTGTGTGGGCTTTCTGGCTTCTACACATTTCCACACACGTGTGTACCCGCCCACACACACACACACACACACACACACACACACACATGCGCGTGAGCACGCGCGCGCACACATACACACGGACGCACTGGTATACTCCCACCCTCATACAACAAACCAATCAATCAACAAAGCTGGAGGGCAATGCCCCAATTTCTCCTTAAGGAAGGGAGACGCAGAAACTCTGTATGAGAGCCACCGATAAGCCGATCCTAGGTACCCAGAAAGAGGGGCTATGCCGGAAGAGGCGTCAAGTGCCAGAGTTAAAGGCTGGTGGTTCAGCGGCAGAAAATATAGCCAGAGCGTGGCCCCAAACCCTGTTGGAAAAGGCTGGCAGAGGTGTTCTGAGGCAGGATGGAGGGAGGGAAGGGTGAGGAGGGACGGAGGCCGAGCGAATTGGAAGAGGGACTAGGCCAAAGTTGCAATCGAGAGTGGGACAGAGCCAGGGAGCTGGCCAAACCTCCTTTGGTAAATGAATGTCTGTAAACCAGTACACCCCGCCCCCTCACCCCACCCCCTCCCGCGCCCCTCCCCCTCGCTGTGAGCTCATTTCTGTCCTACAGCCCCTCCCCTTCATTATGATAATCCTTCCCCACTCCTCTTGTCATTCTTTCTCCCCGTGGCACCTGTGGGTGTGCGTCGGCCCCCAAGAACCTTAGTGCTGGACGCGTCGTTGCAGAAGTCCCTGTGGCGGCACACGTGGGTGTAGGAGACGATGGAGAGGCCAGGACCCGTCCTGAGCCAGGTAATCCGGGGCTCTTGGTCCTCGGCCTTAACGCAGTCCTTGACGACGATCAAGTTTAGCTGGGGTCCTGGATGGAGAAAGGAAGGCGGATAGAGGTGGAGATTGAGATTTCAGGGTTCTGGGCATCCTGAGGCAGGCGAGCCGCTAAGCCGCTAAGGAAGAGTTCCTCCTAGGGATGTCGGATGCCTGGGGGCGAGGCAGGTCCTTACAGGGAGATTCCTTCTTCTTACCGTTCTCCAGGAGCAACACCAAGTCTTGGCACCCCTCGCCGGCCTCGCAAGTCTCCCTACCGCTTTCCCACTCAATGGGCATCCCTGATGCGTTCCTCACGGTCTCAATTACGACCCGTTGGCAGGTCAGAGCCGGTACACCTGGGATGCATGGGAAAGAAGGTCAGTTCCGTTTCAGTTGCTAGTTGGTTACCTTGTGCCACTTCCTGGGGGCAGAGATTTTCCACCCCCCACCCCCGTCCCCCTTCCAGGCTGGATTTCTCACGCACAGGGTAGCAAGGCGGTGACCCCCAGGAGGGCCAGCACTGGCACAGGGCTCATGACTCTAGTCATGTGGCTGGAAATGTCTCCAGTGCTTTTAAAGCAGGAAACGGAACGCTTTTATATACCCCCATGTTACCCAAGGCAGCCCAGGAAACGGGGAGGGCTACCTTGCAATATGCGCCAGGCAGGTGCCCCACCCTTAATCTACTTCTGAGAAAAGGCTAGGCTATTTGGATAACCACCCTCACCCAAGATCAAAGAGTCCAGCCTCCATCCCTCAGAACCAGGGGTCTGGCTCCCAGACCCTTTTCCTTTAGGCTCAAAGGTCCTGCTCTCAGCCTTCTTGCCACTAGCCCATGGTTCTAGATCCTTCAGAACTGGATGTGGGACTTGGGAGTCCACACCCCAGCCCCTCTCCTTCAGACCCACAGCTCCAGGCCCCAGCTCTCCTTCCTCAGACTCAGTTCCTTCCACCATAAGAATGAGAGTTATCCTGATTCCCCGGGGCAGGAGTGAGGGGGACCCCATGGCTCTTTCTTCTTGAGGCACCTGCTGGGGGGGGGCTACCCCGTTTCCAAGTACTACTCGAGTCCCTGTTGCTTCATCTCAGGGCTACTTAACTACCTTATAGCCGGTGCGGAAATGGCCCAACTGTCTCTGAGGAGATTGTGAAGTATGCCTCGGCCCTTCCTGCCCTACTGGCCCATCTATTTCTCCCTCTCTCTTCCTGACCTTTCTACATGCTTTTTCTATTTACTCTCCCCACCTTCCAGGCGGTTGCTTTTGCTCTTTTCTTCACAGAATGACATCGCGCCGGCCCCCCACCCCCACCCCACCCCCGACTTCACTTCCTTCCTACCGGGGAAGGAGCTGAATAAGGTGGTGGTGGGGACATCTACGGTGAAGTGACCTATTTCTTGAGGGGCTGGAGAGATGTTGGCTCAGCAGTAATGGACACCGGCTGCTGTTATGGGAACCCCAGGTTCGGTACCTAGCACCCACATCGAGGCTCATAGTCACCTCTAACTCCAATCACAAGGCATTTGACAGGTTCTTCAGCCTCTTCTGAAACTATGTATGCCTCTCTCTGTCTCTGCCTCTGTCTGTCTGTCTCTGTCTCTCTGTCTCTGCCTCTGTCTGTCTTTCTGTCTGTCTGTCTGTCTCTGTCTCTCTTTCTCTGCCTCTGTCTTTCTGTCTGTCTGTCTGTCTGTCTCTGTCTGTCTCTGTCTTTCTGTCTTTCTGTCTGTCTGTCTCTATCTCTCTGTCTCTGTCTGTCTGTCTGTCTCTGTCTGTCTGTCTCTGCCTCTGTCTGTCTCTGTCTCTCTGTCTCTGCCTCTGTCTGTCTTTCTGTCTGTCTGTCTGTCTGTCTCTGTCTCTCTTTCTCTGCCTCTGTCTTTCTGTCTGTCTGTCTGTCTCTGTCTCTCTGTCTCTGTCTTTCTGTCTTTCTGTCTCTCTGTCTCTGCCTGTCTTTCTGTCTGTCTGTCTGTCTGTCTCTATCTCTCTGTCTCTGTCTGTCTGTCTCTCTGTCTCTGCCTCTGTCTGTCTTTCTGTCTGTCTCTGTCTCTGCCTTCCCTGAAGGAAGGAAGACATACCACCTGGCCCTCCTGCAAAGGTCCCAGTGACAATCCAAGCTACATCTCTGCCTGGCTCACCCTCAGGAACAAAGGGCTCCATTAGACTTACTGACAGAGCAATGGAGGTCACAGGCAAGAGTGCAGGTGGCTGCCAACTCCCCCACGGCCCCATAGCTGGAGCTCCCTCCCTAGCCTTTCCAGGCCTATATACTTTGGCCCTGTCCCTGAGGCCATCTGCAATTAGGGCAGAATTGCACACACCTGTTGGGAGACTGGACCACATACGTGGGTGAGGGTTCCACTACCCTGTGCCTGCCCCCTCCCCTGCCCCCTCCCCCCCCCCCTCCCCCATTTCCCCCTCCACAGGAAATGATCAATAGTCAATAAGCCCAGCTGAGTCAATCTTTTACAAGTGACATGAAACTAGGCCTGGACAACAGGTGCAAAGATGGCAAACCTGCCAGTTCTTTGTCTTAGAGGGTCCTGAAGCCGCAGCGGTGTGTGTGTGTGTGTGTGTGTGTCTGTGTGTGTGTGTGTCTGTATGTGTCTGTCTGTCTGCCTGTGTGTCTCTGTGTGTGTGTGTGTGTGTGTGTCTGTCTGTCTGCCTGGCTGTGTGTCTCTGTGTGTGTGTGTGTGTCTGTCTGTGTGTCTGTGTGTGTGTGTGTGTGTCTGTCTGTCTGTGTGTCTGTCTGTCTGTCTGTCTCCTTCTCTCTGTGTGTGTGTTGCTCCTGGAGGTCAATTGTTCTGCTTGATCTAGAAGCAGTTGTGGGTCCTCAGCTCATACTCTGGCTGGACCGTTTGCTTCATTTCTCCTTCTGGGTTGGCAGAGGGGCTCGTCAGCTCTACAAGAAGGCCAGATCATGCTAGAACTTGCACAGGATTATTTGCCTAGAGTTTTGAGCCGGACTCCTGAGGACTTGAATGGTGCTTTGAACACTCTTCCTTAGAGATAGCGAAGGCCCAAAACACCTCCCCTGACTTCCTTACTAACCTGGGAAGGAAGTACTTTCCTCTGGGTTTCCCCCAGTTTCAACCTTGGCATCAGTCACCCCATAATCTTCCTGGGTTGTGACTGTCCCTTGCTCTGTAATTCCCAGATGGGGCCCTGCATGAGACTTCTCTGTGCACAAGGTCAGTGGAGGGATAAGGCACGGTTCTTCTTTCTCCTCCCACCTTCCTCGTCATTGTCATCATCACTATTATTGGATGCTGGAGGCTGAACCCAGAGCTTTACAGGTGCTTGTCAAAGCGCTCTACGGATGAGCTACAGCCCCTGTGCCTATTTTATTGAAACGGTTGGCACACTGCCTGGAAACCCCACAGCAGCTGTTTGCCTTCTAGCTGTTGAATTCTTGGCTGACTAAAGCATTCTGAGGGCTTTGGGTGGTTGGACAAAGGCTTCTCTAGGGTGAACAAAAGCCCAGTTTTGATCCTCAGCTGCAGCCGAAACCCTGGCTCACCCCTGTAATCCCAGCACTCTGCGGGTTGGAGCAGGAGGGTCTGAAGTTCAAGGCCAGCCTAAGCTACCTAGGGAGACTTGAGTCTTAACAAGACAAGAAGAGAAGAAGAAAGAAAAATAGGGGCTGGTGAGATGGCTCGGCATTCAGAGGGCTGGCTGCTCTTGCAGAGGACTGAGGTTCAGTTCTCTGCAGCCGTGTTGGACACTTCCCAACTGTCTGTAACTCCAACCCCAGAGATGATATCTGACAACCCTCTTTTGGCTTCTGAAGACACTTACACAGGTCTTACATAGCCACGTAGACATATGTGTATATATATGTATATGTATATATATATATATAATTTTTTTTTTTAAAGAAAAAAGTGGAGCAAGCTTGGTTCACAAAGCCAGAAAATAGTGGTCATGAGTGGGAAGGTGGCCTTTTAACACCCTTTCCCTCTGCTCAAATGTCCAAGTTACTCCAAAGACCCATTCATTCTAAATCTGATCACGTGCCAAGCGCCCCAGGGTTCTTTGTCAGATAAAAGTTAATGTGCTTGGCATTTGGGTAGAAGGACTACGTACAGCAAAGAAGAAAACTGGGACTGGGCAGATACTTCCATCAGTACTTGGCATGAAAGCCAAGGGGTCTGAGTTCGATTTAAAAAAAATCCACCCAAGGGCTGGAGAGATAGCTCAGAGGTTAAGAGCACTCACTGCCTGCTCTTCCAAAGGTCCTGAGTTCAATTCCCAGCAACCACATGGTGGCTCACAGCCATCTAGAATGAGATCTGGTGCAGGCAGTGCAGGCAAAGCACTGTATACTTAATAAATAAATCTTAAAAAAAATATATACACGCAAGGCCGGGCGGTGGTGGCGCACGCCTTTAATCCCAGCACTCGGAAGGCAGAGGCAGGTGGATCACTGTGAGTTCAAGGCCAGCCTGGTCTACAAAGTGAGTCCAGGACAGCCAAGGCTACACAGAGAGACCCTGTCTCAAACAAACAAACAAAAATAAAAACCACCCATCCAAATTAGCTAGGCACTATAATGTGTGCTTCTAGCTCCCACATTCTGGAGTCAGAGATAATAGGACTCTGGGGGGCCCTTTAAACACACAGCCCAACCTAAGCATCCGAGGAGCCCCAGGTCCCAGCGAGAGACTCAAAACGCAAAACATCAAGGGGAGAGGATTGGAGACTTCTCAGAGGGTTGTTTTGCGCTCGTGAGGACCACAGTTTCAATCCCCAGTCCTCACTTTAAAGCCGGGGTGTAGGTGCTACTGGAGAAACGCACACGGGAGAGAGGGAAGGACAGAGATCCGGAACCATCTTTAAATGCTTTTTCAGTACCGGTCGTTGCTGAGCGTGGTCACGCAGGTCTTCATTCCTAGCACGCAGGGGACTGAGGCAGGAGGATTGCTGTGAGTTTGGGGCTAGCCTTGGCTATACAACAAGTACCAGGATAGCTCAGTTATGAAGAAAGACCCCGACTCAAAAACAAACAAACGTGTCATACAAACAACTGGAGGCCAGTAAATAATAACGTCTTGGTCCCTCTCAGTGTCTGATGCCAGTAGACTCTTGTAACACATCATTGAAATCAAATTGTAAGCAGGGGGCTGGAGAGATGGCTCAGCGGTTGAGAGCACTGTCTGCTCTTCCAGAGGTCCTGAGTTCAATTCCCAGCAACCACGTGGTGGCTCACAACCATCTGCAATGAGATCTGGCGCCCTCTTCTGGTGTGTTGACGCACATGCAGGCAGAATGCTGTATATGTAATGGACAAATAATTCAAAAACAAAACAAAACAAAATTGTAAGCGGGAGCTGGCCTGTGCTGGGGAGATGGCTCAAGGGGTAGGGAGTGATTTCTGTGCAAGCTCTGTGACTTGAGTTTTAATTCCTAGGAATTAAACAGGAGGAAAAGTTGGCACACTTCCGGACACCCCACATGACCTCAAGGAGCTTTGATATACACATTTCTGGGGATCATGGGGACCTCCTTGGAATATCTGTGTTGTATGTATTTATAAAGACCAATGAAATTCAGCATCAAAGCAGCGTTCTCCTGACACACTATGTAAAGATACTTTCTGCTCTTCTCAGCTCCCATTTATTCGAGAATAAAATAGAGTCAAGGTAAGATCACCTTTCAAGCAGGACCCAGTGGCTGGGCCAATAACAACAGCTGACTGGGAGGTCGGTGCAGGCAGATGTTAAGTTCGAGGCCAACTGGGCAAACTTGATGAGACCCTGTCTCAACGTGAAACCTTTTTTTTTTTTTTTAAATACAAATGCTTTATTTAACAGTTGCAGATCATCCCATGGGTTAAGTGGTGGATATCCAGGACCCAGCAGCAGGGTCAGCACAACCTCCGAGCCTCTCTTTCTGACTCCAATAGGGTGAGCACGTCACCCTCTCGAATGGGGCCTTTGACGTTTCGGACGATAGAGCGGCTGGCATCATCCATAAATTCCACACGCACCCGCGTGCACTGTCTCTGCGAACTGGTCCTGACCAGCACTTTGGTTACCCTAGCATGCGGCTCGTGTCCATGACGGCAGCGATCTGGCCAAGACGAAACTTTTTTTACAATTATTTTTGACTTTTAAAATTTTTTTTCTTTAAAAATAATGCACTTGCCTAGAATCTGCCTGTGACGGGCTGGAAATGTGGCTCATTGATAGAGTGCTCGCTTAGCGTGCAGAAGACTGGGGAGGTCAATGCCTTGGTTAAAAGGGGAAACAAACAAACAAGCAAAAAGGGGCCGGCAAAATGGTTCAGTGGGTAAAGGCACTGGAGTGGGTAAAATCCCGAGGACCTGAGTTCAATCCCTGGTGGGACTCACATGGTGGAAAGGTGACAAGGGACCCCTGCAACTTGTCCTCCACAGGTGTGCTGTGGCACATGCATGCATGAACATACAGGTAAGTAAAAATATGTATATATAATTTAAATTTGTTTTTAAAAGAGAAAGAAAAAATAAGGGAAGAAAAAAGATGCTCTTACCTTTGTGATCTGGTCCCTTTCTGAGAGGATGAGAGTCAGGGTGAGGCACAAGCACAGGGCGGGACACAGGAGCCAGCAGGTGCTCTTAGACTTCCGGTCCCTGGCATGAGAAAGTTTCTTTCTTTCTTTCTTTCTTTTTTTTTCCTCTTTTGGTTTTTCAAGACAGGGGTTCTCTGTGTGGCCTTGGCTGTCCTGGACTCACTTTGTAGACCAGGCTGGCCTCGAACTCACAGCGATCTGCCTGCCTCTGCCTCCCAAGCGCTGGCATTAAAGGCATGCGCCACCATGCCCTGCTGAGAAAGTTTCCTTTTTAAGCCAACCAGTCTGTGGCATTTTGTTATAGCAGTTGGAAGAAGCTAACACAAGGATTTGTGGAAGTGTACCTTGGGAATTCGTATCATTTATCTCTCCTGTTCCCCCTGGGGCAGAGCCCCTAAAATAATGACACAGCCTGCGTCTGACAAGTCAGACTGGCTAGGAAAAAAAAAAAAAAAAGGCCACACCATTTCCAAAGAAGATCTTGAAGCTCCCGGGGGGGGGGGGGGGGGGGGGGGGGGAGGGGGGGGAGGGAACCATTTTAGGAAGGCTAAGAGATACATAGTCTCTAGTCCTCAGCCCAACTCTACAGTAGCCAGACTGTCGCCTTGAGAGCCAATCTTGGGGCATCTTCCTCCTCACCACCCAGGGAAGCGTCTCTTTAAAGTGACTTGATGAGTTCTGAGACAGAGCCTTCCTGAGGATCAGTGCAGTGTGACACAGGGTGGCCCCCTGTCTGGTGGCGTGCCTTCTCTGCATGTCTGGGAAGCTGTTGACTGACACTGTCCCACTCAACTCCGAGGGCCCCCTCTTCAGCACATGGACTCTCAGGGGCTCGTGTGTGGAGCACGCTGGCTCCCCGCTCTGTGGCCATCTCCAGACGGCAGTCCACGTGCCTCTCTGCTCCCATTTATTTATTTTTTTTAAAAAAATATATATTTTATTAATTTATTCATATTACATCTCAATTGTTCTGCTCCCATTTATATTTTGATTTTTGTCAAGCCCTCAGCTCAGCATAGGTCGCCACCAAAGCGGACATAAGGCCACGCTTGGACTCCCGAAGTCCTGCCTACTGGAAGGATTTCCTCAATATGTAAGCCTCTGAGTGGGAGCTTAAGGCAGCCAACATCCACCTGTGCCTGTAGATAGGGCAGTGGAAGACGCAGGAGGAGCAGCTGCCATAGGAGGCTGAGACACGTACTAGGCACTTCCATGAGCCCTCCAGGTTGCTAGACTTTAATCTCTAACATGTTCCCCTGGGGGATGGGTTCTGCTGCACTCACACAATGTCAGGGCTCTGTGACCTAGACTGCACCTGGGACAGGATGTTCGGGGTCAAGTCATGATGCTCTTCAGTATCTTGCAGCTCAGGATATCAATTCCACTGGGCCCAGTGAGAACCAGGAACTACTTTCCAGACAATCTGGTTTTTCAGAACATTTTCTTTTTCCTCTAAGACTCACAGTTCAGCACTGTGACCCTCCTGTCTTCGGAGCGTCTAAGAGGCATTGTTTTTTTTTTTTTTTTAAAATGCGCTGTGTTTCCCACACGTGTGCTCCTCCCCCTGCTGGCTGGCCCCCAGCTGGAGAGCCTTCCAAAGGCTAGACTTGCAGATGCCTGCCAGCACAGGCCGGGCTGTCACACACTGAGCCAAGCATTAGTTACAAGAGTTCTTCACGACCCCAGTGGGAAGCGCTGCAGTTGGTTTCAGTGCTGGTCTCTTGTGACTTGAATGGTTCGCCCTCAGCCCTCTGCGCAATCTCCTGTTCCTTACCCACAGGGCCCCGGTTGCCGTCTCTAGTCCGATGTTGCAGGTGTCCACATTTTACCACTTTGGGGGCCGCCGACTCTGATTTCCTCTTGCAAGAAGGTAGAGTTTGCTCTACTCTGCTTGCACAACTACCTTGCAGGGTAGAGAGATCTATTGCAAATGACTAACCTGAATAAATTAGTAAATTCTGGGCTGCTCTGGGGCGGGGGTATTAGGGTGTAGATTTGATGTGTTTATTTGCAGAATCATGGAACTAGCTCAATAGCACGCATGCGCGCGCGCACACATACACACACACACACACACACACACACACACACACACACCACCACCACCACCACCACCACACCAGGATTGAATACAGACTTGCACCACCATTCTTTTTTTTTTTTTTTTGGTTTTTCGAGACAGAGTCTCTCTGTGTAGCCTTGACTGTCCTGGACTCACTTTGTAGACCAGGCTGGCCTCGGACTCACAGCGATCGCCTGCCTCTGCCTCCCGAGTGCTGGGATTAAAGGCGTGCGCCACCACGCCCGGTGCCCCACCATTCTTTGTCTTCTTCCCCCCCCCCCCCCCCCCCCGCCCCCATTTCCCATTCGGGTCCCTGGGCGTACACTCGGCTCATCAAATGTCCTGGCAACACTTTTAATCTGTCAATCTGAGCTAAATCGTACCATCTCCTCCCTGGCTCCTGACCTCAAACTAAAAACCCTGCCTCCTCTGCACTTTGCACTTGAGTTTAAAAGAGTCTAACGTCATGATTCACCAAAAGGCTCTATGCGCCCTGAGAAGACGGCACTTCACAAGCCAACGACGCCAAGAAAGCAGCCCGCTGCTGAGTGCACCTAAAGCCCACTGCTCCGTACACCCCCAGAATCTGTGTATAGAAGTCAGCATACAAAAGAGATACCCACATGGCCACAGCAGCGAGAAATCAGCTTGGATGCGGAATATTACTCAGCCATGAAGATCAATGGACTCCTGCCATTTGCAGTAAAATGGTGGGAGCTGGAAGGCAGGGCGTGTGTTAAGAAAACAAGCCAGGTCCTCTCTCCTCCTGTCTGAGACAGGAGTCTTATTATTATGTAGCCTTGGCTGTCCTGGAACTCACTATTATAGACCAGCAGGCTGGCCTCAGATTTAGAGAGAGAGAACCAGCCTGTCGCTCTGGATGCCCCGCCTTTAACCCCTCTCCTCCACTGAGCTCACTGTGTCAGGTAACAGAAAAAACGTATTTTGCTTCGACTCTCAGCGGCTTCCACCCATCGTGGGCGGAGAGGAGCAGATGGAGCTGCCCAAGCCACAGTGGACAGGACACCCGAAAACAGCACAAGGGATCAAGGCTAGAGCTAGCCCCCCAAGGACACGCCCCCTCCAGGAACTGGCTTCCGGCGTTCCTCCGTTAGTGGCCAAGGCTCTGTCTGGATTTGGAATCCGTGGATGAGTGGCCTTGCCGACTTCCAGACCCCTCTCACAGACCCACCCAGAGGCGCACTCCACGAATCGAGATGTTTTTGCAATCAAATTGAGATTAATAACCAGTCAATCTCTTCCTCCCTCTTTTCCCACCGCCCCTGGCCCCCACCCCCAGCCTAGGATGGTTTTGAACTCACAACATAGTAGCCTCCTCAGCGCTAGGATCACAGGTGTGCACGCTGGTGCCTGGTGGATCCGAACCGTATTGTAAATTGTCCGTTTTTAAAGTTTACGTGAATGAGTGCTTTGAGTGTATGTAAGTTTACTGCCTGCATTAGAGGCTAGAAGAGGGTGTCAGACCTCCCGGAACTGGAGTTAAGGACAGTTTTAAGACAACGTGTGAGCCAGGCAGTGGTGGCGCACGTCTTTAATCCCAGCACTCGAGAGGCAGAGGCAGGTGGATTACTGTGAGTTCGAGGCCAGCCTGGGCTACAAAGTGAGTTCAGGACAGCCAAGGCTACACAGAGAAACCCCGTCTCAAAAAACAAAACAAAACAAAAAAACCAAAAAAAAAAAAAAAAAAAAAAGACAACACGTGGGTGCTGGGAATCAAACCCATGTGTCCTCTAAAACAACAAGGATGCTGCTTCCCCGGGGGCATCAATATTTTAGCGCTAACGCTTCCTTCGGTCTCTTGTTTTGTTTTTGTACCATTTGGCACCATGAACTGCTTTTCTCCTCAGGAACAACCCCTCCAAGGGTAAATCCAAAATAGTAGAACATTTTCGTCCAGGTGGAAAAGGAAGAGAGAGCCCCTCCTTTTACTTGGGAGCTTTTTTTTTTTTTTTTTTTTTTTTTTTTTAAAGAAACGCTGCACAGCCACCCTTGAGAGAAGACACTGAGTTGAGACAGTTCCTCCTGCACCAACAACCCCAAATCCATAGACTCCGGGTCCTTAGTGAGTGCTGTAGTGCACATGGGGCTGAAGAGAAGGCTCACTGCCTAAGAGCCCTGGCTGCTCTTGCAGAGGGCCTGGGGGTTTGATTCCCAGCCACCCGCGTAACTCCAGTTCCAGGTATATGACGCCCTCTTATGACCTCCGTGGGCACCAGACAAAACATCCACACACACAAAACATGATAGTAATAGTAATAGTAGTAGTAGTAATAATAATAATAATAATAATTATTATTATTATTATTAATGGCGCTCTCTGTTCCCCGCCCCCTTGTCCACTCCTTCTGTGGATCCCACAGATCATCTTCTGACCTTCCTCCATCCCCCACGCCCCATCACCGCATCCCAGCCCCCACCTCCAGCAGGCATTCCCTGTGAACACGCCATCCCAGCGAGCCAGTAAAACAGGCACACAAGACAGGACACTCTCTGAAAACCCAGAGAGGAAACAGAAACAAAACACCCACCCAACAAAGACAAACCGAGAAACTAGCACCTGGCTCTCTCATCACCCCAAACCCAGACACGTAGATGCTTAGCTTGAGAACAAAATAGCAGCCAGGACAGTATGTCTCCACTAGAGCCCAGCTATCTATCTATCCAACCACAGCAGCCCCTGAATATTCCAACATAGCTGAAGCACAAGAAAAAGACCTCAAAGCCAACTTTATGAAGATGGTAGAGGTCCTTAAAGAGGAAAAGAATAAGTCCCTTAAAGAAATCCAGGAAAGGCAGGCGTGGTAGCACTCGCCTTTAATCCCAGCACTCGGGAGGCAGAGGCAGGCGGATCACTGTGAGTTCGAGGCCAGCCTGGTCTACAGTGTGAGTCCAGGACAGCCAAGGCTACACAGAGAAACCCTGTCTAAAAAAAAAAAAAAAAAAAAAAGAAATCCAGGAAAGTGCAAACAATCTGAGGAAACACATCAGTCCCTTAAAGAGGTGATGGTGGGAGACAGATGAAGGAAGTGAATAAAACATCCAAGACCTAAAAAATGGAAATAGAAACAATAAAGAAAACACAAACTAAGGGCATTCTGGGAAAGAGACACTTAGGAATTCGAACGGAAACTACACAGGCAAGCATCACCAACAGCGCAGGAGACAAAAGAATCTCGGGGACTGAAGATTTGGTAGAAGAGATAGATAAACTGGTGAAAGAAAATGTTAAATCTGAAAAGTTCCTGTCACCAAACATCCATGAAGTCTGCTACACTATAAAAAGACCAAAACTAAGAATAATACGAATAAAGGAAGGAGAAGAATCTCTTCTCAAAGGCCCAGAAAGTATTTTTAGCAATATTATAAAAAAGTTTCCTAATCTGAAGAAGGACTTGCCTATAAAGGTACAAGAAGCTTACAAAACATCAAATAGATTAGAGCAGAAAATAAAGTCCCCTTGGGCTGGAGAGATGGCTCAGAGGTTAAGAGCACTGGCTGCTCTTCCAAAGGTCCTGAGTTCAATTCCCAGCAACCACATGGTGGCTCACAACCATCTATAATGAGATCTGGTGCCCTCTTCTGGTGTTCAGGTGTACACGCAAGCAAAACATGGTATACATAATAAATAAATAAGTACGTTTAAAAAGTCTCCTCAGCACATAATAATAAAAACATTAAACACATAAGCAAAGAAATAATATTAAAAGCTGCAGGGAGAAAAGGCCAAGTAACATATAAAATCAAACCTATTAAAGGCCTGAACAGATGTGCTACAGACTCTAAAGACACCACAGATGCCAGCCAAGACTACTATACCCAGCAAAACTTTCAATTACTATAGATGGAAAAAATAAGATAGTCCATGATAAAGTCAAACTTAAACAATATCTATCTACAAACCCAACCCTACAGAAGGTGCTAGAAGGAAAACTCCAATTTAAGGCTAACTGCACCCATGATAACAAGTTAATAAATAATATCACACCAAAAAGGGAGGGGAACACACACACACACACACACACACACACACACACACACACACATGCAAAAATTAACAGTCATTGGTCATCACTATTTCTCAATGTCAATTTGTCTCAATTCCCTAATAACAAGACACAGACTAAGAGAATGTTTGTGAAAACAGGATCTTTCCTTCTTCTGTGCCCAAGAAACACTCCTCAACATCAAGGAGAAACATTGCCTCTGGGTAAAGGGTTGGAAAAAGAGATTCCAAACAAATTGATCTAAGCAGCAAGCTTATGTAGCCATTTTAATATCTAACAAAATAGACTTCAAACCAAAAATTAACTTAAAAAAAAAAAAAAAAAAGAAAATGAACTTTCAACTCTTAACCTCTGTGCCCAAAATGCAAGGGCACCCGCTTTACTAAAGTTTAAATCGCACATCGAACCCTGTACATTAACCGTGGGAGACTTTAACATCCCACTCTCACCAACATTTAGATAAAAACTAAACACAGAGAATATTGGAGCTAACAGACACTATGAACAAATGGGTTTAATAGATAGCTACAGAACATTTACACCCAAACATGAAAGAATAAACCTCCTTCTCAGCACTTGATAGAACTTCCTCCAAAAGCGATCACACATTCAGACACACGTCTCCACAGACACAAGACATTTGAAGTAACCTCCTGTCTCCTATCAGGCCACCGTGGACTACAGCTGGACTACAACAACAACAGGAACCAACAGAAAGCTCATGGAAACTGAAAAACTCTTTACTGAAAGAAAAACGTGTCAGAACAGAAAGAAAGAAATTAAAGACTTTCTATAATTCAGTGAAATGAGTGCAAAAACATACCCAAACTTATGGAACACAGCGAGAAGCAGTGCTAAGAGGAAAGCTCGTCACACTAAGTGCCTTCGTAAAGAAATTGGAGAGATCTCACACTAGAAACTGAACAGCACACCTGAAAGCTCTAGAGCAAAAAAGAAGCAGACACACCCAGGAAGAATAGACAACCAGAAATAATCAAACCGGGACCTGAAATCAACAAGCTAGAAACAAAAAGAACAGTACAAAGAATCAATGAAATAAAGAGCTGGTTCTTTGAGAAAAATCAATGAGATAGACAAACCTTTATTCAAAGTAACCAAAAGGCAGAGAAACATTAACCAAATTAACAAAATCAGAAGTGAAGATTGAGACAGAACAACAGACACCGAGGAAATCCAGAGAATTGTAAGGATACACTTTAAAAACCTGTATTCCACAAAGCTGGAAAATCTCAGGGGCAGGGGGAGGTGGCGGGGAAAGCATCATTTTCTCAATAGGTTCTACTTACCAAAGTTAAATCAAGATCAGATTTAAATAGAACAATAGAAATAGTGAAATAAAGGCAGCCATTAAAAATATACCTATCAAAAAACCCCAGGACCAGATGGTTTTAGTGCAGAATTCTACCAGACTTTCAAAGCACAGTTAATGCCAATACTCCTCAAATTAGTCCATAAAATAGAAACAGAAGGGACATTACCCAACTCATTTTATGAGGCCACAGTTACCCTGATACCCAAACTACATAGAGACTCAACAAAAAAGAGAATTACAGATCATTTTCCCTTATGAACACAGATGCAAAAATACTCAAGTAAAACACTTGCAAACCAAATCCAAGAACACATTAAAAAGATCATTCATGGAGAGATGGCTCAGAGGTTAAGAGCACTGGCCGCTCTTCCAAAGGTCCTGAGTTCAATTCCCAGCAACCACATGGTGGCTCACAGCCCTCTAGAATGAGATCTGGTGCCCTCTTCTGGCCGGCAGGAGTACACGCAGGCAAAAAGTTCGTCCACAATGATCAAGTAGGCTTCATCCCAGAGGCACAGGATAAACAAAAATGAGTAAGTGTAATCCACCATATAAACTAACTGAGAGGAGGGGGGGGGAACGACATGATCATCTCATTAGATGCAGAAAAGCCTTCAACAAAATTCAGCAGCCCTTCATGATAAAAGAGAGATTAAGAATAGAAGGGGCATGCCTGAATATAATAAAGGCAACTTACAGCACACCTTTAACCAACATCAAATTAAATGGAGAGAAACTCAACCTAGTTCCACTAGACAAGACTGCCCACTCCGTCCATATCTGGTCTACATAGTATTTGAAGTTTCAGCTATAGCAATAAGACAACTAAACGACACGGACGACATATACGATTTGGAAAGGAAGAAGTCAAAGCATCATTCTATGCAAATGATATGATTTTATATATAAAGGGCGCTAAAAATTCTACCAGGGAACTCCTGCTGCTGATAAACACATCTAGAAGAGTGCATGGACATGAGATTAACATCAGCAGCCCTCCTATAGACAGAGGACAAACAGGCTGAGAAAGAGGTCAGAGAAACAACACCCTTTACCAGAGCCTCAGATAATATAAAATATCCTGGGGGTAACTGCCACCAAGCAAGTGAAAGACCAGGTATGACAAAAACTTCAAGTCTTTGAAGAAAGAAGTTGAAGAAGTTATCAGGAAAAACGGAAAGATCTTCCACGCTCACGGATCGGCAGGATTAGCATAGTAGAAATGGTCATCTTATCAAAGCCAATCTACAGATTCAATGCAATGCCCATCAAAATGCCAACACAATTCTTTGTGCACCACGGAAGGTCGATTTCTAACTTCAAATGGGAAAACAGTAAACCCAGGATAGCTTAAAAAAAAAAAAAATCTTGAAACGTAAAAGAAACTGCTGGGGCTCTCATTGTTCATCCCTTATTTATTACTATAGAACTATAGTAATAAAAAACCACACAATATGGCATAAAAATAGACACATTGATGGGTGGAATTGAAGACCCAGGTGTAAATCCGTACACCTATCGACACCTGCTTTTGGATAAAGAAGCCAGAAAGATAAAACAACAACAACAACAAAGAAAGCACCTTCAACAAATGGTGCTGGCCAAGAAGTTGAATGACTCCATGTAGAAAAATGCAAATAGATTCGTATCGCCCTGAAAGCACCTGTGTGGCCTTTCCCACAAGACTAAGTTCTGTGAGTGATAAACACTGCTCAGGGCAAGGGCCTAGTGAGGGTTAGGGTTTGTAATAGGCAGAAGGTTGAGTTTTATTGACCAAGAGACGATGCTCAGGATTCTAAGGGATTCCGTGGTTGGCTCCACCGGATAGCAAAAGCTCCCCAGCTTGTCAGCTGACACCCACTCCAGCCTTCTGTGTAGACAAGTGTCAATTTCTTCCATTGAAGAAAAAGCTGATGTGTTTAACAGCTCTGGTTTCTCTAATGCCGTCTGTAAGTATGTGCCCTCTACAAATTCTGCACTGAAACTCTCTGGCCCTGGGATTTTATGATTGAGAGACTTTCACTTACTGCTTCTCTTTCACTGGGCATTTTAGGTTTAATTGCTTGATTTTTAAACTTTTATTCTGCTTTATTTTATTTTATTTCGTGGGTGCTGAGCCTGCATGCATGTCTGTGCAGCATGTGCATGCAGTGCCCAGAGAGACCAAAAAAGGGCACCAGATACCCTGGAACTGGAGTTATAAAAACAGGTTAGCTGTCATGTGGGGACTGGGAATTACACCAGGGTCCTTTAGAACAGCAACCAGTGCTCTTAACCGCTGAGCCATCTCTCCACCCCTACTAATTTAACCTTAACTTTACCAGGTCATATAAATCAAGAGATTCATTCATCCCCCCCTTTTTATTAAAAAAGATTTATTTATCATTTATACAGTGCTCTGCCTGCATGTACACTGGCGCAGAAGAGGGCGCCAGATCACATTATAGATGGCTGTGAGCCACCATGTGGTTGCTGGGAATTGAACTCAGGACCTCTGGAAGAGCAGACAGTGCTCTTAACCTCTGAGCCATCTCTCCAGGCCCTCATTCATCTCTTTTTGGTTTTCCAGTTCGGTAGAATACAAATTATAAAAGTATGTCCTTTTCTCTAGATTCTCTAGATTTCCTTGGTGTCTGTTTTAGGTCCCCCTTTTCATCTCTAATTTGATTAGTTTGCATACTCTCTCCTGTGTATTTTAATTAATGTGGCTAAGCGTTTCTCAATCTTGATTGTCTCAAAGAACCAGCTCTTTGTTTTTTTTCTTTGAATTGTTTTTTTTTTTTTTTTTAAAGATTCATTTATTCTTATGTATACAGTGTTCTGCCTGCTTATACCCCTGCAGGCCAGAAGAGGGCATCAGGTTACATTATAGATGGTTGTGAGCTACCATGTGGTTGCTGGGAATTGAACTCAGGACCTTTGGAAGAGCAGGCGGCGCTCTTAACCTCTGAGCCATCTCTCCAGCCCTCTTTGCATTGTTTTTTGTTATTGTTGTTGTTGTTGTGTTGTTTCTATTTCACTAATTTCAGCCCCGAATTTAATTGTTTCTTGCCATCTATTTTTTTATGGTTTTTATTTCTTCTTGTCATTGTGGGGCAATTAGGTGCGCTACTAAGTTACTAATATAGAATCTCTCCTTTTTATTTATTATTTATGTATTTATATATTTGTTTACGTATTTATTTATATGCAGGCACTTAGTTCTGTGACCTTGCCTCTTAGAATTTCCTTCATCGTTTCCCATAGGTTTGAGTATATTGTGCTTTTGTTTTCCTTCAATTCTAAAAAAGTTTTCATTCCCAGCCCGCACCAGTTAGAATGGCTACAATGAAAGTAACTGACAACAGATGTAGGAGAGGATGTGGAGAAAGAGGAACACTCATTCACTGCTGTTGGGCATGCAAATTAGTACAGTCATTATATAAAGCTGTGTGGAAGTCCCTCAAAAACTCAGAAATACCATAGGACTCAGCTATTTCACTGAGCATACATCCGGAGACCCTGTACCCTACCATACAGATATTTGCCTTCCCATGAGTCCTGTTGCTCCATTTAATACAGAAAGGAGCTGGGCAGTGGTGGCGCACACCTTTAATCCCAGCACTCGGGAGGCAGAGGCAGGCGGATGATTGTGAGTTCGAGGCCAGCCTGGTCTACAAAAAGAGTCCAGGTCAGCCAAGGCTACACAGAGAAACCCTGTCTCGAAAAACCAAATAAATAAATAAATAAATAGAAGCAGATTGTGCCCCCCCCCCTTTAAAACATACAACAAAGGAATGGAACCAGCCTAGACATCCATCAACAGATGAATGCCGAATGCAAGGCTAGTGCACATCACTAGGAAATATTATTCATCTGTACGCGTGAAAATGAATCACAAAATTTACAGGAATGTGGACAGACTTAGGCTGTACAATGTTAAACGAGATCAGCTGATCTCAGGGGGCTAAAAAACAACCTCACGTGCTCTTTCTTGTGTGTGGCTGCTAGCCATGTGTGATGTAGGCACATGCATATGTAATTAAATATGTAGAGAGGCACAGTACAACCTGTGGGAAGGAGAACATGAAGGGCTTTTTGTTTTGTTTGGGCTTTGGTTCCTGGCTGTCCCGGAACTCTCTCGGTAGACCAGGCTGGCCTCGAACTCACAGGGATGTGCCTGCTTCTGCCTCCCGAGGGCTGGGAATAAAGGCACGCGGCGCCACTGTGCCCGGCTTGAAGGGGTAATTTTAAAGAGATGAAACGCTGCCTAGTGTGCTCACGTCTCTCCTGCCGGGTAACAGGGCTTTGATGTAAAACAGGTCCTTAGCAAGCAGTATCCATGTGTGACTCCGTGGGGGAGCTGCTGCCTTCCTGGCAGGCCTGAATGTTTCCGTACAATGTGGTTCTTGTAGGCGCTACCAACTTAGGGTATATTATTCTTTAAATGAGAATTTCCACTATAAAAATCATTGGGAGTGAAGACACTCAGAAGTATGCTTGAATAGTCACAATTGTGAATATATATATATTTTTTAGAAGCCCTGGGAATACTGACGCAATGCCCCCGCAATCTCAAAGACGAACACACCAGGAATTACAAACACTGAGAAGCTTGCAGGGGGCCGGGGCACGCTGGGCCACATCTGTAATCCCAGCACTCGGGAGGCAGAGGCAGGCAGAGCTCTGTGAGTTCGAGAGCAGCCTAGTCTATAAAAGCGAGTCCAGGGCAGTCAAGGCTACACAGAGAATGACCCAAAGGACTTGGATATCCCTGCCCCTGAACAAGATGTACTCATACGCTAACAGGCCCATGGGGAAGCGGAGTCAACATCGTTAGTCATGGTGGAACTGCGGACCAAAATGGCGGCGAGGCTCAATTCACTACTGTAGCAGTCTCTAGCAAAAGGCTCACTAGCTCCTGGGACCTTTCCTGGGAGACTTGGTGCTCAGCTCCTGCACAGCTTTGGAAGCCTGGTGACCATCCTTGGGGCAGCCCAGGCGTGAACTGCAGCTCTCCTCCTGAACAGCAAGGGGGCGACATTGGACCAGGGGAAACTCTTTGAGGCCTGAACCTACCCTGCAGCCTGGCTTCCATCCTAGAACTGGAGCTCCCTCACATAATCGCGCTGTGTCCCGCGGGCTCTTTTCCTGTGTCTCTGAGAACCCCTTCCTGCCAGGAGACCCGATGCAGCCCCTCCCCCACTCGCATCATCCATGGGGAAAGACGGGGAGATGGCAGGCCAATCACCAAGGAGAGCAAAGGCATCCCGCAAAGGTGAGGGAGGGCATGCGCAGACACAGGAAGCTGCGGGTGGGGGTCCTCCCTGGTACCTTCCATAGGAAGACGGAGCACACAGGTCACCTCCTCCTGCGTACCCAGGATATGAATCCCCTGAGACAACTTGTATCTCTGGATAAGACATGTGACTGGTGACACCAAGAACGACTGATGGGGCCCTACCGAGTCAGCTAGTCCTTTCCTGACTCTGCCACAGGGACAACTCTGCCACTTCCTGCCTGGGGTAAATCCCGCCTTCCCCAAGCATTGAGAACGCAGGGCACACTGGGCTCCGCTGGGCTTTTGTGTCACTCGGCTATAGGAAGTGCAGGGGCTCCTGCTGGTGCCAACAGACCCAAGCAGGACACAGCAGAGGTCAGGCCTGGGTGGGCGAGCTGCTCTTCTCTCAGGGCACAGGACACTTCTCAGCCTTGCTGCTCACAGTATGTTCTAGAACACTGAACCAGAGAGAAAGGGATGGAAGGATGGGAGGCCAGCACTGACAGAAGAACAGAGCAATGCCAGAGATGCAGAGAGATGCAGACTCTACACCCCACCCCTCTTCACCCCCCCACCCTGCGCCTCCCCGCCAGCCCACGTGACTCTGTGCCCTCCTCTGGGAGGAGGCTCAGTTCTGGAAGATAAAGCAGAGACAGCAGAGCAGCCAGGCTTGAAGGCAGTGTTGGAGCCCAATCTCTTCCCCAGAGGAAGAGCCCAGAAGGCAGCAGAGTATGGAGCTCACCTCAGCCCCTCTCCACAAAGGTCAGATCCCCTGGAGGGGGCTCCTGCTCACAGGTAGGGAGACATTTCTCGGGAGTGGAGAGCAGGGGAGCTCAGAGAGTGGATGGGGGTCTTCTGAGAGGGGGAAGGAACGCGAGAAGGGACATCAGGCTTCTGCTTGGAGCCTGAGCGCAACAGGAAGCTTAGTGACTGACTTGGTAAGTGGGAAGGAGAGACTCCCTTGTTCCCTCTAGCAAGTTTATCAGTACCTGCCACTGTGTCCTGAAGACTGACAGCCACACCTCTGCCAGGGTGACTCTCCAAGTAACAATCAAACAGGGACAAGTAAACAGCATCACAGCAAATAAACCCTAGGCTCCGGGACACTGATTGGCACACAGTCTCTGAGCCTGTTCCAGGCAGTGAGGTTTAAACCAAGATCAACCTAGTCCTCCCCACAAAGTCCTAGTTCCAATGTGCAGGAGGACAGAGCAGGAAGGACATCTAGAAGCAGGGTGGGGGGGGGGGTGTCGGGTGACAAGCACTTGAGAAGAAACTGAGCAGGGAAGGCTCCGAAAATGAAGGCACAGGCTCTTTAGAGGAGGAGGTCACAGAAGACATGCCCTCCCCTCCGCAAAGATTCTGAGTGTGAGCAGGGATCTGAGGGCAGTGAGGGGTGAGCTGTGAGAACACCTGAGAAAGTTCCATACAGAGGAAAGATTCAGGGCTACTGAGGAGTGGAGGTGACGCTGTTGGCCGCCGCCCACTAGGAGACACACACACACACACACACACACACACACACACACACACACACACACACACACACAAGGCTGAGAGTTGAACACACTCAGGTCTCAAATCTCTACCGAATGCAAAGGTCCTGATAGTGATAGGTGTTTCTCTCTGCCCTCTCAGCCTCACTTTTAACCTGCTGGAACTCTCCCGCCACTGCACAAGTCACCGTTGAAGCTGTGCCGCCCCTCGTTGCCCCGGGAGAGAGGGTTTACTTTGTTGCCCACCGTCTGCCAGAGAAACTCCAGGTCTTTTACTGGTACAGACTAAAGGAGCCGCTATATAGAAGTGAAATCGCACGATATACAATATTCACTGGTAAAAATCAAACAGGGCCTGCATACAGCGGCAGAGAGACAATCTACCCCAATGGAACCCTGCTCCTCAGGAATGCCAACTCTCAGGACGCAGGAGACTATGAGATGCATACGCTAACTGACAACTTTGACCTTAGAATCACACATGCGCGATTGCATGTGCACCGTAAGTAACTCTCTGAAACCTCTGGGGCTGGGGCGGGGGGAGCTAATCCCACTTCCCACCTAGGATTGTCAGTCCTAGAGGACTCTGCGCTACGTTCCCCATATTGTGGTTCGAGCATTTAGTTCGGGACACACAGAGTGGAGACAAACAGCGATAAGTCAGGATGCCTCACTAGAAGAGATGGCGAGGTAACTCCGTCCATGGATGTCAGACTCTGCCCAGTATCTCAGGATGCTCATCCTGAGCATAGCCTTGAAAGAGACCCTTCTGGACTCAGGTAGGGCCTGGCTGAGGCCACCGTGAGATTCTCACAGAGAGGTGAGCATCAGGGAGCTTTGCTCCAGTCCTCTGTCCCAGCCTGGGCTCCAGGAACCCTTGGAAGCTGGTGGACTGGGTTGGAATTTGACCTCCAGTTAGAGCTAACAGGGTACAGTGATTGACTGTAGGCTGGTAGCCTGTTGACAGTCAGCCTAGAAGGGAGCCGTGTCTGAGGTAGGTCCCCTGAGCATCTCCTCCTGAGACTCTGTGCTCAGCACAGGTGGAGAGGTGTGGAAGACAACCAGCCAGCTGTTCTGATGGTCCTGTGAGACTTCTCAGAAGGCCAAGAGCCCTAAAGAGATAGGAGAAAACAGTGGGCAGCTGGCAGCTCCTTGCCCTCCAGGGTGTCCAGCTCAGGGATTAGCTCCTGCTGGCAAATAGTAACAGACACAAGCCAGGTGTGGAGGTGCATGCCTTTAATCCCAGCACTGGGGAGGCAGAGGCAGGCAGATAGCTGTGAGTTCGAGGCCAGCCTGGTCTATCTACAAAGCGACTCCAGGACAGCCAAGGCTAACACAGAGAGACCCTGCTTCGAAAAACCAAAACCAAACCAAAACAAAACAAAACTCTCCAATGATGTCTTTTCATTGTTCTGGCTAAGTTAAGAAAAGGTCCACTGAAAACAGACCTTTTACAGTCTTTAGGATGCGAAGGTTTCATATAGAGGCAGCCTTTTAAACCTAGCTCCTTACAGCACTTCCATTGCCATCACTCTCACTCCTTCTCCTTAATGAAATGACCGCCCGTTGTTGGAAGGCGGCAGTGTCAGAGATAACTCATTGGCCTGGCTCAACTTTAGGTCTCAGCATTTTGCTCACCAGGGAATGAGAAAGCCCTCCCGTGTCTTCTCCCATCCACAGGGCTTGATAATAGAGTCTCTCGGCTGGGAGCTCTGGTCCATGACTTAAGAGGGATCAGTTTTCTTATGGAGTGGGAGAAACCTGCCTATCAAGCTGAGAAAGAGACGAAGCCAAGCAGCCAAAACAGTCTCCGTATTGTCAGGCCCCGCACTCAGTGGGCACGGGTTGGGAGCGGAAGTGGGAAGTCAGCACGAGGAGAAGGAGGAGGAGGAGGAGGAGGAGGAGGAGGAGGAGGAGGAGGAGGACAATGGACGCTATCACATAGAGAGACATTAGATGACACCTCTTCACGCTTTCATTTCTTCCTACTGCCAGCATTAGTTCCATTCTTTCATGATCACTTCCACTTTTAACTGTGTCACTTTTTATTCCAGCCCCCTTGCATCTTCTTTAATTGCTTTTCCTAACTGGGGCCAAGTTCTAGGAAGGAAGGCTGAACTTCACCATGGAACTCCAGGAACTCTATCAACGGATGGTGTGCTCCCGCCAGCAATAAAGTTCACAAAACTTCTGCAAATGCGTGTCACTCTTTTGACTGCCTGTCCCATTTTTTATTTTTTATTTTATTTTATTTTATTTTTTACCACCGGTCAATTAATCTCCTGCCTCATTATACTTCTGTGCGTGGCACAACCAGAAGTTCCTCTCCTTGAGGTTTTTTGGTTTTTATTTTTTTCACAGAGTCCCATATTTCAGGTCCCTGTTTGAGGTGTCACTTGGAAGTGGCCAGGCCAGGGGGACCGACCTAATTACGGTCAGAGAGAATGGCGTCAATGAGGCTGGCTCAGAGGCGTCACAGCAAGACTGAGGTGGAGACAAGTTTATTGCAAGCAATCGGGCTTTAAAAGAAATAGTTGGTTGCTGTTGCTTTTGTTGTTGCTTTCGTTTGTTTGTTTGTTTTCTAGACAAGATTCTCTGTGTAGCCTTGGCTGTCCTGGCACTCGCTCTGTAGACCAGGCTGGCCTCGAACTCACAGTGATCCACCTGCCTCTGCCTCCCGAGTGCTGGGATTAAAGGCGTGCACCTCTCCCTTTCTCCTCGTCCCTTTCTCCTCTGAGATGGAGAGGCCTGCCATGGCTATCACCCTGCCTTGGCATATCAAGTTGCCGTAGGACTCGGCACATCTTCTGCTGTGGCTAGACAAGGCAGCCCAGTTAGGGGAAAGGGATCCAAAGGCAGAGCCAGAGCCAGCCCCTGCTGCTGCTGTTACGGGACCCCCAGGAAGACCAAGCTTCCCTCCCATTATATGCCCGGCTCAAAATGAGACTTTTACCCCCTCAGCAGAAACAGAATATAATGGTGGTTGTCAGAAAGAATACGGTTGTAGTTGGCAGTATACAATGGTGTTTGCAAGGTATGCACGGTTCACAAGAGTAAGGTCTAAGACCACTTGTTTCACCAAACTTCTATTTGCTTCCCTGACTTCTAGGGAACGCAGCGATCCTCAGGCGGCCTGACTGCTTCCCTATCTGAGGGGATGCCTTGGTTTCTCAGGAACCCAGAGGCACACAGTGCCCCAGGAGCCGCAGACACTCACCTGAAAAATGTATGACGCTTGCTTCTCAAGGCAGCTAGATCAGGCCAACTCCATGAGTCCCCCACAAGGCAGGACACAAACAGTGTGTGGTTGACAGTGTTTTCCTGGTGTCCGATGTATATATTCACGAAAGATATGGAAATGAGAAGATGGGGTCCTTACTCTAGAGAACATGAAATCCTAAGACAGAAGACACAGAAAATAGCAATAATGCAAAATTAGAAAGGGACAATTACCTCAAGGAGACAGAGGAATAAGAGCTGGGGGGATAGTCCAGTGACGCAGCACTTTCCCGGGCATGTGCGGCTCTGTTTAGTCCCCAGCACGGAAGAGGGAGTGTACAGAGAATATGGCTACATACTGGGATCCTTCAGACATCTGTGAAATGATGCTCAGGCCCCGTTCACAAGTTCTAATTTAGTTGGTCTGGAAGACAATGCAAACTCTGGCCATTTTTAACCTCCCCAGATGCTATTAACGGGCAACTCTGATGGTTAGTGTTAACTGTCCGCTGAGAGGGTCTAGGCTCATTGAGAGGGTCTAGGCTCACCTAGGAGACCAGCCTCCAGGCTCACCTGGGAGATTATTTAAATAAGGTTAACCTAGGAGAGTGTCTGCGAGGGCTTGTCTTGGTTACAGGGACGTGGGGAGACTCAACTTCCTTGTGAGGGCCCCTCCCTGTGCAGTGTGTCCTGGACTGTGTAAGCGGAGACAGAATCTGAGTCACACCACGCATCCGCAAGGCTCTGCTTCCTGAGGGCAGATAGGATGTGACCAGGTGCGTCAAGCTCCTGCCACCTTAACTCTCCCGCCATGACTGACTTGAACTGTGAGCCTCAATAAATGCCTAAGTCACTTTTCTTGGTATATTGTCACGTCAGTAGGAAAGAAGCCGAGGCATTGGTCAGATGGAGGCTCCCTGCTAGCGTGGGCAGAAGCTGGGCCGCGGCTCTTAGCTAGGGTTGGGTGTCCATCATAGGGAAACTTTCCACCATTCATTAACGTCTGCTCCATCCCTGGGGAAGAGGAGCCGATATGTTCAAGAGACTCGGCCTTGGGTATTTTGGGAACCTCCCAGGCCATTGTCACGCCCTCTGCACATCAGGAACCCGTGACCTGAGGCCCAGGGAAGATGGGGAAGATCAGAGGGCGAAAGAGGACTCAGCGTGACGGGCAGAACGTGAGTGAACTATTCTGCAAGGTGCGGGTCGGAAGGTCCTCAGGGGGAAACTGTTGACTAATAACTGCGTTTTAAAAGACTGGCCACACTCATGGTGCTGTGGACTGGTTTAACCACTCTAAAAGAAAGTTTGATAATTTCTCATTAAGTCAAATAAACACTTCCACAACCAAGCCATCTCACTCCGTTTATCCAAAAAATAAAAAGTAAATGGGCACATGAGCTGCACATGAATGCTCATAGCATCACAATTTATAACAACCAAGAATTTTTAAAAGTCCATCAGCAGGTAAACTGAACCAATCATCACATGTCCATAGACCAAAACACGAATCCACTGTTAAGGAGATAACTGTGTACAGGAAATGTGTGACCCTTGCTAGGCCCTGTGGCACACACCTGAGCACTTGACCAGACGGTCTAAGGCATCGTAAACAGAGCAAAACCCCAAGCTGAGGAGGTGGTGAGATGGCTCAGGGTTAGGACTACTTGCTGTTCAAGCAAAGGGCCAAGTTTGGTTCCCAGCAGGCATGTCGGTGGCTTACTACCACCTGTGACTCCAGTACCAGAGGGTCAAACACCCTCTTCTGGCCTCTGTGTGCATGTGCACACATGCATGTGCACACACACATGTGTACACACTCACACACACCTTTCGTATCACCCTATTAAAAAAAAAAAACCCTCTGACAAATGTGCCCTCTAAGCAAAGATCTGAGGCACTGGCAGCAGCAAACGTTTAAACTAACCCCTAAAATATTAAAGTTGTAAGAGGCACAAGGCATGCTGAGCACTCAGAATACAGCTCAGCGAGAGGCAGGGGGCTCACTTACCAAGCCCAAGGCTTTGGCCTCATCCCCATCACCCCAACCAAAACAAAAAGAGGAGCCCAGTGACAAAGCTCAGTGAGTACTGCTTGCCAGGCAAGCAGAGGGACCTGAGTTCGTTCTCATGGGAAAAACCTGGGCGTTGTGGCACAGGACTGTAACAGCTCTACTGGGAGAGGAAGGGCGGGCAAATTCAGGGTACAGGACACGTCTCAGCCTTGCTGCTCACAGTATGTTCTAGAACACTGAACCAGAGAGAAATGGATAGAAGGATGGGAGGCCAGCACTGCCAGAAGAACAGCACAACACCAGAGATGCAGACTCCACCCCCCAGCCCACGTGACTCTGTGCCCTCCTCTGGGAGGAGGCTCAGTTCTGGAAGATAAAGCAGAGACAGCAGAGCAGCCAGGCTTGAAGGCAGTGTTGGAGCCCAATCTCTTCCCCAGAGGAAGAGCCCAGAAGGCAGCAGAGTATGGAGCTCGCCTCAGCCCCTCTCCACAAAGGTCAGATCCCCTGGAGGGGGCTCCTGCTCACAGGTAGGGAGACATTTCTCGGGAGTGGAGAGCAGGGGAGCTCAGAGAGTGGATGGGGGTCTTCTGAGAGGGGGAAGGAACGCGAGAAGGGACATCAGGCTTCTGCTTGGAGCCTGAGCGCAACAGGAAGCTTAGTGACTGACTTGGTAAGTGGGGAGGAGAGACTCCCTTGTTCCCTCTAGCAAGTTTATCAGCACCTGCCACTGTGTCCTGAAGACCGACAGCCACACCTCTGCCAGGGTGACTCTCCAAGTAACAATCAAACAGGGACAAGTAAACAGCATCACAGCAAATCAACCCTAGGCTCTGGGACACTGATTGGCACACAGTCTCTGAGCCTGTTCCAGGCAGTGAGGTTTAAACCAAGATCAACCTAGTCCTCCCCACAAAGTCCTAGTTCCGGTGTGCAGGAGGACAGAGCAGGAAGGACATCTAGAAGGGAGGGGGGGTCGGGTGACAAGCACTTGAGAAGAAACTGAGCAGGGAAGGCTCCGAAAATGAAGGCACAGGCTCTTTAGAGGAGGAGGTCACAGAAGACATGCCCTCCCCTCGGCAAAGATTCTGAGTGTGAGCAGGGATCTGAGGGCAGTGAGGGGTGAGCTGTGAGAACACCTGAGAAAGTTCCATACAGAGGAAAGATTCAGGGCTACTGAGGAGTGGACGTGACGCTGTTGGCCACCACCCACTAGGACACACACACACACACACACACACACACACACACACACACACACACAGACACATACACCAAGGCTGAGAGTTGAAAACACTCAGGTCTCAGATCTCTACCAAATGCAAAGGTCCTGATAGTGATAGGTGTTTCTCTCTGTCCTCTCAGCCTCACTTTTAACCTGCTGGAACTCTCCCGCCACTGCACAAGCCAATGCTGAAGCTGTTCCGCGTGTCTTGGCCAAGGGAAAGAGCGTTTATCTCCTTGTCCACCGTGCGCCAAAGGCACTCCAGGTCTTTTACTGGTACAAGGCAAATGAGCCGCTGTATAAAAATGAAATCGCACGATTTATAGTATCCACCGGCACAAATCGAACAGGGCCTGCATACAGCGGCAGAGAGACAATCTACCCCAATGGAACCCTGATCATCAGGAATGCCATCCCGCAGGACACAGGAGAATATGAGGTCCATATGCTAGCTAGCAACTTTGACCTTATAGTCACACGTGCGCGATTGCATGTGCACCGTAAGTAACTCTCTGAAACCTCTGGGGCTGGGGAGGGGGAGCTAATCCCACTTCCCACCTAGGATTGTCAGTCCTAGAGGACTCTGCGCTACGTTCCCCATATTGTGGTTCGAGCATTTAGTTCGGGACACACAGAGTGGAGACAAACAGCGATAAGTCAGGATGCCTCACTAGAAGAGATGGCGAGGTAACTCCGTCCATGGATGTCAGACTCTGCCCAGTATCTCAGGATGCTCATCCTGACCATAGCCTTGAGAGAGACCCTTCTGGACTCAGGCAGAGCCTGGCTGAGGCAACCATGAGATTCTCACAGAGAGGTGAGCATCAGGGAGCTTTGCTCCAGTCCTCTGTCCCAGCCTGGGCTCCAGGAACCCTAGGAAGCTGGTGGACAGGGTTGGAGTTTGACCTCCAGTTAGAGCTAACAGGGTACAGTGATTGTAGGCTGGTAGCCTGTTGACAGTCAGCCTAGAAGGGAGCCGTGTCTGAGGTAGGTCCCCTGAGCATCTCCTCCTGAGACTCTGTGCTCAGCACAGGTGGAGAGGTGTGGAAGACAACCAGCCAGCTGTTCTGATGGTCCTGTGAGACTTCGCAGAAGGTCAAGAGCCCTAAAGAGATAGGAGAAAACAGTGGGCAGCTGGCAGCTCCTTGCCCTCCAGGGTGTCCAGCTCAGGGATTAGCTCCTGCTGGCAAATAGTAATAGATACAAGCCAGGAGTGGTGGCGCACGCCTTTAATCCCAGCACTGGGGAGGCAGAGGCAGGCAGATCGCTGTGAGTTCGAGGCCAGCCTGGTCTACAAAGCGACTCCAGGACAGCCAAGGCTACACAGAGAAACCCTGTCTTGAAAACCAAAACCAAAAAAAAAAAAAAAAAAAAAAGTGGTGAGACACTGGCCCATGGAAGGTCAGGTCAGGTTAAATGTGCAGGCACAGCAGTGACCGTTTACCACATGTCCTATTGTAGGGAAACAGATAGGAAATACAGTCACCGAGTCAGGGTCACTCTGGGTGGCATGAGCTTTCTGTCCGTGGCTACATCTCCAGCCTCCCCAGCCTAGAGACCTTATTAGGTGTCCATGGAGCAGAGAGGAGCTGCGGTTTCAGAGACGCTAATCTCGGGCACCGGCGGCTTGAGTAGAAGTCTAGTTAGGGAAGGGAAAACTATAAACAGTAAACCAGCTTTACTCAATAGAATACCAGGCCTGCCCAACCCACACTCTCCCCGCTGCTCTTGGAATCGCAGGTCCTGCAAGAGGATTAAAGGAGAGGGCTTTGCTTTCTCCTGCTACACCCTGTGACCAGCACGAGAAACAATATATAGTCAGCTTTTATCGGGACGAAGGAAGAAAGAAATGAACGAACTCTGAGCCCCAGCTTTTACTTATTGGGCCAGAGTCTCTCCGGATATGGCCAGTGGGAATTAAGACCAGGTTTGGGGAGGAGGAGGGGGTCTCAGCAAGACTGAGGCTATGACAATTTTTTGTTTGTTTTGTTTTTGTTTGTTTTTTGTTTTTGTTTGTTTGTTTGTTTGTTTTTGAGACAGGGTTTCTCTGTGTAGCCTTGGCTGTCCTGGACTCCCTTTGTAGACCAGGCTGGCCTCAGACTCAACAGAGGTCCACCTGCCTCTGCCTCCTTGAGCACTGGGATTAAAGGCGTGTACTGCCACTGCCCGTAGAGGTTGATACAATTTTAGTGCAAGCCATCAGACTTTTTATACCCTTGTCAGAATACAACTGCAGTTGCCAGGATTCAATAAGGTTTGCTCCCAAGTGCCCTGGGAGCCATGGACTCTAACCTGAAAAACCTATGACGTGGGCTTCTCAAGGCCAAACGAAACAACGCCATGGCTCCCTGAAGTTCCCCCCATTTAAAAAAAAATTTCATGGTATGCTAGTCAATCTTTAAAGCAGACACCGACTATAATGCTTCCCGGTATAACCAAGATTTCCACAGACATTCCAATGTCTGTGTCCAACTTTGGACACATACAAAGTTGTGCTGCTTGCTATTTCTTGAGGCAAAACTCCATATTGTCAGGCCCCGCACTCAGTGGGCACGGGTTGGGAGTGGAGGTGGGAAGTCGGCACGAGGAGGAGGAGGAGGAGAATGGACATTATCACACAGAGAGACATTAGATGGCACCTCTTCAGGCTTTCATTTCTTCCTACTGCCAGCATTAGTTCCACTCTTTCCTGATCACTTCCACTGTTCACTGTGTCACTTAAAAAAAAAAAAAAAAAAAAAATATATATATATATATATATATATATATATATATATATATTACTGTTTTTGTTTCTTTTCTCAGATTGAAAGCATCACTAGGAATTTTTATTCCAGCCCCCTTGCATCTAGCTCTTCTTTAATTGCTTTTCCTAACTGGGGCCGAGTTCTGGGAAGGAAGGCTGAACTTCACTATGGAACTCCAGGAATTCTATCAACGGACGTGTGCCCCTTTAACTCCCACCAGCAATAAAGTTCACAAAACTTCTGCAAACGAGTGTCACTCTTTTGACTCTGTCTGTCCCATGTATTTTTTAATTTTTATTTTTTTACCACTGGTCAATTAATCTCCTGCCTCATTATACTTCTGTGCATGTCACAACCAGGAATTCCTCTCCTTGAGGTTTTTTGGTTTTTATTTTTTCACAGAGTCCCATATTTCAGGACCTGAGTTCGTTCTCATGGGAAAACCTGGGCGTTGTGGCACAGGACTGTAACAGCTCTGCCGTGAGAGGAAGGGACAGGCACATTCCTGTCCCACCGACCAATCAGTCTTGGGGAATTGGCGAGTTCCAAGTTCAAGGAGAGATCCTTTCTCAATAAAAGAGAGAGAAGTGGAGGGAAGGAGGAAGGGAGAGAGGGAAGGTTAGGAAGAAAGGAAAGACAGGCAGTCTCTGTGAGTTCAAGCCCAGCCTGATCTATGGAAAGTGTTCCAGGCATGCTAAGACCACACATCATTAGATACGACCATAAAAAGAAAAGATGAAGCAGTAGAGAGCAAATCTCAGTGGCTAGGAGCACAGGCTGCTCTTGCAAAGAACCTGGGTTCAGTGTTCTTAACACCCACAGGGAGCCTCACAACCAACTGTCACTCCAGTTCCAAGAGACCTGGCGCCAAGCACGCATGGGACACACAGCTGTATGTTATACTGCAAGAGCAGCCACACTAAGCACTCGGATTCCAGTCTCAGTCAGATATGGACGGTTTATTGAGGGAAGGGAACACACCCACCACAAAACAAGGCCGATTGCAATCAGGGCCACAGAAAGGACTCGGGAGCCTAACTGTTTCCCAGGGTCAGTTTGTAAAGGCGAAAACCACAGTTATCTCATACAGGGGGCCAGATGGCAGAACGGTGTGTGTGTGTGTGTGTGTGTGTGTGTACGTGTGTGTGTGCGCGCGCGTGCGTCTCAAGCTCTGACTCAAGTTATTTTGCTAACAAGCAGTCCTAATTGACCTTAAGTTTGATTGGTCCTAAGTGAGGCAGTGCTTAGGTCACATCCAAAGTGTAACCAAGTGTGCAGACGACAAGAGTGCAGCCAGAGGGTAGCCAAGTGTATAAATAACAAAGTATGAATTAGGACACCGGTGAAGCATCTAGTGTAGGTTAACTTGACTCTGGCAGGGAGTGTTAGTGTCAAGCTACGAGGAATCGCTTCTCGGAAGCAGAGTTGAGAAGTTTAAAAACATGTTGAACTTAGTTTTACCTCATAAACAAAAGGAAGCTGAATATGGAAATGGCTTCAGCTGTGTCAAAAGGCAGACCTCAGCATTCCAGGCTTCAGGGTCCCCCATCCCTCCCCACCCCCTGCCCCTCACCCCCTCCCACTGACCACGCCCCTCCCTCTGCTCCCACCCCTCCCTCTGACCCCGCCCCTGCCTTCTATCCCTCCCTGCCCCCCCACCCTCTGAGTTTCGGTCCTAGAGTCAAATAGTTGGCTCTGGCGCATCCTTTGTTTCCAGAGACCATAAGCCTAATTGTTGAGATTCTATAACTAGGAGGAACAGAATGAGGGGGGCCCCACCAGACTCAGGGTGAGGGTGGCATATCGGTTGGCATTATAGGAACCCACTTGTCCCCTATGCCAGGGAATCCTCTGTGACTTAGCATTTCAGCCTGTAGGTGGGACTATGGACCATGTAGTCTCTTCTGTAATTATTTCCACCTGGCATTAGGGTGTCGTTATCGGAGGGGGTGGCGGGGGGGCAGGAAGGCTGAAATGCTAGTCAAAGGCTGGGCAGTGGGGCAGTTATCAGAATCATCTGATTAGTTGATCCAGTTGAAAGGGAGCAATCCCTTCGTCTGCACTGGTTTATGTCAGCTTTCAGGAAGCCCAGAGTTCAAATCACCTTGCAGCCTGGAGGTGGTCCCTGGATGGAGTCTGTCAGCCAAGTGAAAAATCTGCTGAGACAAATACAGATGAGGGACAGAATTTAAAATTTCCTAGTAATTGGGGGAGGTGAAGAATCCCAAGACCAGAGAAAATTTCAATTTTTTAGGAACAGGTATAAAAGGAGACAAATTGGCTTGGGAAACAATTTAAGATTTAGTTAATGTTAAAGCGTTGAACAGTCTTAAAACAATAGTACCTTAAATTCTTTATCATCATTGAAGTTTTAAAATATATTTTAACCTTTATAAATTGCATTTTAAAATATCTTTTTAGTTATCAATCTTAACAAATCTTTTTAGACTCCCAAATATTTTTCCTATAACTCCTCTAACCATACCTTTTTTTTTTTTTGAGAAGGCGGTTGAGGCCTTGGTTTCTGTTGTTAAACTGATCTTCAGACCCATCAGAGGCTTGAGAAGGATCAATAGGATCCGAATAAACAGGAAGTGCGGTGGAGGCAACTTCCAAAACTATAGAAACGACAGATTCTGTTGGCCACCTGGGCAGTCACCCAAGATGTCTCCATAACGTTGGAGCATCATCTTCAGCCTCGCAGCTCAGAGTATCTGACAGACTTTTCTGTGAAGCAGGTGACACGAAGGACTTGCCTACCTTGTCCTTGCAAAGCTCGGCAGTCGACTTTCCTGCATCCAATTGGTCCAGTCTTCTGTCTGCGTTGGAAGCGAGGGCATTTTCTTGCTAGCTTGTCATATATGAAGCCATCTGCTAAAGGACAATATTTTTTTGATCCTCATCATCTACTTTGAAGTTGAAAACGGGGGTGCTGCCAGGAGCTGACATGTCTTATTGTCAAAGAATTCTCAAATTAATAAAACATCTTCGAATGCCGTATTCTGTAGATCTCTGAGGTTTTTGAAGACCATCTATCTATCTATAGTGTATCTGAACTGCTCGTTTCTAGCTATGTACTGGCTGATGAGCTTAGAAAAAACTTGTGACTAAGTAAACCAGTACCTAACAAAGCCACAAGTTTGGTTGACTGCTAGTTTGCATTTAATTACCCTAAACAGTTTGTAATAGTAGTTTTCAGAAGGAGTAGAACTTCACATGGCATTTTAAAGAATCACATAGGATGGGGCTGGAGAGATGGCTCAGAGGTTAAGAACACTGGCTGCTCTTCCAGAGGTCCTGAGTTCAAATCCCAGCAACCACATGATGGCTCACAGCCATCGGTAATGAGATCTGGTGCCCTCTTCTGGCCTGCAGGAGTTACATGCAGGTAGAACACTGTATACATAATAAAGAATAAATAAATATTAATTAATTAAAAATAAAAATCACATAGGTACATTACCTTAAAAAGAGTTGAAATATAACCTTAAATTTGTATCAATGTACAGAAGATATATAACCGATTATATCTTTAACTTTGTATCAATATATAAAGATCTATAAGAGCAGATTCAACAATTACCTTTTTGTTTCTATATTATTTCTATGTCCCTCTCTTTTGCCAACCCTTCTCCCACTAAATAAGAAAGAAGGAGAGAGAAAAGAAAAAGAGAGAAATCCCTAAGTCTAACGTTTTATATCTTGGTTTCCCCCCGTGACTAAGACCATTAGCAGCCACCCTCTCCTAAAATGACTACAAACATCTGTCACCCGTTGAACAGCTAGAACCCATCCACCCCCACCTTGGGAACAGGACATCCTTCTCTTAAAACTGCTTCCTCCTGATTTGGGACATAGTCTCCTTTTGGGGCTCCTGGGAAATTGGGAAAATGGTAAAGTCTTTAAAACGCTAGCTGTGACATTTGTTGTCCAGTCTCCACGCGTGGTGAAAAATGAAGGCTTAAGTGGAGTCCTGACTAGAACTTTCCGTGAGGACGGGCCATCTTAGCTAGGCTTTTTGAAGTCCTTATAGACGTTTGAGGAAACAGCTCTTGAAGCAGTCTGTGAGGCTGAGTCACCTGGTTCTTACCTGTGTGCCTCTACCTCTCAAGTCTTGGGATCAAAGGTGTGTGACTTGAAAGTGCTGGGATTAAAGGTCTGAACTATCGCCATCCTGTTTATTGTAACTCTAGAACTTAGAAAACTATTAATTTATAGAGATCTGCCTGTCTCTGTTAGGAATAAAGTTATGGGCTACCATCACTCTGCTCAACTTTATTTTATTTATTTATTTATTTTTAATCAAATCTTAGTTCCAATTTATCCTAAACTCTTAGCGATTTAGAAAACAAGTTTGAACTGTAGTAACCCTTTGAAGTTACTTAAAACATTTTAAATCTCTTAAGAAGAAAACTCGAAAGCTGATGTCCAAATGGCTTGTGGGACACGTCTATAAACATGATTTAAATTATGTGGTTCAAGAAAACCTATTTTTCATTTTATGCCAGTAAGGCAAGTGTGCCTTTGGTAAATTGTTATTTGAAAATATTATTATTCTTAATTTTTATGCCCAATTAACCTTTTTCTAGGTAGGGCAGTTGGTACCTTTAAAAGACCAACACCTGTCATGTCTTGCTATGGACAACCTGGACAATTTGTGACTGCACTCAATAATACCGTCTAATATTTTTTTTTCAGAAGCATTCTTTATTTTACAGTTTGTTTCTGAGATTGGAGGGATGTGGATCTGTGTTTTCCACTGTTGTAACAAATCATGCCCCTGTAAATTCATGGTCATATTAACCAGAAACGGCTTTAATTTCCCTATTTGTCATTCTGCCCGGCCCTATCCACTCAAGCCATCTTGCACTTTGTTTTATCTGAGATAATGTTCTGATCCCTAGAAGCTAAACATATGCTTCTCAAAGCATCTAGAGCAGACCAATTCCATGGTTTATCACAGGTTAAATTTTTTCTTAGGTTATGCAAGTCAGTCTTTAACACATTACATCTAGTAGTAAATTATCCTTAAGGCTGTTACGCTGTCCAGTATAGCCAATAATAAACTTTTCGGAGACATTCCTATGGACCATAGTTTAGCAGTCCAGTTAGAAACGGAAACATAATGACCAAAGCCATCTTTGTCAGGGTGCCTTGTCTGAGTGCTAACTGGTTAATCAATTTGATCAGGTGAGGCCTGGATACCAATCGTCAAAACTGATACGGAGCCATGACCGCGAGCAGAGGCATCCAAGTCCTAAACTTTACTAATGTAAACAGGAATATTATTTTCTTCTCCGCTAACAAAGTGAAGCAAAAGCTGACTGGGCACCTGAGCCCATAGTGCTTAGCAGCGATAGGTGCATTTAACAGAGACAGCACAGCAAGAAACAGCAACTCTGTAGTCAAATCTTCCCCCCTCAGCATTTTATAAGCTTGACCCTTAGTATTTTTTAATTTTTATTAATTTATTCAGGTTACATCTCAATTGTTATTCCATCACTTGTATCCTCCCGTTCCTCTCTCCTTCCCTCCCACACTCATCCTATTCCCCTCCCCTAGGTCTGTGACAGAAGGGGACCTCCTTCCCCACCATATGGTCACAGCCTATCAAGTCTCATCCTGGTAGCCTGCTTATCCTTTCTCTGAGTGACACCAGGCCTCCCCACCAAGGGAAAGTGGTCAAATATGGGGCACCAGAGTTCATATCAGAGTCAGTAGTAGGGAGATTCTATCAAGGATTCTGTCCCCCCCCCCCTTTTTTTCCTCTCCTTTTCTCAGGCGTAACTTGAGTATATGAAGACCCAATATCAGCATCAAAGCAGAGATATCATTAATATCCCCTTTAATTTCTATTGAGAGGAACGGGTGGCGGTCTGGCAGGTAGCATTAGCATTCTTATATGTTATTTGCCTGAAAATAATCATTTCTGCCTGTCCATTAGCCTTCAGGCAACTGTTCGCCTGATATGGCTGACCAGCAACTTGTATCTCCTCGCTATCCTCGACAATCTGCAATAATTTAGTTATTTGCCTTTGTTTAATGTTGAAAACAAATATAGGAGGCCAAATAAAGCCCATCCCGGTAACCAGTTATGATCACCAGCACAGGCATGAATATTCCACCGAATACAATCCCTTCAAGAAGCAACCGACAGCCAACTGGCATCTCCAAATCATCTTTAACAGCCCATAATAAAATGACAGGTGCTGATCGCAAGCTCCTTCAGCATCAGGACCCTTAAGCACAACTCCCTTGATGCCCACTTGGAATTACCATAGACCATTAACAGTTCCCTGCCTGACCCAGTTTATAAAAGAGTTATCTCTTTATAGGGCTAGTGAAAGCAAGGACTTTAAATACACATCTTTAAATCTGTCTCGTTGTCCTGAATAGACTTTATGAGCTAGGGGCTCTCTCTTTCCCTTCCCCCTCCCCCACCCACCTCTTCTCTTTCAGGAGGATTTTTACATCCTTACTGACTGGCAGTCAGAGTGGTTTTTTTTGTTGTTGTTGTTTTTTGTTTTTTTTTTTTTTTTTGTTGTTTTTTAAATACAGAATTCAATCGGCAGGGCAGATACACGTTGTTCCAGACTATAGATCAGATCATTTTTTGGTCCCCAGACATGTGTTTTAACCTTTTTCTTAGTTATGCACAACATCATAGTGGCCCAACATGAGCTAATTTTTCTAGGAAATGTGTAGTCTTAACATTTTTCTCTTTTATCATGTCTCCACATCACCCTTTGTCCATCCGTATAAGGAAGAGAGGCTATTATTTTGATCTGCTGCCAGCCTCTCTAGTCTACCAAATATTGTTTATCTTTTATAGTTTATTTTGTTCTGATTAGCTTGTTCCTGAGTAAGTGCAGGGGCAGGCGCGCCAAAAGCATCTTTGAGTCAGAGCCTCATAAGGAGGTCTCGGGCATACTTGCTTGAGTCACGACCTCCAGGGCATAAGGAAGACCATCAAGTAGGGCCAGATAAGGATATTTCCCCAGAAGTGAGAGGGGTAGCATGGTCAGGACATTCCTGGGAAAGCTTAGAAGCAGCGCTCCCGGGAGAGGGTGCAAACGATTTCTTAGAAAATTTCCATCAGTCTGACGTCCCCAACTTCCATCACAACTGGAACAACAGGAATCGAAATAAACACGACTGCCTGACTGATTCCCAGATTGGTGATGACCGACCGAAAGTTGTCCGGAGACGAAGAAGTCAGAGGTCGTAAGAGTATCTGCGACCTCGGAAGCTGAGGTAGACGGATGCCAATGGAGCTGACCTAAGGGCTGTAATTTGCTAATGTGAAGACTGCATGTTTACGGCTAACTCGGATGTGTTCCAATGCCCGTGGAGGTGGGACTTCGCGTGTAACCACGTCACCTCTAAAGCATTGCATGGAAGTGGAGTGACACGTCCACTTAAATTGTAGGTGGTGGGAACAATTAATGTAACTTTAATATTTTGAATTTGATTATCCTTAAATAAGACTGCCTTTCCTCAAGCGTTTATCCTATCCTCCAGCTTTTTATCACTTTTTTTTTTTTTTTTTTTTTGAGTGATTGGTGCCTAGGACATATTTCTTGAAAGCTAATCTACGTGTTCTGCAGGATGACCCTGTTAAATAGTGCTGTGGCAGAGGCCATGACTGGCCCCACAATTCAAATTAAGGCAGTAACTTCTAATAGGAGGGCATGCAGATTTGTAAAGCATCCCATAATATTTGGTTCAACATGTGAAAATCAAAATGTAATCCAGCACACAAATAGACACAGGGAAATAAATCCCAAAAGGTTTCAGCACAGCAAACACATTGCCAACGTGGGGCTACGGGGAGACTGAGGGCCTCTCCTTGAAAAATCTTTGTAGAGACTTGTCTCTACACTCACGGTCAGTATAGTACTTGAAGCCTGGGCTAAAGCAATAAGACAAGAGAAGGAAATAAACACAAAAGGAAGGCCGACACTTACCCTATTCCTTAGTGACTCTCAGAAACCTCTTAGATCTGGTGGGCACTTTAAGTAAAGAGCCAAGATAAAACCAACAATCAAAACCCAGGAACCGGCAGGAGCAGAAACCACATTCACAGTAGTGCTCCAAAACAAACAAACAAACAAACAAATAAATAAATAAAAACAAAACTAAACTTTGCTTAACCAAGGATGTGAAAAGGCCTCTCAATGAAAACTTCGGAAAGAAACTGAATTAGACAGTAGAAAACAGAAAGGTCTCCACGCTCCAGGACCAGCAGAATTAATGCAGGGGAAGATGGGTACATTGCAGAGGGTGGATGTATACAGTCAAAACTTCAAACCCCATCACAATTTGAACAGTATTCTTCATACCAAAAAAGGATCCCAAACCGTGTAGGCATCACATTACCTAATCTCAAACTATGTAACAGAGCCATAGTGACCAAAAAAGGACATGGCACTGGCACAAAAGCAAAATGTGAGCTGGAGAGATGGCTCAGAGGTTAAGAGCACTGGCTGCTCTTCCAGAGGTCCTGAGTTCAGTTCCCAGCAACCACAGGGTGGCTCACAACCATCTGTACTGAGATCTGGCGCCCTCTTCTGGCCGGCAGGTGTACACGCAGGCAGAACACTACGCAATAAATCTTAAAAAAAAAAAAAAAAAGCAGAAATGTAAAGCAAACAAATACAGCAGACAATCCAGAAATAAACTGGCACAACTACAGATGCCTCATTTCTGACAAAGGTGTCAAAAACATACATTAGACGGGACGTGGTGGTTGCACGCCTTTAATCCTAGCACTCAGGAGGCACAGGCAGGTGGATTCTCTTGTGAGTTCAAGGTCAGGCCAGTCTATAGAGCAAGTGCCAGGCCAGCCAGGGATACACTACTACTTAGAGACCCTGTCCCAAAACAATACCAAGGGCAAACATGCACTGGGTGGGGGGTGTGGGGGATAGGGGATGGGGGTGGGGGGGTGGGGAGTGGGGGCCTCTTCCACAAATGGTTGGCAGGTCTGATGGTCACAAAAGAAGGAAACTAGAGCCGTATCTCCTACAAGAACCAACTCAAAATGAAGCACAGATTCTAACGTAAGATGTGAAAAACCTGTAAGAAAATACAGGCAAAACAATTCAAGACGCAGGCACCTGGGGCTGGTAGAGTGCCTGACTTCATGAAACCCCAGGCTGTAAGTAAAACCGTTTTCTTCAGAACTGGGTCTTTCAAACCCGCTACTAACCTATTTAAAAAAACAAAAACCCAACGGAGATATGGAAACAGTTGTTGTCTGTCACTCTTCTTGATTGTGTAGCGTCTGTTTTGGTTTGGTTTGGTTTGTGGGTTTTTTTTTTTTTTTTTTTTTTTTGGCTTTTCAAGGCAGGGTTTCTCTGGCTGTCCTGGACTCCCTTTGTAGACCAGGCTGGCTTCAAACTCAGAGACCCGCCTGCTTCTGCCTCCCTGAGTGCTGGGATTAAAGGCGTGTGCCGCCACCACCTGGCTTGTTTGTATGGTTTTAATGATGTGTGGGGTGGGGGACGGGGTGGTACTTTTTGCTTTTGTTTGTTTCACTTGGTTTAGTTCAGGATCTTGAAAGAGCATCTCACCTACGTAGCACAGGCTAGCTTGGAACTCCTGATCTTCCTGAGTGCTGGGGTTCTTGTGTAGCCCTAAGCTCTCCGGTGCTGTTCCTCGGTGTTTCTCTGGTACTGTTTAGGGGCGGCTGTGGCTTTCCCAAGTGGGAAGCCACATGGTGCTGACCCTGAGGCTCCCGGAGGAAGTCTCTTCTGCACCCACATGGTGTAATTTACTCAAAGACTGCCCTTGAAAGCCTGAAAGTTATCAACTCACTTAGCAAGGGACTCTGAGATTAAACTGCTTTTTAACACCACACGAATCACCCAGCCAGTCAAGTTACCATCCCGTAGTCCCCAAGCTGGCCAGTCTGCCTCCCAGTGACAGGCTTCCAAAGAGGCAGGGCACGGAAAAAGACTCAAACTGAGGAAAACCTCCTTCGGTGCTGAGCAGAGCGGGCCGCCAGTAGCTATTACAGCGGCGGGATGCGTCACTGAAGTGGAAGTTTCCGGCTTCTTTGAGGACTCCGTTGCGTGAGGTCCTGTGAGAGGTCACGGGGTGTTATTTCTGGAAGGTGTCCTGTGAGGGGTCACGTGGTGTTTTGCTGGGACCAGACACGTGAGAGGGCAGATGACGGTGGGGGAAGAAGTATAAAAAGAACCATGGACGAGGCTTTCCGCACTTTCATACCATGGAACACTTCCCTGGTGTTCGCTGGTCTTCATTGGTCTTCGCTTCACAGAGGGAAACAACACAGAACTCATGGGACGCTGTCTGATTCTGGCTGCTCGTGCCAATTCGACAGAGCCTTGTGGTTTCTTCTGGGGCGTGCAACCACTACAAATTCCTGTTGCTGCCTGGTGTTGGCTATTGGACTGGACTGCTGGGATCCTGACATCGCAAAGTGGAATCAGCCCAAGATTTCATCTAAACGAGTCCACAAACCCGCTTTTCCTGTTAACATTCTTTCTCCCCTTCCTCCGGTTGGTGGGTTAGAAGTGGGGTGAAGTGTTTAAGAACCCTAAGTGAAACAGGTTTTGAACAGTCTAAGCCGACAGGTCACCACCCAAGTCCTATGTGCCTGACGCCATGGGAAGGGAGAAAAGTTCACCTTGTGAGGATTTCAGCTGATGGACATGTCAAAGATTTCAAAGCTGCCTTCTGCCAGGGCAGGCCCAGCAACGGCAGATAAAGTCCTTCCTCGTTCTCGGAGATAGTTCTAAAGTTCTCCAGAGAGGCCTGACAAGAAGGATCACAGATCATGGTGAGTCAGGAAGCTGACCGAACAAACCAGAGTATGCAGCCCCAACAATTTCTGCCTGTTGGCCAGCAGGCTCGAGATCCAAGGAGAGATGCCCTTTCTGGTTGAGTTCCGGAAGCAGGAAAATAGCCATTTATCTCAGTTCAAAGGCAGCCAGACAGGAGAAGCCCTCTTACTCGGGAGGTGGGGGGTGGTGGTGGGGTGGTGGTGGATGGGGTAGGGTGAGGGGTAGGGTGGGGGCGGGGGTGGGGTGGGGTGTCAGCCCTTTTGGTCTACTGGGCACTTCAGCTGATTGCGTGAGCCCCACCCACACTAGGAAGAGCAAGCTTCTTGATTCAATGGACCCACTTAGGTGTTAATTTTATCCATAACTGCCCTCAGAGAAACACTCAGAATAACGTGTGTCCGGACGCGTGTCCTCTCCATACCTAGTCACACTAGCACTTAAGATAGTTGTCATATTAAGTTAGAAGCAGGCAGCTCAACAGCAGTTCAGCAGTTACAAGTCATCCCACACTTGCATGACCCTTGAGCTACAAAGTACATAAAGCCCATAGCTAAACCTTGTGCAACTTAGCCCTCCCAGTGCAGGAAATAACAGTAAAACCCACATATACGATACCCAGCAGCGAGGGTTATACCACCAGGGTTGAGGAGGGGCGGGGGCCGCGGGGTGCGAGAATATGACCTGTTTACAGTAGGAAAGGATTTTTCTCTTTCAAAAGACTTCATGAGAAGAGCAGTGCTGGGGCTGGAGAGGTGGCTCAGCGGGTAGGAGCACTGGATGTTCTTGCAGGGGACCTGGGTTCGGTTCCCAGCACCCACGCGGAGACTCGCAGTCATCTACAACTGACCTCATGACCTGAGGCCCTCGTCTGGCCTCTGTGGGCACCAGGCACTGGACATGGTATGCACACCTGCATTGGGACAGAAAGCCCATACACATAAAATATAAATACTGTATTTTCCGGACTATAAGATGCACCTGACCATAAGATGCACCCAGTTAGTCTTAGAGCAATAAAACAAGAAAAACAATAAAAAAATAGCAATCGGACCATAAGGTGCACCCTAATTTCACCCCTACTTTTGGGGAGAAATATGGCTCCCGACAAAACAAGACTAAAAAGGCTGATTTAAAATGTCATAATTTTTAATCCCTCAATCAAGGCGTAAACGAGGGGTTTCTTTTCTTGTGTTCAATAATTTTTTTAAAAATGGCTAAACAACAGGTCTTAACTCAGAAGGATGCTGTGAGTCACGCCAAAATGCTTGTCCTTTAACATTTCCAAATTTCATTGAGTCTGCAAGTGTCGGTAGTTGGGTACTTGCCAAGGTTCTTCTAGTTTTCACTTTAAAATAGAGGGCTGTGGTCAGATACAGATATGGCCTGAGCTAATTGGATACAACAGCTCAGGACCCAGGGGACTAGGCCTGAGAAAGCCATTTAAAAGGGCCAAGACAAGCCAGGTCACCTCTTGGCGTCGGGCTGCCTGCCTCTGGCTGGGTTTTGGTGCCAGCCTGACAGTCACTATCAGGGACCAGCATCCTTAGTCGGATCCTTCTGATTGAAAATATGACTCTAAAAAAAAAGAAAAAAAAAAAAGAAAAAAGAAAAAGAAAGAAAAAATGACTCTAAAAAGACAGACAGCTCTTGTCACACAGAGCTATTGAAAATTCATTTTAGGGGCAAGTCTGTTGGTATCTCAGCAGTGGCCCCCTCTTACAAATTGGGAGATAAAACCTGTTTCTGTTTTTGATCCCAAGTATGGGATGGAGAAGAGGGCAGGATGTTTACCACTTGGATGTGAGAAAGCAGGATGTTTTTCCACTTAGAAGTCCAACTATTTCATGGGGGAGCTTGGTGAAAAACGTCATTGAACAGACTGAGAGGATAAATGTGTGTGTTTGTGTGTTTGTGTGTGTGTGTACATATATATGTGTGTGTGTATATATACACACATATATACATATATATGTGCTCAAAACAGGAGAGCGGGCTTTTAGTTGGGACTTGGTTTTTGGCTGTTCATCCCTCTACTTCAAGAGGTTCCTAAAGAGAACTGCTCCAGGGAAAGCTTCAAGGCTTTGGATTCTAGGCTGAGGCTTGAGGTTTCCGGCTGCTGCCCCCGGGTCCAGCAGCAACCTTGGTGGGATTGCTGGTCTGCTGAGATCCCGCTGACTACATCAGGAGAATCATTCCTCCAAACTGATATCCTTAAGGTTTCATTATAGTGTTCTTTAATGTCCTTTTCCGATTGTTTGGGTTAGTTGAGTTGTTAGGGAGGCAGGCTCATTTAATAAGTTCATAATAAAATATAATTGAAAAGAAAATTGAGCCTACAGACAGAGGCTTACTATCATGAGATAGGATCTGGCCAGGGTTTTGGACACACTGCGATACAGATATCTGGATTATTTTAGGTAAAGAATCTCAGAGACTCGAGAAACAGAGGAAGTTGGCATGGCAAAAGGACAAAAGGCTTTAACATATGGGGAAGGAGATGAGAGGTTAAGGAGTTAGGACCACAGCTGGAATACCAAGAAGTGAGATAGTCCTATCTTGTGATACGGGAGACCATGGCCTAAGCAGTTTGGCAAGGAGCCAATGCACTGTCTCTCCTTACCTAAGTCTCTTCAGGCTCGTTGCCTTTGCTAGCTTTGTTCAGCTTTAGCTATTTGGGTAAACTGAGGCATACAGGAAGCTGTGGTATTCTTTAATGGTGCTCTATGAAAAAACAAACAAAAAAAATTTTAAAAAAAAATTAAGGTTCCCCATCTCTTTGTGGGCTATATGTATAGTTTTATACAATTGCCAGTCTATGAGGTGTATTTATGGTTTAAAGTTTTATTTTGGTACTAAAAGAGCTTCAAGATTCTAATTTTTAGCCGGGCGTGGTGGCACACACCTTTAATCCCAGCACTTGGGAGGCAGAGGCAGGTGGATCTCTGTGAATTCAAGGCCAGCCTGGCCTGGTCTACAAAGCAAGTCCAGGACAGCCAGGGCTACATAGAGAAATCCTGTCTTGAAAAACCAACAAACAGCAACAAAAAAGAATTGTAATTCTTTTAGGCTATAATTAGGATGTGCAGATTAATGGTCACTTTATGAATGATCAGATTCTTTAAAGTTCTTAGCACTATATGTGTAGCCATGCTAAGAACTAATGCAGTTCATTGACAGAGATAAGAATTAAAAAAAAAAAAAAAGATTTATTTATTATGTATACAGTGTTTGCCTGCATGTGTGCCTGCAGGCCAGAAGAGGGCGCCACTCACCATGTGGTTGCTGGGAATTGAACTTAGGACCTTTGGAAGAGCAGAGAGTGTTCTTAACCTCTGAGCCATCTCGCCAGTTCTAGTTCACCTTCTGTAGATGTTTTCAAGGATAAGCCTAAAACAATTAAAGTTTATTTAAAAAGTCAGGTATACTTAATGGGTGGCCCTCAAAAACTCCTCAGAAATCTGCTGAACGTGGCATTTAAAGTGTTTAATGAAAAAGGCTTGCTATGATAGACAAAATTTCAGCCCCTCGTGGCAGCCCTAAGTTCTTCTTTAAAGAAGAGGACACTACCTGGATTGCGGTAACCCGGACTGCTGGGAGAAACCACCCCATGCCTCTCCTGCCACCAGTGCTCTGCCCAAACTGAACACTACTGGTTTGTGGCGGCTAACATTATTAGGTTAATAGCTAACTTTGTGTTTAAAAGTTTAAAGTATCTGTGCTTAAGAGAACTGTAAAGCAAAACTGGACTTCCAAATGTTAAGGACTCTTAGGGGTTCCTTTTGTATTTTTTGTTTGTTTGGTTGGTTGGTTTTTTGAGACAGAGTCTCTCTTTGTAGACCAGGCTGGCCTCGAATTCATAGAGATCTACCTGCCTCTGCCTCCCCAGTGCTCGGATTAAAGGCCTGCACCACCAGGCCGGGCAGGGGCTACTTTTGTAAATGCCTGTTGTCTGTTTACTCACAGACATTATGTAACTTTGTGTTCTTTGCCTTTAAAAGCCCCTGACTGAGGCGGCTGCGTTCGGAATCCAGAGTCTCCCGCGTAGCCGGGTGCCTGTATATGACTGACACCCTCTGCTTTGTTAAAATGTATTAATGGTCGGATGGGTGGAATGGCCCCACACCCATAACAATTTGTCTGCCATACTCTGCCTCATGAGGTCAACTTTTCCCACGTTCCTTCTCTGCAAGGAAAGTCTCTCTCTCTCTCTCTCTCTCTCTCTCTCTCTCTCTCTCTCTCTCTCAGATTTTCTTGGTCTGGTAGCCAAAACTTGACTCTGCTCTGTGTGGAAGCCGAAGATTTAATGCTATCCTGTATGACTGCCAAAGTGACCAATGTCCCCAATAACACCACCATGACCATGTGAACTTAGGGACCACCCAGGTGACAGCAAATCTCTGTCATTTTAACTGATACATAAACCACTGGGAATATACTTCTTGATAAATTCTTTCTGTTGTTGTTTAAAGATTTATTTATTATTTATACAGTATTCTGCCTGCATACCACAAGAGGGCATCAGATCTCATCATAGATGCTTGCTTGGGAGCCACCATGTGATCACCAGGAGTTGAACTCAAGACCTTTGGAAGAACAGCCAGTGCTCCTAACCTCTGAACCATCTCTCCAGCCGGATAAATTCTTTAAACTGGTTTCAAAGTAACTTTATGCTGCTCCTTTATTTAAAGGAACTTCCCTTGCAATGGCTGCTCACAGTAACCAACCACCTGCGTCTCATGGTGTTGGAATGAGAAGAAAAGGGTTAAAAGGGTTCTGAAGGTCAGACGGTGGGGGAGGAGGGTCCCCTGGGTCAGAGGTCTAGGAGAGGAGAGTAGGGCAGAACAGGGAAGGAGGGTGGGAACGGGAAGAGATACAAGCAGGTAGAGATAACAATTGGGATGTAAGATGAATAAATTATAATAAATGAGAAAGAAAAAGAAAAGTGTTCTACGATGTCTAAAGGCAGCTTGTAAAAGTTTGAGGACACGAAAGCTTAAACGGTGAGGCTCTAAAAAAGGTTTTAAGATGTGTAAATGCAAGTTATAAGGAAGCGGATCAAAGCCTATAAACATTTTTTAAATATCGCAGATTTCTCCTTCTCTCTGTGCTACTGTTACACTAAGACTTCTGAACACCCAGAGCTTTAACATTTATCAGCAGAGTTCTGATAAGCTATTGCTCTAACCTGGGTAAAGCACTCCCGTAGTCACACCAGAGTCACAAGCTCAAAATTATACATTTACTTTGGTTGTCTTCTAAGTATATAGACTTAGAATTGCTTCTCAAAAAAATGCATGTAAGCTTCAGGGAGTGGACTTGGATCCATTTCTCACAGGTCAAATGGATTCCAGATAAGTACCCCGGTCAGTCCACAGCCTAAGTGCCCCTGCCTACTGCCTATTCCTGAGGGTTGGTTCTTCCCACCTCATCCCCTTCCTGCCCCCCACCCAAGTCACCTGGCCACCAGGACGAAGGGTCTTGAAGTTTCAAATGTACACCCCAGACACAGATTTCCCCTAACCTAGTCTACACCTGTCCCAGCAGATTTCCAATCAACTAAAGATGACAGACCACTCCAAACACGCCAGCCCTGGGTATGCCTAATGGAATTTCCAACCAGCCTGAGCCTTTATGTCCCAGAATGCTCCAAAGTGGCTGCATGTCCCTAGCCTTCTCCCCCACCACCCGGTGGTCCCTCAGAACCTGGCAGCGAGTGAAACAGGCATCTTCCAGCCTGGACTCCTCCCTTCCCATTCTCTGCCTTTCTGAGCCCCAGCCAAGATGCCCCAGTTTCAGCAGGAAGTAGTTATGAACCATGGCATCCTTTTTATCATCTACAGTGAGTGCTGTAAGCCCAGTGAGGGACCATGATGCAGCCCACCCTCTCTGTGTGGGTGCGTATGTATGTGAGTTTGTGTGTGTGTGTGTGTGTGTGTGTGTGTGTGTGTGTGTGTGTGTGAATTGCAATGAACCCAACTCAGCAAGAGCCCATGGGGATCACTTACGGTATATAAAAAGTGTTATATGTGCAGATGTTTGCTGTTGTTCGTTGCTAACTACGGCCGCAAGGTAGTCTCCAGCATCTTCCTTTGCTAGCTTGCTTATTTTCAATGTTCCATTTTTGAACATTTGAACATTTTTACTTCTGTGGAGTCTTCCTGTTGTAAACGTGTCCTCTCTTATGGAAAATGATACAATTAGGTTCTCAATCTCAGGGTTTCTTCCTTTGAACCAGCTAACTGTCGAAGTGCCAATTGGTGCATCTCGGAGATGAAGATAAACTTCCGCTCTTTCATGAACTGCAGGCGGCTCTGCTTCAATGTGGATTCCAATACTCGGAGGGAGGTGCCAGCAGGTTAAAAAAGTGGCTAGGGAGGAGAAGAGAGAAACTCATCAGTGAGACCCTTCTAGGAGATGAAAGATGGGGCTCTAGGTCATGAGAGTGTGTGCCCTTCCCTCAGCCACCATCCATGCTGTTTGCAGAGTGGCCGTCAGTAACTTTGTAAGTACACCCGATAACCTATTGGTGGTTCCCCCAAGGTGAATGCCGGGCCAGTGAAACTGAACTTGAGTTTGTTGTTGGGGCCTTGTGGGGGAGGGGGGATAGGCATTGTAGCACCCCCAAGGAGAAAAAAACCTCACAACAGATGGCAAATCTGTTCATGTTATTTCTCATAGGAGTAAGACGGAAAATAGTAAGTAGAAGAATATGTTTAAAGGGAAGTGAAAAATGGACATATTTTTAGTATAGAAGGACCCGTATGTGCAGTTTAAGATGGCCGGCAGCTGGATGTTTTTTTTCCCAGAATGGAAGAGGAGGCTGGAAGGCCTGCGCAAGTTACAAAACTCTGATATTAGAGTGCCTGAGGTCAGAGTTCAATACAATGATGTCGAACTGTAACAGGCCCACAGACCTGCACATGGGCACACAAATATGTGTGCACACACGCATACACACACACACACACACACACACACACACACACACACACATACACATATACCCAAAACAGGAGAAGAGGCTTTTGGTTGGGACTTGGTTTTTGGCTGTTGATCTCTGCGTAGCTTTGACCATCCTGGACTCACTTTGTAGACCAGGCTGGCCTCGAACGGTACTTGAATTCTTAACTAGATCAACAAGACAACTGTAGGAGATGCAAACAGGAAAGGAAGAAGTCAAAAGTAACTTTATTTGAAGATGATATGGTCTTAAACACAAAAGACCCTTCCTCTCTCTGTCTTAAGCCCTACAAAGATACATCTAGATTTTTCTCTCACCCTTCAGGGGTGCAAAGCACCTCTAAGACTGCTCGTCTCCTTAGTTCCTGGCTCTGGACCAGCAATCTCGAGACAATTTGCCTCATCTCCCTAGACTTACCTTGCACAGTCAGGAGCCTGGCAGTGAACAAGAGACACCATGGTGAGTAGAGTCTGAGCAGCCTGGAGCTCAGAGCCTGTCTGTACTCGAGTGGGTGCCTGGTCAGCATTTCTGCGACCGGCCCCTTGCACCAGAAGCTGGTCTTCTCATGTCGCCAAGGGGGTGATATTAGGGACACAATGGAACATTCAGGAAATGAAATCCCAGAGACATGAACTTGGCTTTGGATCAAGAGGTCGATAAGAGGGCTGGAGAGATGGCTCAGAGGTTAAGAGCACTGGCTGCTCTTCCAGAGGTCCTGAGTTCAATTCCCAGCAACCACATGGTGGCCCTCAACTATCTATAGTGTGATCTGATGCCCTTTTCTGGTGTGCAGGTGTACATGCAGGCAGAACACTGTATACGTAGTAAATCTTAAGCCAGGTGGTGGTGGCACATGCCTTTAATCCCAGCACTTGGGAGGCAGGCGGATCACTGTGAGTTCGAGGCCAGCCTGGTCTACAAAGTGAGTCCAGAACAGCCAGGGCTGCATAGAGAAACCCTGTCTCAAAAAACCATTAAAAACAAACAAACAAACAAACAATCACAAACTAACAAACAAAAAGAGGTGGGTGTGCAGCCATGAGGGGCCAGGGAGCTGGGGGACAGAGAAGGAAGGGAAGCAGGTTCAGGGTAAAGAGTAGGGTAGAGGCGTGGCCAAACCCCAGAAATATCATCCTGAGATGCATAGGAGTAGCACCACCCTCCTCTGCTCTGGGCCTGCATGTTCTGGTGTAGTAGCCCTGGCCCCTCCCCATTCTCCCCTCCCAGGAAGTTAAAATTCCACTCCTCTTATAAGATCGTGTCCAGCAGCATCTGAAATTCCTCCTTATGCAAATGAGGCATCCCCAGCACCCTGGCCCCGGCCAATGATGTACACTCACCCTTAAAGCCCCTACCCACCCCCTAAGGGTTTAAATAGCCTTTGTTCTGGACCCCCCCCCCCCCATTAAATGAGCTGTTTCACTGAACCTGTCTCCCTAGAATTCTGTTTCTCATCATGCTCACCCTGGCCATGCCCACCTCCCTGCTTCCTGCCCCCGGATCCACTAGCTACGGTTTTGAACAGCATAGCTGGGTCCCCATACTTTGACCTAATAAACCACGGTGAGTCCCTTGAAGGTGCCTGCTCTGCCCTTCCTTTTCTTTTCCAGTCCTGTAAGGGCAACCCGTGAGTTCACTCACCTTCAAGAATCACCTGTAGGGAGGGATTACAGGAAAGTCACCTGAGCAGAGGACAGAGGTCAGCCGGTACACAGAGACGTCTCTCTACACCTGCTACTGAGGCTGGTTTTAGCCCAGGATATCCAGGTCACCTCCTCTTGCGTTTTCAGGACGTGCAGCTCTTTCTGCTTCTAAATTTCTGTCCAGGAACATAGGCCAATCTGATGACAGATAAAGAACTGATCTCCTAAACCAGTCATGACTCAGCTAGCCCATTTTTCTGCCCTAGAGTCATCCTCATCACCTCCCTGCTGAGAGTAAGGCCTCCTCCCAGAGCTAAGATGTCACTAAGAAGGCCAGGAGACAAACTAGTTAGGTTTTCTGTGTCACAAAAGGAAACATACCCTTAGTTTGGGACCCTAAGGCATCCCTCTGTGATGAAAACAGCGCCCCCCCCCCCCCCCCAGGCCTAGGACACAGCAGAGGTAGGGGCTGGGGAAAACAGTTGGCAAAGGCCTGCAGCAGTCTGTGGGGGATGGGGAACTGAAAACTCTCCCAGGGAAGAGAGAGGAAAGGGCAGGAAACAGGGACGAGCCCTCACAACAGGCCCTCTTCTGAGCCCATGTGACCCTGAAATGTCCAGCCCCAGAGTGAGCTGAGTTCAGAGAGGTAAAGGGCAGCAGAACTGATACCAGGCTCCTCCTCACAGGGGGAGGACAAAGCCGACGGCAGATCATGGAGCCCCCTTCATCTCTTCTCCCAACGTGTGTCCCCTGGCAGGGGCTCCTGCTTTCAGGTGAGGGGGACAAACTTAGGCGTGGGCAGGAAGATGGTGAAGAGATTGGCTGTGCCACAACCAGGGGGTGTATCCGGCACAGATCCAGGGATGGGCCAGACTGGCTGGCAAGGAAACGAAGGCAAGACAGACGGACACACAGACATAGGGGAAAGCTGGGATTGGGTGGACTGGGATCTCACATGGAGAAACCACAGCACAGGGCAGCACAATGTGTGTGTGTGTGTGTGTGTGTGTGTGGTGTGTGTGTGTGTGTGTGTGTGTGTGTGTGTTTTTATAGAGTTGTTACCCTCAGCTGAACAAGGAGACTGGGTTTGTGGGAAACAGTTGGATCAAGGGGACAGGAAATGTCTTAGGAGCAGTTTTACAATTAAAGTAAGAATGTAATAGGATGCCAGGCAACCGATATTATATTAGATGAGTATTTTATTAAATGAGCATCGAGGTGAAGGAAAGGGGGAGGGGTACCCCAGAGAGAGCCAGAGACAGAGACAGAGAGAGAGCCAGGAGGAGGATCTGTCCTTTTATACAGCCCTGGGCAGGGCCACGCCCCTGTGGCAGGTAAGCAATGACATCATAGGGAGGCAGACTGAAGCAGAGTTCTAACATTCCTCCCTTTTCCTATAATTAAAAATTGAGGAACGTTGGGTTAATATATATATATATTAAGTTGAAATATATAAATATAGGTTCATTGAAAGCAGATTTTGGCTGCCATGTAAGGGGAAAAGAGAGAGCTAAAAAAGCAATAGCGACAAAAATGTCCAGATGATGTGGTGAAGGGGAAGGAAAGCTCTGTCCTGAAAGTTTAGCGGTTAGGGCAGGGTGTTGTCAGCCATGGCCTGCAGCAGACGGGGACCGTGGAGTCCTGGGGGAACCTGGAGCTGTCTGTCCCGGGCCTGGAGCACAGCATTTCAGCCTTTTGTAAACGGCTAAGGGGCAAAGTAATTGTCTTAACTACTTCCTGTTGACAGTAGGGCAGCTATAGAGGGTTAAAAGGCTGAAATGTTGGCCAGGTTCCAGAAGAACAGGCTGCTGCATTTGCTGTCCAGGGTCTGAGAACATCTGTGGCTGGGAGGGACAATGCAGGTCCAGCTGACACCATCTGTGAGGTTGGACTGGAGCACCTGTGGGTAGCTGCTTTGGCGATGTCTCAGATAGAAGCAGTCTGGCAAGGATACTGGAACATATATGTGGGCAGAAGACAAAGTTAATAGGTTAGGGAGAAAATTCCCTTTAGGTGTACATTTGAAACTTTTGGGAGAGCAAAGAGGAAAAGCTTGAAAATAAGGAAAGAGCCAATGTTGATGATGATTGAGAACTTTGGGAAAGCAAAGGAAAGGTTTGACACAGGGAGCTTCCTTCCGTTTACCCGATGGCTGGCAATAATTAAAAGGCTTTAGTTTTGGATCTGCCCAAGTTTGGTTGCAGAGGCGTGTAAGCTTAGCAGCCCTTGATGTGGGCACAGGGATTTGAAATTCTCCAGAAGGCATCCTAGAGGCATGCTAGGAGGAACAGGAGACTGGATGTTTCCCATGGGGTGGGCGAAGCCAGTAATCCATTAGGGCATCCCCAGATAGTGACTCAAACAAACAAACAAACATAAAAAAAAACCCAAAAAACAAAACAAAAAACAGGTGCACAGACTGTTCCAGTGACTCCAAAAGACCACAGCTCTGCAACTGAGCTGGCCTGGGGACACAGCCCCCGCCTAGTGCACTAGGAATTTTCGGTGGGCAAACTGGGTGGGGGGAGGGTGGGGGGGGGCGGGCTGGTGGCAGGGGGGTGGCCCGTCAGTTCTCACCCAATGAAAACTATCCTAGTTGTAGGTCAGCGAGATGGACCAGGCACAGTCAGGCAGATCGGGGTTGGGTACCTCTGCTCCCGGTGGACGTGGATGTGTGTAGGAAGGGAGAATTCAGCTGGTGATGGTGTAGGAAGGTGGCAATCAGGTAGTTAGGGGAGTCCCAAAGCCGGTGAAAAGGGGGAGACATCAGAGATAGGTGAAAGGTAGGAAACGTAGGCTGTTGATTGGCAGTACTTCTCTGGATTCCATTTGACCCAAGAGATGGATTTTCTGTAGCTTACAAGAATCCCGTTAAGTTCATAAAAGGAGACACGGTTTAGACACGTTAGCATCATCACTGTTTGTAATCTGGAGGGAGGCATGCATTGTTAGATGTGTCCACAGTGTAGGAAAAGGCGGCAGACATACAGCAGAGCAGAGGCTTGGGAAAAGAACTCTGTGTTAAATGCACAAATACTCTTTTTTTTTTTTTTTTTTTTTTTTTACTTTTTTATTAATTTATTCTTGTTACATCTCAATGGTTATCCCATCCTTGTATCCTCCCATTCTTCCCTCCCTCCTATTTTCCCCTTATTCCCCTCCCCCATGACTGTTCCTGAGGGGGATTACCTCCCCCTGTATATGCTCATAGGGTATCAAGTCTCTTCTTGGTAACCTGCTGTCCTTCCTCTGAGTGCCACCAAGGCTGAAGCCTTCCTGACATCTGTGGAACAGTACATGGGGAGGACAGAAATCTCCTATAGAACAGACAGGAGGGAAAAGGCTCACTTCAACATAAGCATCCATCATGAAAGATGTCTGTCCAGAACATTGGGTGTATATAATTTTAGTACAATGAGAGACATTTTAAGAAAAAGACAAACAAAAGGAAATTTAAAAATTTGAGCTTGGAAATATGATAGCAGATTGTGTAGTGGAATGTTTTACCATAGTTTGATTTAAAAAAAAAAAAACACCAGAGCTGTATTCATCAGGGTCTTCATCAGGGTCAACACTCTGAACAGTTAATCCAATAGTACAGCAAAAGGATGAATAAAACATCTTTTAGACATTTTAACCTTCACAACTTGCATTTACCAACTTAAAACACGCTTTTAGACCTTCTACCATTCATAACTTCCATCTACCAACTTGAAACCCTTTCTTAGACCTTCCAACATTCTTAATACACCTTCTTAGACCCTCCAATATTCATAACTTGCACATACAACTTTAAAACACTTTCTTAGGCCCTCTAACATGCATAACTTGCATGTATCAACCTTAAAACACTTTCTTAGACCCTCCAATAGTCATGAGACACCTTCTTAGGCCCTCTAACGCGTACAACTTGTATGTACAACCTTAAAACACTTTCTTGGCCCCTCCAACATTTGTAAACTACCTTCTTAGACCTTCTAACATTTATAAAATGTCTTTCGGGACGCGTTAAAATATAAGTGAAATTGCTGTAAGTGGTCACCGTCCTTTAGCTAAAAGAAGTCGGGTAATAAGATAAACTGTATCTAGATCTGACAGTTGCTCTAGGAGTGAGGTTTAAAGTTCGGTCTCCTGCATATGAGGAGAGCTGGGAAGGTATCTGACGCCTGGTTATCTTTATCCTGAGGTCTGTGAGCAAGGCAACTCTGTTTGTCCTTTTAAATGAGAGATCTAGTATCTAGTAGTTTTAACTAGTTAATGAGTTGACCAATGAACTAATATGGCAGATTACTTTAGGCTAAGGAGCTAATTGTTTTCTTGCTATCAAGCTAATGTCAGCTTAGCTGTCGATGTGATCAGAGACCTGAGAAGGGTTAGCATATTTTAAGTTAAGCGATCTTTGTGTCTATTTATCTGCTCTAAACTATACTTTGCAAATGTAAAACTGAATGCTATGATCTCATTCTATGTTTGGCCTTGAAAACATAATTAATCTTATTGGTTCTTAGTATGACTAAAAGTACATTTTTGAATATGTTAAAGGACTTGATCATTTATAAGACCTTAATAATCAAAGACTAGGAGCTTAGGTTTTATCCCTAAGTAGGGGAGCAGTGAGAGTACTTAGAGAAAGCAATTAGGTGGCAGACAGTAAAGGGGCCATGGGATTTATGACCCTTTGGATTTTGTATCCCGGGGTTTGGCACCAATTTTATAACTAAAATAAGCTATAAGGTAATAAGATGCCGGGCAACAGATATTATATTAGATATGGAGTTTATTAAATGAGAATGGGGGGGTGAAGGAAAGGGGGAAGGGGTACCCCAGACAGAAATGGAAGAAGAAGGAGGAGGAGGAGGAGGAGAAGGAGGAGGAGGAGGACAAGAGAAGAGAGGAAGACAGATAGAGAGGAAGGAAGTAAGAGAGAAAGCTAGGAGGAGGATCTGTCCTTTTACATGGCCCTGGGCAGGGCCACGCCCCCATGGCAGGTAGGCAATGACGTCACAGGTAGGCAGAGCCCTAACAAGCAGTCTCTGTAGGGCAGCTGTGGTGGGCATCTTCTACATCCATATGTTCCCTCTTGGTGTCCCCTGAGGAAAGATTTGCCGTCCTGAGCCTAAAGTTGTGGGTTCCTTGACATGACCCTGTCGTGTCAACAGCACACATCCTCTCGGGATTTAAGTCACCCTGGCTTTCTCTGCTCCCTACATAGCTGGAATCTCATGGGGGAATGTAGGATCATAGGAAGGGACGAAAAGGCTTCTCTTGGCTTCTGAGAGGAAAAGACAAATAGAGGGACAAGAGGCTCAGCAACAGGAAGTGCTTGTGACCTGCAACTGGTAAGAGAGAGGAAGAGTTCCACTGCCTCTGCTCCAGATCCATCCCCAGTGGCCTCTGTGTTCTCAAGACTGATTCTCACAGTGTGTCAAGGCTGCAGTGAGTAACAGAACCTCGTGCACTGGAGGAGCAGTAAACACCCAGACTTGTCTGTCTTTCCGCCGAGAATGCTGGGAAAGGATGCGGTTTACAACCTGGTGGATCCTTTGCTGTCCGGAGGGCCAGGCTTTATCTGAATCCACCCCCCCCCCCGGGTATTATATTTGTTTACCCCAGACTTTCCCCCCTAAATCTGGAGCATTGCTTCTTAGTTCATAAAACTCATCCTCGTGAGTGACGTCACTCACAGCAGCCTAAGTGACCTCTGTGTTATCTTAGGGACAGGCCGACACTGACTGCCTCAGTCATTCTCCCTACACCCTTAATCTTGAGTGCTGTTTCTGAGTTGACAGAACCCATCTTTACGGAAGAGACCATATGTACTTTGTGAAGAGTCTGAACATAAAAATGTCTTAGGTTTGTTGTCTATTTGGGACTGAGTTAATTGTTATCAGGAAACTCCCCCCCCCCCCAATTGCACTGTGCTTAAATATGGCTAAAATAAACCACCTAGAGTCAGACTCCAAAAGTTTGTCCCAGCACCAGATAACTAAACTGGGTTTCGTTCTGATGTTTGCAGGGACCCCACACAAGGTGACTCAAAAACAAAAACAAAACAAAAAGCAAAACAACAATAACAAAAAACTGGACCCATTAAAAACTTTCCCACAGTTACAAAGCTAAACTTTCAACATATGGGATCATGGGAGTGTTGCTTCCTTCCTACGCAGGTATCTGAGCCTATTAGCCAACTCAGACAACAGTTGAATGAAACCAATCCTCATGATGTTAGTCAGGAAGACAGACCACCAATGGCATCTCGAAAGTGGATTCTGTAGTTGACAAAAGCCATGGGCAGAAAAGATCAGGGGAGGGTCAGAAAGTGGAGACCGAAAACTGCGTCCCACAAGGCTGGGTCCTGAAAACCTGACTGGTGTGACCAGGCCATAAAAAGAAAATGACAGAGACATAGACATAGGAAAACTGGGATGAGGTGGGCCGTGGGCCCCGGTGGAGACGTGCAGAGGGAAGGCAGGTGACTTGGCGTGCTTGTTTTATGCATCTGAGTTGAGGAGGCAGGCTTATTATTATGTATGGCTGAACAAGAAGGCAGAGGGGTTGGTTAATGTCAGTAGGAGGAAGACTCTCAGGGTGGAAACATCTGGAGGGAGGAAGCCGTGGTGGACATTTCTGCATGCAATCGTTTGTAACATCCATATATGGATCAGAAAAAGATGTTGCCATCCCTAAGGCAATTGCCATTCTCCTGGGTTTGGGGTCTTGGGGATCCTCGACATGGCCGTGTTTGTGTTAACAATACACATTGACTCACGGACTTCATCCACTCCCCACAATCTAGGGTCACTAGAAGAGGTGGTTAAGGAATACGTGCCCCCAGGATGCCTGAATGTGAGCGTGCCTCTGAGGACAGAGTCGAGGGGGCGACTGGTACAGGAACCTAGGGGGATGTTCTATTGTACAGAACAAGTGACAGGTTGAGGAAGCTGAGGGAATACAGGTCATGCTGCTGACCTCAACAGTGGCAGGGGCTGATGGAAACACACACACACACACACACACACACACACACGCCTGTTGAACAGAGGCACCTACTCGTGACACAGGGCCCCTTCTTTCCACACACAAAGGGTCCACATCATAATGTCTTTCTCTATTCTCCCCCTTAGCCTCACTTTTAACCATCTATAGCATACCCACCATGGCAGAGCCCACTGTGGAGTCCATGCCACCTGCTGTTCTAGAGGGGAAGACCGTCCTTCTACTTGCTCACAACCTGCCAGACGACCTTTCAGCCTATCGCTGGTTCAAAGGGGAAGGGTTGCTGGACAAAGATCTGATTATAATGTATGACATGAAATCTCAAGAAGCTAGACACGGAAAGCTGTACAGCGGCAGAGAGACGCTGCACCCTAATGGATCCCTGATGTTATATAATGTCACCTTGGAGCAATCTGGGGTCTACAACCTAAACATCCATTCTGCAGACCTCGGCCAAAAATCAGTGTTTGTGGATGTCTCTGTATACCGTAAGTGATCCTCTAGGGTCTCCAGCAACAGAGTGGGGTTCATTGCAGTTTACACACACATGTACACACTCACACACACTCACAAACCCACATACACATACTCATAGACACTCATACGCACACATGTTCACATACACAGTCATACATTCCCCCCACACACACGCACGCACACGCGCGCACACACACAAACTCACGCACCCACACGGAGAGGGTGGGCTGCATCATGGTCCCTCACTGGGCTTACAGCACTCACTGTAGGACACACGGTGGGAACAGTTCACAAGAGGGGCCTCCTTCCCCTGCATCCGAGCTGCACAAAGCAGGCTGGTGTGCAGGGGAAGCTCTGCCCCACACCTGCTCTCTGTCCCAGGTACATGGCTCTGAGGAGGACCCTGGAGGACCCACTAAGGACAGCCTAAGGGACCTGGATCCTCACCAAGTCGGTCTTTTCCCCAAGATCTAGAGGTTGTGAGCACTGTGAGAGTTATCTAGAGATGAGACACTGATCCCAGAACACTTACCCTGCTGAAAGGAATCCAAAGCACGAGGAAGTGCAGTTGCTGAATCTGGGCCACCCAGGGCATGAGTGCTGCTCAGAGGACCAGATGCCACCTGCAGCCACATCCTCGCCTCTATGGCTGGATCCCTTCAGAAGCCCCTGGGGCCCTGGTGGGTCAGGTACTTTCTTCATAGACAGGCTTAGGGGAGAGACTGGTCTGTAGGTCAAAGCACACATACAATATTTTTTTTCATTTGTTTGTTTATTTTCAAGACAAAGTTTCTCTTTGTGCCCTGGGCTGTTTTGGACTCATCTGTAGACCAGGCTGGCCTGGAACTTAGAGAGATCCACCTGCCTCTGTCTGCAGCGTGCTGGGATTAAAGGTGTGCGCCACCACTGCTCAGCCATAATCCTTTTTACTCTGCAACAAAATGACCTAAATCAAGAGAACGGCTGGGCTACGTCCTCCAGGCACACATGCCAGCTTACTCCACGTAAAAAATCACACATTTCTTTGATTCATTGCCTGGGGGTGTGTGACTCCCTTTAAAAGATAAATGATAACAAGAATAAATTAATAATAAAAAATAAAAAAAAAAGAAGATTAAAGAAAACACAGTACTTTCTCCTCTTCTCTGGACGCTGGTCCCAGAACAGATGCCAACGATAGTCAACTCCTGAGAGCTTGGCGATAAAGAATGGGGGGCGGGGCGGGGGCGGTGGTTTGGGGAGCTGAGAAAGATGGTGTCAGCCTTTTAATCCCAGAGAGGGAGCACCGCCAAAAGTTCTAGACCAGCTCAGACTGCATACTGATGAGTGAGCAGGGAGTAAGTGGGTGAACCCTTAAAGAGTTTTAGATTCTGTAACATGTAGAGTGTAGACCTGCAGACATCCCCACTCTCTGTTCATCCTGGAGGCTGATCCTGTGCCGTTCCCATGAAACACGAGCTCCTAAGGCCACCCCGGCAGCCATTTCTTGAGTGGACTTTTAGTTCCAAATTTCTGGTTTACGTCTGAGGTAGCTGTGGGGTTTGTGGTCCATGTGAGCTTAGATGTCGCTTGTAAGACCCCTGGATCCTTCTGCTAATTTGCCCATCACATTCCTTTCTTATCACAAGTGGGACCACGCCTCCTCTTCCCAGCTTGCTTCCCCCCCCCCCCACCTCCGTCCAGTTCCCTTCCTACCAAGACCCTCTTGTGGATCACTAGCAACCGCAGTAAATGGAGGAGGCTGTAGCTTCAATGAGACGCCACCATTAGCCAAAGCTCTATCGGCCTGAGTCTGACCCAGGGCTCTTCGGTGTCTGACATGTGCTATAAGCCACAAGACCGGGCAGAGAAATGACTTCCACCTACAGTATACGGATTTCTAGGGAGACAGGCTGCAAGCTACAAAGTTCCTGGCTCCTTCCCTACAGGTCACCGCTTCCTAGACCCTTCAAGAGGGAACCGTTTCAGGCAAGGCTGGGCCACTTCCACACACAACTGTGTTCTCGGGGTGTCACCAAGTCCTCTTACACGGTGACACTCGGAAGCTGTTGTCAGCTCAAATCTGCGAGTTTGCTGTCAATTTGCCCCATCAGGGAGAGCCTGATACAGCTCTGGTTGTGGTTTCTGGGGTCAAAGGTAAAGGGATAAAGCATTTCATATGCATTTATTGGCTCCTGTGCACTTTGCCCAACTCTCCAGAGCAGCTGTGGACATCCCCTCCTTGAAAGTTACTGCATTTAATGTAATGGGCAAGGCCGATTTCCCCGTGAGCGGTGCTGTCCCTGTAGAGGGACTCTAACACTGAGATTGGGGCTTAGCACAGAGTTGATGTCAGTCCTGCTTCAAGACTTCTGTGCATGGTTTTCCTGGTCACTCATCTAATGCTTAGGTGAGGGGGGATGTGGGGGATGGGATGCCCCGTGGTCACTCACCAACATGACAGCCTTGAAAAGCAAAGCCTCAGGGGACTCATGCTGAGGCTGAGCAGTGGAGAGTGCCCCATCTTGAGGGACTCAATCACCCCATGCTCTAAGGTCAGGTAGTGTGGGCCAGGAGAGCCAGGTGGGATTGCTGCTGCCGTTCCTGGGTCAGTCCACAGCCAAACACGGCAACTCAGCTCACGTGTGGGGAAGCCAGTTCTTCTCCCACACCTGGTGCAGTGGCTGAGTGCCCAGAGCCTAGTGCATCTGTCTGTGGTCCTCCCTCTTGGTGGATGGGTGAGAGAGGCCCACCCTGTGAGGAAAGGACTTTGCAGGTATCTGGTTACCACACAGATGGTTCTTTTTTTTTCTTTTCTTTTTTTTTAGTATTTACTTATTATGTATACATTGTTTTGCCTGCCAGAAGAGGGCACCAGGACACCAGATCTCATTATAGATGGTTGTGAGCCAGCATGTGGTTGCTGGGAATTGAACTCAGGACCTCGGGAAGAGCAGGTGGCGCTCTTAACCTCTGAGCCATCTCTCCAGCCCACAGATGGTTCTTTTCTGTTACCTACGCAGCTCTGTTGAGCAAACCCTCCGTAAGAAGCAATAGAACCGCAGCCGTGGAGGGTCGAGACGCTGTTGAGTTAACCTGCGAGCCCCGCCTCCTGAAAACAACTTACCTGTGGCAGCTGAACGGTAAGCAGCTTCCAGATGATAATGGCACCATCCTGTCTCAGGGTAACACGACTCTCACTTTACTCGAGGTGTCGAGGCATTTCAAAGGACCCTACGAGTGTGAAGCCAAGAACCCACTGAGTGCCTCTCGTAGTATCCCATTCTCTCTGGATGTGTTCTGTGAGTAACTTGTATTCTTCTCCTGCCCCAGCTACCCAATATATATCCAATGCTTGGGCCTGGGACGCTGACTCTTGCCCCTGAACCAGACTGGCCACACCATCTGCTCTGGGCACATGCTGGCAGGCCAAGGCTTTACCCAGATGGTGGAGGGGCTGCTCTGTTCTGGAGAGGTTCGGGATCACTACCTAGTGCGAGGAAGCAGGGGCAGCCACAGGTTTAAGGTTTTTAATAAACAGAATGTGGGTGGATCCTTTGTGTGTGTGTTTGTTGAGTGTGAGAGAGGGGTGTGAGCCCTTGTGAGACAATTGCTTTCCAACTGATCTAATTGAAAGACCAGCTTGGGCATGGTCTTGCACACGGGAAGCAGAGGCAGGAGGATCTCTGTGAGTTTGAGGCCAGCCTGGTCTACAAAGCAACTCCAAGACATCCAAGGCTACACAGAGAAACCCTGTCTCAAAAAAAAAAAAAAAAAAAAAAAAAAAAAAAAAAAAAAAAAAGAAAGAAAGAAAAAAAGAAAGAAAGAAAGAAATATCTGCGCCAGGCGTGGTGGTGCACGCCTTTAATCCCAGCACTCAGGAGGCAGAGGCAAGTGGATCTCTATGAGTTCGAGGCCAGCCTGGTCTACAAAGTGAGTCCAGGACAGCCAAGGCTACACAGAGACCCTGTCTCGAAAAGCCAAAACAAACAAACAAAACAACAACAAAAAAAGAAATACCTGCTTGGGACATGTTATAAAGCAAGGTTGTCATGAACACACACTGGCCTTTTACACCAACCAGGTTCTTTCTTCCTCCTTTCATGTCATCATGTGTCTTTTTCTTTCCTCCAGATGGCCCAGATACCCCCGAGATATTTCCCCCCAACAAATACTTTGAGGAAGGAAAAAGCCTGTGGCTATCCTGCCAAGCAGAGTCTCACCCCAAAGCACAATATTCCTGGACTATCAATGGTAAACCCTGGAATTCTAAAGAAGAGGTATTTATCCACAAGACCAGCGTAAGTAATAATGGATTATATGCCTGCCTCGTCAGTAACCCAGCAACCGGCCGCAACAATTCCACAGTCAAAGAGATTACAATAGTTGGTAAGTGGCTTCTTGTAACCTCGGAATCTCTGGGGGTGGGGTGGGGCCTGGTTTTCTGTAAAGAAAGGGGGAGGAAGGAACTGCACAGCTGAGTCCATAGTCACATGCAAATCCTAGTCCTCCCCTGAGGTGCCTTGATCCAAGAGGCACTCTCTTTCCCCAAATACACTGACTTCTCTCTGATGACTTGGGGTTCAGTGTGGGTTGGAGGAGAGGGGTGCTCCAAACCCTGTAAGTACTCAGGCAGTATCAGCCTGTCTCAGGGAGGAGGAGGAGGAGAATAAAGGGACTTTGTAACTCCTTCACCCTCCGTGTTGCCTCATGTCTTTTACGCTCATAATCTACAAGGACCACCAGGATGCTGGGACATGGTCACGCTGTTTGTTCCTACCTGTGGGATGGTAACACATCACCCCAACAATAGATGGTAGACCGGAATTCACAACTCTCCCCAGTTCTGCTCCTGTCCGCTGGCTGGTTCTAGAATAGGTCAGGATCTTAATCAAGATGGGATGAGAGGGGGCTGGAGAGATGGCTCAGCAGTTAAGAGCACCACCTGCTCTTCCAGAGATCCTGAGTTCAATTCCCAGCAACCACATGGGGGCTCACAACCATCTATAATGTGATCTGATGCCTTCTTTGGCAGATAAAGCATTGATATACAATAAATAAAATAAATCTGAAAAAAAAAAAAAAAAAAGATGGGATGAGAATGAGAAAAAGCGAGCTTTGGAGTAGACTTCCCTAAGCCTGGTCCTGGCCCTGAAAATGTGTCGGGAGGTGGTGAACAGGTGGTACCTGTGATGCCCCAGAGAGAGCAGATAGTTTCACTGTGGCATCACTCCTTGGGAAGGAAGGAGATTAGGCTAGAAAGATGGCTCAGCCGATCAAGTGTTTGCCATTGCAAACAGGTGGAAACAAGTTCAGACCCCCCCCTGCCCCCTCCCCCCCGCCAGCACCCATGTAAAACCAGGTTGGGCAACATGCATTTGTAACCCCAAAGCTCGGTGAGGGAAACACAGATAGCATCCCTGCTCTGGCCCACTGGTCTATTCTGAGACATGATCAACAGACCAGACTGAAGAAGAATCTAAGACACAAACTCAAAGCAAAGTAAAACCCTCCGATGGAATTCTACCAGAAAATATGACAAAGCCTAGGGATGAAATGGACAGTGAAACAGAATAGGCAGTTTGAAACGCAAAGAGGAATTATCACAAAAGGACCTCCTCGAGACACATGATGCCGGAAACTCTCTACAAATTACAAAAAGCTGCAAGGGAGAAATGTTAACTCAATTACGAAGGCAAGCCTGTCAGAAGAATACCAGAGTCCTCAGCAGAAACTGTGGATGCCAGAAAACATTAAACAATACATTTCAAAACCTGAACATAAATAATCCACACACAAAATCATTCATAAAAAACAAGACAAAAACACCCAATTAATTTCACATGAAATCAGAAGTTTTTTTTTTTTAAAAGAAATTTCCAACATGCCCATAAAATGCTTCTGCCACTTTGTGCGAGGCACCAAGATGACACAGGGTTCCCATCAGCACATAGGCTGAAACTGGGGTAAGCAGGGATTAGCATGGTTGCACACAAGGATGACACCCAAATTCCTGAAGCATTCCATATGTTTAATTCCCTTTTGGTGTTAAATTTTCATTGAGGTTTTAATTATGGACAAAAAAAAAAAAAAAAAAAAAAAAAAAAAAAAGGAGCCATGTAATTTATAAACGACAAGGGAGCTGAGATGGTGCTGTGGCAAAAACCAGGTGGCCGTAAGAAGCATGGAGGAAGACTTTCAGGTCCCTATCAGGGAAATGCAATGCAAAGTACACTGAGATTCAGCACACCCCAGTCAGAGTGGCTGTCATCAAGGGTACAAATAGCAAACACTGGAGAGGTGGCGTGGGAGGGGGCATCTTACATACTGGGTATGGAAATTTAAATTACTACATGGAGCTTGTGAAGTCAGTATTTAGTTCTTCAAAACTAAAAAAGTTAAAAAAAAAAAAAAAGTTGGAAGGTGGTGGCACACGCCTTTAATCCCAGCACTCGGGAGGCAGAGGCAGGTGGATCGCTGTGAGTTCGAGGCCAGCCTGGTCTACAGAGCGAGTTCCAGGACAACCAGGGTTACACAGAAAGACCCTGTCTCAAAAGAAAACAAACAAACAACAACAACAACAAAACCCAGGACTACCACACATAACCAAGTGTATATTCCAAAACCACCTAAGCCAGCACAACGGGGTTACCTGCACAGCCACTCCCACTGTGGCATGGCTGATAACGACACACACCCTCATAGACACGCTAACATGTGAAGACATATACAAGAAACTAAGCAAGCCTGTTCTATGACCAAGTAAATTAGTATCTAGTAAGATTTGTAGGGAACTAAATACCAACGTTGATTTCCTATCTTCCCCCCTCCAACCCCCCCCCCCCCCCCCCCCGCTGTGGCATTGCTGATAATGACACACACCCTCATAGACACGCTACTGTGCACACATGAATGTATGGATGGACATGAGAAGTGAAAGCAAAACAGAGGCAACTTGGCAGGATGGAGTGGCCATCGAGAAGGGAGGGGACAAATGAAAGTAATGATAGAAGGACTGTGAATGAGGCATAATGGCATACATTTCTCGGAAACGTCATAATGAAACTTATTATTTTGTATGGAAATTTAGAATTCCCTGACAGTGAAGATTTTGGACAATTGGAGCCTAGAAGGGATTCTTGATGTGGAAGCCACAGACATGTTCCTAGGGTCGAGTCAGGAGACCCAGTAGATGAGTGGAGGTTCAAGCAGGCCCCTCCCTCTCCCTACAGACTGTCAGGGGCGGGGGCTCTCCACAGTGTTAGCGACAACATCTTACCCTTCCCTCTCTGGGCCCCAAGAGCTGGCTGTAACTTTTACAGAAAAGACTCCTTGTAGCTGACCCCTCTCTCTTCGGTTTGTTCACAGAGGAACTGCCAAAGCCCCACATCCAAATAAAAAACAGAACAGTCCTAGAGCACCATTTCGTGGACCTGACCTGTGTGTCAGAAAACACCGGAGTGTCCATCTGGTGGACGTTCAATAATAAGAGGCTGGAGGCCACAGACAGGGTGACGTTCTCCTGGAACAACAGAAGGCTCACCATAGACCCGATCACAAAGAAGGATGCCGGCACGTACCAGTGTGAGGTCGCCAACCCCCTCGTCTCCAGGACGAGTGACCCCGTCAACCTGGCTGTGCTCTGTGAGTGACCCAGGTCCCTCCCACAACTTACTGGGGGGGGGGGGCGGGATTCTTATTGAGAAGAGCACAGGTACCGTGGTGCATGTGCGGAGGTCAGAAAGCAAGCTTATAAAGTAGGTTCTCTCTTTCCACCTCTACCTGAATTACAAGCTGACTCCAACAGTCAATCTTCTTCACCCAGCTGTTGTACCCTCTGTACCATCTCCAAGGCCTCTTATTTGGGGGATTTTTTTTCCACCAATGCTGTGCAAAATAAACAGACGGACACAGGGAGGAGAATATCAGCTGAGACACTCAAATAGTGAAGTGTGGTACCCTACACTTGAGAGGTTAAGGTAGGAGGATGGAAAGCAAGGTCAGGCTGGGCTACAGTGCATTGACCCTGTCTCTAAATTGTTTGTGTACAAATAAAACCCAAACAGTAAACCCAATTACTGTGTGGCTAGGAGGTAAGCTCTGAGCCAGGCCTGTGACCCTTGGTATCCGTGGGTAACTGGCTCCAGGACACCTGCAGATATCAGAATCTGTGGGTGTTCTTATTTCCATGCCAGTCTGTATGTCATCCCACACACAGTGCGTCATGTTCAGATTCTCGCATCCAGTGTAAGCACTGTGCAAAGAATAATGTGCCACCATGTAAATGTACCATGTTTTCACTACGTACCCATCAGCTGCTAGACGTCTAGACTGTTTCTAATTGCTGGCTACTACAAATAGAGCAGCAATGAACACGGATGAATAGGGACCTGCTGAGCAGGGTATATAGAATACCTTGCCTCTCAAATGCTAGCGTCAAAGGTGTGTGTGCCACTGCGGCCCGGCAGAAGTTCAGCTTTTTAGCTGTTTCCTCTGAAATAAACATTTGGTTTGGTTGAGGTCAGAAGGAAAGCAAACTCACAAGTCTCAGGAAGCTTCTGAAACTAACAATCACCGCTCCCTCTTTTCTCCCTGAGGTTGTATAGAGTTACAGTCTCAAGGGGAGTAGGCTTTCCCGCTCACCAAGCCGCCTGCCAAGCAGCACAGGGAGCTCTAGGGACGCAGCTTCATGAGCAGGCACCCACACTGAGATGAGCTTGTCGGGGATGTGGCTGCCTCTGAGGCTTCCACGGCCCTGCTAAATAAGCCCTCTCCCGTGTTCCTGTAACTAACTCCAATAAACCCACCGGTTCGCTGGGCTCAGTTTGGATAAAAACCAATGCAGTCGATGCCTCTTTGATTGCATGGCACAAGTGGCACCTGAGTAAAGGTGGACAGAACCAAAGATGAGCTGGGGAGGAGGAGCCACATGGCCACAGCAAAGGATGCCAAGACATGGAGCTGGGGTGACCAGATGAAGATGGCTTATCTGTTGAGTTGCTCTCAGTATGGTACCTTTCTCCGTGTGGTGTGGGATGGCTCACCTTGGAGGCTACCCATTCCGTGGGATGGGTGATAGGGTGTGCAACCGTGGCCAAACCTACTGAGACTAGAGTGAGGCAAATCCCAGGCTGACCATCCTCCTTTAACAGTGGGGGTGGTTACGTGGCCTTGGTGAAAGGAGTGCACCGCATGACTGTTCCATGTGCTACAGAATATATCGCATGCCGTAGAATAGAGCATCCAAGACAAGATCGTAAGTAGATGCCTTTGTTTTGGTGGCGGTTTTGTTCACTTCCCCTTCCCACCAAGACTTCTGCCTGAATGAGAGAGGATACAACAGGCAAAGGCGTGTGGACGGTCTCCATTAGTCTCTGGTGGGGGTGGGGGGAGAGGATGAGATGGCCAGATGTGGTGCAACAGAGTCGCAGTTAGGTCTGCACTCTAGACACAAACCCTCAGAATCCAACCGAGAGCAAGAAGAAAGAGAACATGGCAGAAGTGGTAGACTCTCCTCGTGTCTGACCTTTAACCCTGGGGTGGGGGGGGAGAAGGGGAACGCACGGGGGGCGGGGGGGAGAGGCACATTTCAGTGCACTGAAGCCTTAACAGAAGCTCCATATAAGAAGCCATGAAGATCGCTGAGTGCTCAGCCTATGAACTACTCGCTGGGAAAGGCCTTTAAACAAGCAACGCAAGCTCTAGGCACAGCCTGCATCATGAGAACTCTGGTCTGAGTGTGGAGGGACTGATCTGGAAGCAGAGAAATAGAGCGAAGTCAAGCGCCCATCTGTCCTGAGACAAAGGCTGTGTGACCTGAGGGGACTAGGGCAGAAATCAGTTCCTGACTGCCTGGCCTGTATGAGCTATGAGGGGTGCTGTTAACATCACCCAGCAGTATATTAGACAGCAGAAAGGAGTTGGCTACGCAAAGGTAGCACTCTGTAGCCAGTGTATTGGGCTGAAGAGGGGTGCATTAAGGAAGAAGCTTAGGATGGGCAGAGGGCTTCAGTGGCTTGGTGGAAGTAGGATTCATCCTTTGTGAGGCAGAAGTTCTGTCACAGCTGAAAGCAGCAGCAAGTGATGCAGCTAGGGAAACAAGAGTGGCGGGAGAAAGGGTGCTGTCTTAGGGGTTCATTGCTGTGAAGAGACACCATGGTCACGGCAACTCTTATATTTAAAAAACAAACAAAGAAACAAACAACCACAATAACAAAACCCACTCCTAATTGGGCCTGGCTTACAGTTCAGAGGTTTAGTCCACGCACGCAGACATGGTGCTGAGAAGGAGCTGAGAGTTCTACACCTCGGTACACAGGCAGCAAGGGAGAGACTGTGTGCCACACTGGGTGGAGCTTGAACATGGGAGACCTCAAAGCCCGCCTCCACCGTGACACATTTCCTCCAACAAGGCCATGCCTCCTAAGAGTGCCGCTCCCTATGGACCAAGCATTCGAACACAGGAATCTACGGGGACCGGTCCTGGCCAAACCACCGCAGATGGTAAAGGGCACTAAAGACTCTGCCCAGGTGACTCAAAGACAAATGTAGCAACCCAAGAGGAGCCAGAGGAGCCTGGGAAACAATGAACAGAACCCAGCTGCTGTGTCCTTGATTTAAAACACCCGCAGCAGCTCCAAAGAAACACAGATGACTGGAGAGTTGAGAAGATTAGGCTTGGCCTAGGGCACACAGTTATCGCCCCAGGGCATGTGGTGTAAAGCGTAACTCATGTGGATTCTGTCTGCCCAGGCTAGGGTCTTTCCAGCCGTAGCCTATGGCCCCTGAGGCTGAGCTATGCCAAGTAGTTCAAACCAGAGCTGCAAAGTGGCTGAAGGGTTTCTGAAAAGCATCTGTGAATTGTGGAGAGCAATATGGAAGTGTCCCCCACCCATACCAATGAATCCAATATCACCCTGTTGACAAAAACCACTGAGGAAGTGATGGGATTACTAAGTGATGAGGCCTTGCTAATTTCTCTCTTAATATCCTCATAGCTGCCTGACATCAGTTGTCACTTACTCCGAGTGGATGGAGACCTCACTACATAATGCTAACCTTGGCTTGGTTGTCTCAGCAATGTTCAAAAGGGATTGGGAGAGGAAAGGCAGGCTTTCATGAGTTTAAGAGAAGGCACCCTGTGTGGATGAGAAAAGAAGCCGCTCTCACAGCCATAAGGTTGTTGAATAGAAACCTCAGTGCCAGATGGGAGTTACCCCTGATAGGTTGTTATCCAGGGAAGCCACACAGTCTGTAAAGACTTTTGCCTGCTGCTGTTGGCCGCCTGACGGAAATAGATGGCAAGTCCTTACTGCCTAAAGCAGCACATGCACTGGTTGGAGCTACGACTGAACTGGAACTATCCTTCTGTTGTACACTCAAAGGAATCGCAACGGTTAGTGAGTGAAAGACTCACCCCTCAGTTCCACTTGGCAAGGTGGGTGGGCCTGGTGGCCAAACAGTGACAGACTGCTTCAGTATGCACCCAAATGCTTTCCAGTTAGATTTAAGCCCCGCCCCCACCCCCCCCCCCCCCCCCCCCCTACACATGAGAGACCTCACATCTGGTACAGAACCCTCTGCTAAAAGACCATGGCTGGGGAGGTCAGAAGCCCAATGGAGGAGGCCACTAATATTATTGTGTTAAATGGCTGAAATGGCTCCTGTCAGATTGCATTGGAAGTTTGTTTACAGCCATTGGTTACTGCTGCTGCCTGCCTTCATCAGACACAGAAGGAAAAGCGTTTTTATAGTGGAGGTGCTGTGCAAAGACACTGAGAACAGATGATTGTTTTGTGGCCATAGATGAAAGAAAATTATCAGCCAGCCATATCCCCACCCCCCACCCCATGGCTCAGGGGGCAAAGGCAGAACAAGGGGTAGCTGGCACACAGCTATTTCCTGAGAGCCGACAAGCTGTTAATGCTCAGGAAGGTACCCCAACTCACACGTCTCAGGAAGCTTCTGAAACCTACGCACTTCACAAGGCCCTCATCCATATTCGTTTTTCTTTTTTCTTCTTTTTTTCGAGACAGGGTTTCTCTGTGTATCCCTGACTGTCCTGGACTCGCTTTGTAGACCAGGTTGGCCTCGAACTCACAGCGATCAGCCTGCTGGGATTAAAGGCGTGCGCCACCACCGCCCAGCTCATATTCTTGTGAGTACTTTATCCAATAATCTCACTAGTTCCCTCAGTTAAACTTGTGTGAAATGGTTTCTTTGGTCTGTTGTTACCCTATGTGAACTACAACAGAAACCTGCAAGTCCACATCTCCCCAGGAAAAGTCATTTGGTGAGATCTCATATGCGAGGTCATATAACACTTCTTTTTCTGTGCAAGAATTAGTTCACTTAGCATGTTGTCCTCCACGTCCATCCATGGTCTGAAAATACAGGACTTACTTCTTTTTAAGGTTTTCACTGCACGGCAAGGTGTTTATTTAGCACAGTCACTTTCCCCCTCATCTGCTGGCGGACATTTAAGTTTCTGTATCTTAGCTCCATGACGATACAGAAGAACATAAGGAATCAACTGTGTTTGTAACACACAGTCCTGGTTGCTCTGTATGGACGAAGCACAGTGAGATTGCCAGATCAGAGGGCGGGCAATGCTCTTAATGCCTAAAGTTTTCTGCTTGCAGGAGGCCTAGATTATATTGTCCAGTTAATACTGACGCCTCTGCATTTCTGCCACAGTCAAGAAACCATGGCCAAATCCAACGTCGTGAGGCTTTTACCTTCTTCTAGAAGCTTAAGAGTTTTCAGTTCTCTGACCTAGGAACCTGATCTGCTGCTTTTTGCAGACAGCACGAGGGAAAATCATTTGGTACGAATGGCTATCCAGTTTTCTGTCCCTTCCTGCGTACAAATCTCAGTCACTCTTGTCAGAAGTGACTGGGGGGTGATGGGGATGCTTCAGTGGACAAAACTGGCTGCAGTCAGGCATAATCATCCGAGTTCCTTCCCCAGGATCCACATGGTACAAAGAACAGACTCCCACAGCTGTCCTCTGTTCGTCTCATACAGCTCACAGCACACGCCCAAGCACACACAAAACAAATCAATAAATGTTAAAAAAAAAAAAATCATTTACCTAGCTACAAGGACACAACAGGATGGAGGTATGTCCTGTTTTGTGTTTCCTTTTCTGGTTCTGAGACGGGGTTTCGCTCTTTACCTTTACTGAGAGCAGCTCTGACTTCATTCTGTCATCCAGTGTCACCTGCCCCAGCCCCACAGTGGACCATCTTACAGAAAGTGCCCCTTCCAAAGGAATAAACAGGGACACATGGCATGATGAGAGTGCCTTCCTGGTGCCCACCATAAAAGGACTGATTCCGTCTTCTGATATCCTTTCACAATAGATCAGCCATCAGAAAGTTTCCCAGTATCGGCTTTGGTTGCTGCTGGCATGGCTGCTGAAGTCCTGGCTGGGCTGGCCATCCTAGGAGGCCTGGCATATTTTGCGTTTTTCAAGAAACTGGACACGTATGTGTGAACTTTGCTCTTCCATTTACTCCAAGCTTGGGACCGGAAATGGCTTTCTTGACCTCTGCCTGCCTCTAGAATGGGCCTTTTCCTCACCTTTCCTAAGTGCCTGCTTTTCACTAATTCCTTGGGGTCATCAGGTCCCTGCCTTCCTGCTCCCCAAAAAACAATCTCTGTTGGTCAGGTTACTCCCCTTCCCGTATGGCTTAGAACAAAGGATCTCTTTATTTTTCTCTGTTTCCTAGTCGGATCCCCAAGAAAAACACAAGAGACAAAAAGAACAGAAGAAAGAAAAAGAACAGCAGGAGATGATGACATCATACAGAGAATCAAGAAGAGGGACAAGCATCAGGGTCTCCTGGGACAACCAGTGAGAAGAAAGGAACCCCTAAACTGTGGGAGGCAAGGTGTGTGTGTGTGTATATACATGTATGTATGTTTATGCTCTGTAGTGCAGAGCAATGAAAAGAAGACATCTTCATGAATGGGGTTTCCACACTCCTCCAAAGTACCAACCCAGCACCAGGTACAAAAACAAAAAATAGGACAGGGTGAAAGAACAAACGCTAGGAGGGCCCTGGTTAGTTGGGAAAGGAGGCAGCAACAAGAAGGGCAGCAGCAGCCATGGTGTGAGCTCACAGCAAGGACACCAAGCAGGAATCACCAGCTCCCAGGGTCCTTCCCAACTCAGGAACCAAACAACACTGACAGTGTCTCCCCTTTCTTTAGGCCAAGAAGTAAGAGCCTTCTCAGTGAGGACAACCCAACACTGTCCACACAAAGTAAGTAAAGCCCGTGACCAAAGGAAACCAGAAGGTTCCACCACCTGCTGTCCTTCCATGGCATCCAGGACACAAGCCCCAGTCTCCTGTCTGCCATGCAGAGCAGATCTTCTCCTCCCAGCCCTCAGGTGCTGTAGGCTCTCTCCCCTTCCCAGACACAGGAGACCAAGGCAATGCTAGGCACTGAGACTAGGCAGGCCTGAGGGAACCAATTGTCCAGGAGCCAGCTCCTCATCCTAATGCCTTCCCTGCGGCCTGTGAAGGTCCGGGGCATTCACTCTCCCTGAGGAGACACTCTGCTGTGTGTTCTGGGTGTCATGGCCACTGTGTTCCTCCTCCTCACAGGAGCATGTCACTCACAAACACACTGAGAGGGAAGAATAAGCAAGGCTTTGTGGACTGGGAGAACTCCTGCACTGAATAAGCCAGGCCTCTGTCCTTGTTCCCTCTCCTCTGGTCCTAATAAGCTGCATCTGTAAAGCAGATGATGTAGGATGCAAATTCTCTACCAACCATGAGCATCCCCAACCCTCAGCCCCACCCCACAGCTACACCACCCACTGCCACCTCCTTCAGCTGCAAATCACAAGCTTTGCACTTCCATGGCCTGGTGACTCTTCTCTTGCTTCCACAGGTCACAGACCCCATGACAGCTCTCCTAATGAGGTGAGTGTTGCCACTTGCACTGCCTGTTTCCTCTCAGATGTCTCTGCAGAGACTTGGGGCCCTTGGAGCCACAACTGTGAGATCCACTTTGTGTCCTTAGTTCCTCATGCAGCAGACAAGGAGCTTCGCCTCTTTCTTCCTTGGCCTGCTCACCTGCATTCCCTCTACTACAGAAAGAGGTTAAAGGGTGGGAAGAGCTAGCAGCTCTGTAGCTCCCAGCACAGACTCAAACAAGGAAGGCCACACCCTTCTCCCTTGTCTAGCCTCATCTGGACCTGCTCTGCCCTTCAAAGCAAGGATTCCAGTCAAAGCAGTGAGAGGGGCAGCGGCAGGTTCAGGGACCTCACTCTGTCTCCTTCTCTGCCCTGCATCCTAGTCCCTTGTCATCTGACAGATGAATTCAGACAAGGCACAGGGCATTGGATAGGAGACTGGCCGGTTTCTTAGAGAAAGACAGAAGGCTTGCTCAAGAGTGAGGGTGGGCGTCACCCAAAGGGCCCACTGCAGACGGAAGGCCCTCAAGAGCAAGAGTGGACAGTGGACAGGGGACTCCAGGCTGCGTGTTAAATTAGGCTCTGTACTGCTTTCTGACGTCTCTGGCACACATGACCTGTTTTCCTGTTCAGTAGATCGACAGACCCTATAGGCTGCCTCTTAATAGAGAGGATGCTTGTGAGCCTTGTGTTCTTAGCAACTGTGAAAGTCATCCTAGGAACTTGAAAGAGTTGAAAAGTCTGGAAATGGAGTGCCATTGCAGGAGTGCTTGCCCAGTGTACAAAGGTCCTGGTGTGGTCAACAGCAGCACGTAAGGCAGGAATGTGTTGCACTCACAGCACTCTAGGCCCTGAGGAGCATGGGGACTGCATGGGTCACATGGGACCCAATTCACATGCATGTACAAACACACACACACACACACGGAAAGAGACAGAGAGAGTGGGGACGGACACGCAAGTTGTTTTATATTTATCTATTTTCTATCATCTTTCTATCAACGATCTATCATCTCTATATCTGTGTGTGTATGCATCTATGTATGTATGTATCTATCTATCTACCTACCTATCTCTCCCTCAGTCAACTGTACTAATCGCTGCTCATCCTTTTCAGGTGGGCGGAGCTTCATATTATTTCCGGAAGACCAACACCCAGCGACCCACACCACCAACTTCAGTGTCCCCATCCCCATTACCAAGAGCAATGGCCTTGCAAAGTAAAACCACATCGATGGGACCTGTCCTGTTAGCTGCACTGCCCGTCAGCGCGTCTCTCTGCACATATGTCCTGTCATGGGATTTCTGCTGTACACATAGGGGCCATGAAACCAAGGGTCCTGCACCTGGAACAGTCCTGGTTGGTCACAGTGTGCTCCTGGGCTAAGGGTCTGGTCATCAGCAGCTGGGCTGCAGCTCTCCGGGCTGCAGAGCTATGCCTCCCATGCATGTCCATTTGGGATTCCTGCACTGTGCAGTCTACCCACCCCTCAGCTGTCACTTGTTCTCTAGTCCCACAGACCTAAGTGACCCAAGCCACCAGCAAGTGCCTGAGGCACTGCGCGACTTTTGCCCACTCTGTGCTCTCAGGTCTTCCTTGCCACCACTGTCTCCTTGGCTCCCTGAACCTAGCTCTGTCGCCTACTGGGGAGTGTCCAGTCCTGTTACACAGTCCAGACTTCCTCTCTTGCTCGCATTCCCCACTGTCTTCCCCACCAAGCATTGCACGATCCTCCATTCTAACTCCATCTGTCTCCCTGTGCGCCTCTGCCCACAACTGTGGCAGGAGAGGAGAGGATGAAAAGGCTGCATCAAGAAAGAGGCCCAAGTCTGTCCCCACCGGCCTTCACACAGTAGCGCGTGCTCAAGAGATGCCTGGCAGAGGAGGTGCAGAGGTGGGCCCCTGCATGTCTGATGTCTGAGGCAGCTTAAAAGGGACAGAAACAGAGAAATGGAGGCTTTGACCATTTGCTGGTGGGACCATGTTCATTGGTGGACACAGCAATGGGATATCATCACACCCACATGACTGTTGGACTCTGTCTGTGCTAAAAGATGGCCACAACCCTTTACATATTAGGTGACACAGCTGCAGCAAGTTTCCTCTTTTTTGAGATGCCTGGCTTGGCCGAAAGGGAAGCTGGGAAGTGTAGTCCATTAACAGGAAACTATCATTCCCAGTTCTAAGGAGATACAGAAAAACGAGGAACAGGGGCATCAATTCTGTTTTTGCGGGTTCCTGATGGGGAGGGTCTTTGTTGGAGGGCAGTAGGTCTGGGCCACTGAAGAGGGGTCCTCTGGTCACCTAGCAGGTGAGTTTTGACATGATGGTGGGATGGATCGGGTGATTGCTGCCCTTCATTTCTAAGAATCTTTTTGATCAGAACAAGAAAACACTAAAAGCCAAAAGGGAAAATGGCAAGCTATCCCAAAGGCAGACCTTTCAGAATGACAACCAACATCTCAACAGAGACTGACTGTAAAAGCCAGAAAGGACTGGAGAGATGTCAACCTAGACTACTACACCCACAAAAGTCGCAATAGCCATTGATAGAAAAACAAGGTATTCCAAGACAAAACCAAATCTAAGCAGTATCTATACACAAATCCACCCCTACAGAGGATACTAGAAGGAAAACTCCATCCCAAGGAGGTTCACTATATACAACAAAACACAAGAAATAATTCCACACCAAAAAAAAAAAAAAAAAAAGGAAACACACATACACACACACACTTACACCACTAAAATCAAAATAACAGAAATTAACATTGGTCACTAATATCTCTCAGCATCAATGGACACCTCAGCACCGATGGACCCAATTCTCCCAGAAACCACACAGGCTGACAGAATGGTTGTGAAAACAGGATCCATCATTCTGCTGCATACAAGAAACACTTTGTAGTAAGTTGTGTCTGTAAGGGTATTTAAGCCCTCTGCCAGTACAGAATGGGGGTCTTTCCATCTCCCCGTGTTTTGGTGGACCCTGATGCGTCACATTAATAAATTCCTTTGTTTTTGCATCGACTCTGGAGTCTGGCTCTCAACCGGGCTTCCAGGAACAGCTCAGGCGATCAGAGTCTAATAGTTCCGCTTCCTGGTAGCAGCTTTCCTAAGCAACATGCCAAACCTCTTGTATCTCTGCCATGTCGGGACCTCCCGGGCAATCCAGGTTTCACCTTAACAGCTTCCCACCATGGCCTCTCTAAGCTTCTATACAGGGACACCCCTGACACATGCCTGACCTCAGTGGCTTCCCAAAGCTGTGGAGAGAGAGCCCACAACCCACCCTTGTATCCTTCACTCTAAAGGCAGAACCACCTGACCAAAGCTGCCAAGTTCTGCTGCCCGCTGGGGCTGGAACATGGTCCCCTCGTTCAGTGACACCCTCAACAGCTGTCTTGTGTTGATGGAGTTTCCTTCACTTCCTTAGCTCTCCTGGAACTCACTGTGTAGACCAGGCTTGCCTCAAACTCTGATGTCCACCAGCCTCTGCCTTCCGAGTGCTGCGATTAAAGGTTGCAGCAGCACGCCTGGCCATAAGTTTCTCTTTATTCCTCTTCACGCTGATTCTTTCTCACAAGTTGGAGGCGTAGCTGGGTGGGGCCTTGCTCTGATGTCACCACTCCCTTTATCCCACCTGGCATCAGGCTTCTCTTTATTCTGTTCACACTTCCTGGCCCTCTTTTTCCTCAGACTGTACCTTTTGTGTTTTTCCTTGCTCAGCTTGCTCCTTTTCACTATAGATCTGCACAAGTGTGGCCACTAATAACCAATCCTCACAGTCAGTACTAGGCTGTCTGGAAAGCTCTTCTGCCACAGCTGTCAATCCACAACCCTTCAATTAGCCTCAGGCAGGGTCTTTGGACAAGGGCAGACATCAGCTACGTTCCTCACCAAAACATCCCAAGAAGATGGATCTCTAGGCCACATGTTCATGTTCTCCTCTGCAACCTCTTGAGCCAGGCCCCACAGTCACCCTCACCACCACTCTCTTCCACACTCCTCCTAGTGTGGCTCCTTAAGCCGTGTGCAAAGTGTCCACTCGCTTTTGTAGTCCAAAGTCCCAGGGGTCCACATTCCTCCAGGCAAAAGCATGGTCAGGCCTATCTCAGCAATACCCCAGCCCTGGTACCAACTTCTGTTCTGTCTTAGGGCTTTTACTGCACGAAGGACACAATGACGACAACAAAGCATCTCACTGGGGCTGGTTTACAGTGCAGACGTTTAGTTCATTATTATCATGGTGAGACAGAGAGAGAGAGAGAGAGACAGAGACAGAGAGACAGACAGAGAGAGACAGACAGACAGACAGAGACAGACAGAGACAGAGAGAGATGCTGGGCTTGTTTAAGCATTTGACATCTCCACACCTACCTGCAGGGGCGCACACTTGCTCCATCAAAGCCAAACCTCCTAATAGTGCCACTCTCTAAGAGTCTATGGGGGCCATTTGCACTCAAACCACCACACCATCTGATCTTGACAGGCTCAGGGCCAGGAGCCCGACATAGCGGGGAAGCAGCAGGCACAGCAGCAGGAACAAGAAGCTGAGAGCTCACATCAGCAGCTGAAGTACAGAGCAGAGAAAGCACCTGGAAATAGTGAGGCCTTGAACCCTCAAAGCTCATCCCCCAGGAGGTACTGCTCCAGCAAGGCGCTTCCTCCTAACCCTCCCCAAACGACCGCCAACCACTCAACTGTCTGAGTCCACGGGGCCATTCTCCTCCACACCACCACATTATGGCTGTAGTGCTCTGAAAAGATTCCACCTTCTCCTCCCCTTGCCTCGGAGTGCCCCATCCCCCTTTTCAGCAGTATATGGCTTTATAGCTCAGGCTGGCCTGGAACTTGTAATCCTTCTGCCTCAGGCTCCCAAGGGCTGGGATCATAGATGTGGGCCTCAAGGCAAAATTTAAGGAATTTTTTTTGGAGTGGGGAAAGGGAGTTTGAGACAGGGTTCCTCTGTGCAGCCTTGGTTGTCCAGGAACTCCCTCTGTAGACCAGGCTGGCCTCAAACTCACAGAGATCCACCTGCCTCTGCCTCTAGAAGGCTGGCATTAAAGGCATGTTGCCAGGTGTGGTGGCCCATGCCTTGAATCCCAGCACTCCGGAGGCAGAGTCAGGCATGAATTCGAGGCCAGCCTGGTCTACAAAGTGAGTCCAGGACAGCCAAGAGTACACAGAGAAACCCTGTCTCAAAAAACAATCCAAAACAAAAAACACAACTACAAAAATGTGTGGTACCATGCCCAGCCAGTTTAGGGACTTTGAGATGAGTATTATTTAAGGTAGGGACTGGGTGGAGAATCACAAAGGTCTTACCAGAAGGGTGGCCAGTAGAGTCAACAGGAGTCAGGATGCTGGAGGCCAAAGACTCGTGTGATATGAGGAAAGCAGGTAGCTTCCAGAACTCGAGTAGAGTATGGATTCTGTCCTAGAGTGTCTAGAAGCAGACACACGCAGTGTACCCACTTTATGCTTCAGATAGCAAGAAAATTATCTTGTGTGCTCTTCACCTTTCAGTGCTAGGGACTGTAGTGTGTACATGTGTACTTATGAGTGTGTGTGTGTGTGTGGGTGTGTACATGTGTGTGGAAATGAGTGTATGTGCATGCGTATGCTTGTATGTATGTGTGTATGTATGGGCATGCATGTGTGCTCATGGGTTGGTGGTATGGACCAAGGGCTTCTTGCATGCCAAGCAAGCATCAACATGGAGCTTGTGTTGAACCTAGAGACTGGCTTGTCTAGTTAGGAACTCACTCTGTCTGTCGCGCCTGTGGCTTTGGTTTTGTTTTGTTTTGGGGGGCAGGGTTTCATGTAGTCTAGTCGAGTGGCTATGAACAATTCTGAGCTCCTCACTCTCCTGTTTGCATTTCCCAAGTGTTGGGGTTACAGGCATACACGACCGTACCCAGACTGATGGGATGATTGAGACTCAACACCGGGGTTCATGCATGCTCCGCCTGTGGAGGGCTGGGATTAAAGGTGTGCACCACCACTGTCCAGCCTGTATAGGGATTATGAGATGGGTATTATTTAAGGTAAGCGACTGGGTGGTGAATCACAAAGGTCTCATCAGAAGGGCCATAAGACCTACTAACTGAGGCACCTTCCCCGACCCATTCTCCCGCGACCCGCCCCCCCATGTTTGGCATATGTGTCAGGGCCTCATTATATTTTCTTGGAACTCAATATATAGACCTTGTTAGCCTCAAATTTGCAGTGACCCTCTTGCTCTGCTTAGCACATATTTGGATTCCTGGTGTTGGTCACCACACTCAACTAACTTTGTGACTTTGTAGGTTTTTCCCTTTTCCTTACAAAACCTTTCTCTGTCTCTCTGTCTTGGTCTCTCTGTCTCTGACTCTCTGTCTGTCCCTTTGTGAATATGTAGCTTTGGGTGTGTCAGAGGAAAACTTACAAGAGAAAGTTCTTTTTTCATCTACCATGTAAGTCCTGAGGATTGAACCCAGATTATCAGGTGTGGTGGCAAGCACCCTCACTTACCATCTTTGCAGCCCCCTTGCTTTGTTCTAAACTGCCAGGACTGTGGTGACTTGTTATAAACAACAACAGGAAATGGATCCAGTGGGGTGGGTTCAAAGTGGGAGCTCTGTGCTGACCACAGACATGGCCATGTGACACATGCTAAGTTGGAGTCTGGGCTCAAGGGTGCCTTTGACTTCTGAGCCAGGGGCCTGGGAGCCCTGGCATACACTCATGAGCTTGAAAGGGCCAAGGCAGACCAAGACCCAGAACACTTTCTAGTCCTGGCTGCCTGGCAGGACTCCAGTGCACGCACATCCAAGGCTTGGCAGAACTAGCTTCTGTATGGCAGCCTGCAGCTGCCACATAAAAGCTCAAAGCCCTGTCAGGGGACAGACAAGGACCAAGTTGGGGGCTGGCCGAAGTCATTCAGCTAAAGAGGCAGAGGAAGACTGGCTGGGGAGGAGTGAGGGCCTAGGGAAGAAGGCAGCCCAACCCCTTCAGGTGCTGAGGCAACATGGAACCACATTTGGGTTGGCCCGAGAGGCATCGAGGTGAAGATGGACCTCTGCTCAAGGCTCTTTGGACCCTGTGAGATCACGGAGGTTGGAGTACAGGAAAAAAAAAAATGTTTCCAGCAGATTCACAGTGAAGAATGGACTTTGGGACATCACCGCCAGCCCCTCCCTGCCTTTTCTTCCCACCATCCCACAACTTCCCAAGGCACCAGGTCACTTGGACCTTGCTACTTCCTGCTCTTCAGTCCACAGTTCAGACTATGGAGCTGTGGGTGCAGCTGAAGCAGGCCGGACAGGGGCCCGTTGGGTTAGGTCCACTGCCCCAGGCTCTAAGGATGGCCCCACCAGAGGGGAACCCTGGCCAGACCCTTCTGTCCTCAGGGACAGAACCTGGGGGTGCCATGGAGCTGCTGCTGTGGATCTGGGAGGAGCTGGGGAGTGACAGGGCCTGAGAGACAGAAGGGAGCGGGAAGGAAATGAGTGGATAGTATTAGACAGGGCTAGGGATGAGCCAGGCCTCGGGGCTCATGCCTGTCGTGCAGCGCTCAGGGGCCTGGGTCCAGCCTGGGCTGCAGATGGAGATCAGGTGTGAACATAAATGAAATAGCGGCAGAGACAGGAAGAGGTGGGGTCAGAGCGTGACAGAGAGAATGGAGCCAGTCCCAGAGACAACCAGGTAGAGATCAGAGCTGGAGAGCAGGGGCAGGCTGGATCCGAGTGGAATGGGGGCTGGGAGAGACCAAAGGCAGGGATGAGAAAATGGAGATGGAGATGTGGAGACAGAGCCTGAAATGAGGAGCCACAGAGATGAAGGGACAGCGACAGGCAGAGAAATAGAGGTCAAGAGGGAGGTGGAGAAGAGGGTGGCATGAAGAGCCCAGGAGTCAGGGAGGGCCCTGACCAGGCAAGCCAGGACCTGAGCTAGACCTGCCCCTGGGCAGCTCCTGGCAGGCCCCCTTGCTCCTGGAACAGTCCTTTATTTCCTTAGGGGAACCTGCGCAGAATAGAGGTCCCGCTGTTAGGACAGCTGTGTAAGGTGGGACTGGAGATGGAGTTTCTTCAGGAGCAGCTGTCGCCATCCTGGAAGAGGAGCAGGAGGAGCAGGAGGAAGAGGAGGAGAGCTGTGTTGAAGAAGGGGACAAAGGGCCCTGGGGCAGGCAAGATGACGGACACTCAGGGGCCTCCTATCCAGCCCAGCTTCTCCCTGATGTTGAGATGACCATTCGAGGTGATTTAGAATCAGTGGTGCTCCTGCAGCAGATAGCTCTCCCCAAAGATGTGCAGTGGCAGATCCTAACAGTGGCCTGGATGCTGTGGGCAGGGTCCATTGTAGAATACGGAAGGCACTGAAGCCATAGGTCTGTCTGCAGAATTGTTTCTAGTGTGGCCCGGACACTCGGTGCTGGCAACACTATTGAGTATAGGCAGACAGGACACGAGCATTTAGTATAAAATCCTATTAGTAATGTTAGTATTGACTGCAGGTGGATAACAGGATTTCAACAGCAGTCAACATCGGCCCAGTGCTCCAAGGAAAGTTGGGTCCACCTTGTCTGTTTTTCCTGAGGCCACATCAGGTCACAGCATCTACGCTCATCAAATTCAGTCTTGGAGACGTGAACACAGTACTGGCTAAGGAGCTGGAGATAGAGCCTGTTTACCAGGCTTTGTTTCTGCAGATCTCAGCAGCTGCCCACAGTGCCTGATGTATCCTGACTACCCATTGCTGGACCTGCACTGTCAGGGTCCATGAGCACGCCCCTCCCTCCAAGCGTCTCCCAAGGACAAATGCAATAGAGCCAGGAGAGGAAGAGAAGCTTCCCAAAATGTCAGCCAGGACAGGAGCAGACCTGGGCCGTAGCTCCATCCGCTGAACCCACAGAGTGTCTTCCTGACCGTTCTCCTGCAGACAGTGGAGATCATGGCCACCCAGCCTCTCAGCTTTGGACCACAGCCTTCCCAGGACACACATGTCGCCTCCTCTTCCATGCTCAGGAAATGAAGCTGCTTCTGAGACAAATGAAACAGCATATCTGTCCTCGGGACAGAGGCCGTGATGGTGACTGGTGGGATAACCACCTTCACAGTGTTTGAAGGTGTGTCTGTGGGTTGTCAACTGTTAATTTGTAACAACCTGGGAGCTAAACGCCATCAGGACTTTGGTATTGTCCTTTCTACGGTCCATCACTGGATTTTCTATTGTGTAAATATTCCTCCTTCCTCACCTGCTAAGGCAATCTAGAATTGTGTCAGAGATTGTCTTGCTACTGACTGGATGTAATAAAGATCTGATGGCCAATACTAGGCAGGAAGAAGAGGGCAGAACTTCTGGGCAGAGAGAAGGATGCTGGAGAAGAAAGAAGAAGTGAGAAATTCCAGAGGGGGCCCACACAGGAGCAGACATGGACAGCAGCAGAGCGGAAAGGTAGAGAGCTCGCCACAGGGCAGCTTGTAGGTAGGAGAGTCTGGTGCAGTTAGATGAGCTAGCTGGAGAGTGGCCCAGCAAAAGGCCTAAGCTTTACACTATACTAAAGCCTCCAGGTCTTTATTTATACTGATGGGGGTCCACAGATTATTCCAGTACAGGTGACGTGCACACAAGACAGTCCTAACATCAGTCATGACCCAAATGGCCCCTTGGCTCCTACAAGAGTCACAGGTATTCCTTTCTGTGGGAGTAAATCCTACTTGACAGACACCACACTGGGAAACCCAGGCAACCAGCTGAGTCACAGAAGGAAGAATGCTCTAGTTGGAGACTCCAGGGCTTCCCTCTGTGATGAAGAGAGTTCCGAGGCCAGGACACAGAGAGGCCCTCACAGGAGACAAAGGGGTTCCCATCATTCTTGGTCAAAGTGGGGCATGGAGGGCTGAAAACTACCTCTAGGAAGGGAGAGGAGGAGGAGGACTCCTGACCACAGGCCTGGTCCCCAGCTCACGGGACCCTGGGAGGTGCTCCTGCGGGAAGGACACTGAGCTCACAAGGCAGCAGAGCTGACATCAGAGTGGCCGGCCTGAGAGCAGTGCTGGATCTGAAGCTCTTCTCCACAGAGGGGAACAGCGCCAGCAGCAGACACCATGCAGCCCCTCTCGCACCCTCCCCACACAGAGAGCATCCTCCTGCAAAGATTCCTGCTCACAGGTGAGGGAGCCAGCCCTGGGGCTAGCAGGGAGGAGGATGGGCAGGGATGAGATAGGGTCTCCTGGGGAGAACAGAACCCAAGAGAGGACACAGGGCTTCTGCTTGGTGTCTAGGAGAGGACGGGAAGAGGGACAGACGCTCCACACAGGAAGCCTTCAGTGAGGGAGAATTAGTAAGAGTTAGAAAGCTCAGGGCTCCCTGTGCGACAGTAATTCTCACTTTGCTCCATGTTCTTAAGCCGGGGGTGCTGTAACCACACCAGGCTCACTCTCCACACACAAGCAAAACTGGGCTGATCAAACTCTCGACGGAAGGGATTGGGCACACACACACACACACACTCACACCTGCACAGGGAGGTAAGCCTTTTTAAGACACCTGAGCTCTTAATACCGATACTCTTCAAGCTACTCCAAAACAGAGAAATGGATGGAACATTATCAAATTCTTTCTATGAGGCCATAGTCACATTGATACCTAAACCCCACAAAGACCCAACAAAAAACAGAGAATTTCAGACCAATTTCTCTCATGAACATTGACGCAAAAATACTCAATAAAATACTCGCTAAACAAATACAAGAACATATCAAAGACATCATTCACCATGACCAGGTAGGCTTCATTCCAGGCATGCAGGGATGGTTTAACTAAGGAAATCCATCAATGTAATCCACCATATAAACAAACTGAAAGAGAAAAACCACATGATCATCTCCTTAGATGCAGAAACAGCATTTGACAAAATCCAACACCCATTCATGTTTAAAGTTCTGGACAGATCGGGAACACAAGGCACATATCTAAACTTAATAAAGGCCAAATACAGCAAGCCCATAGCCAACATCAAATTAAATGGAGAGATACTCAAGGAAATTCCTCTAAAATCAGGGCCCAGACCAGGCTGCCCACTTTCTCCATATCTCTTCAATACAGTTCTTGAAGTTCTAGCCAGAGCAATAAGACATCAAAAGGAGATCAAGGGGATCCAAATGGGAAAGGAAGAAGTCAAATTATCCCTATTTGCAGATGATATGATAATCTATATAAGTGACCCCCCAAAATTCCAGCAGAGAACTCCTACAGCTGACAAACACCTTCAGCAAATTGGCTGGATACAAAATTAACTCAAAAAAGTCAGTAGCTTTCCTATATACAAATGACAAACACGCAGAGGAAGAAATTAGGAAAACTACACCCTTCACAATAGCCACAGGCAATATAAAATATCTAGGAGTAACTCTAACTAAGCAAGTGAAGGACTTGTTTGAAAAAAACCTTAAATCTCTGAAGAAAGAGATTGAAGATGACACCAGAAGATGGAGGGATCTCTCTTGTTTGTGGATCGGGAGTATTAACATAGTAAAAATGGCCATCTTAACAAAAGCAATTTACAGATTAAATGCAATCCCTATCAAAATACTTACAAAGTATTTTGAAAACATTGAAAGATCAATTCTTAACTTCATATAGAGAAGCAAAAAGCCCAGAATAGCAAAAACAGTCCTATACAATAAAAGAGCCTCCAGGGGAATCTCCATACCCGATCTCAAGCTGTACTACAGAGCAACAGTAATTAAAACAGCATGGTACTGGCACAGCAATGGGCTGGTAGATCAATGGAATCGAATCGAAGACCTAGACTTGGATCCACACACATTTGCTCACTTGATTTTTGACAAAGAAGCCAAATCTGTTCAATGGGAAAACGACAGCATCTTCATCAAATGGTGCGGGTCTAACTGGATGTCTCCATGTAGAAAAATACAAGTAGACCCATCTTTGTCACCATGCACAAAACTCACTCCAAGTGGATCAAAGACCTCAACATAATACCAGAGACATTAAATCTGTTGGAAGAAAAAGTGGGGAAGAGCCTGGAACACAGTGGCACAGGAGACAACTCCCTGAACAGAACACCAACAGCCCAGGCCTTAAGGTCAACAATTAACAAATGGGACCTCATGAGGCTGAGAAGCTTCTGTAAGGCAGGAGACACTGTCAACAGAACAAAGCAACAGCCTACAGACTGGGAAAAGATCTTCACCAACCCTACATCTGACAAGGTCTAATATCCAAAATATATAAAGAACTCAAGAAAGTGAACACCACCAAACCAGATAACCCAATTAAGAAATGGGGCTCAAAACTAAACAGAGAACTCTCAACAGAGGAATATCAAATGGCTGAGAAACACTTACAGAAATGCTCAACCTCGGTAGTCATCAGAGAAATGCAAGTCAAAACGACACTGAGATTCCATCTTACACCCATCAGAATGACTAAAATCAAAAATTCAAGTGACACCACATGCTGGCGAGGATGTAGGGAGAGAGGAGCACTCCTTCATTGCTGGTAGGGAGGTAAACTGGTACAGCCACTTTGGAACTCTATCTGGTGCTTTCTCAGAAAACTGGGAATAGGGCTTCCTCAAGACCCAGCTATTCCACTCCTTGGAATATACCCAGAAGATGCTCCAGCACACAACAGGGACAAATGCTCAAACCATGTTCATAGCTGCCTTTATTCATAATAGCCAGAACATGGAAACAGCCTAAGTGTCCCTCAGTAGAAGAATGGATAAAGAAACTGTGGTACATTTACACTACACTACAGCTATTAAAAACAAGAAATTCCCAAAATTTGTGGACAAAGGGATTGAACTAGAAATGATCATAATGAGTGAGTTCACCCAGAAGCAGAATGAGTCAAATGGTATATACTCACTTATATCTAGGCACTAGCCCAAGGGGACATGTCCCATGAAAGTCTTCACTTACCAGGAAAGTGGGTCAGGGGGGAGGACATCCTATTGGGACTTTAGGTGAGAGAGGCATGGGAGAATAGGGAAGTAGAAGAATCCAGAGGGTCCTAGAAACCTACAAGAAAAACCCTATGCTGGGCAGATCTGGGCCCAGGGGTCCTGCTCAAACTACGGCACCAGCCAAGGGACAATACATGCAGTAAACTTCAAACCCCTACCCAGATCCAGCCAATGGACAGGACATTCTCCACCATTGAGTGGAGAGTGGGGTGTGACTTTCACACAAACTCTGGTGCCCCTTGATGTGGAGGCCTGGGGACACTGAGAGGAAGGATAGCAGGTTACCAAGAAGAGACTTGATACCCTATGAGCTTACAAGGGGGAAGAGGTCTCCCCTCAGTCACAGACATAGGGGAGGGGAGTAGAGGGAAAGCGGGAGTGAGGGAGGAAAGGGAGGATACAAGGGGTGGGCTAACAATTGAGATGTAATATGAATAAACTAATAAAATATTAAAGAAAAATGACACCTGAGCTCCAACAGAGATCACCCCAGTCTGTCCTCACAGGGCCTCATCACCCTGAGCAGAGAGAGAGACAACAAGGACATATAGTAGCTGAGGCCAGGGGTTGACAGGAAGCAAGGAGGACACACAGCAGGGAAAGGTTGGAAGGAGATGAGCAGAAGGCTCTTAAGGAGGAATCCACAGGGGCTTCACATGCACGCGAGCACACACACACACACACACACACACACACACACACACACACACACACAAACACACACACAGCTGATGGAAGGGCCATACTCTCATGACCTAGAGCCCCATCTTTCATCTCCTAGAAGGGTCTCACACTGATGAGTTTCTCTCTTCTCCTCCCTAGCCACTTTTTTAACCTGCTGGCACCTCCCTCCGAGTATTGGAATCCACATTGAAGCAGAGCCGCCTGCAGTTCATGAAAGAGCGGAAGTTTATCTTCATCTCCGAGATGCACCAATTGGCACTTCGACAGTTAGCTGGTTCAAAGGAAGAAACCCTGAGATTGAGAACCTAATTGTATCATTTTCCATAAGAGAGGACACGTTTACAACAGGAAGACTCCACAAAAGTAAAAATATTCAAATGTTCAAAAATGGAACATTGAAAATAAGCAGGCTAGCAAAGGCAGATGCTGGAGATTACCTTGCGGCCGTAGTTAGCAACGAACAACAGCAAACATCTGCACATATAACACTTTTTCTATACCGTAAGTATTCCCCGTAGTCTCTTGCTGAGTTGGGTTCATTGCACTTAAACACACACGCATGCACACACACACACAAACTCACATACATACGCACCGACACAGAGAGGGTGGGCTGCATCATGGTCCCTCACTGGGCTTACAGCACTCACTGTAGGACACATGGTGGAAACAGTTCACAAGAGGGGCCTCCTTCCCCTGCATCCGAGCTGCACAAAGCAGGCTGGTGTGCAGGGGAAGCTCTGCCCCACACCTGCTCTCTGTCCCAGGTACATGGCTCTGAGGAGGACCCACTAAGGACAGCCTAAGGGACCTGGATCCTCACCAAGTCAGTCTTTTCCCCAAGATCTGGAGGTTGTGAGCACTGTGAGAGTTATCTAGAGATGAGACACTGATCCCAGAACACTTACCCCGCTGAAAGGAATCCAAAGCATGAGGAAGTGCAGTTGCTGAATCTGGGCCACCCAGGGCATGAGTGCTGCTCAGAGGACCAGATGCCACCTGCAGCCACATCCTCGCCTCTATGGCTGGATCCTTTCAGAAGCCCCTGGGGCCCTGGTGGGTCAGGTACTGTCCTCGTGGACAGGAGGCTTGGAGGAGAGACTGCTCTGTGGGTCAGAGCACACATACAATCCTTCTCCATAAACAGAATCACAGGAATCAAGACAATGAGCAGTGAGTGTGCGCATGTGTGGGTGGAGGAACGAACAACACTATGTCCTGAACCTTTCAGAAACTGCAAAGCAAGCAGAGCCCGGGACACTCTGAGCACACCTACTCCTGGCCCTCCTGGAGGCTGACACCTTCCTACTCCTCCTCCTTCCCCTCTTCTCCTTCCTCCTCCCCTCTCCTCCCCCTCCTCCTGCTTCTCCCCCTCCTCCTGCTCCTAGGGTCCCCTTGCCCAGACACCAATCACAGGTTGGCTCTAAGGCTGCTGGGACGTAGGAAGGTTCTTAGCATCATTCTGGTTTGCTTATATATTCTTAATTCAGTTACTTTAGTCATGTGGAGAAAGAGGAAGGGAAGGCACACGCAGCAACTCCTGTGTGGAACTCACTGGACAACCTGTGAGAGTCAGCTCCCCGGATACCCTATGGGTTCCTGGAATAGAACTCAGGACATTAGACCATGAAGCCTTCTTGCTGGCCTGTGGGATTATTCAGGGCTCTCTGGAGCTCATGGCCTATGTGGGCATGGAGGTCACTGTGAGACACCTGCCTCTCTCTCTCTGTTACTTCCGTGCCTCTCACACCCTCTTCCCTCTTTCCAGGCAAAGGTATCGCTGCTACCTTGCCCTTCCCTGCAGTGTGTGGCTGAGCATCCATTCTTTAGGTACTGACCCCTGGGCCTGCACTCCCTCCAACAGTAGCAAAGGGCACACACGTAGGTAGAGGCCGAGGCCCCATTATGAGCCAAGGGTCCAGCAGTCACTGTGTCTGAGCCAGGGCTCTTGTGTGACCCACATGAGAAATAGGCCACAAGACAGGACAGAAAGTGTCCTTACTCTGTCTACACTGCGAGGCAATGGGTCTGAGGCAGAAGCACAGGTTGACAAGCCACAAAGCTCCAGGCTGCTTTTCAGCATTTTGCTACTGACTGGGATTTCATCCCTGTTCCAGTGGAGTTGGCGCATGGTCCTCCCCTGGGTCCTAGGATCTTAAAGGGGAGCCGGTCCCATCAGTGCCAGGGTGGGCCTGCCCTCCTGTGCAGGCAGCTGACGTTTCAGGATGTCGCAGTTGTGACATGTGAGTCCTCTCACACAGTAGTATGCTGAAGGCGATGTCAATTCTAACTGTCCCATTAGGGAGACCCTAAGACAGCTCCAGGGGGATTTCTGGGGTCAAAGGTGAAGAGATAAAGCTTTTCACATGCATTTATTGGTTCCTGGGCACTTTGCCTGACTCGTCATAGCAGCTGGGGACATCCACTCCTTGAAGTACTAACAAGACACTGCACGTCCCTACATTCATCCCTTTCTATAGTAGACACCTCGAGCGTGTGTCGGATCAGTTCTGCCTCCACAACAAGACTCCCAGGTCTCTCTGGACAAGAACCATGTCAATCAGACCACATTCTGCATCCCCCATTCATCATCTGTCACCCTGCAGGACTTCAGAGCTTGGCCTAGGGCTGGCTGCACGCTGCAGAGAGAGCTTCCTTCCTGGAATTGCCTTTAGAACCTGGTGTCAATAGCAGTCATCACACGTTGTAAACAGTTACCGTCTTAATGTCCCTCCCAGATCTGTCAGCACACAAGGCACATGAGGGCCTGAGGTCACAAGTCCCTGTTCTGTGTGGTGCGTCAGTCGCATCTGCATGTGAAAACATACGTCTGCAGTGCAGGAAAGAGCACGTGGTCCTCTGTCTCAAAAGCAGGATCAGCATCTACTCCAAAACTGTCTGTCCTGCTCACTCTGCTAATAATTTCTTGAGGTCATGACTTCTTTTAGGGGGCCATTGGCTCAATGACCACAAAAGAGCTGAGAGCACAGGCCATGGTCCAGGGTGACCACTGCACCAAAATGCCAGGCCTGCTTCAGGTCTTCTGTGAGTGACATGTGACCACACACCCAGACTTGGGTCAGGCTGTGGGATCACCTCAGGGTGAAAGAACAATGGGAAGTCCCTTCCTGGACCACCAGTGGGACAGCCTTGAAAGCAAAGCCTCAGGGGACTCATGCTCAGGCTGAGCAGTGGAGAGTGCCCCATCCTGAGGGACTCAAGCACCCCATGACCTAAGGTCAGGCAGTGCAGGCCGGGAGAGCCAGGTGGGACTGCTGCTGCCGTTCCTGGGTCAGTCCTCAGCCAAACACAGCAACTCAGCTCATGTGTGGGGAAGCCCGTTCTTCTCCCACACCCAGAGCAGGTGGGCCCAGGGGCTGAGTGCCCAGAGCCTCGTGCATCTGTCCGGGCTCCATCCCTCCTGGGTGGACGGGTGGGAGAGGCCCAGCCTGTGAGGAGATGCCTTTCCATGTGTCCAGCCACCTCACTGTCCGTTCTTTCTTGTTATCTATGCAGCTCGGATAACAGCCCTCTACATTGTACCTAATTATAACTATGGTGAGGAATTTGTAACCTACATTGTACTGCGATGTCAGCCTCCATATGAAAATACATCCGTCACATGGCTGCTAAACGGGAAGGACACTCCAATGGAAGAATATACTGGCCTGGAAGACTATAACAGAACTTTCCGATTAAATGGACTCAGAAGAAAATACAGAGGAAACCACCAGTGTGTAGCCACAAACCCAGCAAATACCAAAACGAGTACGCCACTGTGGCTGAACGTTATATGTGAGTAACTTCCGTTTCCCCATGGTCCCCCCTGCCCAGATAGATCCACATGCTCTGTGTCCATACTACACGGTGCTCAGGTCCGTGACGTCGGGTCTTGACCCTGAGCTCCCGGGGTGGGGATGCCATGTGCTCACACACATCCTGGTAGGCCAGGCCTTCAGACAGAGAGGGGGAGGGGTGCTTCTGTGTGGAGAGGCTCAGGACCACTCTGGGTGATGGAAAGCTAGGGTGGGCACCTACAAAGGTTCGGTGTGCAGGGTGTGGGTGGGATCCCCTCTCTGTGTGGAGTGTGAGAGAGGCACCTGGGCCTTGTCACCATTGCTCTACAGCTATTGCAATTGCCAGCCCTGCTTGAGTCATGATATAAAGCTAGGTTGTCACCTGACTCAGGGATAGACTGGCCTTCTGCACAACAGGATCTTTCTCTGTCCTCTCATGCCATCACCTATCTTCCTCTTTCCTCCAGATGGCCCAGATACACCCACAGTGCATCCTAACATCACTGAATACATGGTGGGATCAGACATACGAGTACGCTGTGACGCGGTCTGTAACCCGCCCGCGTGGTATAAATGGTATTTCCAGGGTGTGTTATTTATGTCTACAAGAGTCTTATACATCAGAGGGGCTACAAGGGCTAATACTGGAGAGTATAACTGCATGGCGACAAATCCTCATTCTCCTGTCAAAAGCAGCAAAAAGCTGTCAATTACAGTCTATGGTAAGTGGCTGAATGGAGCCTCAGGGCAATTCTCTGGGGTGGTTTCTGGCTATATGTGAGCAAAGGGGAGGAAGGAACACCATAGCTGGTGTCCACAGTCACAAGTAAATCCCAATCTTCCAGTGAGATTCCCTGACTCAGGAGACACTCTCTTCCCCTAAGCAAGCTGACCTCTCCCTGCAGGCTTCGTGAGAGACTGTCTCAAGAAATAAGATGGAGGGCAACTGAGGGAGCCACAGGACATTGACCCCTGGACTCCATACTCCGCCCCACATATAACACAGCTTTACACGCACGTGCACAAATTCACACATATCCTTCACACACACAAAACCAAAACAACCTAACTATACGTAAGAACTTTGCATCTGTGGAGGTTAATGGTGTCACTATGACCACATCTGGCACCTGGGCTTGTCTCTAGGGATTACCTAGATGAGGGTAACTGTGGTAGGAGCCCCACGCGGAATGTGGGCAGGACTCTTCCACTGGCTGGATTCCCAGACTGAATCAAAACAGAAAGCCATCGGAGCATCAACGGTCATCACATTCTGCTTCCTAACTGGACACACGTGGCCAGCCTCCTGCTCCTGCTGCTCCTGCTGCCCACATCTTCCCTACTATGCTGCACTGTACTGAAGCCCAGACACACCCTTCCTTAAGATGAGGAGAAAGTGCGATAGGGACCAACAGGCCGCCGACCATGCACTGGGGATGCAGAGGAAGGAAGAGCCCGAGTTCAAGGCCATCTTCAGATACACAGCAAGTTCAAGGCCAGCTTCGGCTCTGTGAAACACTGCCTCAACAGAGCAAACAGAGTATGAAGGGAATGCGAAACCTTGTGTTGATATGTGACTCGGATTGCAGAATGTAATAAATAGTCACAAAAGAGGAATGGAACACCAGCATTAAAGAAGACAGAAGTTAATGGGACTGAGAATAAAAGAACCCTACTAAGAAATCAAGTAAATGAAGATTTCCTTTCTTGAGAAGACATGAAATTAACATGACCGTGGGGAAACAAAGCCAAAGAAAGAGAGAACGTGAATAGTTAAAACAAACGTGAGAAGGCATTAGAACAGACACCAATGACTTTGAGAGGGCAGCTAAGAAATGTGCTGAAAATGTCCATACTAAAAAGCTGAAAAGGAAGAAGGGATAAACCTTCACACAGAGATGCCAAAATTAACTGAGAGGTAGAAGGCAATTATGCAGACCTATAACATGTGATGGGAGTAAAAGTATCGTTGAAACTCTCCCCAAGGAGAAGCCGAAGTCTGGGTGAACTGCACCAGACACGTGCAGAAGATCTAGGGCCTGGAGACGTGGGTCAGTGCTTAAGAGGTCCTGCAGCTCTGGCAGAGGACCCAAATGCACTTCCCACACCTCTGTTGTTCAGCTGACAACCAAGTGTTATTGCGGTTGAGGGCATCTGATGCACTCTTCCGGCGACCACACTCACCTCTATCCATTTATACATGGCCCACACCCCCACACGTGCACACACAACATCGTATTCAAAAATAAGAGAAAAGATTTAGATATAATACATATGGAAGAGAAACCCTGACAGCAATGCCCCCCAAACTATTGCATGAAACAGGGAGGGGGACGGTTCCTCTTCCTAAGCATCCTGACTGAACTTACATCCACCCAAGGAAAGAGCAGTGCTGCTCTGTGAGGACGGTGCCAGCATATGGGGATGCGACCCGCATGTGCATGTGCACAGCTCCATCAGGCCCAGGACCCTGGGCTGAATATAAAGAGAAGAGGGGAAGGCACGGGCATTGGCATCCATGTCTCCTCTCGTGGAGAGTTTCCTACAGGCTGAACCCCTCCCTGTTTCCAGAATAATGACTTCCTGCCCTTTTTACTCTGATCAAGTCCTGCCACGTGGCTGGTACCTCGGCTCAGCTCCCATGCTTCTGTCAATAAATCGATTTCTGGGAGATTAATATCTCCTCCTGCTCAACGAGCATTTCCTTTAAAGTCCTCTTAGATTTCCCCACAGTTGCTTGTTTTGTAACATTGGAAGACATAGCGGCAACAGTTTCTAGGCCATAGTGTCAAAAATACTGTTGCACTGTACTGGATACATATGGCTGAGCATCACAAGCTTTAATCTGCAAAGGCATCTTTAACATAGCCAAGGTCTCTAATAAGGGTGCAATCTCAGAATCTTTTCAGAATTCAAGGCAGACGCTCATTGAAATCCAGAAGATGCATCAACAGTAGGATGTATCAACACGTATTCGTGTCTTAAGTTTCTAATCACTACAAATAAAGCACATAGTCTATGGTATGCCGTTGCTCTACGTACACAGCAATAACCAGAATCTGGACTCTTAACTCAATATACTGTATCTTGACGGGCTGCCATTCTGGCAGCCTTTGTGGATTTCTCCCATGCAGAAGTGTCCCCCTTGATGCCACTGCAAGTTGGAGAGTGCATTCCTCTGAAGGTCTCTATTTCGACTCAGAATCCTCCAGCCTCTGTTCTATGGCCTTTGACCTAGAATCTGTCTCAGTCCCTTTTTTCTCCAAATCTGTCTTATTTTGTTCCCTCCTACAGAGGAAACAGAAAACTAATTGTCACTGAAAACACAATTTGCTGATAAGCGAAGCAAATTTATATAGAATCGAGATATATTGTGATACTGTGATTTCCTACACTTTTACCACGGAAAATAATTTTTTTTAATGATCTCTCTCCCTAAGGACTTCACTTTCCTATTTCAAGACAAATATTTCCCCCTATGACTTCTTTATACCCAGCTTCCTGTCTCAGATACTGTTTTCCAAACGCAATCCCTTACCAGCTCAGACACCTGGGCCTTGGTAGTTTTTAGCTTGAGCTGCCCTTAGCCCCACCCCGGCCATTCACTGCTGTTTAGACCAAGCCTTAAAGGGCAAAGCCTCCTGCCATGACCATACTGACAGGAAGGGTGGTCCTACCTTGTTACAAACTGTTCGCTGGCTTCTCAGTGGTATCTGCTAGCCACCCCTGCAGTGGCTGGCCCAGACAACTGTGCTCTCCACCTGCCTCAAGTGCCTGGACTTGCCCAAGAGAATGCTACACAGCTCTGGCCTCCACCTGCTCAGCCAGCTGTTCATAGGCCATGTTCCCCTGTTCTGCCAGCCACTAAGACAGTTCTTAACGGGTCCATACCTGGCTTTCTGACCTGGCTCCCATGTCTGGAACTTTTGGCCTAAGCCTGAATCTAGTGTCCTAACCTTGGATTATGTGGCTGACAGTGGACATCACTATGGTGTGGAATATTAGTTGTACCCCTGTGTTCCCAGAATAACGACTCTGAGAGTCAAAATATATTTACATGCACCTTGGCCATGAACTTTGTCTTGTTCTATGAGTAGCGCATAGCTTAATGTCTCATTTATTCAAATCTACGTTCTGTTGCATGTCTGGTTAATCTGCTCAGCCACCATGCCTCTCCTCCGTGTTGTTCCCAGATGAAGTTTCACTTTCCTGGCCCTATCCCAGAATCCTTTCTTCCTACTGCAACTCAGGTGACATATCCAGACAGTACACAGCATCCTCACAGCAGCTGCTTGCCACTCTACCACACCAGCCCCAAATGTTCACTGTGTCCCCTCAGACAAAAGCCAAAGTGAGCCCTTCCTTCCATTACACTTCTCAGGAATTTGTTCAGAGAAACAGAGGAAACTTGTTCAGGAAGAATCTACTGACGCCTTCTGATAAATGTTTGTTACCCAATCTGATACCAGTGGGGGCAAGAACATACCTATGCAGGAATTGAACAATATGTTAAAGAGATCAGCCGATTTGGTTCCATTTGCATCTAGGGATGCAAGGAGGAGTCAGTCCTTGACTCTCAAAGGATGTAATGAACCACAAAAACAGAGTCAAGACAGAGATCACGCAGACATCTCAAGAATTATAAAAGACCTTTGATAGGGTTCACCTTCATGATAAACCCACAGAGAAACTTCAACAGGCTAACTGATGGCCATAGCACACACATGCACACAACACTGCAAAAACAATAGCAGAGGCAGCAGTGACATCGCTTCCTCTAAAATCAGGAGCGAGAAAGGTTGCAGGCTCTCTCTAGTCTTAGTGTAGTGCCGGTCTGTTTTACAAGGGCAACAAGGTCAGGGAAAGACCCAAAGGGTAATAGTGGAGGATGGGAGCAGTCAAGATAGCTCTATCTGAGGACAAATGGTCCTGAGGTTAAACGATCCTGAAGATGCCAACAGAAAGCTGTGGATGATAAACAGAGGAAGCAGAGTTCACACAGTCAGAAGCTCCTCTGGGTACCACTGAGTGTAACATCAAGAGAGTATTGGCAGACTGTCCTGTCTGCTCTTGCGGGTTGGGAGCTGAGTCTGAGACAGACTCAAGTATGTTAATTCCAAAGTCCCGCTGACTCCAACCCACGGACAAGCTGGCCCCAGTGGATGTGTAGCAGGGAGGAAAGAAAACAGCAAACAGCTAAGGGTGTTAGAAAGACACTGCTACTGCCAGTGGGATTGCTGTTGGTAATGGTGCTCGTCATCAGGCCTGAGCACCTGAGAGTGATCCCCGGATCCCAGTTAGTGATGGGTGCAGAGCTGCTCGTGGAACTCACCCCTTTCTGCTGGACTGTGGAATACACACCTCTCTGTCTGGGAGATGCCAATGGAAAATTCTATCAGGAGACCACACGGACATAATGAAAAGACTTTGATGTGGGAAAAATGATTGGTAGGGAGGAGCGGGACCCGAAGGGCAGAGGAGGGAGACATCAGAGGGCTGAGGTCAAAACAACCAGAAAACATAATGTGCATAGACGACATCATCAACAAACAAGTTGAATTTAAAAATCATTCAAAGGGATCTGGAGAGTTGCCTCAGTGAGGAGCGAGTTCAATTCCCAGCACCACATGGCAGCTCAGATCTGTACATGACTCCAGTTCCAGGGAATTAGATGCCTCCTTCAGGCCTCCATGTGCACAAAGCAAACACATGGTACACAGAAGTATGTAGGAGCAAAACACACATACACACAAAAGAAAACAAATGATTTAAAAAGCATCTTGAAGAGCCAGATATGATGGTTTGCACACCATTAATCCCATGCTCAGGATCTCCCAAGCAGGTGGATCTCCATGAGGTCCCTCAGGCCAATTCAGTCTACACAATGAGTTCTAGGACAGCCAGAGCTACATGGAGAGACCCTGTCTCAGAACAGAAAACTAAATTTAATAGGATTAGAAATGATTTTCAACAGTTGAGAAAACAGTCACAAACCTCTTTCTGACATTTCAACAAGGAATGGAAGACATTTGAACAGTCAAAGTGCCTGCCAAATGCGTCAAACTTGACCACGGTGGACAAGCAGCACTATCCACCTTTCAGAGCAGACTGATGAGCACCTCCTCCTCATTATGAGAAGTGTGAGTTCACCTTTAGGAAATGCAAACATCACACACACCAAAGAACTGTTTTACACTCAGTTCTTCATGACTGGCTATCAGTAAAAATTTGAATCACACCTGACCCTTATGTACCCATATCCACGGGTCATAAGAAATATTTCTCAGGCGAAAAGAGGCCACAACAGGAAAATGCTTAGGAAGTCCTGGCATAGAGAGAGATGGTGTAGGAATGAATTCAGACAGCTACAGCCACCTGCTTGTCAAGGAAGATGTCAGAACATACGGTGGAGGAATGACACCCTCCCAACAAAAGGGGGTGGGGATCTGCATGTCCACACCAGGAAGAAGAAATGAGACCCCCACCTCACACTCTGTACAGGAATCAGTTCAGGGGTCTGGGACACACCATGAAGCCTGGGGTTTGCCCCCCAGCAGCGCATGAGCCAGGCATGGTTGTGTATACATGTACTCCCCGTGCTTGTGGGTGGAAAAGCAAGAGCATCAGATGTTTTAGCTCTTCCTTGACAACACAGCAAGTCTGACCACCCTCGCTTACCTGAAACCCGGCTTCAAAGCATCCACAGTGGCTTAAAGACCTTATGTGAGGCATGAAACGGAAAGACCTAGGAAGCCTCAGGAAGAACTCACAATATGAGCGCAGCACAGAATGAGTGGCATAGCAGAGAGCAGCAGGCAACCTGGGCAAGGATTCTGTGAAATTTCAAAAGCTATCATAGCAATCATTATAATAACGCGACAGTCTTCATAATGGGGAAGATATATTCTCATGCAAATAGGAGATTAATTCTGAGAATGTATGAAGAACTCACGGGGCCCAGGGCATGACTCGTTGGGTAATCTGCTTCCTATGCAAACAAGAGGACCTGAGTTCTGATGTGCAGCAATCATGTGAAAGCTGGAAACGGTATGTGGATCTCAAGTCTTCTCTTCCTCCCTATGCACACATGAGGATGTCCAGCCACTCACACATGGACACACACACACACACACACACACACACACACACACACACAACAAGTTATCTCAGAACAATTCAAGGGTTTATTTTAGTTACTTCATTTTATTTTATGGAAATAGCATTTTTTCCGTATGGATGTGGCTTGCCTGGAACTCACTACGTACACCAACCAGGCGGGCCTTGAAGCCAGAGACCACCTGCCTATGCACCCTAAGACCTTGGGTTAAAGGTATATACAACTACCACCTGGCACCCTAAAAATGTAAAAGAACAAAATTCTATCTTCCCATTAACAAGTAGGATAATGGATGGAGAAACACACAAAAAGCCATCAAGATCCTGGGAAATGTTTATCACTTTAGCCATCATGAAAGGAACTGAGAACACCATGGAGATCACAGGGCCTGCCAGTCAGACTGACTGTGGAGAGAGCAAGCGCTGATACATGTTGCTTAGGATGCTGGGCAGAAGGAAGCTGTGTGTACTGCACAGTGGACTTTCTATTACTGCACATGCCCACCATGACTGAGGTCCATCAACAACTAAATCTATAACCACCATATCATTCAGCTGCCCCTCCCCTGGGAGTTTACCTAAGTCAGCACATCAGTTACCTGCACACCCATGTTCACTGTGGCACTACTGAGAATACACATCCATACATCCGTGTGCGAGCATATGTATACACGTATGTAAGTATGAATGTGAGGCACAAATGCGGGGGGGGCGGGGTACGTTTTGCTGGGTGAAGTGGATGAGCAAGAATGCATGGGGAGAAATGAGAGCATCCACACAGGAAAAGTCATAATGAAACTATTGTGGTTATGACATTTTAACATGAATAAACGTGAAGGAATCGGAGGGGGAAACTTCATCTCATGTGGAGCATGTGGGGAACCTGGGTATTGAAGATGTGTATTCCAACAGACAAATTCCAGAGTTAAGCCAGGGCCTGGCCTAAGTGCCCTGGGCCTCGCTCACTACAGACTGTCTCGTGGGGGGCAGGGGGAGACTGTGGGCCCCAAGAACTCCTGAAACCTGTGAGAAAGGACTCTTCTCAGTTGTCCTCATCCTCTGTTTGTCCACAGAGCTGCTAACAAGGCCTGAAATCCAAGTTGATTTCAAGATTTATAGAGAAGGAGATACTTTGAACATGACCCTGCTATGGAAACTGGCACTGAATCAGCTTTTCATGGTGGCGGATGACAATCCACTGAATTGGAGCCTGAAGGATGAACATGTCAGAAGACAACAGGAATATTGTCATAGAAATGCTCATACATGAGGATTCTGGGAAATATCAGTGTATGCTTTCCAATGACACTGACTCTATAACGAGTGAACCATTCCAACTGATTGTGAACAGTGAGTGACCTCTCATCTCTCCTCTTATATCGTACTGGAGGATTCTCTCTTATCCAAAATCAGTATTATTATTTATGATGACACGAGACCCATGGTGCATGTGTGGAGGTCAGAGAACAGCAATATGAAGTCGGTTTGCTCTTTCCACCTATACCTGGGTTTCAAGGAGTGAACTCAGATCATCAAATGTGTGCACTGAGCTAATGTACACACTGCACCATCTCCAGTGTCTTTTACTGGGGGAATTTTCTTTTAGCGATGCTGTGACAAAGTGACGTCAGACACAGGGAGATGACAGGCTATCTGTAGAGACACCCATATAACGATGCATGGTACCCTCCACTACAACCCTACACATGGGAGAACGAGGCAGGAGAGTAGGCCAGCCTGGGCTTCAGAGCATCACATTGTCCCTAACTTGTTTGTGTACAAATAAAACCCAAACAGCAAACCCAATTACTGTGTGGCTAGGAGGTAAGCTCTGAGCCAGGCCTGTGACCCTTGGTATCCATGGGTAACTGGCTCCAGGAGACCTGCAGATATCAGAATCTGTGGGTGCTCTTATTTCCATGCAAGTCTGTATGTCATCCCACACACAGTGCATCATGTTCAGACTGTAGCACGTGACACAACACCAGGACTACCCAAAGAGCACCACTCCGTTAGTGAGAAACGATGCCAGGAAAGGTCTGTGCCGGTTTTGGTGCAGAGACAGCTGTTCTGAAATGTTTGTGTTGTTGGGGTCCTTTTGTTTGCTTTTGGAGAACAGTGTCCCATGCAGACAAGCATCCTCACTGTAAGGAGATGATGACTGTCTGGAACTCTGTTCACAGTGATGATAAGACAGAGACTACTAGGCTTAGGGTCTGCCATGGAGCTCTGCTGAGCCCTGGTGGTCTTTCCTGAGCTGTGACAAGCTCTGAGATGGGCTTCAGAGTGATGAAACTACCTCTGACTCACTCATCCTGTTAGTCTCACTAAGGTTCCCTCAGCCACACTCAACTCAACTGGTCAGCTGGTCTGTCGTAGCTGCCATCTGTGTGGTGGAATGCCATCTCTTCACAGCTCCCAGGAAGAGTCACACAATATGATCCCATGTGTAACTGAGATCGTGAAGGGATCATATCCTGCGCAAGGCTTAGTTCACTTAGCATAGTACCCTCCAGGTCCACCCATGGTCTCAAAACACAGACTCTACTTCTTTCAAAGCTCAACGGTATTACAGCGTATGTGCCACATTGTCTTTATCCACTTGTCCACTGATGGACACTTAGGTGCCATGTCTTACTTCCTCTAGTGATAAAGCAAGGAATATAAATACATGCTATCTCTCCAGCAGATCGGCAGTCCCTCTGTCTTTCACATCCCAGAGTGGGATTGCTGGATCACACAGCTGAAAATGCCTTTGATGAGCAGATAAGTCAGTTCTCGCGAGGCCTAATTTATTGTCTGGTTATTGTTGCCACCTCTGCTTTTGTGTCACAGTCAAAAGGGTCACTGTCAAACCCAACATCATGGAGCTTACATCACAGAGTCTCTTGTATAGCTTTAGATCTCGTATTTACGTCCTGGATACACGCGGAGTCTATGTTTGTATACAGCAGTAAAGAACAGGCCTTGGCCATGTCACAGGCCCTTTCCTGAGCACCCTCTGCACATTCAACTCTTAGCCTACTCGTACAGATCAATGCACACAGGGTGGAGCAGCATAGCGGACTATTCTGACTGGTGTCTTTCTTGTTCAAGTTGTGCTGGAGTTGCTGGTGGTGGTTTTGGTTGCTTTTGAGATATGGGGTGTTAGTACTTAGCTCTTCTGCCTAGGACCTCACTTGCTAGTCCAGCCTGCCCTTGGGCGCATGGCAACGCTCTTGCCTCAGTCTTTTAATTCTTGGGATTATATAAATGAAACTCCATCGACGGGTCCATATTTCTTTTAGTGGTTTTAGGTTGTTATTGTTTTGTTCCTTTGTTGTTTGTTTGTTTGTTTGTTTCCAAGACATTTTTCTGCATGGTGGTCTGTGACGTCTAGTTTTATATCAATTTGACTCAACCTAACTCATTTGGGAAGATGGAACCTCCATTGAGAAAATCCTCCCTTGCACCTGAGTGGCCTGTGGTGTAACCTGTGGGGCATTTTCTTGATGATGATTGATGTGGGAGGGTCTAGCTCACTAGGGACAATGCTGAGCCAGGGGAGGTGGTCCTGGTTTACCTAGGAAAGTAAACAGAGTAAGCCAGGAACAACAGCAGCATTCTTCCATGCCCTCTGCATCAGCCCCTCTCTCTGCACTGCTGCCTTCAGTTCCTGCCTCAACTTCCCTGAACACCACACTCTAAGCTGTAAGAGGAACTAAGTCCTCTCTCCCTCAAGTTCATTTTGTTCATGACATTTTTTCACAGCAACAAAGACCCTAACTAAGACAGAGTCCCTGTGAGGAACAAGTGACAATTTAGAAGCCACTAAACCAATGCATATTTCAATGAACTCCTGGCCACAAAGAGCCAGACAGGTGAAAATTCATGAATATTCATGAACACCAGCATCAGGACAAGGAGAATAAGATGACATCATTTAAGAACTCTCATTCTAACATAAAGACTGCTGTGGGCTTTCCCTGTCTTCAGAGCTTTCTGAGGACTCTGAGGTGATGTGATGGAGGCTACAGCAGTGTAAAGCACATGCTCTTGTCCCTCCACAGGCAAGGATTTGAGGGAAGATAAACGGGCTACCGAGAGGCACAGTGCTTGTGGGAGAGCTGGGAGTCTATGCCCCACTTATTGCCTCACCTCTGCTAATCTTTCTTACAGGAAGTGTGCTCCCCAAAGGAACAAACAGACCACACACCATCAACGGTTCCTTTCCAAGTGCCCAGCGAGGATGAACTTAATGTGATTCCTCTCCTTGTTTCTCCCCATGACAGATAGACAAACAAAGGAATGGGCACAGATTTGACAACACCAACACCTCCCGTACAGCACATACAGCAAGAACAGCAAAGAAAGCGTCATCCCTCAAAGTGGGGTATTATCGCAATGATTGTTCAAGGTCTGCTGGTGCTGCTTGTGTTAATGTTCGTAATTGGTTTCCTGTTAAGGAGTAGCAGGTAGAGTGACTTTTCTCCACATTATCACCTGGTCTCTGGGCTCTTTTTTTTCCCCTTTGCTTTGGGGCTGCTTCTCAATGATTCCTTCTAGTTGTCACATCCCTGCCTCCCTGTCTACTGTACCCATTGTTTGTTGGTCATAGTCACTCCCATCTCTGTGAAGTTTAGAGTGACAGGTGAATTGTCTTCCTATTTCAGGAAGAAGCAAGAGAAGGACCAAAACCTAAAGGAAATAAAGGAGGAAGGAAAACAAACAGAGGATGTAGGGAAACCAACAAAGGTTGAAGAAAAGCAAACAAAGAATGAAGGAAACCAACCACAGGCTGAAGAAAAGCCAACAAAGGATCAAGGAAAACAAGTGGAGAATGTTCAACCAACCCAAAAAGAGAAACCTGAAAAGATGCCTAAGGTGAACGTTTGGTCATCACAGCCGCAGAGGAGGGAGGAGGGACTGAGACAGTCTAGTGAAGGCTCAAGGGTCACAGTTCTAAGCAATCAGTGAGGATACAGAACAAGCCAGTGGGGGACAAAGGGGCTGTGTGTGAAAATAGAATGTGCAGAGCACTGAAAAGAAGAAATCATCAGGACTGGGCTTTCTTCACCCCCCAAGTACCATCCCCAGCTCCACAAACAAAAGTAGAAAAAAGGACAGGGTGAAAGAACAAACGCTAGGAGGGCCCTGGTTAGTTGGGAAAGGAGGCAGCAACAAGAAGGGCAGCAGCAGCCATGGTGTGAGCTCACAGCAAGGACACCAAGCAGGAATCACCAGCTCCCAGGGTCCTTCCCAACTCAGGAACCCAACAACACTGACAGTGTCTCCCTTTCTTTAGGCCAAGAAGTAAGAGCCTTCTCAGTGAGGACAACCCGACACTGTCCACACAAAGTAAGTAAAGTAACGTAAAGCAGTATGAAGCGTCCTTCCCCGTCTCTTTTGATTAGTTTTTGTTGAAAGTCTGTTTTATTAGATACCAAGACCGCTACTCCATGCTGTTCCTTTGGTCATTCTTCTTGGAATTCCTTTTTCCAGCCCTTTACTCTAAGGTAATGTTTACCTTTATTGCTGAGGTGTGTTTCTAGCATGCAGCAAAATGATGGGTCCTGTTTTTGCATCCATTCTGTTAGCCTGTGTCTATTTTTTGAGTGGTTCAGGCCATTGATGTTGAGAGATATTAATGACCAGTGCTTATTGGTCCTTTTTTTTTTAATGTTGTTAGTGGTAGAGTGTGTGTGTGTAAGCTTCCTTTCTTTTGGTTTTGTGGATGTGGGATTATCCTTTATTTTCCAAGTTTTTGGTCTGATGGTTGTCAGCCTTTTCCTGCGTTTCCTCTGACGTTTCCCTTATTGTACACTCTTTCTGCTACTGCCACCGAGTCCTGAAAATTCCTTTTTCCTAGTATGTCTATTTTCTGTAACTCTTTCCTAATATCTGGTGCCGCCTGGTTGGCAAAGTGTATCATTATGGCTGCTTTCGTCTCCATCACTTCCAGGTCTGTAGGCGTATTATCTAGGGAAATGATCCTGGCTCCTCTCTAGGAAGACTGCAGGGCCTTCCTCTGCCCCCTGCTTATATACATCTCCTACCTTGGCCAAATTAGTGTGCTTCTGAGCAGCCACTTTGAGACCTCCCAACAAAGCCTGGTGATTAATCCAGATCCTCTCCTTACTTTGTGCCAGGTTGAAGTCCCAGTCAGGTCAGGACAGATGAAAGTTGTTGATAGTGTCAAGATTGGGAGTAGGCTGAACCTTGTCTCCAGGACCCACTTCCCTGGCCTCCTGGATCCTCTGTCATTTGTCTGTGGTGAACAAGATCTTGAGGAGTTGCTGACTGTCATGCCAAGGGGGCTGATGGGTAATTAGGACAGTTTCTAAAAGGTTAATTAAATCCCTACGGTTATCTGAAAACGTGGCACGCTGAGCATACCAGTTATAATGATCACTGGTGGCAAAGGGCCAACAGTGGTAGGGTTGATTGCCATGCTCATCAGGTGGCCCCACTGCCACCCCCAACCTTGTCCTGCACGCATTCTCTGTCTCTGGCCTCTCTACAGTGCTGTGGGGAATAGGGGTAGGTTGGGAGGGAGGGAGAAAATGAGTTCTTCTTCGGTTCCTCCTTGGAGGACCTGGTAGAGTGGCACGGTCAGCTTAGTTTTGGTTTGTCTTTCCCCACCACGTCCTCTGGGAGTCTGTTCATAGGCTGCCAAGACTACCGCAGGTTGCCATGTCTGTGGAAGCAAGAAGGGCTTGACCCAGGCAGGAGGGTCGCAAATCAGATTTTCCCAGGTGACAACGTAAAGGACCTGGTCAGGGTGTCCCTGTGAGGATGAAAGATGGTTTCTTCCACACTCCCCTCGTGGTCTCTAAATCAAAGGTCCCTATGGGTGGCCATCCTACCCCAAAAGTGGGCCACTTCGAGCTACAGAGAGTCATGAATCTATAGCCTATTTAACTTAGTAACTGATTATGAGCATGCTCCCTAACTTCCTGAAAATGTTCCATCATAAAGGGGTGGATGCATCATCTCAGTCCAGTTCAACAGACAATAATTAATGACAGATAGACAGACAGACAGACAGACAGACACAGGGACAGATAGAGCCTAAAACAGAACAACCCTTCCTCTTCATTAGAGGCAAAACCAAAAGTAAGATGATGGCCTCACACCATTCCACAGGAGCAACCCACACCTTCCTCCAGGACACTCAGTCCCCTCCAAACTCAAGGGGCACTCCGTCCCCTCTAGAAGGGCCTGGAACGTCTTCTGGGTCCCTGTTGGTAGCCTTCCTGCAACGTGCCCACTCAGACCCTCTGCCAACCTGCTCAGAAAATGGGACCCAGAATTTCACACAGACAATTTCACAGACATAGAGACACTTACTGGCTGATGTCAACATTCCAGTAACGGGGAAGTTGTGGGTCAGGGGGCGGTCTTGGAGATCCTGAAAAGTCCCAAATGTTGAGCCCAGGTTGTAAGGAACACAAAAGTCCACCAAGGAGCCATTACTGATGGGAATACAGGAGAGTAATTTTATTGCAGCTCAAACAGGGGCTCACAACATTCACTAACACAATGCAGTAGGAGGGAAAGTCTTGAGCTCCAAATCAGCAGGGATTTAATTGGGGTTACAGCCAGGTTTGGAGAATTCCAGATTGTCAGTTCTCTGACTGATTGAAATTTTAACAAGTATTGGGTGATAGAAACTGACTGATTGTGTCTGGAGGGCCAAACCATAATTGTTTTACTCAAGCTATTCAAAACAACACTTGGGTCATCTCTAGGTACTTACTGTTGCTAGGGGTGATGGTTACATGGTACCAGAGGTTGGCAGCCAGCAATTGTTGAATAGAATATCTGGGCCATGTGGTAACCTCCAGGTATTTACTGATTAGTCCTTTGCTAGGGCTGATGGTGAAACTAGGGCAGAGGCGAGTAGTTTAAGCAAACCTTTGTGGGTTTTGAAATTTTCTTGAAGCCGGGCGTGGTGGCGCACACCTTTAATCCCAGAACTCAGGAGGCAGAGGCAGCTGGATCGATGTGAGTCCAAGGCCAGACTGGTCTACAAAGTGAGTCCAGGACAGCCAAGGCTACACAGAGAAACCCTGTCTCAAAAACCTAAAAAAAGAAGAAGAAGAAGAAGAAGAAGAAGAAGAAGAAGAAGAAGAAGAAGAAGAAGAAGAAGAAGAAGAAGAAGAAGAAGAAGAAAGGGGAGGGATTTCTTTGAAACTGGAGTTCGTGCCCAGGTCAATTTCCCTTAAAATGGAGTCTTTTTCAGAAATGGGGTTACATGGGCTTTACACTAGGCAAGAAGGGCCAGAGGGGAACCACATTTTCAGGAGCCAGTTCCTCATCCTAATGCCTTCCCTGCGGCCTGTGAAGGTCCGGGGCATTCACTCTCCCTGAGGAGACACTCTGCTGTGTGTTCTGGGTGTCATGGCCACTGTGTTCCTCCTCCTCACAGGAGCATGTCAGTCACAAACACACTGAGAGGGAAGAATAAGCAAGGCTTTGTGGACTGGGAGAACTCCTGCACTGAATAAGCCAGGCCTCTGTCCTTGTTCCCTCTCCTCTGGTCCTAATAAGCTGCATCTGTAAAGCAGATGATGTAGGATGCAAATTCTCTACCAACCATGAGCATCCCCAACCCTCAGCCCCACCCCACAGCTACACCACCCACTGCCACCTCCTTCAGCTGCAAATCACAAGCTTTGCACTTCCATGGCCTGGTGACTCTTCTCTTGCTTCCACAGGTCACAGACCCCATGACAGCTCTCCTAATGAGGTGAGTGTTGCCACTTGCACTGCCTGTTTCCTCTCAGATGTCTCTGCAGAGACTTGGGGCCCTTGGAGCCACAACTGTGAGATCCACTTTGTGTCCTTAGTTCCTCATGCAGCAGACAAGGAGCTTCGCCTCTTTCTTCCTTGGCCTGCTCACCTGCATTCCCTCTACTACAGAAAGAGGTTAAAGGGTGGGAAGAGCTAGCAGCTCTGTAGCTCCCAGCACAGACCCAAACAAGGAAGGCCACACCCTTCTCCCTTGTCTAGCCTCATCTGGACCTGCTCTGCCCTTCAAAGCAAGGATTCCAGTCAAAGCAGTGAGAGGGGCAGCGGCAGGTTCAGGGACCTCACTCTGTCTCCTTCTCTGCCCTGCATCCTAGTCCCTTGTCATCTGACAGATGAATTCAGACAAGGCACAGGGCATTGGATAGGAGACTGGCCGGTTTCTTAGAGAAAGACAGAAGGCTTGCTCAAGAGTGAGGGTGGGCGTCACCCAAAGGGCCCACTGCAGACGGAAGGCCCTCAAGAGCAAGAGTGGACAGTGGACAGGGGACCCCAGGCTGCGTGTTAAATTAGGCTCTGTACTGCTTTCTGACGTCTCTGGCACACATGACCTGTTTTCCTGTTCAGTAGATCGACAGACCCTATAGGCTGCCTCTTAATAGAGAGGATGCTTGTGAGCCTTGTGTTCTTAGCAACTGTGAAAGTCATCCTAGGAACTTGAAAGAGTTGAAAAGTCTGGAAATGGAGTGCCATTGCAGGAGTGCTTGCCCAGTGTACAAAGGTCCTGGTGTGGTCAACAGCAGCACGTAAGGCAGGAATGTGTTGCACTCACAGCACTCTAGGCCCTGAGGAGCATGGGGACTGCATGGGTCACATGGGACCCAATTCACACGCATGTACAAACACACACACACACACGGAAAGAGACAGAGAGAGTGGGGACGGACACGCAAGTTGTTTTATATCTTTCTATCTATCAACGATCTATCATCTCTATATCTGTGTGTGTATGCATCTATGTATGTATGTATGTATCTATCTATCTACCTACTTATCTCTCCCTCAGTCAACTGTACTGATCGCTGCTCATCCTTTTCAGGTGGGCGGAGCTTCATATTATTTCCGGAAGACCAACACCCAGCGACCCACACCACCAACTTCAGTGTCCCCATCCCCATTACCAAGAGCAATGGCCTTGCAAAGTAAAACCACATCGATGGGACCTGTCCTGTTAGCTGCACTGCCCGTCAGCGCGTCTCTCTGCACATATGTCCTGTCATGGGATTTCTGCTGTACACATAGGGGCCATGAAACCAAGGGTCCTGCACCTGGAACAGTCCTGGTTGGTCACAGTGTGCTCCTGGGCTAAGGGTCTGGTCATCAGCAGCTGGGCTGCAGCTCTCCGGGCTGCAGAGCTATGCCTCCCATGCATGTCCATTTGGGATTCCTGCACTGTGCAGTCTACCCACCCCTCAGCTGTGACGTGTTCTCTAGTCCCACAGACCTAAGTGACCCAAGCCACCAGCAAGTGCCTGAGGCACTGCGCAACTTTTGCCCACTCTGTGTTCTCAGGTCTTCCTTGCCACCACTGTCTCCTTGGCTCCCTGAACCTAGCTCTGTCGCCTACTGGGGAGTGTCCAGTCCTGTTACACAGTCCAGACTTCCTCTCTTGCTCGCATTCCCCACTGTCTTCCCCACCCAGCATTGCACGATCCTCCATTCTAACTCCATCTGTCTCCCTGTGCGCCTCTGCCCACAACTGTGGCAGGAGAGGAGAGGATGAAAAGGCTGCATCAAGAAAGAGGCCCAAGTCTGTCCCCACCGGCCTTCACACAGTAGCGCGTGCTCAAGAGATGCCTGGCAGAGGAGGTGCAGAGGTGGGCCCCTGCATGTCTGATGTCTGAGGCAGCTTAAAAGGGACAGAAACAGAGAAATGGAGGCTTTGACCATTTGCTGGTGGGACCATGTTCATTGGTAGACACAGCAATGGGATATCATCACTCCCACATGACTGTTGGACTCTGTCTGTGCTAAAAGATGGCCTACAACCCTTTACATATTAGGTGACACAGCTGCAGCAAGTTTCCTCTTTTTTGAGATGCCTGGCTTGGCCGAAAGGGAAGCTGGGAAGTGTAGTCCGTTAACAGGAAACTATCATTCCCAGTTCTAAGGAGATACAGAAAAACGAGGAACAGGGGCATCAATTCTGTCTTTGCGGGTTCCTGATGGGGAGGGTCTTTGTTGGAGGGCAGTAGGTCTGGGCCACTGAAGAGGGGTCCTCTGGTCACCTAGCAGGTGAGTTTTGACATGATGGTGGGATGGATCGGGTGATTGCTGCCCTTCATTTCTAAGAGTCTTTTTGATCAGAACAAGAAAACACTAAAAGCCAAAAGGGAAAATGGCAAGCTATCCCAAAGGCAGACCTTTCAGAATGACAACCATCATCTCAACAGAGACTGACTGTAAAAGCCAGAAAGGACTGGAGAGATGTCAACCTAGACTACTACACCCACAAAAGTCGCAATAGCCATAGATGGAAAAACAAGGTATTCCAAGAAAAAGCCAAATGTAAGCAATATCTATACACAAATCCACCCCTACAGAGGATACTAGAAGGAAAACTCCATCCCAAGGAGGTTCACTATATACAACAAAACACAAGAAATAATTCCACACCAAAAAAAAAAAAAAAGGAAACACACATACACACACACACTTACACCACTAAAATCAAAATAACAGAAATTAACATTGGTCACTAATATCTCTCAGCCTCAATGGACACCTCAGCACCGATGGACCCAATTCTCCCAGAAACCACACAGGCTGACAGAATGGTTGTGAAAACAGGATCCATCATTCTGCTGCATACAAGAAACACTTTGTAGTAAGTTGTGTCTGTAAGGGTATTTAAGCCCTCTGCCAGTACAGAACGGGGGTCTTTCCATCTCCCCGTGTTTTGGTGGACCCTGATGCGTCACATTAATAAATTCCTTTGTTTTTGCATCGACTCTGGAGTCTGGCTCTCAACCGGGCTTCCAGGAACAGCTCAGGCGATCAGAGTCTAATAGTTCCGCATCCTGGTAGCAGCTTTCCTAAGCAACATGCCAAACCTCTTGTATCTCTGCCATGTCGGGGCCTCCCGGGCAATCCAGGTCTCGCCTTAACAGTTTCCCACCATGGCCTCTCTAAGCTTCTATACAGGGACACCCCTGACACATGCCTGACCTCAGTGGCTTCCCAAAGCTGTGGAGAGAGAGCCCACAACCCACCCTTGTATCCTTCACTCTAAAGGCAGAACCACCTGACCAAAGCTGCCAAGTTCTGCTGCCCGCTGGGGCTGGAACATGGTCCCCTCGTTCAGTGACACCCTCAACAGCTGTCTTGTGTTGATGGAGTTTCCTTCACTTCCTTAGCTCTCCTGGAACTCACTGTGTAGACCAGGCTTGCCTCAAACTCTGATGTCCACCAGCCTCTGCCTTCCGAGTGCTGCGATTAAAGGTTGCAGCAGCACGCCTGGCCATAAGTTTCTCTTATTCCTCTTCACGCTGATTCTTTCTCACGAGTTGGAAGCTTAGCTGGGTGGGGCCTTGCTCTGATGTCACCACTCCCTTTATCCCACCTGGCATCAGGCTTCTCTTTATTCTGTTCACACTTCCTGGCCCTCTTTTTCCTCAGACTGTACCTTTTGTGCTTTTCCTTGCTCAGCTTGCTCCTTTTCACTATAGATCTGCACAAGTGTGGCCACTAATAACCAATCCTCACAGTCAGTACTAGGCTGTCTGGAAAGCTCTTCTGCCACAGCTGTCAATCCACAACCCTTCAATTAGCCTCAGGCAGGGTCTTTGGACAAGGGCAGATATCAGCTACGTTCCTCACCAAAACATCCCAAGAAGATGGATCTCTAGGCCACATGTTCATGTTCTCCTCTGCAACCTCTTGAGCCAGGCCCCACAGTCACCCTCACCACCACTCTCTTCCACACTCCTCCTAGTGTGGCTCCTTAAGCCGTGTGCAAAGTGTCCACTCGCTTTTGTAGTCCAAAGTCCCAGGCGTCCACATTCCTCCCGGCAAAAGCATGGTCAGGCCTATCTCAGCAATGCCCCAGCCCTGGTACCAACTTCTGTTCTGTCTTAGGGCTTTTACTGCACGAAGGACACAATGACGACAACAAAGCATCTCACTGGGGCTGGTTTACAGTGCAGACGTTTAGTTCATTATGGCCATGGTCGGAAGATGAGTGGCGAGAATACAGACATGGTGCTGAGAGTTCAACACCCGGATCCTCAGGCGAGGGGTGGGGGGAGAGACAGAGAGAGAGAGAGAGAGAGAGAGAGAGAGAGAGAGAGGAGAGAGAGAGAGTCAGGGACAGAGACAGAGACAGAGACAGAGAGAGATACTGACCTTGTTTAATCATTTGAAATCTCTACACCTACCTGCAGGGGTGCACTTGCTCCATCAAAGCCAAACCTCCTAATAGTGCTCTCTTGAAGAGTCTATGGGGGCCTCGGGGCTCATGCCTGTTGTGCAGCGCTCAGGGGCCTGGGTCCAGCCTGGGCTGCAGATGGAGATCAGGTGTGAACATAAAATGAAATAGCGGCAGAGACAGGAAGAGGTTGGGTCAGAGCGTGACAAAGAGAATGGAGCCAGTCCCAGAGACAACCAGGTACAATTCAGAGCTGGAGAGCAGGGGCAGGCTAGATCCGAGTGGAATGGGGGCTGGGAGAGACCAAAGGCAGGGATGAGAAAATGGAGATGGAGATGTGGAGACAGAGCCTGAAATGAGGAGCCACAGAGATGAAGGGACAGCGACAGGCAGAGAAATAGAGGTCAAGAGGGAGGTGGAGAAGAGGGTGGCATGAAGAGCCCAGGAGTCAGGGAGGGCCCTGACCAGGTAGGCCAGGACCTGAGCTAGACCTGCCCCTGGGCAGCTCCTGGCAGGCCTCCTTGCTCCTGGAACAGTCCTTTATTCCCTTAGGGGAACCTGCGCAGAATAGAGGTCCCGCTGTTGGGACAGCTGTGTAAGGTGGGACTGGAGATGGAGTTTCTTCAGGAGCAGCTGTCGCCATCCTGGAAGAGGAGCAGGAGGAGCAGGAGGAAGAGGAGGAGAGCTGTGTTGAAGAAGAGGACAAAGGGCCCTGGGGCAGGCAAGAGGACGGACACTCAGCGGCCTCCAATCCAGCCCAGCTCCTCCCTGATGTTGAGATGACCATCCGAGGTGATTTAGAATCAGTGGTGCTCCTGCAGCAGATAGCTCTCCCCAAAGATGTGCAGTGGCAGATCCTAGCAGTGGCCTGGGTGCTGTGGGCAGGGTCCGTTGTAGAATACGGAAGGCACAGAAGCCATAGGTCTGTCTGTAGAAATGTTTCTAGTGTGGCCTGGACATGTGGGAAAGATTAAGCTTTGTCACAGGTGGAAGCAGTCTAGGCGTGCTTTACCCTTGGAGCACCCCATGAATACCTTGTGACAGACTGAGTGGAGCCATCCTGGGCCTGGAATTCAGGAAGCAGCCCTGGGAACTCCACCTGGACTATTGTTTTTCTAATTGACCCTCACCGAGAGAAGGAGACTGCCCTTTCCATGTGACTGAGGCAGGTGGGGAGGAGAGAACAACAGGTTCAGCCCAGTCTTGACTGCCTGTGGAGCAGCTAACAGGCTGGACCAGCACGCGGGCCAGAGAGACACCTAAGGACCCGTCCCGTGGAACGGATACCGGAATGTTCACTCTTTTGTCCCTTTAACCTTTTTTCCTTCTTGTGTAAGCTAGTTGGGTTGTATAATAAAGTTTAATTGTTAAGAAACAGAGCCAACACCTGGCGCACGACGTGGGGCCTGATAGGGTCTACAGTCCCTAATGGTAGAGGGAAGATTCAGTATTCGAAGGTACAGAAATGCTGTTTCAGGGTATCAGCAAAGTCGCAACTGCTGTTGCAAAACTCTTTCCTGCCTTATACTTAGAGGGAATTCTCTGTTTTTTCATTGTCCTTTTATTACAATATTTCATGCATAGAAGGATTAGAAGAAAGGCTAATGACATAGAAAAGCCGGAAGGGCCAGTAAGTTCTATCCTTTTGGAAAAGATTGCAGATTTGACTGGACAGATGGAAAGGCTGAGGAAAGAAAATGAAGGGATGGGAAAGCGGATAGAATTTTTGGTAATTGGGAGTGATGAAGGACAGAAAATAGAGAGACCGGAAAGCCAGAAAAAACCAGAAGAGTCAATAAGCTCTATCCTTTTGGAAAGAATTACTGACTTGACTGAACAAATGGGCAAAATGCAGAAAAAACTGGAAGGGCTGGAAAAGCAGAAGGCACCTTTGGTTAAAAAGGGTGCAGAAGGTCAGAAACCAGAGGCAAAGGAAGCTAGACCGACCAAAAGGTCTTTGGAAGTAAATGTTCCAGTGGAGGACACCTCCACAGTCGCCCAGACACCTTCAGCTTTTCCAGCCACTGTAAGACATGTGCCTGAGCAAAATGGTGCTGAGGGTTATGATGAAACGGCCTGGCGTCCTGTAGACATGATGGGTTTAAAACATTTTAAGGAATCTGTCGTCAAATATGGTATGCACTCTACCTTAATAGACTTGTTCCCCAAGATTGGAAAAATTTAGTTTCAGCAGTATTGGAAGCAGCACAACAGTTACAGTGGTTATCATGGTGGCGAACAGAGGCTATAAAAATAGAACAAGAAAATACGACACAGGGAATAAATATTAATAAAGATCAATTGCTTGGTGACGGACAATACACTAACATTAGAGAACAAATTCAAGCTGAAGATAGAGTGATTGAACAGTAAGGCAGCCTTGAGAGCTTGGGAGCTGGTAGAGAAACCTGGGAAAACAACTATTCCATTTACTTAAGTGTTCCAAGGACCTCTGGAGCCCTTTACAGAATTTTTGCAGAGGTTAGGATCTGCTATGGATAAGGTGATGCCAGATTCTGACAACAAACAGGCATTAAAACTTATAATGGCTTATGAGAATGCAAATACTGAGTGTAAGAGGGTGCTTAGACCATTAAAGGAAAGAGGCGCTCCGCTCCAGTAGGTGACTGGGTAAAGGAGACAGTTAGTATCAACTCTCAGGAGCATCAAAATAATATTGTGAGACAACCTTTAGCCAGAGAGCCCAGATATCATAATACTCAGTGCTTCAATTGTGGTAAAATTGGTCATGTGCAAAGAAACTGTAGAGATAGAAGGTGCAATAACCCAGGAGAAAACGTAACTTGTAGGAGAGAACAAGGAGGTTCTAGTTATGATGGTAGTGAGGTAACAATACTCCCAGGGTACTGTAGTCGCTGTGGAAAAGGGAAACATTGGTCTCGGGATTGTCAGTCTAAGAGAGATGTACAAGGCACTATCTTGCCGACGGGAAATGGCAGGAGAGGGCCATCGGCTCGGGCCCCCGGAAACAATGCCAGCCGAATTCCTTTGGCCAGTCAGCAAGTGACAAACCTGCAGGAAAACGGGAAACTGAGTGTTAGTGATCTAATGCATGCTACTGAAGGCAGTGCAGCCTTGGATCTGGCTTCAAATGTGTCTCTTACTCTATCTCCCCAAGTTGAATGTTACAAATTAAATACTGGTGTTTTCGGACCTTTGCCTTCAGGCACAATAGGAATGGTTCTGGAAAGAAGTGGGCTGACTTCACATGGTTTTATTGTGCATCCCGGTATTAAAGATGGAGATTCTAAGGAGGAAATAAAAATCATGGCATGTGTGAATAAGGAGATGAAAATCGATGCCGGGGATAGAATTGCTCAACTCCTACTGTTTCCTTACATTAAGGGCAAAGCCACTCAAGTGGAAAGGACTGGTGCGTTCGGAAGCACAGGGACACGTGTGTTCTGGCAAACAGTAATTAATGATCAGAGACCTAAATTGATTATACAATTGAATGATGTTAAAATAGAAGGCTTGATAGACAGTGGAGCTGATGTCTCCATCATTTGCCACAAGTCTTGGAACCAAAATTGGCCTCTTAAGAAGGTTTATACAGAAATTGTAGGAATTGGTAAGTTATCTCAAATAAAACAAAGTGTACAGTGGCTTGAGTGTGTGGGACCAGACGGGCAGATAGGGAGGCTGAAACCTTATGTGGCTGACATTCCCATAAGTCTATGGGGATGAGATCTCTTACAACAATGGGGTACTCAGATTACTATTCCTGCAAATACTGAGATAAACAAGGTTGAAACTATGGGTGAATTGGTACGCGCTTCTGGGGAAGAGATTCATGTAAGTGATCAGGGGCGACCACAAGCTATGCCCATTGTCCAACCTCAGAACTCTTCAGGTTTAAAGTGTCAAAATTTATAAAGGGGCCACTGCTGAGATACCAACCACCTTGCCCCTAAAATGGATTTCAAACACACCTGTATGGCAGGAGCAGTGGCCCTTAACAAAAGAAAAGTTACAGGCGCTTCAGGGTTTAGTGAAAGAGCAGCTGGAGGCTCAACATATCAAAGAATCTTCCAGTCCCTGGAATTCCCCTGTGTTTGTGATAAGAAAGAAATCAGGTGGATGGAGAATGATAATAGATTTGAGAGCCGTAAACAAGGTGATTCAACCCTGGGTTCACTTCAACCTGGACTTCCTTTGCCTTCCTTGTTACCTAGGTCTTGGCATATAATTACAATTGATTTAAAAGATTGTTTTTTCTCCATACGTTTACATGAGAAGGACATGTACCTACTCTGAACAGTAATTCTCCAATGAAGAGATATCATTGGAAGGTACTTCCACAGGGAATGTTGAATAGCCCAACTTTATGCCAGTATTTTGTGCAACAACCTTTAGAAATAATTCGTAGGCAGTTTCCTCAATCTATCACATACCATTACATGGATGACATTCTGCTAGCTGATTCTGATCCTAGTGTTGTAGAAAAAATGTTTCAGGAAGCACAAAGAATTCTGCCATGCTGGGGATTACAGATTGCTGTGGGAAAAAAAAAAATACAAAGAGGAGATTCAATTACCTATTTAAGCTATAAAATAACTGAACAAAAAATTCGACCACAAAAGGTACAGATCCGTAGAGATCAATTGCAAACTTTTAATGACTTTCAAAGATTATTGGGAGATATTAACTGGTTAAGGCCTACAATCGTGTTAGCTACCTATGAGTTAAGTAACTTGTTTCAACCATTACAAAGAGATTCGGATTTAAACAGTCCTAGGTGTCTAACCGCTGAGGCAGAAAAGGAGTTAATTCTGGTGGAACAAAAACTTCAAAAGGCATATGTGGATAGAATTGATCCTGAACTTGGTTGCATTCTGGTTATTTTGCCTTCAAAGCATTCTCCTACTGGGCTTCTTATGCAAAGGGAAGACAGGATCATAGAATGCATATTCCTGGCAAATAAACAAAGCAAAAAATTGAAAAAATACATAGAGAAAATTTCTGAATTGATTACAAAGGGAAGAATAAGGTTGCGCCAACTGTCAGGGATGGACCCGGCGGAAATTGTAGTGCCTCTTACTGATTCTGAGATTATGTCATTATTGGTAATTAATGAAGATTGGCAAAAAGCTTGTAGTGACTATTTGGGAGACATTAATAATAGATACCCAAAAAGCAAACGTATACAGTTTATAAAAAGAACTAATTGGATCCTTCCAAGTATTGTAAAGAGGTCACCAATCTCAGGGACACCCACCTTTTTCACTGATGCAAATAAATCAGGTATGGCTGGTTATAAGTCTGAGAAAATGACCAAGGTGATTAAAAGCCCATTTACCTCAGTTCAAAAATCAGAATTATATGCAATCCTTATGGTATTGTTAGAGTTTCCTAAATCTCTTAATATAATTACTGACTCTCAATATGCTGAGTTGTTTTGCATATAGAAACTGCTGAATTTACTCCTGATAACAGAGAATTGACTGTCTTATTTATAGAACTGCGACAGGACAGGTCATCAGAAGCAGAAATTATCCCTTGTATATTACTCATATTTGATCCCATACAGGTTTACCAGGCCCATTGGCACAAGGAAATGAAGAGATTGACAAATTATTGATAGGTAATGTATTCGAAGCCTGAAAATTTCATGAAAAACATCTTGTCAATGGTAAGGGGTTGAAGAAAAGATTCTCTATCACTTGGCAACAAGCCAGAGAAATAATTAATAAGTGTCCTACATGTTCCTTATATAGTCAACTACCATTACCTGCTGGAATTAACCCCAGAGGTAACAAAAGGAATGAAATTTGGCAGATGGATGTGTTTCAATTCGCAGAATTTGGGAAAATGAGGTATGTGCATCATACCATTGATACATATTCAGGTTTTCAGTGGGCAACTGCCTTAAGTTCTGAAAGGGCTGACTGTGTGATTACTCATTTGCTGGAAATAATGGCATTTATGGGAATACCTGCACAAATTAAGACTGACAATGCTCCTGCATATGTGACCCTTAAGATGAAAAACTTCTTTATGTATTATAATATAAAACATGTTACTGGTATACCTCACAATCCCACAGGACAAACAGTTGTGGAAAGAGCTAATCGTACCTTAAAAGAAATGCTTATTAAACAAAAGGAAAAGATAAAGACACCCAGGGACCAATTAAATAATGCTTTATTGACTCTAAATTTTCTTAATGTGAATGATGAAGGGACGCCAGCTGCGGAGAGACATTGGGTGATAGAAAAAAACTGAGGAGTTTGGACAACCAATATTCTACAAGGACTTGTCAAGTATGAAATGGAAACCTGCAGTAGTTTTGAGATGGGGTCGTGGGTATGCATATGTTTCCACAGGGAGTGAAAAATATGGCTACCAACTAAACTTACAAAGATTAGATCTGACCATATAGCAAGTGAATCTTAAGAGCTACCTGGTTCTTAACAACTTGACATTGTTTCTTACAGCTTGGAGAACTAATGCCCTCTTCTGTCCTGTTGGTGGATATGCAGGTAGAGCCCTGTATTATTTGCAAAAAGCAGGACAATGCTGAAGAGGAAGCAGGCAGCATGGGTGATTTAACCCCAAAAGCATGCCTCTGGCACCTCAAGCAAGGTGCCTTAACTGATGTTTCCTTGAAAAATTATACCTGTGCTAATGATTTCAAAAGTCTGCTTACTTTCAGAGCAAAAAAACAGGACAATTATGAAGACTGAACTTCTGCCTCTGGCACTACTGCTTCTTCCAGAAATTGCATGCATATTAAAAATAAATCAACTAGCCGAAAGGATCAATCCCAAATGGACTGGACAGAAACAGCTCGCTTTTCCAGCACTTGGCCAATATATTATTTTTCTAGGGTACCCGAAAAAAGAATTTTCTCCTAAACAGCATGAAGTAATTTTGAGAACACGACGCCCCCATTCCCAGTAGGTGGGATGGGTGTTTTTGGTGGGTTACCAATGCTCATCTTTGCCTAACGGGGTTAGTTACAATTAATAAAAGTTCATTTGGGGGTTTCTTTCTTCTATCTCTCTTTCTCTCTTACTTTCTATCCCTTTTAATATTAAGGAAAAAGGTGGGAGGAGAAGGGAGGATACAGGTTTGTAGAATAAAAGGTAGATTATTGAATCTACTAACTTCAAAAATCCTACATTGGTATTGTAGATTGATGAAAATTATAAGACTTTTGATTGATGGAAATTTAAGACTTCAACTTTTGCTTCACATTGATAAGAACTTAAATTGTATATTGTCATTCATTTTTGCCTTATGTATTGTATGTTATATGTTGACAAAATATTATATATTGTATGTTAGAAACTTAAGTTAATTTTGTTCAATGTTTATTTAATGTATTATTCATGTACCATAATGTCTTATGAAAAACTATTAATAGTCTGTTCAGGAAGATCGGGGACAAAAGTTGGTATTTAGTTACATAGAAATCCTACTAGATACTAACTTACTTTGTCATAGAGCAGGTTTGTTTAATTTCTTGTATATGTCTTCAAAGGAATAGATTGATAACTATAAGAATAGATAGAGTTGGTCTTCAAACTCTTCAGAGATCCACAGAATATGGCATTTAACAATGAGGGCTTTCCTGACAGAGAGAAACATCCGGTCCTGGCCACATCTCCATTTGCATCATTGAAGATGGGGGCTTCAAGAGACACAGGTGACAGAATGGTCACTGGACTGAGAAACTGCTCTTATCTCTACTGCTGATGACAGGCTGACTGTCTGCAATGATCAACAGTGATGCTGGAAAGTTGACTGTCCAGCTTTGAAGAGACTAGATGGACCAGACCGTCGGATTTCCTGCTTCAAAAAGCAGTTTGTTGGATGTTTTGGGCCAATAAGGCTGAAGACTGATTGCCCCAATGAAGGAGAGAATCCGGTGACTATCCAGGCGGTCTGCACTCTCTATCCTATGCAACTTGGAAGTTGCCCACCAGCACTTCCTTTATTAGACAGATTTTCCTTCTTGACTCTCTGATGGGATTGAAGACTAGATAGCCACAGTGTTACTAGAAGCTTTAGTTTAAGAATTAAAAACACAGCCGGGCGTGGTGGCGCACGCCTTTAATCCCAGCACTCGGGAGGCAGACGCAGGCGGATCGCTGTGAGTTCAAGGCCGGCAGAGGCAGGCAGATTGCTGTGAGTTCAAGGCCAGCCTGGTCTACAAAGTGAGTCCAGGATGGCCAAGGCTACACAGTGAAACCCTGTCTCAAAAAAGAAAAAAAAAAAAGAAAAAAAAAAGAATTAAAAACACATTTATACATTGATAATTGCAATTTCTCATGAAAGAAAAGGACTCTCTTTGGTAGGATAGTGGAATACTTTCTCTCAGGTTAACAAGTATAAAAGGACTTGGTTATGTACTTGATACTTGATTTTTTTTTTTTTTTAAAGAAAAGGGGGATGTGCAGGAAAGATTAAGCTTTGTCACAGGTAGAAGCCATCTTGGCGGGCTTTACCCTTGGGGCACCCCATGAATACCTTCTGAGAGACTGAGTGGAGCCATCCTGTGCCTGGAATTCAGGAAGCAGCCCTGGGAACCCCACCTGGACTATTGTTTTTCTAATTGACCTTCAACAGGAGAAGGAGACTGCCCATCCCACGTGACTGAGGCAGGTGGGGAGGAGAGAACAACAGGTTCAGGTCAGTCTTGACCGCCTGTGGAGCAGCTAACAGGCTGGACCAGCAAGCAGGCCAGAGACACACCTAAGGACCAATCTCCTGGAATGGATACCAGAAGGTTCACTCTTTTGTCCCTTTAACCTTTTTACCTTCTTGTGTAAGCTACTTTGGTTGCATAATAAAGTTTAATTGTTGAGAAACAGAGCCAACATGGACACCCAGTGCTGTCAAAGTAATGGAGTGTAGGCAGACAGGACACGAGCATTTAGTATAAAATCTATTAGTAATAATAGTATCGAGTTTGGTGGTTAACAGGACTTCAACAGCACTCAACATCAGCCCATCGCTCCAAGGAAAGATGGATCCACCATCTCTGTTTTCCTGAGGCCACATCAGGTCACAGCACCTACGCTCATCAAATTTAGTCTTGGAGACTGAACACAGTGCTGGCTAAGGAGCTGGAGATAGAGCCTGTTTACCAGGCTTTGTTTCTGCAGATCTCAGCAGCTGCCCACAGTGCCTGATGTATCCTGACTACCCATTGCTGGACCTGCACTGTCAGGGTCCCTGAGCACGCCCCTCCCTCCAAGCATCTCCCAAGGACAAATGCAATAGGGCCAGGAGAGGAAGAAAAGCTTCCCAAAATGTCAGCCAGGACAGGAGTAGACCTGGGCCGTAGCTCCATCCGCTGAACCCACAGAGTGTCTTCCTGACCGTTCTCCTGCCGACAATGAAGATCATGGCCACCCAGCCTCCCAACTTTGGACCACAGCCTTCCCAGGACACACATGTCTCCTCCTCTTCCATGCTCAGGAAATGAAGCTGCTTCTGAGACAAATGAAACAGCATATCTGTCCTCGGGACAGAGGCCGTGATGGTGACTGGTGGGATAACCACCTTCACAGTGTTTGAAGGTGTGTCTGTGGGTTGTCAACTGTTAATTTGTAACAACCTGGGAGCTAAACGCCATCAGGACTTTGGTATTGTCCTTTCTACGGTCCATCACTGGATTTTCTATTGTGTAAATATTCCTCCTTCCTCACTGCTAAGGCAATCTAGAATTGTGTCAGAGATTGTCTTGCTACTGACTGGATGTAATAAAGATCTGATGGCCAATACTGGGCAGGAAGAAGAGGGCAGAACTTCGGCAGAGAGAAGGATGCTGGAGAAGAAAGGAGAAGTGAGAAATTCCAGAGGGGGCCCACACAGGAGCAGACATGGACAGCAGCAGAGCGGAAAGGTAGAGAGCTCGCCACAGGGCAGCTTGTAGGTAGGAGAGTCTGGTGCAGTTAGATGAGCTAGCTGGAGAGTGGCCCAGCAAAAGGCCAAGCTTTACACTATACTAAAGCCTCCAGGTCTTTATTTTACTGATGGTGGGTCCACAGATTATTCCAGTACAGGGACGTGCACACAAGACAGTTCTAACATCAGTCATGACCCAAATGGCCCTTGGCTCCTACAAGAGTCACAGGTTCCTGGGAGTAAATCCTACTTGACAGACACCACACTGGGAAACCCAGCAACCAGCTGTGTCACAGAAGGAAGAATGCTCTAGTTGGAGACTCCAGGGCTTCCCTCTGTGATGAAGAGAGTTCCGAGGCCAGGACACAGAGAGGCCCTCACAGGAGACAAAGGGGTTCCCATCATTCTTGGTCAAAGTGGGGCATGGAGGGCTGAAAACTACCTCTAGAAAGGGAGAGGAGGAGGAAGAGTCCTGACCACAGGCCTGGTCCCCAGCTCACGGGACCCTGGGAGGTGCTCCTGCGGGAAGGACACTGAGCTCACAAGGCAGCAGAGCTGACATCAGAGTGGCGGCCTGAGAGCAGTGCTGGATCTGAAGCTCTTCTCCACAGAGGGGAACAGCGCCAGCAGCAGACACCATGCAGCCCCTCTCGCACCCTCCCCACACAGGGAGCATCCTCCTGCAAAGATTCCTGCTCACAGGTGAGGGAGCCAGCCCTGGGGCTAGGAGGGGGGAGGATGGGCAGGGATGAGATAGGGTCTCCTGGGGAGAACAGAACCCAAGAGAGGACACAGGGCTTCTGCTTGGTGTGTAGGAGAGGACAGGAAGAGGGACAGACGCTCCACACAGGAAGCCTTCAGTGAGGGAGAATTAGTAAGAGTTAGAAAGCTCAGGGCTCCCTGTGCGACAGTAATTCTCATTTGCTCCATGTTCTTAAGCCGGGTGCTGTAACCACACCAGGCTCACTCTCCACACACAAGCAAAACTGGGCTGATCAAACTCTCGACGGAAGGGATTGGGCACACACACACACTCACACCTGCACAGGGAGGTAAGCCTTTTTAAGACACCTGAGCTCTTAATACCGATACTCTTCAAGCTACTCCAAAACAGAGAAATGGATGGAACATTATCAATTCTTTCTATGAGGCATAGTCACATTGATACCTAAACCCCACAAAGACCCACAAAAACAGAGAATTTCAGACCAATTTCTCTCATGAACATTGACGCAAAATACTCAATAAAATACTCGCTAACAAATACAAGAACATATCAAAGACATCATTCACCATGACCAGGTAGGCTTCATTCAGGCATGCAGGGATGGTTTAACTTAAGGAAATCATCAATGTAATCCACCATATAACAAACTGAAAGAGAAAAAACCACATAGCATCTCCTTAGATGCAGAAATAGCATTTGACAAATCCAACACCCATTCAATGTTTAAAGTTCTGGACAGATCGGGAACACAAGGCACATATCTAAACTTAATAAAGGCCAAATACAGCAAGCCCATAGCCAACATCAAATTAAATGGAGAGATACTCAAGGAAATTCCTCTAAAATCAGGGCCCAGACCAGGCTGCCCGCTTTCTCCATCTCTTCAATATAGTTCTTGAAGTTCTAGCCAGAGCAATAAGACATCAAAAGGAGGTCAAGGGGATCCAAATGGGAAAGGAAGAAGTCAAATTATCCCTATTTGCAGATGATATGATAATCTATATAAGTGACCCCCCAAAATTCCAGCAGAGAACTCCTACAGCTGACAAACACCTTCAGCAAATTGGCTGGATACAAAATTAACTCAAAAAAGTCAGTAGCTTTCCTATATACAAATGACAAACACGCAGAGGAAGAAATTAGGAAAACTACACCCTTCACAATAGCCACAGGCAATATAAAATATCTAGGAGTAACTCTAACTAAGCAAGTGAAGGCCTTGTTTGAAAGAAAAACCTTAAATCTCTGAAGAAAGAGATTGAAGATGACACCAGAAGATGGAGGGATCTCTCTTGTTTGTGGATCGGGAGTATTAACATAGTAAAAATGGCCATCTTAACAAAAGCAATTTACAGATTAAATGCAATCCCTATCAAAATACTTACAAAGTATTTTGAAGACATTGAAAGATCAATTCTCAACTTCATATGGAAAGATCATTCTCAACAAAAAGCCCAGAACAGCTATCCCACTCCTTGGAATAAACCCAGAAAATGCCCCACCACACAGCAGGGACAAATGCCCAACCATGTTCATAGCTGCCTAAGTGTCCCTCAGTAGAAGAATAGATAAAGAAACTGTGGTACATTTACACTATGGAACACTACTCAGCTATTAAAAACAAGAAATTCCTGAAATTTTGTGGACAAATGGATTGAACTAGAAATGATCATAACAGGTGAGTTCACCCAGGGGCAGAATGAGTCAAATGGTATATACTCACTTATATCTAGGCACTAGCCCAAGGGACATGTCCCATGAAAGTCTTCACTTACCAGGAAAGTGGGTCAGGGGGGAGGACATCCTATTGGGACTTTAGGTGAGAGAGGCATGGGAGAATAGGGAAGTAGAAGGATCCAGAGGGTCCTAGAAACCTACAAGAAAAACCCTATGCTGGGCAGATCTGGGCCAGGGGTCCTGCTCAAACTACGGCACCAGCCAAGGACAATACATGCAGTAAACTTCAAACCCCTACCCAGATCCAGCCAATGGACAGGACATTCTCCACCATTGAGTGGAGAGTGGGGTGTGACTTTCACACAAACTCTGGTGCCCCTTGATGTGGAGGCCTGGGGACACTGAGAAGAAGGATAGCAGGTTACCAAGAAGAGACTTAATACCCTATGAGCGTACACAGGGGGAAGAGGTCCCCCCTCAGCGACAGACATAGGGGAGGGGAGTAGAGGGAAAGCAGGAGTGAGGGAGGAATGGGAGGATACAAGGGGTGGGCTAACAATTGAGATGTAATATGAATAAACTAATAAAATATTAAAGAAAAATGACACCTGAGCTCCAACAGAGATCACCCCAGTCTGTCCTCACAGGGCCTCATCACCCTGAGCAGAGAGAGACCAACAAGGACATCTAGTAGCTGAGGCCAGGGGTTGACAGGAAGCAAGGAGGACACAGAGCAGGGAAAGGTCAGAAGGAGATGAGCAGAAGGCTCTTAAGGAAGAATCCACAGGGGCTACACACACACACACACACACACACACGCACACACACACGCACGCATGCGCGCACACACCCGCAACACACATACACATGCACAGCTGAGGGAGGCACACACTCTCTCATGACCTACAGCTCTGCCTTTCATCTCATAGAAAAGTCTCCCACTGATGAGTTTCTCTCTTCTCCTCCCTAGCCACATTTGTAACCTGCTGGCACCTCCCTCTGAGTGTTGGAATGTCCATTGAAGTAGACCCGCCTTCACCCCTTGAAACTTGGACTGTTTACCTTTATCTCCGAGATGTACCACCTGGAATTTTCACATTTAACTGGTTCAAAGGAAGAAACTTTGATATTCAGCACCTAATTAAATCATATTCCATAAAAGAGGACAAGTTTACAACTGGAACTAAGGCCACCGGTAGAGAGGAAATGTTCAAAAATGGAACATTGAAAATAAGAAATTTAGTAAAGGAGGATGCTGGAGACTACCTCATGGCCTTAGTTAACGAGGCTCAACAGCAAACATCTGCACGTACAACACTTAACACATACCGTAAGTGGTCCCCCGTGGTCCCTTGCTGAGTTGGGTTCATTGCACTTCACACACACACACACACACACACACACACACATGTTTATACTCACACAAATTCACACACACACATATTCACATACACACTCATACACACATATTTTCACACACATTCAAACATAGGCACATGCGTGCACACACACATGCACACGCATCAAAACTCACATACTTACGCACCCACACACAGAGAGCGTGGGCTGCATCATGGTCCCTCACTGGGCTTACAGCACTCACTGTAGGACACACGGTGGGAACAGTTCACAAGAGGGGCCTCCTTCCCCTGCATCCGAGCTGCACAAAGCAGGCTGTGTGGCAGGGGAAGCTCTGCCCACACCTGCTCTCTGTCCCAGGTACATGGCTCTGAAGAGGACCCTGGAGGACCCACTAAGGACTGCCTAAGGGACCTGGATCCTCACCAAGTCAGTCTTTTCCCCAAGATCTGGAGGTTGTGAGCACTGTGAGAGTTATCTAGAGATGAGACACTGATCCCAGAACACTTACCCCGCTGAAAGGAATCCAAAGCACGAGGAAGTGCAGTTGCTGAATCTGGGCCACCCAGGGCATGAGTGCTGCTCAGAGGACCAGATGCCACCTGCAGCCACATCCTCGCCTCTATGGCTGGATCCTTTCAGAAGCCCCTGGGGCCCTGGTGGGTCAGGTACTGTCCTCGTGGACAGGAGGCTTGGAGGAGAGACTGCTCTGTGGGTCAGAGCACACACACAATCCTTCTCCATAAACAGAATCACAGGAATCAAGACAATGAGCAGTGAGTGTGCGCATGTGTGGGTAGAGGAACGAACAACACTATGTCCTGAACCTTTCAGAAACTGCAAAGCAAGCAGAGCCCGGGACACTCTGAGCACACCTACTCCTGGCCCTCCTGGATGCTGACACCTTCCTCCTCCTCCCCTCTTCCCCTCTTCCCCTGCCTCCTCCCCACACCTCCTTCTCCTGCTCCTCCCCCTCCTCCTGTTCCTCCCCCTCCTCCTGCTCCTAGGGTCCCCTTGCCCAGACACCAATCACAGGTTGGCTCTAAGGCTGCTGGGACGTAGGAAGGTTCTTAGCATCATTCTGGTTTGCTTATATATTCTTAATTCAGTTACTTTAGTCATGTGGAGAAAGAGGAAGGGAAGGCACACGCAGCAACTCCTGTGTGGAACTCACTGGACAACCTGTGAGAGTCAGCTCCCCGGATACCCTATGGGTTCCTGGAATAGAACTCAGGACATTAGACCATGAAGCCTTCTTGCTGGCCTGTGGGATTATTCAGGGCTCTCTGGAGCTCATGGCCTATGTGGGCATGGAGGTCACTGTGAGACACCTGCCTCTCTCTTTCTGTTACTTCCGTGCACACCCCTCTTCCCTTTTCCAGGCAGAGGTATCGCTGCTACCTTGCCCTTCCCTGCGTGTGGCTGAGCATCCATTCTTTAGGTACTGACCCCTGGGCCTGCACTCCCTCCAACAGTAGCAAAGGGCACACACATAGGTAGAGGCCGAGGCCCCATTATGAGCCAAGGGTCCAGCAGTCACTGTGTCTGAGCCAGGGCTCTTGTGTGACCCACATGAGAAATAGGCCACAAGACAGGACAGAAAGTGTCCTTACTCTGTCTACACTGCGAGGCATTGGTTTCTTGGACTCTCTTCACGGTCCCTAAATCACAGGTCCCAAAGGTGAGCCACTTGGAGCTACACAGAGTCATGAGTCTATAGCCTTTTAACTTATAAACTGTTATGATCATGCTCCCTAACTTCCTGAAAATGTTCCATCATAATAGTTAAAGGGGTGGATGCAGTCTATGCCATCATCTCAGTCCAGTTCAACAGACAATAAAAAATGTGCCTTTGTTCTTTGCCAGAAAGCTCCTGCCACATAGTATCTTATGTTCATCTTAGCAACTGAGAAAGGTAGCGGTTTCAGAGTTTTCTTCCCCTTCTGGTCTGGACCAGTCTTCTCTCTGTGATACACACTGTTGATACTGTCCTCCTTAGGACTGTCTGCCCATAGCTAGGGAGGATTTGCATCTACCAAGGCCACTGTGCAGTATTCCTCTTGAGCCTGCCATTTGGATGCCATCTAGCAGTCAACTCTGAACAAGCAGGTGCAGATTCCTTCCCACAGATCAAGTACAAAACTGTTTTGATAACATAGACTTAAAAGAACCTCATCTCAACTAAACACTGGTTCCTTTATTTTATGTTTTCTTGTGTTAGCATTTCAATAGTGTACACACATACACAAAACTCCTTAAATCAGATGGATGCATTTTTACTCTCACAGGTGGAGCACACCCACAGTGAGCACACAAATCATGGCCTGTCCTCCCCCTCACACACACTTTGCCGTCACCTCCCTACAAAGAGCAATGCAATCAGGAGGGTGCATAGCCTCACACACATCTGGCTTGTGTTCAGCACTGTTCTGGAGCCCATCTGGATGTCTCTGTTGATTCTGGCTTTGTTCCCACTGCATCTCGCCCTGTTCTGTGGTGTCAACAGCATAACTTGTGTCCTCTAATGATCAGCCATCAGGCTGTTAGGCAGTGAGTGACAGGAGCCCTCTCCCACAGCTTAACTTGCGTGGGCAGAGGCCACAGCACAGTGGTGTTAGATCACCACCGAGGTGAGGCTCTGACCTGAGGTACTGATGTCACTGACCAACACTCCTACTTTCAGGTGGATGAAATCACATATTCTGTCCTGGACTTCAATGCCCAGCAACCCAAACGACCAACTTCAGCCTCTCCCTCTCCAAGACCCACAGAAACGGTTTTCTGCTGTTAAAAAAAAAAAAAAAAAAGTAACAAGATCCATCCTGCTGACCTCACTGCTGATGTAACATTCTCTGCCTCTCACCTTTTACAAAGAGATCTCTTTACTCATGGGATCACAGTGGGGTGGGGGTCCCTTGTAACACATATGCCTCCAAGCTGTCACTACCATATCATTCAGTGCCAACAAATAGAAAGGCATGGCAATGCCTGGGTGTCCATCCGCTATATTGGCCCAAAGAGACTTATGGTTAATTTAGCAGTTAGAGGAGAGTAGGAAGAACAGTTCACTGACTTGTGCTCTGAGAAGGAAGGGCCAGGGGGTCTTGAGAGTAGCACTTGTAACAAAAAGCAACAAGTTGGGAGTGGGGAGTTGGGAGTCTCCTCATGCTGACAGAAATGGCTTTATGTTCGCAGTAGCTTTGTGTTCAGACTCCTGGCACATAGTTTGCACCATGATAAAGAATAAACTGCAGCCGGGCGTGGTGGCACACGTCTTTAATCCCAGCACTAGGGAGGCAGAGGCAGGAGGATCATTGTGAGTTCAAGGCCAGCCTGGTCTACAAAGCGAGTCCAGAACAGCCAAGGCTACACAGAGAGACCCTGTCTTGGAAAAAAAAAGTTGTGTTCACACAGTATCCTCTTTCTCTGCCCTCACTGCTGTTAAAAAAAAAAAAAAAAAAAAAAAAAAAAAAAGCAAAAGTAAAAAAAAAAAAAAACCCAAGGACTCTACTGAGATTCCTCACTCCCACAAGAGTTCAGCGGCTCCCCAGGACACTGACAAGAACTCTTTAGTGAGGCTACAGGACACACATCAGCTAAAGAAATAGATCATTCTCTCACCCCTCATCACTCAGGAAATCAAACACAGTTTGACTGACTACCCACGAATTACATGAGCCACTCCCCCTTCTCTGGAACCTTACAAGCAGCACCTTCCACTTTGCTTCAGGGGCCTAAGCACTCTTGAGAACCACACTGTGCTGCATCCCCACAGCGTGAACAGCTGTTAGCCCTGCCCACACCATCTCAGTTAAACAAGGATAATTCCTGAAACTGGAATATGCCTTGGTTCTAGAACTAAGGTCTCTTGCTTTTCTAGGTTCTTGCTTGGCCTCCCCACCCTACCTGGTTGCCCCAGTGATGGCTGGCCACAAGAGATGTTTATGAACCACCTGACATTATTTTTTGTTGTTGTTGTTTGGTGTGGTTGTTGGTCTTGTGTTAGTGGTACTGTGGTTGAGGCAGGGTCTCTCCATATAGCATCCAACGCCCCCTTCTGGCCTCTAGAGGCCACCATGCACATAAATGCTTCACAGGAGACTTGATGTTCTGAGAGCACGTATAGGGGGAGGAGGTCTCCCTAGGTCACGGGCATAGGGGAGGGGAGAAGGGGGGAGTGGGAGGGAGGGAAGAATGGGAGGAAACAGGGGAAGGGCTAACAATCGAGATGTAATACGAATAAATTAATAAAAAAATCTAAAAAAAAAAAATAATAATAAGTGCTTCACAGACACACATGTGGGCAAAAACACCCACATACTGAAAATTTTAAAATAAATCTTTTTTTTCTCCATCGTCTAAGGTCAATGTTTACTCAGTTATCTAAGCAGCAGGGCTGTCTTAAGTTAGTGTTCTCCGCTTGCTGCCATTTACAAGGATTGGTTTAAAGGAACAAAGTGTATGTCTAATCAATTTTTATTTTCAAGTGTTTTGGTTTTATTTAAGCTTTACCTAAATGTTATGCCAAAGTGTGAAGGACAAAACTAGAGTAAGTACCTTCTGGGTAGAGCCCCGTTGGGAAGCCTCACCCCTATGAGGACAGAGTGCTTACAGGGGACAATACTGGATCCTTGCCCTTCAAAGTCAACTAGGTTCTAGGGGACTGTAACACATTTCTCAAAAGGTCCTATAGCTCTGGTCTACTGCACAGCACTCTGTAGCTGCTCTTTCTGCTTTGTGGGTTCTTCTTTTTCCCACCCTCTATTCCCCCATTTCACTAGACAGAAGAGAAAAGATAGAGGGGAGAGAGAGAGAGATACTTGAATCTCATTTCTTTCTTCTTGTTTCTTCTTTGAGCATGGCCACTAACAGACCAACAACCGCCCGCCCCACCCATCAGACTCTCGCATTTACACAGACTGTGAAAATTTCATAGAGTCCCAGATGTCATCCCAGCACAGAAGCTATCTGCAGCTGACAAAACCATGCCTCTGGCTAGAGCACAAGGTAAATCATAGTCAGCTTCTGCAAAGCAGCCCCACATCTCTATACCTAGGATTAAAACAAAAACATATTCTTGGGCTGGAGAGATGGCTCAGGGGTTAAGAGCACTGTCTGCTCTTCCAAAGGTCCTGAGTTCAATTCCCAGCAGCCACATGGTGGCTCACAACCATCTATAATGAGATCTGGTGCCCTCTTCTGGTGTGCAGGTGTACAAGCAAGCAGAACACTATATAAATAATAAATACACCTTTAAAAAAACATATTCTTATAATTCTGTTTTTTTAATATATATAATTTATTTTATTTTATTTTATGTGCATTGGTGTGGGTGTGTTAGATTCCTTGGAACTGGAGTTTCAGACAGTTGTGAGCTGCATGTGGGTGCTGGGAATTGAACCTGGGTCCTTTGGAAGAGCAGACAGTGCTCTTAACCACTAAGCCATCACTCCAGCCCATAATTCTGGTTTTTTAAGATTTATTTATTTTATTTATTGTGTGTGAGTGCTTTATCTGCAGAAGAGGGCATCAGATCTCATTATACATGGTTGTGAACCAGTATGTGGTTGCTAGGAATTGAACTCAGGACCTGTGGAAAAACAGGTGGCACTCAACCTCTGAGCCATCTCTCCAGCCTTAATTCTGTGTTTTTTAAAGAAACCAAAATTCTAGAATTCTCACTACACCACTGTCTCAAAGGACAAATGCTATTGTGTCTCTTAAAATATACTGTTGTTTTGCTTAGGCAGATGAACATCACTCATTAAACATCTGGGAGATGTCTAAGTGGGTAAAAACATTTAATGAGCAGACCTGGTGACCTACACCCCCACATGGTGAATAGAGAGAACCAGCTCCCAGGATTCCATTCTGACCTCACTACATGCAGCACACACACACACACAACAACTATAATAATAGTAATTTTTTTCACTATTAACTTTAGTATGGTGGTACATGTTTGTATTCCCGGTACTCAAAAGACAAAGGCAAAAGGATTGCTACAAGTTTGAGAAGAGGCCAGCCTGTTGTACATAGTGAGTTCCAGGTTTGCCAAGACTACACAGTGATACCTAAAGTCCTTAAAAACAACCACTGAACAGGACAACAGAAGAAGGAGGAAGAGGAGGAGGAAGAAGAAGAGGAGGAGGAGGGGTAATTGGTGGCACACGCCTTTAATCCCAGCACTTGGGAGGCAGAGGCAGGTGGATCTCTGTGAGTTCGAGGACAGCCTGGTCTACAAAGTGAGTCCAGGACAGGCAGGGCTACACAGAGAAACTCTGTCTCATAAAACAAAATAAAAATATTTAAAATATTTCATGATAGTAAAAAAAAATATACATATATATATATATCCATATCCATAGAGCTGGATACATGGCACAGAGGTTAAAAGTTCAATTCCCACAACCACATGGAAGCTCAAACTGTCTATAATGAGATCTGGTGCCCTCTTCTGGTGTGCAAGAGTAAATGTAGGCAAAACACTATACATAAATAAATAAATATTTAAAAAACAACAACAACAACTATCAGGGGTCCTGCTCAAACTATGGCACCAGCCAAGGACGATACGTGCAGTAAACTTCGAAACCCTACCCAGATCTAGCCAATGGACAGGACATTATCCACAGTTGAGTGGAGAGTGAGGTCTGACTTTCACATGAACTCTGGTGCCCCATATTTGACCATGTCCCATGGATGGGGAGGCCTGGTGGCACTCAGAGGAAGGATAGCAGGCCACCAAGAAGAGACTTGATACCCTATGAGCATATACAGGGGGAAGAGGTCCCCCTCAGTCACAGACATAGGGGAGGGGAGTAAGGGGAAAATGGGAGGGAGGGAGGAATGGGAGGATACAAGGGATGGGATAACAATTGAGATGTAATATGAATAAATTAGTAAAATATACTTTTAAAAACTATCAGTAGATATCAAGGAAATATTTGCAAGTTAAATATATGAAAGAAGTTTCATGTCCCTAATGTACAAAGAACTATACAACTCCAAACTGGAAAGATGATTCAATGGCTACAAGCATTGGCTGCTCTTCCAATGACCTACGTTCCATTCCCAGCACATGGCAGCTCACAACCATATGCTGTGCCATGCATCTAGAATGTCAGCACTCCAATGACAAGATAAGAGGAGACAAGAAAATTGTTCAAAAGTACATGGGGCTAGCTAGGCCAAAGGACACAGCACAGGAGCAGAAAAAAGAAAAACAACAAGAACAAGTTTGCCTCAACAATGGGAAAGAACTGACTCTCCCAAGTTGTCCTCTGACCTATACACTGTGGCACCAATGTGTGTGCACACACAAATAAAACAAATAATAAATAAATAAATTTATGTTTAAAAGTTAAAGTTCTGAGCTGGGCGTGGTGGTGCACACCTTTAATCCCAACCCATGGGAGGCAGAGACAGGTGGACCGCTGTGAGTTCGAGGTCAGTCTGGTTTACAAAGTGAATCCAGGACAGTCAAGGCTACACAGAGAAACTCCTGTCTCAAAAAACCAAAAAAAAAAAAAAAAGTTAAAGTTCTGAGCTAGGTGTGGCGCACGCCTTTAATCCCAGCACTCAGCACTCGGGAGGCAGAGGCAGGCGAATCACTGTGAGTTCGAGGCCAGCCTGGTCTACAAAGTGAGCCCAGGACAGCCAAGGCTACACAGAGAAACCCTGTCTAGGAAAAAAAAAGTTAAAGTTCTGATGAAGGCTATCATATCAATAAACCTGAAAGCACACTGACTGCTTAGTGAGATAAGTCTGAAACAAAATGGAATTAATTATATAGTTTATTATATATTCATTGCACACAATAAAATATCAGACTGCACAAGTTCAAAGCTAGAAAGCAGATTCTGAGTTTGCAGGCACCATAAGTCTTCCTGCTTACTGAGTACAGGAAGCCTGATATGATGACAGTAAATTCTAAAAGTATTACTGATAGATGCAACCTTCTAATGTAACTAATATTACTGATGTGTATGTTTAAGTGGGTTTAACTACATTTCACAAGATACACAGTAAAGCAGGTTTGAAGTCTTTTGAGAAGACAGATTATTATAAAACACACCCACACTGCTCAGATAATCTTCAGATCACTCTTGAAGGCCCAAGAATAAAGACTCTGTCTGACAGCTAAGTGCAGATGCACCCCCCCCCCCTGCAGGTTGAGGTCTTCTCCCTTAAGGCTCAAGAAACATCCTTAACAGCCAAGTGTAGTGGCACACAACTGTAATCCCAGAACTCGGGAGGCAGAGGCAGGTGGATTACTGTGAGTTCAAGGCCAGCCTGGTCTACAAAGTGAGTCCAGGACAGCCAAGGCTACACAGAGAAACCATATCTTCTCCCTCAAAACAAGACCTAGACTGTCCTTTGAAAGGTACAAGCACTCCTGATGCTCATCCTCTGGGTGCACTTCTCTGTCCACTCTGGACCACACTCAGGAACAACACAGTCCTTTCTCTATACTCTGCATATTCAAACTCTGAAGCCAGGTGGCCTTGTACCTGTCCTGTGGTCATCAGGACTCAGGGTGACCAGCTCTACAGTCAGATCCCACCTATGCCAAGGTTGGGGAAACTCTCAGAGTTGGAACATGGACAGCATTCCTGCTGCAATGGCTCATACTGGACAAAAGACTTCGCATGACCTCCAGGGGCTGAAACACAAAGGTGGGGGGAGCAGAGACAGAGACAAACAGAGAAACAGGGGCAGACAGACAGACAGAGACAGAGACCAAGGCAGGGACTGAATAAGCAGCAAATGAAATCCCTGAAACATAAACCTGGCTAAGGCATAAAAAGGAAGCTGCAGCCCCGTTTTCACTGCTTGCCTAACAGACTGTGTTGAGTGTCTCTAAAGTACTTGCTGCACACACACACACACACACACACACACACACACTCCCTGTTTTGTCAGGGTAACCTGTGCTCTCCATTTCCTTCAAACATCACCTACAAGGAAAGAGGAAGAGGACAAAGCTGCTCAGGAAAACCAGAGGGGACATGCGCAGACCTGAGCCACAACTCAGACAATGAAGGACGAAAGGCATTTCTAGACCATCTCTGACAGTGGAGCTAAGATCTCCAGACTCCGCCCTGCCCAGGACACATGGGTCACCTCCTCCTACATAGCACATGGAGCTCCTTCTGACACAAGTGCTACTAAGTGTCTGTTCCTGGATGAGAGGCCAGGCTAGGAAACAGAAGACATATCCTCAAAGTACCAACAAATCAACTGACTCCTATCTGGCCTCCAGAACCATCTCTGTGAACTTCTTGCTGGGAGGAAATGCCACCATCCCAGAGCTTTTGGCTACATTGAGAAGACTAGGTGACCAGGTGAATTTCTGTCTCCCAGAAGGAAGTGTGCCTCTACATCGGGAGTCGGGGGGTGGGTGGATGATGGGGACATGGGGGTGGGAAGAGAACCCTCTGTGTGTTGCTGACTGGTTAAGGCCACACCACAACAGAGGGGTGCTCCCCTTGTCCTTTCGGGGAGACAGGGTTTCCCATCAGCCTTACTTCTCAAGTGTTTTCTGGTGACAAGAAATTAAGAAATAAGTAAGAGGACAGGGACAAAAGGCAGGACTGAGAAGAGAGGAAAAGTATACTCGTCCCCAGCTCAGGGGACCCTGGGAGGTGCTCCTGGGAGGTGCTCCTGGGAGGTGCTCCTGGGAGGTACTCCTGCTGGAAGGACACTGAGCTCACAAGGCAGCAGAGCTGACATCAGAGTGGCCGGCCTGAGAGCAGTGCTGGATCTGAAGCTCTTCTCCACAGAGGGGAACAGCGCCAGCAGCAGACACCATGCAGCCCCTCTCACACCCTCCCCACACAGAGAGCATCCTCCTGCAAGGATTCCTGCTCACAGGTGAGGGAGCCAGCCTCGAGTGGGCCAGAGGAGGAGAGAACCGAGTCCCGGTGGGATTTTTTGGAAAGGATGAGCTCCTGGGTACAGAGGAGTGCCGCTTACCTGAGGGCCTCTCCAGGCTTGCTTAGCTACCTCTCTTATACAGCCCAGGCCTACCTGCTGGAATATAGCACTACTCACAGTGAGCTGGACCCTCCACAGCAACCAGCAATCAAGGAAATGGCCCCAGACATGCCCACAGCGCAATCTGGTAGAGGGGATCCTCAGCTGAAATTCCTCCCTCCCAGCTGTGTCAAGACAACAAGTGGAGCTAACTATGATGATAGATCTCTCTCCTCTCTCCTAGCTTCACTTTTGACTTTCTAGAATCTATCCACCACTGACTGCTTAACTATTGAACAACAGCCACCCAAATGCTGCTGTCCATGATACGTCACAGAATCTCCAGCGCTTTCTCTGGCACGAAGGGGGAAGGGCAATGATCAGCCACCACATTGCCACAGACAATACCCCAGGGCCTGCATGCAGTGGGAGAGAGACAACGTAGCTGAAAGGATCCCTGCTGCTCCAGAGCTTTACTCAGGACGATGCAAGATTCTACACCCTACTAACCTTAACCAGAGTTCTTAGGAAGGAAGAAAACAACTCTGTGACTTCCAGGTGCTGCATGGAACTACCCCACTTCACACACACACAAGATGGTCAAGCACGGACAGTGGCTACTGCCCCCGCCCCCCACCCCCGTGCATTATGTCCCTGTGCCAAGGTTTGGCATAAAGTGCACGCAGTGGGGACAGACAGCTTTACATCAGAACAGTTCCCTTGCCCCCACCCTGCAGAGAAGAGAAGGTGTGGTGGGTAACCTAGCCCAATGGTCCCTTCCTAAAGAGCATGGCCTTCACGCATCCCTGTAAGACTGGCTGAATAACCAAGTGTGGTGGCACACACCTATAATCCCAGCATTCTGGGAGGCAGAGGCCAGCCTGGTCTATAAAGTGAGTCCAGGGCAGCCAATGCTACACAGAGAAACCCTGTCTTGGGGGAGGGGGGCGCGCAGGGAAAAGACTGCCAGAATGGTCCCTTGGGATCTTCACAGAGAAACCCATTCCAGGAAGCCATGGCTCCAGACCTCACAGGTTCCTGACTGAGGATGACCCTAGGGAGCTGTTGACCATGGCTGGAACTTCCTTTATGAGCTGATTCGCTGGCTGCCTGAAGCTTGTGGTGCCCAGATCTAGTCACCACCAGTGTACCTCTGCTAAAGCCACATCTAAGCAGGAGTGTCTGGGCAGCTCCTTTTCTTGAGACTGTTGTGACGAGCAGATGGGCAAGTTCTCAGGCCATTGGCTAATGCTCTATGGGTTCATGAGACTCTATGGGAGGGGAAGGGCAGAGGAAAAAGGAACTCCTAGCAGCTCCTTGTCCGTGGGGGTCCTGCTGGCACATAGTAACAAATGCTGTTGATCTAAGGCAGTTCTCCTGTGCTCATTTAGAGGTTAATTTATAGGCCACATGACTAGCCAACTATCGTTTACTTGGGAAGAAGTGAATGTAAACATGTTTTGATCCCAAGTGTGGGACGGGAACAGACTTGTGAGAGAGCAGGGGCTTGGTTTGTGCCAGCTGAAACACATCCCTGTACAGACTCTGAGAAGAAATACTTCCAAAACAGGAGCCTGAGTTTTTTAGGTCTTGGTGTTGTTTGGCTGTTCATTGATCCACCTCGAGACACTCCTAGAGAGAACCACACCAGAGAACACTTCGGGGCTCCAGGTTCCAGCAGCAACTTTGGTAGAATTGCTGGTCTGCTGAAATCCTGCCAACTATGCCAGAGGAATCGCTCCCAGGAACTGAGTTCAAAAAGGTCTACTTCTCCTGTTCCCAGTAACCTCTTTTCTCTCCTATCTAGGGTAGGTGGGTTGGAAGGGAGGTAAAAAAAGCATTAAAGAACCCCAAATAAAGTAGGTTTGAAAAAGGTCAAAGCCTACATTGGGAAACCAAGTCACAAGGAAATAGAGTTGCTGAATCAGAGTCCCACAAGACTCTGTCTCCAGGGACTAAGGCGGAGAATAAAAGAACACACCACATCATCCTTTGGCCTCTGCACGCACATAGGCACAGAGACCCATACACATTCAAGTATCTCTCTCTCTCTCTCTCTCACACACACACACACACACACACACACACACACACACACACACGGTCCCAGGAAAGTCTCTAGTGTCACCATGTTCGCTGGAGAGCCCAACATATCAATGCACTAAAATGGTGCTTTACCATTTTGCCAAGAAGGTGACCTGGGCAAGGACTGGCACCAGCCCTGCCTGAGCTGCGAGCACTGCCTCTGGGTGGGCGCTCTGAGCATGATGGCAAGCCCTACCCTATAAACTCTGTCATAGAATACACTTTGGACTCGGTAAGTGAATACTGCCGCTGTGGGCAGCCACATCTATGACAATGACCCTGAAACATAGTTCAGTCTTAGGATCTACAGATGCTGCCACAAGGTCCCCTACTTGGCTGTAGGGACTGCTACCCAGTCCTGCCACAGTGTGTCTTGCCTATAAGCCCAGGGCCTAAGTGGTGAAGGAGGAAGCCTCCTGGGTGGTCTCTAGAGCAGTTCAGAATTCCAGCCCTGTTTCTCAGTGTGTCACCTAAGCATGTCTTATATTAACTCCTCACATGAAAACACATTTGTGCTGGTATGGCTCCATGGTCCCCTGTGTCCTGTGTCCTGTGTCCCCATGACCAATGTTCTCTCTGTCCCATGTCTTCATGCCCTGAAAGCTCTCTGAAGTGCCTGTCTTACTCCACCCTTCTTGCCTATGCTTGCCCATCAGTATTGTTTATGCTGTGCTTGCCAGTGACAGCTGTAAGCTCACAACATTCCCAGGAGGGCGGTACCCCTGCCAAGAGCCCTCTTCTGGTTCTCACACTGCCCTATCCCTCATGTGCTTCACAGCTGGCAAGACTTTTGCTATCCATAGATGGTTTGGTTTAAGGATTGAAAAATAAAAAAGGAAGGAAGAGAAGAAAGAAAGAAAGAAAGAAAGAAAGAAAGAAAAGAAAGAGGGCCTGGAGAGATGGCTCAGAGGTTGAGAGCACTGGCTGCTCTTCCAGAGGCCCTGAGTTCAATTCCCAGCAACCACATGGTGGCTCACAGCCATCTGAAATAGGATCTGATGCCCTCTGATGTACTCTGATACATAAAATAAATTTTAAAAAAAGAAAGAAAGAAGAGAAAAGAAAGTTCACAAATACTACTGTCTTGAGATTTTCCTCTACATATCCTTTTTTTTTTTTTTTTTTTTTTTTCTCCTATTTTACCATCTAGGAAATGATTAAAGATAACTCCTGGAGTTGAGGGCAGTGCATCGTGTTGATTTCTATTCTTTTTGTTTCTTGTTTGTTTTTCAAGACAGGGTCTCTCTTGTGTTATCTTGGCTGTCTGGACTCGCTTTGTAGACCAGGCTGGCCTCGAACTCACAGCGATCTGCCTGCCTCTGCCTCTCGAGTGCTGGGATTAAAGGCGTGCGCCACACATTGGCTTGATTTCTATTCTTATTTCCTTCTGAAGTCCAAGCTTTCTTCCATTATCATTTGGAGAGCTTCCTTAGCCACCTTCAAGAACAGCAAGCTCTTAAGATTCCCTTTGTGTTAGATACACTCATCACCTTTGTACCAAAAGCATCTAACAGAAGTCATGTAAGGGAGGAAAACCTGTTTTGCTCACAGTTTTGGTGGGAACAATCCATGGTCTTTTGGCCTCGTATGCTTGAGTAACTCATCAGAGTGGCAGTACCATGAAGTGGCAGAACATCTCACCTATGGAAGACAGGAAACAGAAAGAAGGTGCCAGGGGCAAAATACCCTCAAGGACCCACCAGTGCTAATCTACTCCTTCCAGCTAGACCTTACTTCCTGAAGTCGCCACAATGTACCAAAATAGTGTCTCCTATTTGACAAAAAATGGTGTCAAAATAGGGATCAAGCACTCAGCACATGAGCCCATCGGGGACATTTCGTATGGAAACAATACTACCCTCCCTTAGAAAAATGCCCTTTACATGGCCTTCGTCCCTCAACTACCCCAGAGTGGTCGTCCCTTGGGAGCTGTCCTTGGCAGATTTAGCTTTACTTCCTCTACACTTGCCCCTTTGCAAGGTCATACTCACTTTGCCCAACATCCTGAATTCTTATGGAAAGACAATTGAGTGGCTATGATGCCACCTTGTAAGTGATCTTTCTTCAGCTTTACACAGTCCACGTCCAGTTACCTTCAAGTAACAGCAGTGTGTGCCCATGCACACATAGTGTGTCATAACCCCCCCTCAGCCTTATATTTTTTTAGTTCTGTGTATCAAGTAACACAAAGCACATAAAGTGCTGTGAGATTCCACATGAAGAAATACATCTATCTAAAGAACTACAGGAGCCTGGAGGGGCCTGCCTCGGTGGTTGACCGTTTGATTTGCTTGTGCAAGTGCTGGATTAAATCCCCAGCTCTAGGAGGAAATAGAGAGAGGAGGAGAAAGAAAGGGAGGGGGGACTGGAGAGATGACTCAGAGGTTAGGAGCACTGACTGTTCTTCCAAAGGAAGAAGGAAGAAGAGGAAGAGGGGGAGGAAAAGAAGGAGGGGGAGGAAGAGGAAAAGAAGAAGGAAGAGGAGGGGGAGAAGGAGGAAAGAAAGGGGAGGAAATGAAAAGAGAAAGGAAAGAAGGGAGGGAAGGAAGATAGCTGGTCAAAGTTGTCATTTCCCAGCCACAGCAGAAGGGGAGGTGGCCTGATGACAGGGCTCCATTCAACAAGCAGCCTTCCTGGCCCACCTGCAGCTGTCTTCCCTAACAAAGCATCTCCCTAGACCTGAGTTCCTCAAGAAGAAACAAGGGTGATAGCGCCTTCCTCTTTCCATGCTGCCAGCTCTCAAACAGCTGTCCTCCTCCTCACCAGCTCTCACCTCCTTAGTATTGGTTTCTGAACAGAAAACCGCAGTGATCTATGAACCCCCTTTTTCAGACTCTTTTGCTCCTGCGTCCCCTCCCTATGCATACTGGGCCCCTCTACGCTCTCACAGACCACAGGACAAAGCAGAACAATAATTCCGAGATTTTATTTGATTATGCAAAGGGATCTGATATTTTTTCCAGTCCTGCTGGGTGGTCAGTCTCTGAAGATAAGTAGGGGGCATAAGAGGATGCTCCAAAGAGGACCTCGACTACAGTGCCCTGCACCAACACTCTCGGACTTCTCTAAGACGTTGATGACCTCAGTCACTCTGATGCTCCCAATGTGCTGAAAATCTGCTAAAAGCTTTTGTGACTCACGAGCACAGCCCATGATGAGGAAGGTAGTATTGAGATTCCCTACAAGGAAGAAAAGGAAGAATCAAGGGATCTCTACACAGCTCAAGAGGCCTGCTCCCTTCCAAGGGGGCCCTCATGAACCGGGTCACTTGCCCGCCCACCAGAGATTTGGATGCCAGGCGCCTTACCTGGTCTGACTTGGAATTCATGTGTCTAGCCTCCTGTACCCCCAACCTCATCTCAGGATCCCACCGGTCTTTGGGGTGTACAAAGACACTGGATACCATACACTGCATTTGATAAAAGTTCTTCTGCTCTCACCTGCCTGAAATTGTAAGGTGGAACTGTAACAGGAAGAAGCAGCGTAGGGGCAAGTCTCAGTGGTGACAAAGTTTGGAAGACATTCCTCTTCGTGCCGGCCCAGGCAGGTTGGACACTGTTTGGAAGAAGGTGCTGTGGACTTAGGTTGGTTGGCCTTGAGTCTCACAAACGGCTCCAGGTTGGTTAGATTGTTGCAGAGGTAGGACCTGCAGACGCGGCTGTAGGAGGCAACGGACACTCCAGGGGGAGACACCAGATAAGAGATTTGTGGAGAGTAAGACAGGGCCGGGGTGCAGCCTTTAAAACTCAAAATCGCTTTACTGGTCCCTGAAGAGCAGAAGATAGAAGAGGTTACTGTCACTGGCCTAGACCCACTCAGGCTGCCCCCTTCCCTCCCAGCCCCAGTACTATCCCTGTGTCTCCCCATGATGCTCACTGCACCTTCATGGGGCCGAGAAGCTGGAGTCTTCACCTGTATTTTCTGACCCTTCCTGCAGAAGCCTCTCTGCCACTCTCACTCCTGTGTACGTCCCCACCCTTCCCTCTCTCTCAGGTCGCCCCTCACAATTATCTGAGACCTACCCCATTCTTGTCAGTAATCCCTACTCCTGCCTATCGCTCCTTAACCTCCCCCAAGAGCAATCATTCCAAAGTAACTACTGTGCTTCTTTGGCCTTGGGGTGCCCCCGAGGAAGGTGAAGTGCTTCACAAACCGCCTTTTTCTTTTGAGCATGTCGTAACATTACTATCTAAGATAAATCAGGGCTACACTTTTATTATCAACCCGTATACCCGTGTATAACCCCAGTAAGCAGGAGGAGGTGCGTCACCTGTCTCAATGAACACCACCGTCTCCTCGCAGCCCTCTCTCAGGCTGCACACCATGCTCCTCAACAGAAGCCAATTCCAGTTTTGCAAAGTCACAGCTCTGAAGGTTGAAGCTGTCGCCTCATAGCACAGAAGAGCTTCAGTCCCTAAAGAGAGAATTCTTCCAGTCACCCGCCTCCCGCAACACCTTTTTTTTTTTTTGGTTTGTTTATTGGTTGATTTGTTGTTATGTGTTTTCCCCCCAGGGGGTTGTTTTGTTTTCTGAGACAGGTTTTCTCTGTGTACCCCTGGCTGTCCTGGAACTTATTCTATAGACCAGAACTTGGGAACCACCTGACTCTGCCTCCCAAGGGCTGGGACTAAAGTCATACCAGACTTTGCACATGACCATCTTAACATCAGCATGCAGAAAGCCTGTCCCGACTGGATACTCAGCCCACCTCCCACCAGGGCATAGGTCCAGCCTCCCACACATTGGGGCCTTAGAGTATGCAGCCCCACAGGACATACAAGGCAATAAAGAGATGGCTTCTAAGAGGCATAGCAGCTGCAGAGATCTCAAATCCTGGGGTCTCATGGTTGTGTGTCAGGCTCCCAGATGTGGCAGATCGGTCTGGAACCAATTTCAGATGGAATCTCAAGTTTGGTTCTTGTCGCTCCCTGAATTCTTTGTCCACTTGCCTACGGGTCACTGTTTCTAAAGAAAAAAAAAATGAGTGTGTCAGTTGCTGTGGTATGGACTCCCTTGAGACCTTCAGTGACATGAGTTTCCCTTCTCTTTGGTCTCTCTTCCAAAATACTTCACACTCGCCATTTTCTGCTTTTCAAAGCAGGCCTCTCGGGGTCCTTACTAGGTTCCCCCCTCTGGCCATGGTGCTGATCCAGACACTCACCACCATTTGTTACACAGGCTGTTGTTCTCCAGCCAAATGTCATGACATCAGAACAGCAAACTGAGCATAAGAACGTCAACGTGAGCCAAGCATGGTGGGTCACACGTGTACACCTGTGGTCCCAGGACGCAGAAGACAGACCTAAGGTTTTTGTGGTTTTGTTTGTTTGTTTGGTTGGTTGGTTTGGTTTTTCCGAGATAGGGTTTCTCTGTGTAGCCTTGGCTGTCCTGGATTCGCTTTGTAGACCAGGCTGGCCTTGAACTTACATCGGTCCACCTGCCTCCGCCTCCCAAGTGCTGGGATTAAAGGCGTGCGCCACCATGTCCGGCTTGACAGACCTAAGTTTAAGGTCTGCCAAGCCAAACGAAGCATCGAACTTACTACATGAGACCTTATCTCAAATACGAAAAGCCTGTGAGAGAATAGGTAATTAGCATATTCCTAAGCCCCTCTTGTTTACTAGGAAAATCAGAAAGTATTTAGAGCTGACCAATAACAACCACGATGCATCCCACTCACACACAGGGACGCACATAAAATCTCCGAGAAACTAATGTGATCTAGTCACAGCACCGCACCAGCATCAATTTCATGTTCATATGCCACGGCGACGTACGCCTAGAATTCCAACACTTGTTAAGGGGGAGTCTGGGGATCAGCAGTTCAAGATCACCTGGAAATAGATAACAAGTTCAGGGATAGCCTAGCCTACATGAAACCTTTCGCCAAACACAAAAACTACACAAGACATGTAAACTACGCAAAGCAAACTGGCACAAGAAAAGGGGTAATGCTTTAAACCAACAAGACTAAAGGTCTTCTTCAAATCAGCGATTTGAAAAAGGAAGCGAGCCTGAGCTAAGCCTATGCAGAAACTATCTCCACAAGAGTAAAGACGCAGGGTTTGGCAGGCACTTGAGGAGGGGTGCTCAAGCCTAACTAGAACCTGGAAAATGCAATGCTCTTGCAAACTGCAGCCTCGGTCCACAACTCTCGGGCTAACTGCAATCGGAAAGCTGGGAAAGAACAAGTGTCATCAGGCATGTGGTGATAAAGATGCTTCTGCACCCTGCTGCTTACGGAGTGGATGGGGAAGGACAGATGGGAACCCTGGGAAGAGAGGAGTTCCCATCGCTGGCATCTCAAGCCTAGTGCAGGGAGAAGTCTGACAAAATAGTCAAGTTGGGTTTATAAATACCCACTTCCAGTATAACCTACCTAACTACAATAAAAAATCTCTACCCTCCCATACATGAGAAGGCATCATTTTTATGATGGTGGGTTTAGGTAAGAGCACCACCCCTCCAGAAACTAAGGGAGTGCACAATTTGCAGGGAGGCACACCATGAACTCTCTTATCACACCACACCACAGTAAGGATTAGACAAACAAGTGCAGCTTGGAGGTGGTGGTGCACGCCTGTAATCCCAACACTCCAGAGACAGAGGCAGGTGGATCTTTGTGAGTTTGAGGCTACCCTTGTCCACAGATTGAGTTCTGAGACCCTGTCTCAAAGAAAGAAAGAAAGAAAGAAAGAAAGAAAGAAAGAAAGAAAGAAAGAAAGAAAGAAAGAAAGAAAGAAAGAAAGAAAGAAAGAAAGAAAGAAAGAAAGAAAGAAAGAAAGAAAGAGTGAGCGAGCTGGACTGGAGAGATGGCTCAGCAATTCAGAGCACGGACTGCTCCTCCAGAGGACCAGGGTTCAATTCCCAACACCCACATAGCAGCTCACAACTGTCCGTAACTCCAGTTTCAGAGGATCCAACACCTCACACAGTCATACAAATACAGACAAAACACCAATGCACATAAAATTTTTAAAATTATACAGCTGGGCAGTGGTGGCAGACACCTCTAATCCCAACACTAGGAGGCAGAGGCAGGCATATCCCTGTGAGTTCAAGGTCAACTGGCCTGCTGGGAAAGTTCCAGGACGGCCAAGGTTACATGGAGAAATCATGTCAAAACAAAACAAAACAAAAACGGGGCGTTAGTGGCGCATGCCTTTAATCCCAGCAGTCAGGAGGCAGAGGCAGGTGGATCTTTGTGCGTTCAAGGCCAGCCTCATCTACAAACTGAGTCCAGGACAGCCAAGACTACACAGGGAAACCCTGTCTCAAAAACAAAACAAAACAAACAAACAAAAAAGCCGGGTGTGGTGGCGCATACGCCTTTAACCCCAGCACTTGGGAGGCAGAGGCAGGGGGACGGATGTGAGTTCGAGGCCAGCCTGGTCTACAAAGCGAGTCCAGGACTAAGCCAAAGTCGTTGTCTCCAACTCTTGCGTTGTGATCTTGTGCAACTTGAACGCACTCTTCGCCTGTTTTTTCATACACACACACACACACACACACACACACACACAAAACCAAAAACCAAAAAACGTAGGGACTGTCCATCCCTTAGGGTCATTGTGAAACCAGGAGAACACCATCCGCTTAGGAGTTTCTTTCCTGTTCCCTCCTCCCCATGTAGAGCTCACCCTCTCTTTAACCCGCCATTAAGCCATCCCAACACCCCGGGTACCTTTCGCGGGCTTCGGCACTCATCCTCTGCACAGCAAGCAGTCCAGCTGGACAGTGACTTCTGCCGCCTTCTTCGGCCTGGAAGGACACAGACACCGCGGGGATGCTGTAACGCAGCTGTACGCGGCAACCGGAAGGCTAAAGGTCCGACCTAGACACCAGACACGGGAGGGAAAACCAAGGCGGTTGCGCAAGCGCAGTGGGTCTGATTCAACGCCTCAGGCCCCTCCCCCCTCCCCGCGCCGAGCCTGTGGCGTCTATGATGGGGGCGGGGGGGGGGGGGCAGGGCCCGCCTCGCTCTGGTTGCGGTCATTCGACGCCCCATTGGCTACCTGCTTCCAGGGTGAAGAACAGTCAGGCAAGGTTAGGAGGAGGGCAACGTGCGGGCGGGCGTGTGTGCGTGCATGCGTGAGACTCAACTCGACGCGCTATTGGCTGGTGCGGTTGTTGCTGCGGAGAAGCGGGCAGGAAGGAAAGGGGCGGGCCGTCAGTGGCGGAGCTCAACCCCGATTGGTCGCGCAGCGCAGCAAGGAGAGCCGTGCTTGAAGCTCATTGGCCCTTATATGAAGGAGCAGGAGGAAAAAAAAAGCCGCTCGAGCCAGCCGTTCCTCTTCGCCACTTTGTCGCCCTTTTCCTTGGGCCTTCTCCTGGCTGACTGTGATTCGGCTCCAGGCTCTGGTAATCACCGGTGGGCGGCATTAACATGATCCCTTCCCCCACCCCGCTCCCTGTCTCCTGAGCTGGGTCCCCACCATGGCCTCCCCTTGGTGGCCCCTCGCGCTGCTCAACTCTTTTCCCCACCCCCACCCCCACCTCCTGAGCGCGGTCCTCGTGCCCAGCCCCCTCCCTGGGACCCTGGAGCGGGAGGGGCCGCAGGCCCAGCGTTTGGGGGGGTGATGGATGGCTCGCCAGAAGGGGGAGCACCCAAGTAATGGCTGCATGGGAAGGGACAGTGCATGGGGTACGGGGGTGGGAGTGTCGCATGCATCAGGGACTACAGTGACTTTTCAAGAAACTCATCCAGTTGAATGCATGAAAGAAAATGGTGTCCTGAGGAGAACACTTTAGGCCTACATCAGGACTTAGAATTTAGTGGAGACTCAGTAACCATTTGGGAAGGAGTGTTGCTTTTTGTTTGGGGCTTTTAAGATTTATTTATTATGTATACAGTGCGCATTAGATCACATTATAGATGGTTGTGAACCACCACGTCGTTGCTGGGAGTTGAACTCAGGACCTCTGGAAGAGCAGTCAGTGCTCTTAACCACTGAGCCATCTCTCCACCCCCTTGTTTTTGTTTTTAAGACAGAGTCTCCTGTAGCCCAGGGCAATCTTCAACTCCTAGCAACAGATACCTTCAACTGAGGATCCTCCTGCTCCCCCCCAGAAAAAACTGTAATTGCAAGCATGTGCCACCACCACACTCAATCAGTTTTTGGTTTTTGGTTTGTTTGTTTGTCTTTGATAGTCAGTGGCCCAGACTGGCCTAGAACTCACAGTAATCCCCCTGCCTTAGACTCCCAAGTGCTAGAATGACAGATACAAGCCTGCATGCAAGTTCAGTAAACATTTGTTAAAATAATGGAGTCCGAGAAAATATCTACTGAACAGGTGGTGCAGGGCAGTAATGTGTAATTTCAGTTACCCAGGAGGCTGAGGAACGAGAATAGTAAGTTGAAGTCCACCCTGGACCACTTATCAAGACCTTGTCTCAAAAAAAAAAAAAAGCCTGGGTATGTAGCCAGTGAAGAACACTTGGCCAGCATGTGTTTATAAGGCTTTAGGTTCAATGCCCATTTTTAAAAAGCAAATGCCCTCTAGTAAAAATGGGACAGGAAATCGCTTGAGAATAAGATTGATACTGGAGAGCGCAAAAACAAAAACTGAGCCGGGCCGTGGTGGCGCACGTCTTGAATTCCAGCACTTAGAAGGCAGAGGCAGGTGGATCTCTGTGAGTTGGAGGCCAGCCTGGTCTACAAAGTGAGCTCCAGGACAGCCAGGGCTACACAGAGAAACCCTGTCTCAAAAACAAACAAACAAACAAACAAAAGCTGAACTTCAACCCCAGCACTCTGGAAGCAGAGGCACACTGATCTCTATGAATTTTGAGTCCCACAAGGGCTACATAGAGAATTCCAGACCAGCCAGGGATACATACATAGTGAGAACTTATCTCCAAATTTAATTATTATTATTTTTTAATTAAGGGAGCTGAGGAGAAGGCTCAGTTGATAGAGTGCCTTGAGCGCATTCATGAGTACCTGAGCTCAGACCCCCACATTAAAGGCTGGGCAGTGATGTGATGTGCCGGACACCCCACCACTAGGCATGGGGAGCTGAGACAGGTGGATCTCCAAAGCAATCTAGCTAAAGCCACGAGCCTCAGGTGTGCAAGAAGACCCTGTCTGGGAAAAAAAAATCAAAGTGGAGAGCAATGGAGGAAATCCATCTGATGTCAGCCTCTGGGCTCCACACACACATAGAAGCATCCACACACACACTCCTAGAACACCCCCCCAAAATCATAATGAAGGCATACAAAGAGCAGATTGAATTGGGTTTCCCATGTGGGTCTTAGAATCGAGGGGGCCACGTGAAGATGTTTTTAAGGACTAGTTAAATGCAAGGGGATATGATAGCAGTTGTTGGGGAGGGTGTGGAAAGCCCTGCTTGGTAGAATAAAAGTATAAGCATGCTTGCGGGGGGGGGGGGGGATGCACGGGCACATGTGCACATGAGCATGGGGGTGGCGCGTGCGCACACGCGCGTGTACCTGAAGGTGGCATTTAGCAGGACAAAGCATTCAGGTGAGCAAAACGACAGGTGTTTGCACTGAATGGATAGTGAGAAGGAAAAGGGTGGTTTCGAGAGGGTGAGAGGAGAAGCCAGGGTGAAAGCTGGGTCCTGAGACGGGCAAGATGGACAACCACAGATGTGTCTGCCCGAAAGCAGAGGGGCTGGTTAAGACAGAGCCCGCGTAACTGTCCCAACCCACCACTCCTGCCCCTAGATCCATGGACCCCAATGAAACGCCTGCTCTTCACCCCTGCTCCGCTGACTCTCCCCCAGCGGATGAGACTAGAGGGGCCCAGAGCACAGAGCTTATTCCCAGGAGACCTGTCAGTCGCTCTCCAACCTGTGCCCGCTGCCGCAACCACGGAGTCACGGCCCATCTCAAGGGCCACAAGCGCCTCTGCCTCTTCCAGGCTTGCGAGTGTCACAAGTGTGTCCTCATCCTGTGAGTGTGAGGTTAAGGAGAAGGGGAGGAGACTCTCCTCCCAAAGGCTGGCTTTTGACTTGCAACCCCCCTCCCCCACCCCGTTAGGGAACGTCGGAGAGTCATGGCTGCCCAGGTGGCCTTGCGTAGGCAGCAGGAAGCACAGCTGAAAAGGCACCTGGCTCAGGGACTGATGAAAGGGGCAGCGCCTCTGAAAGCTCCCCTTCGTGTCAAGAAGGGAGCCATCCGGCCAGGGGTCGCTTGTGAGTGTCTCTGGGAATGGGTCAGGGGTTTGGATGTAGTAAGTATAAGGACAGGCCCTGGCCCAGAGCTAAGTCAGTGTGTGTCTTGGGCAAGGTGTTTCGCCTCTCTAAGCCTCATCTTCTCCAGTTACAAAGTGTGCTCAAGGGGGCTGGAGAGGTTGGCCAGCCATCAAGAGCGCCCTCTGGCGGGGAAGCTCACAACACGTGTCACTCCAGGTCCAGAACCTGCCCCCTTGTGGCCTCAGCAGGTACTGCACAGACATGCATGAAGGCGAAACATGCATGCACCTAAGAACAAATAAATGTTTATTTTAAAATGTGGGTAAGAGTGAAGGGACAACTGAAGATAGAAAACGGGGTGTTGAGGACGATGGTGAGATGGCTCGGGGTAAAGGTACTTGCTGCACAAACCTGGCGACCTGAACTTGACCCTCAGAGCCTACATAAAGGCAGAAAGAGAGAACTAGCCGCTCAAAAGTGTCCTATGGCCTCCACGTGCATACCATGGCACCCAAACGCAATAACACATTTTTTAAAGGAAAGATAATAGAGGGGTGGAACATAGTGAGCATGTCTATAAGCCCAGCACTGGAGGGAGGGCAGGGAGCCAGCCTGGGCTACCAAGCCAGACCCTTGTCTGGAGGAGGAAGAAGGGGAGGAGGAGGAAGCTGGACATGAAAAGAAGGCAACAGAACAGGCCTGGGCATGGCAGCATGTGGGGGTGGAGGCAGAAGGATCAGGAGTTCAAAGCCAGCCTGGCCTTCATGAAAAGAAAGGAAGGAAGGAAGCCAAGGGGAGATGAGATGAAACTCAGCTGAACAGGGTAGGGCAAAGGTCAGGAAAAGGAGGTTGCTGGATCTTTCCCTGGCTCCTCACAGCTGGAAAGGAGAACATGGCACCCCAGCCTCAGAGCCCCCATGGAGCAGTCCCACTGGTACTGACACCCCCTGGGAAGGTAAGGAGACCTGGGTCCTGAGGGGATGGCTCCTGGCCTCACTCCTGTGCAGATGCTTCCTCTGTGCCTTCTGGGTTCCAGACCCGGCCCTGACTCATGACGTGCTCTTCAGTGAGTCACCTCTTACCTGTGGGTGACCTGAGGTGGAACTTAAGAGCTGCCACAGTTTCAGTCACTCCCTCATCCTGGAGCATGCTCACTTCTCCAGGCTTGGCCTCTACCCTTGCAGGAGAACTACGGGCCTCTGCTGCTCGGCCGCCCGCCCGAAGCCTTGCCTTTGCCCTGGACTCCGGTGCCTCCTGGGCCTTGGGGCCCTGGGCACTGGCTGCCCCCAGGCCTCTCAATGCCACCTCCAGTGGTGTGCCGCTTGCTGTGCCAAGAACCTGCTGTTCCTCTGCATCCTCTCCCTGGTGAGAAGTCAATTCGCCTTTTATTTGACAGATATCTGAATGCTAGGTGCCACTGTGAAAGGGAGAGTAAAGGGTCACAAGTCGGTAGGGGGACACAGTCGTGCCCTCTGAGCCCTGTACAGTCTGTGTTCTCTTCGCTTCCTAGGCTTTGACCCCGGCACCTCTCTCCGGCTGCCCACTCATGGGGCCCTCCCAGCCTGCCCAGGATCTCGCTCAGTACTGACGGCTCCACTCTCTGGAGAGCCCCAAGGACCCCCTAACCTGCCTCACACGTAAGTAGGAGCACAGGAGGATCTGTGTTCATCCTGAGCTTAGGTTTGTGCTGCAGACCAGAGCAGCTAATACAGAGGAAGAGTTCCAGGCCAAGCATGATGGTGGTGCATACCTGTAATCCCAGCATGTGGGAGGTGGGGCCAGGAGGTCAGGGCTTCAGATGCTTGTCTCAAAAAAAGGGAAAGGATTGCAGACCAACAAGCGAGCAGATCCCTACTGTTCCCTAACTCTGAGACTTTGACGGCTCGCTTTTTTTTTTTTAATGTGTATTTATTTATTATGCATACAGTATTCGGCCTGTATGTACACATGCAGGCCAGAAGAGGGCACCAGGTCTCATTCTAGATGGTTGTGAGCCACCATGTGGTTGCTGGGAATTGAACTCAGGACCTTTGGAAGAGCAGCCAGTCCTCTTAATCTCTGAGCCATCTCTCCAGCCCAGCTTGTCTGTTTTAAATATCAGTAATTTCTAGCCGCTACTCATCTCGGGTTATTATAATAATTAACACCTAGTGCAGGCCCTGGCCTTAAACAAAGAGTGGTTGCTATCTCTTCTGAAAGAGATAGGATAGGATAGGGCTGTCTGATGACACAGAAGGCCACAGTGGTAAGGCACAGCCCCCGTTAGAACAATCTTCCTGAAGGTGGAACCCCTCGGGGAACAGGAAGCCGGTCTAGAGAAAGCGGCTGGTGAAGCAGTCTGCAATCCAGGTCCCACTGAACAACGGGAACCCGTGATTCCCTGCTGTCCTTCAATAGCCTAGGAGGGGAAAGCGCATGGAGAGTTTCATTTTATAGAAAGCAAAGCAGCCAAGACAGTGAACAAGACTTACCGCAAAGTCCAGTGGCCAGCCAGGCTCTCCAGTTCCCAGGTCAAAGCATCCACCCACTTCCTGTGTCTCTCTCTTTTTTCCAGATGTTCAACTCTGATACTCCAGTCCTGTGGTACCCCAGACTCTCTTCTGCTACAGCCACAGGTCTTGGGAAAGAAGTGACACCCAAGAGCCTGGGCGGAGGTTGAATCTATAAAAGGGGAAAGCAGGGGACTTGTAGGGTGGGCGGGAGTGGGGGTTCCCAGTCTGTTCCTCTCCCTTGCCTTTGCAGGCCCCTGGGGCCTCTTGCCTGGCCTGGACATCTGGCCCCTCAGAGCGGCAGCTGCAGCGAGAGGCAGCTGAGGCCCTTGTAGGTCTGAAAGATTCATCCCAGACTCCCCGCCTAGCCCCATCCGTCCCCCCAAACCCTGCCTGGATCTCTCTGCTCCACCCCTGTGGCCCACCAGGTAGCCTTCCTGAGAAGAGACAAGAGTGGTTGGGAAATGTTAGCTGCTAGAATCAACAGGGGCTCACCAGAACGGGACAGGCACTAGTTGAACACCCTCAGGCCCAGGCCCCCGAGTGTCTCAGCCTAGCCTGAGACTGCGGTTAAACATCGGCCAGTGAGTCACTCACTCCTTACCAGTTTTGTTCTGAACGACAAATGTCCAGTGTCTTGACACCAAGTAAAATGAGAGCCTGAGAAGCAGAGGCTCTCCAGGAGCTAATGCAGCATAACACTGCAGGGCCTGTCTCCTGACCCTGGCTCCCTGCTCCAGTCTGGAAAGGGACTGAAGTACCAGGGTCTGGACTGGAAGAACCAGTAACTGTTTTCAAGAAGCTTCTGTTCTGGCTGGGGAACCTGGAAACCCTCACAAGGCTCCATAGCAAGAGTGGAAGAGCTGTGAGGAAGGAGAAAGCTCAGTGGAACTGAGACAAAGGCTCAGGGTGTCCCTGTCCAACGGTCTAGAGCAGCTATTCTCAACCTGTGGGTCTCGGACCCGTTTGGGGTCAAATGATCTTTTCAGCCTGGTCACCTAAGACCAGACCATAGCACAGTAGCAGCATTACCATTATGAAGTAGCAACAAAAGTAATTTTATTGTGGGGGCAGTCACCACAGCATGAGGAAGGTTGAGAGCCACTGCTCTAGAGGATCTGCTGGGAGCAGGAGAGAGGAGGCTGGCAGGCTTCTGGTTATAGATGTGGCTTGCGAGTCTGGCCCAGCCACTGTACAGAGGACATGGATGCTCTGAGACAGGCCGAGCATGGTAGCTTTGGTGGAGGGACTGGAGAAAGCAAGACTGGAGGCAGGAACACCACAGAGAGTCAATGGGGGGGGGGGGGCTTGGGCAGTGGGATAGCAGGAGAGTAACAGTCAGTGAAGGGGATCTGACCTGCGCCTGCCTCTTCCTGTCCACCCACAGCTACCCCTGGGGGAAGAGGATACCAGCCTGCTGGCCCCCCTCTCCGGCCCAGTCCCACTTCCTCTGTCTCTCTGCATATTGGGCGCCTGGGATCCATCTCCCTCCTGAGCTAGAAAGCAGAGGTGGAAGCTGCCTCACCGAACCAAGAGATGACAGACTGCAGGCACAGCATATTTGGTATTTTATTTGAGTTTTGCATGGAATTTAACACAATGCTACTTTTTTTTTTTTTTTTAACCATTCAGGTTCCTTTTGTAGTGTGGGTACTTCCTTGGCTAAAGGTGGATATTCTCACAACCCTCTTTGAATCCTAAGTCCCCAATAAAAGCAGTTGGGCAGTTTAAGATGACCCATATCTAAATACATTTTTGCATGAGTTTATGTTCTATATATGCCTGTGTGCTCATGTCTGTCTCTGCATGTGAAAAACAAGAATATGTATGTAGGTAGGTTTCTGTAAGCAAGAAATAAACCTTTGCCGTTTAAGCCATCGAGATACAGAGTTTATTATCCCAGCACAACCTAGTCTGTCCTGAGTGATAGAAAAGACTGCCATCTACTTACGGACTTCCACAAAGCCAGGCATGGTGCCTCACACCTGTGAGGAGGCTCATAAGAGTGCCACAAACAGCAGCAAAGTAAAGCTTGTGAGCATGGAAAGAGGAACTGGGTGAGGGGGTCACCAGTATGGTAACAGTCACATGCTCTGTACCAGATATAACCTGTCTTCTGCTCTCCAAAGAGCCGCAAATTGAAATGCCTACACTGGGGCCAAGAAGACAAAATAAAGGCGTGAAGAGAACAGTTTGTAGGCCTTACCCATAGCAGCCTTCTTTGCGCTGGTCGTTACTCCTGGTAGAAGCATGGCCTCGCTCCTGCTACATCCTCTGATTTTTCAAGAGAAATTGGGAAACTGGACTTCTGTGTTCAACATCCAATAATAATTTTCAAACATTGGTACAGCCTTCTTTAAATGTTACAGTGGCCAAACAACACAGCTTCAGGTCAACTTTGGCCAATAGAATACTAACTTGACACTAATGTAATGTGACATTTTCCAGATGGGAAGTCTAAAGCCAATCAGGACAGCAAGAACCAAGTTAGTCTCTATCAGGAGGTTTTCCTAAGAAGGCCCATTGTTTTTGTTTGTTTGTTGTTTGTTTGTTTTTTAAATTCCTTAGAGGGGCTGGGGCTAAAGCACAGTGACCCAGTGCTTGCCTGGAATGCCGAGGCCCTGGGTTCAATACCCAGCATCCCACACAAAGTATAACTCAGAAAATACAAGACCCAATCAAAGATCAGAGAGGATCCTTTCCTCTCTCCCAGCCGCCCTCTGTCGTCTCTGCTAAGAGAGGGAAAGTGGTTAGCCCAAAAGTTCAAGGCGGCTTTCCAGAAACTGATCAAGATTCCTCCTTGCTGCCAGGCCGTAACATTTTTAAAAATAATTTTATTTATTTTCATTTTATGTCCATTGATGTTTTGCCTGCATGTCTGTCTGTGTGAGGGTGTCAGATCTTGGAGTTACAGACAGTTGTGAGCATCCATGTGGGTGCTGGGAATTGAACCCCAGTCCTTTGGAAGAGCAGTCAGTGCTCTTAACTGCTGAGCCATCTCTCCAGCTCCCCAGGCTGTAACATTTTATAAAGCTAAGAATAAAAGATTTAAGGCTGTAGGGAGGTCATCAGGCAGAGGCACAAATGTTTCTGCCTTATTCTACCAAAATTATGCAGTGCTCTTGGTGAGTATTCTAGCTTGCTTTCTGGTGCTGTGGTAAAAGTTCCCACCAGGCTGACCTGCAGGCACATCTGTGGGGCAGTTTGTTAATTAATAAGTGGGAGGGCCCAGCCTACTGTGTGAAGCAGCAGCCCTGGGCAGGTAGTCCTAAGCTGTGTAGGAAAGCAGGCTGAGACAATCAGGATGAACAGGCTAGTAAGCAGGGCCCCTCCACAGCCTCTGCATCACTTTCTACTTTTGGGGGCCTGCCCTGAGTTCCTGCAGTGACTGACTGTGGTCGGGGCGTGTCAGTGAGGGGCGTGTCAGTGAGGGGCGTGTCAGTGAGGGGCGTGTCAATGAAGCAGGCTCTCTTCTCTACAAGTTGCTTAGGGCATGGTGTTTACCACAGCACCAGAAAGCAAGCTAGAATACTCACCAAGAGCACTGCATAAATTTGGTAGAAAAAGGCAGAAACATTTGTGCCTCTGCCTGATGACCTCCAACTGTGGAGTGTTACCCTCTGACCTCCACATTGCACGTGCGCGCACACACACACACACACACCATACACACACACACACCACATATATACACCACACACACACACACACCACACACACACACCACACACACACACATACACACCACACACACACACACCACACACAAACACACACACACACACCACATACATACATACACCACACACACACCCACATACCATACACACACACCCCACATACACACCATACACATATACACACCGTACCCATACACACACACACACACACACACACACACACCACACACACACACACACACACACACACACACATTGTTCCTGCTTCCATATTGCTACCTCCCTGAGTCGAGCACCCTTTACCTGCTGCTGAGGAGCCCTGAACTTTCATCCAGTGGGCTGCCAACACTGGTTTCCTGTCCCACCCTCTCCCCGCTGCCGTCACAGAGCAGGGAACAGTACTGCCTGAGCTGAGTGTTGAGCTTCCAAGCTTCTGACTTGATGCTCTACAGAATGATCCTGAAGCACCCTCCTTGAGCCTCTCGTCACAATCCTTTTTCTGTTTTTAATTTTGTTTTGTTTTTTGTTTTAGTTTTGGATTTGGGTTTTGTTTTGAATTGATTTTTGACTTAGCCCATCTCCTCGGGTAGTTAGCTCTCTGTGTCCCTGGCTGTCCTGGACTCGCTTTGTAGACCAGGCTGGCCTCAAACTCACAGCGATCTGCCTGCCTCTGCCTCCCGAGGGCTGGGATTACAGGCGTGTGCCACTGTGCCTGGTACAACCCAGGTTTTGTTTCAAGAGTACATTTAAAGCCAGGCAGTGGTGGCACATCCCTGTGAGTTCGAGGCCAGCCTGGTCTACATAGCGAGTCCAGGACAGCCAGGACTACACAGAGAAACCCTGTCACGGAGGGGGGAAAAAAGTACATTTAACATTCTGTCCTTTGAAAGTCCAAATTCTGAAGGAAAAAAATTATTTCCAAAAATAGAAAAAAGAAAATCCAAATTCTGGTCACTCCAGCCCTGCAGGGACCTGGCCTGCTCCTGACCACACTTGTAGTCTGTAGCTTTTTTTTTTTTTTTTTTTTTTGCTACTTTGGGTTCTATACATCACACTACAGTAATAGTCCATGCAGGCTACACTTGAGTCCTCAGCCCCAGCTCGCGCAGGCGCATGCATCACTTAGCCTGTCTCCTCGGGTAGTTAGCTCTGCAAGGCGATGCCCACGCTCCACAGCAGGCGACCATACCCTGCATAGACCCTCTGGGATCCGGAGCTTTTCCCCAAAGCAAGATCTATCCTTTTATCCGACTCGACATCTGTGTTAAGCTCTTTAGGCCTTCATGTTCCTTAGAGGTACAAACCTGATCACACTAAGCTATGCTAGTGTCAATCTGTGTCCCCAATCCCCAGAATAATTATTCAAAGAAGACCAGCCTGTCTTGCAGTTTCTCTCTGGGGGACTCAGAGTGAGTGACTGAGTAAACAGGTTCTGTCCAGTCCCTCAGGGGTTGTGCTCCTACTAAGCCAGTGCTGCCACATGCACCTTAAAATCAACAACCTCCTAACCCAGCCCATTCTTTTTTCTTTTTTTCTTTTTCTTTTTTGTTTGCTTGGTTTTGGTGTTGTTTTGTTTTTTGAGACAGGATTTCCTTGTGTAGCCCTGGCTGTCCTGGACACACATTCTAGACCAGGCTGTTCTCAAACACAGAGATCCGCCTGCCTCTGCTTCCCTAATGCTGGGATTTTAGACGTGCACCACCACATCTGGCTTAATACCATTCTTTTTCATTTTACGTAGTTTTGGTTTTACAAAAAAAAAAAAAAGTAGTGTTTTCAACCACCAGAATTAAAATAATAATAATAATAACAAAAACAAAAAACAGCCACAGGTGTGGCCTTGCTGGAGGAATTGTGTAACCGTGGGTGCAGGCCTTAAGGTCCCCAACGCTCAAGCTACACCCAGTGTGGCACATAGTCTCTCCCTGCTGCCTGTGGATCAACTCCCAGCCCCTCCTCCAGCACTTGCCCCGGCCTGCGGGGGTTCAACTAAAGCTCGGGAGGAGATTCACCTGTATGAAAATAAAATACAAGACACAAAGAAGGAGAGCAAGCCTAAACGTTGATCAAGCTCTCAAATTTTATTAGTCAGGCAGCAGTATTTACAAGGCAGAAATCAGGGAAGAGTATTGCTATGGCAACCCAGCTGCAGATTATCCCAAAACACAGAGAATTCCAGGCAGGGGCATGATGCCCTGCTACACAGAATATCTTGCTCCATCTTTTATCTGTCTTTAGTCTAACTGCTAAATCAAAACAGGGTAGCTCCATCTCTATCTGTCTTTAGTCTAACTGCCGACCCACAACAGGGTCAGCTAGTTTCTGGTAAAAGGCAAGCTCTGGGAAAAACAGAGACTTAAAGGTGCAGACTCTGACAAGATGGCTGAACATTGGCCATTCGGCCTGCTGTCCCTAACAATGTCTGGCTGTACACCACCATGCTTCCTGCCATGATGATAATGGACTAAACCTCCGAAACAGTAAGCCAGCCCCAGTGATGTGTTTTCCTTCGTTGGTTGCTGTGATTATGGTGTCTCTTCACAGCAATAAAACCTGAGATAGTCTCCTTAAGTTTGGCTGCCTTAGAACTCACTGTGCAAGCCAGTGTGACCTCAAATTTGCAGTAATCCTCCTCCCTCTGCCTCCTAAAGTGTTAATAAGACTATTCAGGTGCACCACTATGCCCAGCCCACTTAGGTGTTTCTTGGGTTTGGGGTTTTTTATTGTTGTTTGTTTTTTGGTTGGGTTTTGTTTTGTTTGGCGGGGGGGAGTTAGGTTTTGGGGCTTTTTTGGTTTGGGTTGGGTTGAGTTTTTTAAAATTTAACTTTTAATTATGTTTATGTGTGTGCACATGCACATACATGTCTACAAGTGCCTGAGGAAGCCAAAAGAGGACATCTCCTTCTCTGGAGGTGGAGTGTTACAGGCGATTGTGAGCCACTCAGTGTGGCTGAACTCAGGTCCTCTCAAAGAGCTGAGCCATCTCTCTCGCCAGCCCCTCAAACTGGCTTGACCTTTCTCTTTGTCTTATATATTTTTCTTTTGTGTGTGGGGTTTTTGTTGTTGTTTGTTTTCTTTTTTGTTTGTTTTTGTTTTTTTCGAGACAGGGTTTCTCTGTGTAGCCTTGGCTCTCTTGGACTGACTTTGTAGACCAGGCTGGCCTCGAACTCACAGTGATCCACCTGCCTCTGCCTCCCAAGTGCTGGGATTAAAGGCGTGTGCCACCACCGCCCGGCTTGTCTTACATATTAATAATTCATTTCTTTGTAATATTTTTTCTAATTTGAAATTGCATTAGTGTGTATATAAAGGAGTGCACATGCGTGTGATGTTTGAACACATGTGTGCCACTTGGATGCATCTGTGAAAGCCAGAGGACAAATTTCTGTAGTTGGTCCTCTTTTTTTCCATCATGGGTACCAAGAATCAAACTCAGGTCATCAGGCTTGCACAGCAAGAACGTCTCCCTACCGAGCCATCTCCATGACCCTGATTTAAATGTTATCTTGAGTAACATTTACTCATCTGGGTGTAACACAGCCTGGAACATTTATGCGCTCGTTGCGGGGCGAGGGGGGGGGGCACTCAAGAGAGTGGCATAGCACGTAGCGTAGCATGGCATTCCTGTAACACGAGGCAGAAGAGTCATGAGTTCATGACCAGTCTTGAATAAACAGAAAGTTCCAGGCCAGTCTTTGCTAAACAATGAGATCCCGTCTCAAATACTAGATAGATAGGCAGGCAGCAGGCAGGCGACAGACCAGCAGGCAGACAAGAAAAAAAGTAAGTTACACAGGTCAGCTCCTCTAAAGGAGCAAATAGGGCGAGATTAAGGGACGGAGCAGACCAGCCCTCGGGAAGCAGAGGCAGGCGGATCGCTGTGAGTTCGAGGCCAGCCTGGTCTACAAAGTTAGTCCAGGACAGCTAAGACTACACAGAGAGACCTTGTCTCGAAAAACCAAACAAAAAACAAAAAAACAAACAGACCCCAGCACTAGGTGGCAGAGCGGATCCTTCACCAAGGTCCGGCCTCTGCCTCTTTGTCCCCGCCCTAATCTCCTCCCCGCCACCAAGGCCTTGTATCCATTCCGCCAGCGTCAAAGGAGCTGAAGCAATTTCCGCCCAAAGATGGGTGGGGCTTCCGGGCAGTCCTGGTCTTACAAACACTGGTGCTAGGACAAAAGCTGGTGGTGGTGGTGGCCACATGTCATCCTTGCCTTTTCCAGCACGGTTCCGCCCTACTACTCCCATTTCCGGCCAGGGAAACGCAGCTTCACAAGGAAACGTGCTCTCGCGCCGAGCCCCGCCTTCCTTTCTTGCTCTGTCAACCTTGCCCGCACTTCCGCCCTCAGTAGTTCCCGCCAGACACCCAAGGCTCAAACGAAGCGAGGTTCTCCCAGCTCTCACAGGTCACGCCCCAGGAGACGGAAAGAGGAAACAGACCCCTTCCTCTCATCTCCTCCCCCACCCCCCGCCCTCGCCCGCCCCTCGTCCTTTCTCTTGGTTTCTCCACCCCTTCCTCTTACAGGCCCGCCCATTTGAGGTGGAGCCGAAGCCACATTCGCCCTCAGAAAGGCGGAAACCTCTGGTCTAGCCGCTCTCGCGAGCACTCCGAACTCTCGCGAGACTCGACGCCCGACTTGTGCGCCCGGGAAACCCCGTCGTTCCCTTTTCCCTGGCTGGCAGCGCGGAGGCCGCACGGTAAGCGAGAGCTCTGGGTCCTGGCTGTGCGCGGGGCCGCGGGGCCGGGCTGTCTGGCCCCAAGAGCTCGTGCCGGGGACCGCGGGAAGCCCGGCGCGGGGTCGCTCCGCCCTCTGGAGCCCCGGCCACGTGCGAGCGGCAGGCCCGGACATGCCTGATCGCCACAACTCGGGAACCCAGAGGGTTAGGTAGCGGGGTGAGTGGAGCCCCGGGAGTCTCCCACGCGGCCACCTCTCCGGGTTGCTGCTGCGATCGGCATGCCGTGGGCACCCAGGAAGTCTTGTCGGACCCACGGGAGCTGCAGCTGAAGTGAAATGAGGCTGGGTGGATGTTGGGGAGGAACAGGGTCGGTGTTTCCCACCAAGCCTTATGTCGGCACGCCTGCCCTTTTCTCATAGATGCCTGGAGTTACTGTAAAAGACGTTAACCAGCAGGAGTTCGTCAGAGCTCTGGCAGCCTTCCTCAAGAAGTAAGTGTTTAAGAACTGAGGCCCTGACCCCTGTGAGCGGTGACACCATCCCCACCCCCCAACGTGTCTGGCCACTCGTCGGATCCTTTTCTGAATTAGGCCTAGGGTGACCTTGTTTCCCTTTTAGCATATTCGATCAGACTTACTCTTTTATGTTGGGGGGCGGGTGGAGGATCTGAAGTAACTATGAAAATTTCTAAAGTGTGCTTTTCTCGATCCCCTTGGTCCTAGGTCCGGGAAGCTGAAAGTCCCCGAATGGGTGGACACAGTCAAGCTGGCCAAACATAAAGAGCTTGCTCCCTATGATGAGAACTGGTTCTACACACGAGCTGGTGAGAGCCGGGGCCTTTGCCTGGGGGTGCGGAGCTGGGTGACCCCAGTCTTTTCCCTCCCAGCTGTGAACTGGAAGGAAACAGACTTCTTGCTTTAATAGCTTTGAGCTCAAAAGAAAGCCTGGGGACACTTGTATTTTTATTCTGTTTATAGGTGCTCACTTGAGGGTCTGATAGCTTATTGCATTCATGGTATAGCGTTTGCATCCATCTCTTATCGAGTCACATGCATGGTTGGCAAGTTGAGAATGCCACTCCTTGTTCTAAAGGAAACTTTAGACTCCTGGTGCCCAAAGAAAGCTTTTGGGGTGCTTCTCTGGTCTTTCTGAGTCTCATAGCTTGTCATGAGTTATTGATTCTGCCTGGGTGTTGTGTGTATCCTTTCGTCCTTTGTAGCCTTAGCTCTGGGGTGGGACCTGTGCTGGGTTGTGCCAAGGTTGCAGTGTGTGTAGGGGCCTCAGACTGTGAGGCAGTTCAGCTGTGGCTGGGGTCCACTTTGTTTCAGGCTTTGCCATGGGCACAGGGACCATCATGGCTCAACACAGCTTCTCAAAACCAAAAGGTCAATTCCGCAGTGGGGGGAAAAGGTCTGTGTGTCCACCTGCCAGCGCACTATTTTAGGAATGAGGGTCCTGCTGGGTACAGTGGCCCACACCTGTAATCCCAGCACTCAGGGAGACAGAGGCGGTGTCTCTCTGCGTTCCCGGCCAGCATTGAGGGTCGTGGAGGGAAGGGTGGCCTTGCTAGCTACCGCACTGGTAAGGCCTGACTAAGGTGCATTTCCTTTTGGAAGCAAGGGCAGAGTGTCACTGACGGTTTTACATTATGATTGCAAGAGGGAAGATGTTGGTTTTGTCTAGGTAGAGTTGGTTGTACATGCTATGGTCTCCGCCTCCTAGACAGGATTGGTTGTCTGGTTTTTCATGGTTGGTATGGGGGAGGTCCTGGCTTATCCAGGGTCTATAGCTGGTGGTATGAATCTACCACCCTTGTCGCTGCTGGTTTTGTGTTTTTGAAACAGGATCTCACAATGTGCACCCTGTTTGGCTTAGAATTTGCTAAATAGACAAAGCTGGCTTCAGCCCTCTATGTTATAGGCAAGCGAGGTGGCTCTTGCCTTTATTTCTGGCACTTTGGGGGCAGAAGCAGGCAGGTTGAGTTTAGGGCCAGGCCTAAATGGCATATGCTTATAGTCCCAACACTTGGTAGACAAAGACGCCCAGAGTTCTAGGCCTGGATAAGGCTGTTGATAATGTTACGAGGCCTGTGCTCTTTCCTTAATATCACACTGGGTGTGCAGCCTCTGCTAGCTGCTGGTCCTCCTTCCTAAACTCCAGAAGTGCTTTTTGAACATCCTTTTCCTAACTACCCTGTGGCATAGGGGTTTGCGTTCTAGAGCAGAAAGTGTTTACTAGTTAATGTCTGTTCTGGAGTCTAATGGGTTCCTGTCTGGTTTGGCCCAAAAGCTTATGCGCTTGTCAAACTGTAGCCATTGCCATAACAGTGACCTATTCTACCAGAGGGGAAAGGGGTACAGAGGTGGCGTTACTTCTTTCTAAGATATGCCAGCTCTGTTCAAAACTGTTCTTGCAGGCTGATTGCACTTTCCTCTAGGTAGTTGAGAGCTGGCCTGTGTTGCCACTTGTGTTTGAGCTAGAGTAAGTACAGTGAGGGAGCAGGGTCATGTTTGCACTGAGGAGTAGGAAAAGGCTCCCTAGCAAAAGGTGGGCCCTCCTGGGTAGGCACAGGGTCCTGAGGAGGAAGGCTAGGAACAAAGGGCCCCATTTGTTGATTCAGTATGACACTGTTAGGAAGCCACTTCCATTAGAGAGCCAACAGGAGGGGATTGGGGCCAGGAAAGTCGTTTTTCCTTAGAAGTCAGCGGAAAATGTACAAGGAGCTGGGCAGTGATGGCTCACGCCTTTGATCCCAGCACTCGAGAGACAGGGGAAGCCTGGTCTACAAAGCGAGTCTAGGACAGTCAAGGCTACACAGAGAAACCCTGTCTTAAAGAAAAATGTGCAAGGTTCCTCGTCCCACACTTTGACACAGTTCTTGCCTCGAGTCTGCATGTGATTTTAAACACAGGGCACCAACTCCCTGGGATGGTGAGAAGCCATTGGACCAAAGCGCTGGCTCAGTGACCCTCTGAAATTCTAGCAACAATTCTGCGACTTTGCTTAAAGTTCTACCTTCAAAATGTGCTAGAGTCAGGTCTTATTGAGGAAGAGCGTGATAAGGAAATACACTGTTTTTGCAGCTTACAGCCACTCACTTGCTCTTTTTAAAGTCAAAAGGAATGCACACACGTTCTGGAGTGGCAGGTTGGTGTCTTGTAATTAGCTGGCAGGTGGTTCTCCACTAGAGGGATTTTATGTGGTGCTGGAAGGGGCTGTTAAATCCCCGTTACAGAAGCTAGCGAGCCTGCTCACTGCCTGCAGTTGCATTTATACAGTACTGTTGTATAGACACTGGGGCTCTGCCAGGTGCTGTCACCACTATGTCCAGACTGATACTGATCCCCAGTCCCAGCCAGCCTAGTTGAAACCAAGGTCCCCTGCCCTAAGGAAGAGCAGGCCACATGGTGCAGACATGGTGTGGGAACTAGAGTAGGGGCTCTTCAGGGTCTGCGCTTCCTGCCTTGCAAGAAGATGGGAGCGGCGCCAAAGGGGTCTGTTAATCCTGACAGCTGTGGGGCTGTCTCAACTCCCCCCGCCCCCCCAAGCAAAATGAGCCCAGGGGCCCAGTCAAGATGATTGCCTGGGGCTGGAGAGATGGCTCAGAGGTTAAGGGCAACAACTGCTCTTCCAATGGTCCTGAGTTCAATTCCCAGCAACCACATGGTGGCTCACAACCATCTGTAATGAGATCTGATGCCCTCTTCTGGCCTGCAGATGTACATGCAGGCCGAGCACTGTATACATAATAATAAAATAAATCTTTTAAAAAAAAAAAAAAAGAAAGAAAGATGATTGCCTGGTGTTAGGAGTGAAGCCATCCCTGTGTCCCCTAGGCACGCAGAGCCCTGTGGCCCAAGTCTAGGCATTTCTACATCTTGGGCACCAGTCCCTTGCACCAAAATGGCATGGGACTGTGAGCACCTGGAACCTAGTAGTGCGGAGGGTGTGGGTCTTCTTAGCTGCCCTGTGGGACTTTGCTCCTGCTAAGGTTGAGTATGTTGCCTGGGGCCGCAGCCCTTGAGGCTGTGAGGAAGGTGGCTGACAGCTCAGGCTCAGCACCTTAGGGTTTCTGAAGCCTGCTTGACAGGCCAGACGGATGCCCCCAGGAGCCATGATCCTGTATCCATGGTTGAGCCAGTGCACATTGCAAGTTTGAGGTGCCCACCACAGAAAGAGGCCTAGTATTTACCTGCTTCCCAGGGCTAAGCCGCACCATAAAACAGTTGCTTCCTTCCCTGTCCTGCCGTAGGCATGTGGATATGGTCACATTTAGTTAGTGGGCACAGAGCCAGGCAGCCTTGTTCTCCATTTCCCCTGTAAAATGGTTGCCTCATTTTACACAGTTGAATGACAAGCACATGACCTCCGGCTCCTTCTTGCCCCATCCCCCCAGCTTCCACAGCACGGCACCTGTACCTCCGCGGTGGTGCAGGGGTTGGTTCCATGACCAAGATCTATGGAGGACGGCAGAGAAACGGTGTCAGGCCCAGCCACTTCAGCAGAGGCTCCAAGAGTGTGGCCCGCCGGGTCCTCCAAGCCCTGGAGGGGCTGAAAATGGTGGAAAAGGACCAAGATGGGTATGCAGGGCTGTGGCTGGGCCGGGGTATTCCATTGGTCCCTACAAGTGGACTTAGAGCCTTGAGAAAGCAAGCAGTGAGGGCCTCAGCAGACCTCTCTGGCTGCCTTCCTCTGGCTCTGGGAAGGTAATTTAGCGACTGTCCACTTTCATTAGCCTACTCGTTAACTTTTCCCAATTGATTTTTCGGGGCTTTTGATCTAATGCTTGCACAAACGACACCCCGTCAGCTCCCAGGGGTCTCCCACTCCTGCCCCCAGCTTGTTAGGATGCAGCTGGCTTGGGCACAAGTGGGACTTGGCGAGCAGAATGCAGTTCCATCACTTAGTACTTTCTTCTGTCCGCCCCAGGAGGGGAGGGGAGCTGGGCTGTGCTCATCCAAGGGCTGTGATTTTATTTTTATTTTATTTTCCCTTTGCACAGGGGCCGCAAGCTAACACCTCAGGGACAGAGAGATCTGGACAGGATTGCTGGACAGGTGAGGAGGTGTACTTTGCTTCTGTTGAGGCATAGCCTGGGGAGGGAAGGGGCCAGAGGTCAGCACTGGGGAAGAAAAAGCAGTGAAGTCTACAGAGGGTGCTGAGGCTGCCTGGCCTAAGACGATGCTGGGTGTCAGCAACCCTGTACCCTCATACAGGCGACTTGGTTAGGGATTCCAGCCACTATTCCTCATACTTAAGGACTTCTGGTGTGCACGGTTTGGGAGAGGTAGAAATGGGGTGGCCGGCTGGTTCAGGCCCACGCAGACATGTTCCTACTACCTCCCTGGAAAGCCGTGGTGTACGCAGGAGCCTGGAGGTGTGCCTGGCACTCCACACCTGATTTTCTTTCTCTACTACAGACTCCATGCCTTTGGGTCTTGGAAGATTTTAGCCTTGAACTTGATCGCAGTAGAAAGCACCTGAGCACAAACAGCGCAGTGGCCTTCCCCTCAGGACTGTAGGCAGAGGCTAGACCTTTCCTCGACTAGTGTGTAGTCTACTATAATGGGGCAGAAGGTAGTGAGCCGTGACGAACCTTGAGCCACACTGACCCGTCTGTGTCTTCCCACAGGTGGCAGCTGCCAACAAGAAGCATTAGAACAAAGGATGCTGGGTTAATAAATTGCCTCGTTCATAATCCTGGTCTGGGTCTGGTTTTGTTCTTTCTTTGGTTGGTTGGTTTTCAAGACAGGGTTCCCTGGGTGCCCCTGGCTCTGCCTTCTGAGTGCTACCACCAGCTAGCTCTGGTCTGGATCTCTTCCTTGCATTCTCTTGCAAGAAGAGAAATGGACACTGGAGTTGATGTTTGTTCTCAAGACACCAGTGGATCTGTGGTGCTAGTGACAGGACTGGGTGGCAGTTATGCCAGGTTCACATGCTATCTGTTGCAGTCCCCAGGAAAGGGAAATTTCAGTTATGAAAAGACAGTGTGGTTGTCTTCCTAATAGTCTTTATATTATGTATGCAGTGCTCTGGCTGCATGTACACCTGCAGGCCAGAAGAAAGCATCAGATCACACTACAGAGGCACCATGTGGTTGCTGGGAATTGAATTTAGGACCTCTGGAGGAGCAGTCAGTGCTTTTAACCTCTGAGCCAACTCTCCAGCCCCTTCCTAAGGGTCTTAGGTTAAAGATGGAAGGTTTGCGCTGTGCTGTGATCTCCCCAAAGTGCCAGTATGTGAAGGGCCCACATGTGATTGAACAGAAATTTGACTAATTTAAAAGTTGATCCTGAGTCGGGCATGGTGGCGCACGCCTTTAATCCCAGCACTCGGGAGGCAGAGGCAGGTGGATCGCTGTGAGTTCGAGGCTAGCCTGGTCTACAAAGTGAGTCCAGGACAGTCAAGGCTACACAGAAAAACCAAAAAGAAAAGAGTTGATCCTGGCAACTTGCCAGTCAGGCCTGCCTTGAGAGAGGGCTAGGTTTTTAAATTCTACTTCTGCACCTTGCTCCCTCATTTTACTGGATTGATCAAGATGCCAGGTGGAGCTGTGGCCTTGTTTGAATCCTTACCAGAAGTGGCTGGTGGCTCTTAGAGCACTTGAGAGATGAATGCCAGGATGAAGTGCATGCTGGAAAGTTTACAAATGTTTGCTATACCCAGCATTCCTCTGAAGTGAAAATCCTGTACCCTTGAAATTTGGGGAGGAAGTCAGTAGGTAACTCGGTGGATGCTTCAAAGCTATGGGAGTCACGTGGCCTATGCTGGCTCAGCCTGACCCAGTCACCTCTGGTCCTTTGAACATGAATGCAATTGGCTCTGCACAAGTGTGGATGAGCTTGTCTGGCCCAAGTAACCGTAGCTGCAGCATCACTCTTCAGCCACTAGGGGGCAGGCGCTAGCCACTGCTGAACAAGGAAAACTATTCTGAGGGGCTGAAGACCCACTGTCCTGTAAAAGGACATTTGGGGAAGTGGCCTGTTGTACAGAGGGACCTAACCCTCCTAGGGAACTGCTACGTGCAGTGAGTGGTATTCCTAGCAACAGGCTCAGCAGAGCTGAGGCGTAAGCCAAAAGTTTTGTTTTCTATAGGTTTTATCAAGGTTTCTCTGGTTGTCCTGGACTCTAGACCAGGCTAGCCTCAAACTCACAGAGATCCACCTGCCTCTGCCTCCCAATTGCTGGGATTAAAGGTGTATGCCACCATGCCTGGCTCATTTTCCATTTTTAAGGCTGTCTCTTATAGCCCAAGCTAGCTCAAAATGTGTTGTGTAGACTTGGCCAAGTGGTGGTGGTGGTACCTTGAATCCCAGAATTAGGCAGCCAGATCTCTGAGTTCGAGGCCAGCCTAGTCTACAAAGCAAATCCAGGATAGGAAAGGCTACACACAAAAACCCTGTCACTTTTTTTTTTAACTGTAACCCAGAATGGCCTTGAATTCCTAATCTCTTCTACCCTGCCTCCACCTTCAGAGCGTTGGGATTATCATATGGCCACTTGCCCTATTTTTAAATAATGAAATACTTGAGGCATGCAAAAACTCCGCCTGTGGCTGGGAAGATGACTCCAGGGTTTAAGAACACTTGTTCTTCCAGAGGGCCTGCTTTCAATTCCCAGCATTAGTGTCAGGTGACTCATAACTGTGACAGCCTCAGGAGTGCACATACCCAGACACACACAGCTAAAAGTAACAACAGCAAATCTTTAAAATAGAAACATCCAGTTTAAGCAGGGTGGTGGCGCACACCTTTAATCCCAGCACTTGGAGGCAGAGATAGGTGGATCTCTGAGTTCAAGTCCAGCCTCATGTACCAAGCAAATTCCATCCAGGACAGCCAACGTTACACAGAGAAACCCTGTCATGAAAAACAAAACAAAACACCCAGTTTAAGGAATGATACAGGGGAAGTCAGTTGGGGATGGTGGCTTACACCTACAACAATTGGGGGGCGGGGGGCCGAGTCAGGAAAGCCACAAATTTGAGGCCAGCCTGCCCTACATAGGGAGTTCTAGGCCAGCCAGAGCTCTAGGAAAACCTGTCAAAAGACAAACAGAAGCTGGGCATGGTGGTACACTCCTGTAGGCAGAGGCAGGTGATCTCTTGTGAATTCAAAACCAGCCTGATCTACAAGGTAAGTCCAGGACAGCTAAGACTACACATGAAAACCCTGTCTTGAAAAACCAAAAAAGACAAACAGGAAAAAAAAAGTGAGCGTCTTGGGTGTCCACATTCATCTCTACCAAAGGCTTTTGTCCCCAAACAGCATGCACTGTCGTTTTACCTTTGAAAAGCAAGTCAACTGCATCATCCACAGCAGGCTTAACTCCTCGGCATTGCTGTGCTGACTTCTCCCCCTACTCTGTGACACTCAGCTGGGCCATCCTTTCTCCCGCAAATATGCCTTGGAATTGTTTCACCACTTTTCCTTCCAGAACTACCCTGTGCTTTTTGTTTTGTTGATGACCGAGAAATTGAACTGGGGGACCTCCCCGAGGTTACTAAATGCGATACCACTCGGCTACTCCCTCAACCTGTTTCAACTTTTGGGGGACGGGTGTGTGTGCGTGCACGCGCGCGCGCATGCACGAGCCAGTGTACTTCAGAAGACTATATTGGGTCCTCTGGAACCTAGGTCCTCCACGGGAGCAGTACAGTCTGCGCTCATAGCAGCTGGGCTGTCTCTCTCGGGCTCCTGTTTTCGGGTCAGTCGGTTCATTGGTTGGATGGTTTGTGTCAGAGACTTGTATGGCTCTGGCTGGCCTGGAACTTGTCGCTATCTTGTCTCAGTTTCCCAAAGTCTGGATTTATAGGCATATGACAATACACCTTTCTTCTTCTTCTTCTTCTTCTTCTTCTTCTTCTTCTTCTTCTTCTTCTTCTTCTTCTTCTTCTTCTTCTTCCTCCTCCTCCTCCTCCTCCTCCTTCCCTCCTCCTCCTCCTCCTCCTCTTCTTCTTCTTCTTCTGAGACAGAGTTTCTATGTGTAACAGAGCTCCGACTGCCCTGGACTCTGTAGACCAGGCTGGCCTCGAACTCACAGAGAGATCCATCTGCCTCTGCCTCCCAAGTCTTGGGATTAAAGTTGTTTTGTTTTTAAGATAGAGTCCCCCCGCCCCAGGGGTGCCTGCACAAACTGATGCACCAACTAAGGACAATGCGTGCAGAGACCCTAGACCCACTGCTCAGATACAGCCCGTGGATGCAGATTCTCCACAGTTGGGGGGGCGGGGGAGTGGGGACTGCCTCTGAGCAGAGACCCTAGACCCACTGCTCAGATACAGCCCGTGGTCAGCTGATTCTCCACAGTTGGGGGGACAGGGGAGTGGGGACTGCCTCTGCCATGAACTCTGGTGCCCAAGATTTGATCGCTTACCCCTTGGCAGGGAGGCCCTTCGGGCACACAGAGGAAGGGGATGCAGGCTATCCTGATGAGACCCGATAGGCTATGGTCAGAGGGTGGGAGAGGAGGGCCGCTCCCCCCCCCACACCACCATCAGAGGTCTAGGGGAGGGGACTAGGGCAGAGGAGGGAGGGAGGATGGGTGGGAACAGGAGGAAAGCACTCAGGGATAACAATCGAGATGGAATGTGGATAAATTAGAATAAAATTTTTTCAATTGGAAAAAAAAAAGGGGGGGATTCTGTGTATCCCTGGCTGTCCTGGAACTAGCTTTGTAGACCAGACTGGCCTTGAGTTCACAGAGATCCACCTGCCCTGTATTAAAGTCATGTACCACACGCCTAGTTTAAAAAAAAAAAAAAAAAATTGTTACAAATATTTTTAGCTTAATTTTTTTTAGATTTATTTAGTGTTTATATGTATGGTTGTGAACCACCATGCAAGTGCTAGGAGTTAAACATAGCTCCTCAGCAAGAAAAAGAAGTGCTCTTAACTACTGAGCCTTTAAAATAAAACAAAAAAAAAAAAACAGGGTCTCCACACTGAACCCAAAACTCAACATGCTCAACATACGGGCTAAACTGGCTGCGCAGTCAGCTCAAGGTCATTCCCCACTGCCACCACCGGCATCTGTCGGTTCCTTTTGTAGCCCAGGCTAGCTCTCAATTCCTTATTCTTCTATATCAGCCTCCCAAATTCTGGGGTTAGACTCACCACCGTCTTAGCTACAAGGGTGACTCTGAGACACCTCCAGAATCTGTTCCACTACAGAAATGTATAGCGCTGGGCAAGAGACCCGCTTCCCCTCACCGAGCCTCAGTTTCCTCCTCTGTAAAGCGGTGAGGAAAGGAAGGTGTGTTTGGTGGCAGAGCCGTCACCTAGCATGCAGGAGGCTCTGGGTGTCATCCCTAACGCCATGAAAGAAAAAGTTTGCGGGACATGGTGGAACACTCCTGTAATTGCTGTACTCAGAAGAAAGCAGAGGCAAGAGTATGGGCACTGTGGGCGCATCCTCAGAGGCTGGGGAGCCCAGGCTGCACCGGGCACGGCTGCGCACACCTGCAATCCCAGCACTTGGGAGGCAGAGGCGGGCAGATCTCTGAGTTCGAAGCCAGCCTGCTCTACAAAGCAAGCTCCAGGACAACCAGGGCCACACAAGGAAACCCTGTCTCGAAAAAAACGGGTGATAGGGTGGGGGTGGGGGTGGAGGAGGGTCGAGTTAGATAGAAAAGGGTGGGTGGGGGCTGACAAAAGTTGAGAGTAGCTTGTGGACCTGCATACAGCAGGCACCCAGAATTTTGGCTCACCAAGATCTAGCCAGGCCTTGAGCCAGCTTCTCCCCCACCCAAGCACTAGAGACTCAAGGGAATTGTGGCATGTGCAGGTGCAGGCCCGAACCATATGGCAAATAAAGGGCCCAGGGGGTGACGGCCACTGGAGCCCATCTCCGTCTGAACAGGAAGTGAGGTGGTGGCGTTTCGGGTGGAATCTGGTACCTCGGGGCTAGTGCAGCCCACTCGAACCAGCCCACTGGGAGAAGATGCCAGGGGGTCTAGGAGTGCTCACAGCCTTACCTCTCTTCCTCCTCTTCCTGTCCGAAGCCTGTCTGGGTAATGTGGCCAAAGGGAAGGTGTCTTTAAGGGTGGGGCTGATGGGAGCAGTACAGAGCAGAGCCAGACTGGGTGGAGGACAGGGGGGTGGGGGACGCACATCCCTTAAAATAAAGCCAGAACTCAGGGAACTGAGGCAGAAAGAATATTGCATTTGAGGCGGACGTGGTGGGGCACACCTTTAAACCCAGCACTCGGGAGGTAGAGGCAGAAGGATCGCTGTGAGTCCGAGGCCAGCCTGGTCTACAAAGTGAGTCCAGGACAGCCAAGGCTACACAGAGAAACCCTGTCTCGAAAGAAAAAAAAATTGCATTTGAGGCCAGGCTGGGTAATTTACTGAGACCCCCAAAGAGAAAAGGAGCAGGAGGAGAAAGAAAGAGAAAGCCCTGTGTGCCAAGCGGTCTGGGGTAGCCCGCTGTTAGGACCAAGACGGCGGTGTGGGGGTTGGGTGGGGGGTTTGCAGCCCTCCCTCCACAAGTCAGAGTGCGGAACTGAGATAAGGGCTGGCTGAAGACATGGAGGTAGCAAATGGGTGTCAGCGACAGAAAGGGTTTGTTTTCCTTAGCCTTAAATCCGGAGAGAGCATTGGGCTGGCTCTGGTGAAGCACGCCTTTAATCCCAGCACTCGGGTGGCAGAGGCAGGTGGATCTCTGTGGGTTCAAAGCCAGCCTGGTCTACAGAGTGAGTCCAGGACAGCCAGGGTTCTGTTAAAATGGAGAAACCCTGTCTCCAGGAAAAAAGAAAAAAGAAAAAAAAAAAATCTGGAGGGCATGTGTCATCTCCCCTCCTCCACCCAAGTGTGACCACATCGGCCTAGACTCCCAGAGGGGAGGGGTCATCCACTCAAGTGACACTAGGAACAGGCATTGGAACCCTGCTGTCTGAGTCTTAAACCGGTGACCTGTGAAGTTGCTCCCGAACTCTTTTTCCTTCTTCTTCTTCTTCTTCTTCTTCTTCTTCTTCTTCTTCTTCTTCTTCTTCTTCTTCTTCTTCTTCTTCTTCCCTCCTCCTCCTCCTCCTCCTCCTCCTCCTCCCTCCTCTTCCTCCTCCTCCTCGCTTCTGCCCTTCCTCTTTCTTTCCTGCTACATCCAGAAAGGGGGCGCCCCACCCCCACCCCACCTCACTGTCAGCCCTGGGAAGGCTGGGGGCTTCCAAGATAAATACAGAGCAGACAGAGCAGACACCATAGCCACCACCAAGTCCACCCTAGTCTCTCCGAGCCTCCTCCCCTGGCCCAGACCAAACTCAGTCCCGGTCCCTGGCTGACACATTTAAATTACAGAGATGAGAAACAGCCTAGGCACACAAGCCAAGCCAAGGACAGTAAAGGACAGATTCAGAGATGTGGGAGACAGGCTCTACTACCCGGTCCAATAGACTAGGTGGTTCTGGGCCCTGCCCACCCTGGGCCTAAGCTGGGCCCCCACCCCACCCTGGCCCGTGCTGGAGGTTCCTGAGAGATGGGAGGAAGGGGGACCCGACCAATGGAGAGTCCCTGAGCACCAAAATCCAAAGAGGTAATAGAGAAAAGAAGCCACAGGGAGTGTCTCCCTCCCGGCTTGGCTTCTACTCTCTTTCTCTAGGTATCTGTGGCCGTCAGCACCACTCCGCTCCCAAGAGTGCTGGTGTGGGGGGCTCTGGACTGGGGGGCCGTCAGTGGCCAACCCCGGGCCCTGACCCACTTTGTCTCTTCTCAATCTCTCCACAGGCCCTGGATGCCAGGCCCTGATGGCGGAAAGGGACCCACCCTCCATGACAGTGAACGTGGGTGATGATGCCCGCCTCACCTGCCCTCACCATGGCGAGAACACGGATGTCACATGGTGGTACATCCTTCACGCCAACTACTCATGGCCCCCGAAGTTGCTGGGTCCTGGCCTGGGCCCCACCGGCGAGTGGGTCATCTCCAAGGTGAACAAGAGCCATAGGGGCATGTACAGGTGCCAAGCGAAAAAAGACAACATCACAAGACAGTCCTGTGGCACTTACCTCCGAGTGCGGGGTGAGTGGTGCGGAGGGGGAGGGGAGGGGAGGGGGAGATGGGGTGGGGGGAGGGATGGAGTTGGTTTAAGGAGGGGGTGGGGGAGGGGCAATAGGGTGGGGGAGGGGGAGGGTTGGGTTGTGGAGAGGGGAGGTGGGGGAGGGGAAGGGGCTAAGGTAGGGGAGGTTGGGGATGGGGGAGGGGGAGGGGGTAAGGTAGGGGTGGGGTTGGGCTTGAGGAGAGGGTGGAGGTGGGGGGAGGGTGTTGAGGGAGGCGAGGCTGACCCTCACAGCTCTTTGCAGAGCACTGGTTCAGTGGGAGCAGAGCCAGCTCCTCCCTCCTGGGCCTGCAACTTGCAACACACAGGTTCTCACCTGCAGGATGGTGGCTTCAGGGCTCCGCGGCCTCAAAGTGGGAGAGAGGCTACCTACCAGAGTTGTGATCAGCCCCCTGTCTCCACAGTGCCAGTCCCTAGGCCCTTCCTGGACATGGGAGAAGGCACCAAGAACCGAATAATCACAGCGGAGGGCATCATTTTGCTATTCTGTGCAGTGGTTCCCGGAACGCTGTTGCTCTTCAGGGTGAGTGTCCCTCCCTCCCAGTGACTCCTCCCCAAGTCATCTTGGCTTGCCTGGGCCTGGACTGTCACTCCCACCCAAAGTCACTCTCAGTGTCCAGACGGACCTCTGAATTCTGAGGTTCCTCTTCCAAAGTTTGGGAGACTGAGAGTAACCGCACCAACGTAACAGAAGAATTTGAGGTGGCACTGAACTGTCAGTGTCCCCGCTGCCCTGCTGCCCTTCTTAGATATCTTGTCACTGTCCTCCTGCCCCACCAGAAGGGCAGTCCCCTGTAAATGTAGCCAAGACCAGGGCAGAAGGGAAACTGTCCTCCCAGAGCCCCAACTTCTCCCTAGGCCCTAAGAACAGATTTATTTTTTTAGATAGGGTTTCACTATTAGGCCTGGCTGGCCCTGAACTCCCAGAGATCTGCCTATTTTCTTTCTTTCTTTTTTTTTCTTAAACATTTATTTATTTATTATTATGTATACAGTGCTCTGCCTGCATGTACACCTTCAGGCTAGATGAGGGCATCAGGTCACATTGTAGATGGCTGTGAGCCACCATGTGGTTGCTGGGAATTGAACTCAGGACCTCTGGAAAGCCATCCTCTGAGCCATCTCTCCAGCCCCCTTCTTCCCCCCCTCTTGGTGTTTTTTTGTTTGTTTTGTTTTGTTTTTCGAGACAGGGTTTCTCTGTGTAGCCTTGGCCATCCTGGACTCACTTTGTAGACCAGGCTGGCCTCGAACTCACAGCGATCCACCTGCCTCTGCCTCCCGAGTGCTGGGATTAAAGGCGTGCGCCACCACACCCGGCTCCCCCTTGGTTTTTTTGAGACAGGGTTTCCCTGTGTAGCCTTGGCCATCCTGGACTCACTTTGTAGATCAGGCTGGCCTCAAACTCACAGAGATCCGCCTGCCTCTGCCTCCCAAGGGCTGGGTTTAAAGGTGTGCGCCACCACGCCTGGCTATTTATTTTAATTTTATATGCATTGGTGTTCAGCCTGCATGTGTGTCTGTGTAAGGGTGTCAGACCTTGGAGTTACAGTTGTGAGCTGCCATATGGGTGCTGGGAATAGAACCCCCGGGGGTCCTCTGGAAGAGCAGTCAGTGCTCTTAACCACTGAGCCATCTCTCCAGCCCCCTAACTCTCCCCCCTCCCCTCCCTTTTTTTTTTTCTTTTTTGATAGATCTTAATCCAGGCTAGCCTCAAACTTGCCCTATCTTCCTATCTGGTCTGATCTTTCTGTCTCTACCTTCCAAGTACACCAATTACAAGCATATGTCATCACCAGTTTTCTTTTGTTTTTGTTTTTTTTGTTTTGTTTTGTTTCTTTCTTTCTTTAATGGGGAGGATAAGACAGAATCTTGCTATATAGTCCAGGCTGGGTTAGAACTGACCACATAGATATTGGTCGGGAATTCACAGTCCTCCTGCCTCAGTTTACCCACTCCCAGCTTACTATTATTATATTTGTCACCACTGAAGGATAGCAGAGAGCCAGCCTGATGGTGCACGCCTTTAATCCCAGCGGCACTCCGAAGGCAGAGGTAGGCCGACATGAGAGAGAGACCCTGAGAATCTCACAGGAGTGTGGTAGCAAACATCCAGCACTCCACCTGAAGCGGAGGCAGGAGGATTGTCCAGAGTTTGAGGCCCATAAGAGGAAAAGAGAGGAGTGGAGCGTAGACTCCTCTCAGCCGAGGTCCCAGTGTGTGGCCTTGGGTGTGTCCCTTCCTCTTCCTGATACAACCCTAGCTAGCAGGTGGGGGGTGGGGGGGGGCCTGAGAAAGCCTTTACCTTCCCTTTCCTCACACCGAGGCTCCTATCTCTTCGCCTCCTACAGAAGAGATGGCAGAACGAGAAGTTTGGGATGGGCCTACCAGATGACTACGAAGATGAAAATCTTTATGAGGTGAGCCCTGAACGGGACTGCAGTAGGGGTTGGTGCGTGGGGAGGAGGGGAGGGTCTGCGTTGGCTCCCATCCTGGGATGGATAGGGGAGGGAGGGGAGGGGGGAGAGGGAGGGGGTGGGCAGGAAGCCTTGCTGTCAGGGTACTGGACAGCTACTCTGTTCCCTGCAGGGCCTGAATCTTGATGACTGCTCCATGTATGAGGACATCTCCAGGGGACTCCAGGGCACCTACCAGGACGTGGGCAGCCTCCACATTGGAGATGTCCAGCTGGAAAAGCCCTGATTGACATCTTCCCCTGCTTTCTCCCACTCTGTGTCCTGCCTGTGTGCCTGTCCCTGCCGGTCATATGCCCTACCCCAGCATTCCTGCCTCACTCCTCCTGGAGTCCCATTTCTCCCCCTCCCCACACACACACCACCATGCCCAATTCTCAGCCTTTGTCCCTCTGGGGTGTCCCACCCTACTTTCCCACCTAATCTAGTCTTTCCTTCCCCAAGTCTGTCCCGAGTTCCCTCTCCAGTGGGTAATGAGCCCTTAATCGCTCCCTCTAGGGGAGCTGATTATAGCAGCCTCCATAGTGTCAACCCTCCCCCCACCCCTTCTCACAGATCTGTCATGGCCACTTAAGTGATAATAAATCCTTTCCAAAGCAGTCCTTGGCAGGAGCCATGGATTTCGTGAGGACTGCTCCTCAACACTGCCAGGGAACCTCAATCCTCCCTCAGACCCAGGATTCTGGACCTAAGTTCTCACCTGCCTACTTCGAGATCTAGTCAATCTTAGCAGCCACCCTGCACCCCCCGCCCCCGAAAAAAAAAACAGGAAGTCACTTGGGGAAGTCCCTACCCCAATTGAAGGGCTGGGTTAGCTCCTTTACAGGGCCTCACCCTCCCCACGTCCCTAAGCAAGGGGGAACCAGGAGGGGTGTTACCAAATTTTTGTGTATATTTAAGCTCTGGAAATATAAGGTATTATTTCCTGGGGTGGGACCTGATTCCCTGGCGGGTTCCCCTTGCATGGGCAGATTTGGAGAGTTTCTGTCAAGAATCCCCGGGGATGGTGGAGAGAGATCTAGGGTGGTGTGACACCGAGAGTCACTGAGGTGGGAAGAGCAGACTGAGAAAGGCAGTTAAGGGCAGGAGTGAGTCAAAGATGATGCTCTGGAGATAGAGAGAGAGAGACAAGAGAGGGCACCGCAAGGAGGCAACTAGCAGCCTCAGCCTGAGGGATAACAACAGTGGGGGACAGGACAAAAGCCCTGAGGTTTCAGAGGACCATCGGCAAGAAAAGCAGGGTGAAGGAGCAGAGTGGGGTGGGGGGTGGGGGTGGGGGTGGGGTGGGCGGGGTGGGGGGGATGGGGGGGTAGAGTGCTGGGTGGGCCCGAGGGTGTGGTGAAGGAAAAGAGCTGGGTGGTGGGACGCGCACGCCTTTAGCTTTGATCTCTGCATTCTGGAGGCAGAGGAAGCGGCAGAGGCAGGAGGATCTCTGAGAGTTCGAGTCCAGGCCCGGTCTACAGAACGAGTTCGAGTCCACTCAGGGCTACATCGTGAGCCTTTGCCTCAAACTAAGAAGAGAAAAAGAGAGAGGCAGGGCCAGGGCAGGAGCTGGGTAGCAGCAGGGCTGGCGACAGAAGCGGACAAAGGCGAAGGGGAGCCGGGCGGGGCCGGGTGGGGCTGCGCCCGTGGGGAAAGGAGGAGCCGTGCGTCCCGGCGAGAAAGGGAAGGAAGCAGAGGTGCCGGGCGGGCACCGAGCTCGGGCAGGAAGCGGGGAGGGGCGGCGGGCGGGGGCTCCGGAAAAAAACGCCCCGACTTCCTGCTCGCCGGAGCCAGGAAGCAGGAGTCGGGACGCCGGGCCCCGGGATCGCCGAGCCCGACCCCGGGCGCCCCGCCGGTCACCTCCCCGCGCAGACACCAGGTACACCATCCCCCTGGCCCCGCCCGGCCTCCTCCCCTCCGCCGCCGGGGGAAGTGGGGAGGGGCAGGGAGAGGACCCGGTGAGAAGGGCCTCCCGGGGTGGGGACGCCCAGTGAGCCTGCTGGTCACCGTTCTTCCGGCCTCGGTAGTCTCATCTGTCAAAAGTGAGCCAAAGAGAAAACCCGGCGCCTGTCATCCCAGAACTTTGGGGGAAGGAAAAAAAAAAAAGACAGGAGTATTGCCATGAGTTCGAAGCCAGCTTGGGCGACCTAGCGTGACCCTACCTCAAAAAGGAAAAACAAAACGAGAGAGAGAGAGAGAGAGAGAGAGAGAGAGAGAGAGAGAGAGAGAGAGAGAGAGAGAGAGGCGCATTTGTGGAAAGCACAGTAGATAGACATGGACCATGAACTAGACTGGGATCCAGGCTCCCAACTGCTCCCACCCATTTATGAGTGGGGGAAACTGAGGCCCAGGGAGTCGGACCGCCTTGTCGTAGGGACATACATTCTAAGTAAGATAGCAGCTGGCACTTGAACTCAGAGCTGTTTCCTGTAAAGCTCTTGTCCCTGCAACCCCGGACGCTTGATTAGGGCCCCCTTAAAACAAACAGTATCTCTGCGGGCCATTAGGAAGCCGAGAGTTACAAAGTATCGTAAAGGTCTCAGAAAGCTTTCTCTTTTTTCGGGTTATTACTCTCGGGGAGATAGCTGTAGGGGTGGGAACCGGAAATATATCCGCATTGAACAGATGGAAAGATGAGGCCTAGAGGGAAGTCATTGCTTTTCTCAGGTTAGTCTGCAAGGAGGAAAGATACGCTCAAGCGCATAGGTGGTTTTTGGTTTGTTTGGGGTGTGTGTGTGTGTGTGTGTGTGTGTGAGATAGGTGGTTTTTGGTTTGTTTGGGGGGGTGTGTGTGTGTGTGTGTGTGTGTGTGTGTGTGTGTTAGGTGGTTTTTGGTTTGTTTGGGGTGTGTGTGTGTGTGTGTGTGTGTGAGATAGGTGGTTTTTGGTTTGTTTGGGGTGTGTGTGTGTGTGTGTGTGTGTGTGTGTGTGTGTGTGTGTGTGTGTCCCACACCTCGCCCCCCCCCGCCCCCCGCCCTTCCCCAATTACAGCCGGAGGAGTTGACAGTGGTGACAGAGGGAGTCGGTATACAAGCGTTTGGAACTTAATTGATCCGACTTAGGGAGGCAGACAAGGTGGGAGGACCCCATGCGAGGTCGTGGGTAGGTGCTTAGGACGTGAGCGACTCGGAGATTTGAGATTGAGTTCTAACCAGGCGCTGGAACCATCCACCACTCCGGCGAAGGGGGCGGGGCCCGGGAGAGTGACAAGGGCAGTCGAGATACGGAAACGCGGGCCCTCCAAGATATGCCAGAGCGGCCCGCAGCGTGGCGCGGTGGAGAGCTAGAGCAGCCGGCAGGAGGAGTAGAGTTGCCGAGGCCGGAGAGTGGTAGGCGGCGGGCTAGAGCGGGCCGGAGGGAGGAGTGGAGCTGGACGCAGAGGCGGCCTCTGGCTCGGCTAGAGCGACTCCGCGGCGCGGGTGGGGGAACCTGGAGCTCGGGCGCGGAGGCTTCGGTTCCTGAGGCTGTAGTGGCTTCTCGTCCCATCCGACAGGTGAGATACGCAGCCCTTGGCTGCAGTCCGACCTGACCCCCCTCCCTCGCCCGCACATCTTCTCTGCCATCCATGCTGCCACAATCGCTGTGTTATTGAGCGCCCGTGTAGGTTAGCCACGTCCCGTGTAAGATTTAGGGCTCGTGCAGACCCGCCGCGTTACATAGGTTGTAAGATCTTACATACCTTTCAGGTTTCAGGAAGCCTTTCACGGAGACCTGGCTTTTAGTAAATGTTTCTCACAGATCAAGCCAGGGCCCTACAGAACCCACCACATACCACTACCGAGGTCTCGTAAGCTATTAGTTTTCCCTTTAAAATCACAATTTCTCTGGATTCTTGAGGCCCACTATGTATCAAATAGAATCTGGGGTTATGTACATTCCAGGGCACTCTTTTAGGGTTTGCAAGGCTTCAAGAGGTTCTTGGAGACCTGACTAATCCAGTCTAGAAGCCTGTTGACCCTGAGCCCTTAGAACCAGGCGCCCTTGTGTGCTTACCTCTATAGGACACCCCAGTGCATAAACCTAAACCGGCCCTGACTTCCCTTAGCCGCGCCCCACCCCCAGCCTCAAGTGCAAAGTGCCCCCTCTGCCGGGCAGTAGTAGACTTTGTCAGTTGCCCATCTATCCTCATTTTGCCAGCTTTACCTATATCTAATTTTCACACCCTCCTGATCTACATCAAATTCTCTTTGAGCCCAGGCTTCTAGAGCTGCTGGGTCCATCTTTGGTGACGGCTGAGGTCACATGACTTTCCCAGGCACCATTTGACCCTGATGTGTCTCAGAGCATAGGTGAAGATTTTAGTGTCTTAAGGGTGAAGTGTGTGTGTGTGTGTGTGTGTGTGTGTGTGTGTAGGGGCGGGGGATGTGCCGCAAAGCAGTGTAGGGTGCTGACTGTTTAAACTGTGGAGTCAGACTGCCTGAACCTGTATCCTGGCTCTGTTCCTTAAAAGCTGTGCCTCAATTTCCCCCTCTGTAAAAAAACGGCAGTAAGAATAATAGTAAGCCCCTCCTCCCAAATCAAAATAATGTTGGCCTCATTGGGTCAGTAAGCGAAATAAATGTGTTAACACCTGTAGACACCCTGAGCCCTGCATAGAACCTAAGCATGTGTGTGGCATCTTTGCCATGTCCGGCACATACTGAGAACACCTTGGGTTTCGATTATTATTCCATGTTATTGTGGTGGGGAATACAGAGATACTGCGTGTTAACTGTGTGGGAGAATTCAATTAGTTTGTTTGTTTGTTTCTTTGTTTTTCAAGACAGGGCTTCCCTGTGTAGCCCTGGCTCTCCTGGGCTCCCTTTGTAGACCAAGCTGGCCTTGATCGCACAGAGATCCCACTGCCTCTGCCTCCCGAGTGCTGGGACTAAATTCATGTGCTACCATGCCTTGTCATTTGTTCAAATTTTGTACCTTGCTGTGGTTCTCTTTGGGCAGGGGGTTGGGGTGGGGGTGAATTAATAAAGATATTTTAATAAAGACTTAAATATGAGAGTTGAGGGGGCCATTTGAATGACATGTGTCACACGCCTTTGATCCTAGCACTGGGGAGGAAGAAGCAGTCATTTCTCTGAGTTCAAGCCCAGCCTGAGTGAGATTTACAGAGTGAGATCCAGGACAGCCAGGGCTACACAGATAAACCCTGCCTTGAAATAAAGAAAGAAAGGTACTTGTGCAGAAGATGGGGTGTGGATCTAAGCGAAATGGTTTTTTTTTTTTTTTTTTTTTTTTTTTTGCTGACTCTGGTTGCTTTGGCGTTGCTACCCGTGAGCTAGGCCCCCAAACCCTCCCAGGGTCCTTTGGGGTCTCTCAGTTAACTGTACTTCCTGCTAAGTGAGATGAACATGGCAGTTCCAGGTCTGTGGTCATGGCCTATCTGCCCTGGAAGGTCTGGCTGGCAGAAAGGGTAGTCTTTGAAGGTATCACTGTTTCCTGGGAGTGGGGGGGGGGGGGAGAGGGAGCGTAAGTGTGATATGCTTGTAGTTGGGGAGGTAATGGAATTGACAGGGGTGGACACAGCACTTCACACCTGTAATACCAAGAAAAGCAAAAGCTAAGTTAATATGCCCGGAAGAAGTTTTTAAGTACTAGGTGAGCTTAGCTCTCAGAATAATCACTATCCCTCTGCTGTCCTGGTTTGCAAGTTTATTACAAACACTCTCTGGAACAGCCCTGGCTGTTCCTGAACTCACTTTGTAGACCAGGCTGGCCTCGAACTCACAGCCTCCCAAGTGCTGGGAACAATGTTCAAATCTTGAGATTACCCTAGCTTTTGTGGTGGACCGATACAGTTTCTGAGCTGTATCAACAAGCATCGTTGTTCAGAAATCAAGACTCATAACTGCAGCTTATTGAGTGCTAGGGAGGAGGCTCACGGGAGAGGGAGAAGGGCAGGTCTCTGGGCAGCCAGAGCTATAAATAGCTTTGGGGTGTGAGGGCCCGCCCCCCACCACCACTGGTCCACCCCACCCCTCTTTCCACAGTCCCTTCCCTCCTGACACTGATCGCACAGCATTAGTCAGACTAATTAAGGTCTAGAAGATGCTGCCGAAAAGGGAGAGGAGAGAGAAGAAGATGGAAAAGACAGTCAGAGATGGGGCAGACCAGGGCACGGAGGAGCAAGATGAGACAGTGTGAGGCTGGAGCTGGGCTGAAACCAACACCAGCTGTGGAAAGACAGCTGTACTGGGAATGGGGGTAGGGGGGAGGAGAGAGCGGGAATCAGAGGAGGGACCATCACAAAAGATGGGAGGGGATGAGACAGGTCTGAGAGAAGTGGGGGGGGGACACGACTGGACTCTAGGTAGTGGTGGGAGCCACAACCGTTCGACTGAGAGCAGGCTCTTGAGGCCCCACACCCATCTTTTCTTCTGGGAAAGCTGGGGACCTAGGGAAACGCTGGGCTTAGAGCGCTCAAGGTGCCTGAGGCGGACTCAGCTTTGTTGCTGTGTAGAGCGAGTTGGAGGTTGGGGGGTTCACCGTTGTCACTTCCTGTCACAGGAAGTGGGGCTGGTGGGTTCAGAGGCAACATCCTGGCCCAGACCTGCCACAGATCAGAGGCCCCCCCCCCCCCCCCCCCCCCCCCCCCCCCCCCCCCCCCCCCCCCCCCCCCGGCTCATGCTCTTCTTACCGGCTCCTTAAGTACTTTCCCTTTAAGCTTGCTTGCCCCCAAAGTCCTATCCCCTTTGGGGACCTGTCAGTCCCCTTTGAGAGACCTGCGTCTCTCTGGTCCTTCCTTCTTTAGTGACCCAAATTGGTGGCTTTTACTCTCAGCCACCCAGCCCACCCATGACCCATGCTCCTGGGCTCCAGCACCCGCCCCTCAGTCTGTGCCCTTGGTCTCCCTGCTTCGGCTAGGGCCGGTGAACGGCTCTTTGTGGCCACACAGAGGCTGCATTGAATTTAGGAGGCTGGGAGGCGGGGGCTGTTTACTCACCTTCCGCACCTGGGCCAGGAATCTGTGAGTAACTGCCCAGCCTCAGGCACTTCCTCCCGGTCCCCCCCACCCAACCCCAACTGCTGCTTCTTTCCCGCAGCCCTGTGGAGTCCCTGAGATGGGAGAAGTCGCCGCCGCTGCTGCTGGAGGGGCGGTGAGTGCTGTGCAGGAAGGAGATCTGAGGCAAGGGGAGGAAAAGTGTGAGGTGGGGAGCCCTGTGAATTGAAGTTCTGTCTCTCCCCTTGCAGGCCCCAGGGCCTCCCCGGTCTGGCCTGGTGTCTATCATCATCGGGGCTGAGGATGAGGACTTTGAGAACGAGCTGGAGGCAGTGAGCAAGATGGGGTGGGAAAGTGTCCACCACGGGGCCCAGTTCTCCATCCTCTGATGTGTCTGTCCTCCCTGCTCATCTGTCATTCTGTCATCTTCCTAGAGTGGTCCTTATCTTCCCATCCATCACAGACCCCTCCCATACACACACCCATCTTACTAACCCCCCAGTTTGACTCATACCCCGTCTCAATAGCATCAAATCTCATTTCTTCTTCCCAATTGTGTGCCCCTGCCATCTGGGTTGTGTAGCACAGACATATGCACCCCCATTTTTCCCCTTCTCTAGGGAGCCATTGAGAGGTGGCGGGGGGTGGGGGGGACGACGGGGCGGGTAGGGCAAGCTAAGATGCCTCCTCGCGGTACTCAGCTCCCTTCTCCCGACCCTGCAGAACTCAGAGGATCAAAACAGCCAGTTCCAGAGCCTGGAGCATGTCAAGCGGCGCCCGGCCCACCTCATGGCCCTCCTGCAACACGTAGCCCTGCAGTTTGAGCCGGGACCTCTGGTGAGGATAGAGGGAGAGTTGCTGAGGGTCAGAGGAGGGATGAGATTTGGCATGCAGGAGGCCCTGGGGAAATCTGGAGCTCGGCATGGGTTTCCAGAAATAGGACCACTTACAGGGTGGAGAAGAAGTGGGCATGGGATCTAGACGGGCTTGCAGATGCCCTAGGGGGGCGCCTAGGAGGCAGGGTGGAGGTGGGCCGCCCAGCAAGGCCTTTCTCAGCAGGTGTCACCAGTCAGGTAGTGAGGATTTGGTGCTGTTGAGCACGTCAGACCTAGAGGGCGCCAGGACGCCGCAGACCTCCATCAGATGCCCAGCCAAACTGAAAGAACTCTTGGGCAGGGACAGCCAGGGGTGAAGAGAGAAGGGCGCAGGAGGGCTGGGGGTGCCGCTCAGTTTGTTAGAATACATGCCTAACGGGCACAAAGGCCTGGGTTGAGCCTGGGCACTTTGTAAAGCAAATAGAGTGATGGGGGGAGGGGGGAGGCTCTGACTCCAGCATTCAGCAATAAAAAGGAGGATCTAAAACTTCAAGGTCCACATCACCTACATAGCAAGTCTGAGGCAAGCCTGGGCTACCTGAGACCTTGCCTCAAGAAAAAAGGCGGGAACTGCAAGGCTGAAGCTAGTTATCCTGACAACAAGCTTTAGAAACTGGTAGGAAAGCAGCCGTCCCTCTCTTCCCAGGTCCATGGAGGCTGTCCCCTGCCTGAGTGCTGGGCTTTCTGGAACTCAGGACTTTCCTTAACCCTTTGACTGGGAGGACTGTTGTCTTCCCCAGATGGCTCCTGGTGTTGTGAGACTTGTCCTTATGCAGCCTTCGCACCCCTACTATATTTTGGGGTCGAGGATGAGAATAGACGTTTTGAAACCAAGAAATATAAAAAGCGCGCTGCCGGTTGGAGGCTGCGCACACTTTGAATCCCAGCACTCGGGAGGCAGAGATAGGTGGATATTTGAGTCTGAGGCCAGCCTGGTCTACAGAGCCAGCTCCAGGACAGTCAAGGCTACACAGAGAAACCCTGTCTCTAAAGACCCAAACAAAGTTTTGCCTGCATGAGAGAGTCCAAGGAAGGACACGTCACTTGCCAGGCAGCAGCTGTGGGAGCCGGGACAGAGTCCCTCTGCGTTTCCAGTGTCACCCGCCCAAGGTTGGCACACAAGCAACCTCAGATGTCTGGCGAGAATGAGCGAGCCCCCACTTGGCTACCCTTCCGTCCATTCCTCACTGCTCTGCACCCCAGGCAGATTGCCCATGGTGCCTGGGTTTGAACCCTGCTTTTCCATATGACATTGGGCAGTCATATTTACTTATTGTTGTATTTGACCTTGGTAGTATGTGTCAAGGGACAGATGCTGTAGGGGAGGGAGCAAGAGACTTTGCTTTTGTTTTTCAAGACAGGGTTTCTCTGTGTAGCCTTGGGTGTCTTAGACTCACTTTGTAGACCAGGCTGGCCTCGAACTCACAGCGATGCGCCTGCCTCCGCCTCCCGAGTGCTGGGATTAAAGGTGTGCGCCACTGTCTAACTCAGTGTTCGAGGACTTTTAACTTCTGATTCTCCCAATCATGCACCCACTACACCTGGGTTCAGTGTCCCCCACCTACAAAATGATGGGCATGGTGGTCTCTGTGATGGGTCAGGTCTCCAAATGGCCTCTGGTGTACCCAAGCTCCTCAGAATGGCTAGTAGAGTTAGCTAGTCCTAAGAATTGTAAAGGAAGCTGGGCAGTGGTGGCCCACGCCTTTAATCCCAGCACTGGGGAGGCAGAGGCAGGCGGATCTCTGTGAGTTCGAGGCCAGCCTGGTCTACAAAGTGAGTCTAGGACAGGCAAGGCTACACAGAGAAACCCTGTCTCCAAAAGCCAAAAAAAAAAAAGTTGTAAAGGAAAAAGAAAAGGCTTATAGCAGTGACCCTGGGGAGTCAGCAAAGGTGACAGGCCTGGGTGGCTGGAAGAGAGGTCAGAGTATTCTTTGCAGAGGAGGTCATGTCTGAACTCAACAGACATATAGTGGTCACAAAGCCACTTAAGCTCTTCAAAGAGGGAGTGTGATTGGTAGGGTAGGAGTGAGAGTCCCTTTCTCTGTGTCCCCAGCTCTGCTGCCTGCATGCGGACATGCTAAGCTCACTGGGCCCCAAAGAAGCCAAGAAGGCCTTCCTTGACTTCTATCACAGCTTCCTGGAGAAGACTGCGGTAAGACACCTCCCAGCTGCCCCTGTTTCCCCTCCAGTGTCCACCTATGGAGATGACTGCCAACTTAGGCCCTCCCCAGTGTCCTCCCTCAGACCCTTCACACCAAGCCCTCCTGAGGTGCATCTCCTCTCTCCCCTGAGCAGGTTCTGCGCGTGCCAGTTCCTCCCAACGTCGCTTTTGAACTTGGTAAGGGGGGGGGTCTGGGAATAAGGGAGGGTCCCTGGCAGGGTGGTGCCTCCCGGAGACCTGTGGGATGGAAGCCAAGGTCCAGTCAATCGTTTTTTGGTGGTGGCAGCCCAAGAAAATACTGGAATCCGTGGGGAGTTGGGTGCGGGAGGTGGGGGAACGGCAATCCAAGTAAGCTGGCCCTTACATGCATGTCTGTAGACCGCACACGGCCTGACCTCATCTCTGAGGATGTCCAGAGGCGGTTCATACAAGAAGTGGTCCAGAGCCAGCAGGCAGCCGTAAGCCGTCAGCTAGAGGACTTCCGCTCCAAGCGCCTCATGGGTATGACGCCCTGGGAGCAAGAGCTGAGCCTGCTGGAGCCCTGGACCGGCAAAGACCGAAGCAGCTATGAGGCCCGGGAGCGGCATGTTGCAGAGCGGTTGCTCAACCACCTGGAGGAAATGCAGTGAGTGAGGTGGTAGTGGGAGTCAGCTTCTGGTTGTGGGGTGCCCCCCCCCCCGACCTCCAAATCTCAGTATTGATATGTTTGCCCTGCCCAGGGTTTTATTCAGCCTAACTCTTACAACTTTGGGGTCCCATGGAAGTTTCTGGGTCTTGTCCATGCCATCTGTTTGGATCTAGCACTTGTGTCCCCTGGAACGGACCTTCCAAGGCTATGTTCCTTTCGTTTTACCCTATTTGCTGAGGAGAGAGCGGCCCCGCGGCGTGCCCCAGTAGACAGGGAAGCTACGTTTTGTGGATTTATCGTCAATTTCCTTCTTTTCTCTGCAGACATACCATCTCTACAGATGAAGAAAAAAGGTAATGACCGTGGAGTGTGTCGGGAAAGGAAAACAGATGGTCTGGGCCTGAGGGAAGCTGTGGCCTTCAGGGAACAGCATCCTTGCCTCCTGGCCTTGGGAGCCACCCTTTGCCTCAAAGCACAGGAAGTGGTTGAGGGACTATGGAGGACTGAGTCTTTGTCACTGGGGACAGAGTGTTCTCCTGTGTGTCTGCCACTGGGCCCTCACCTCACTGTCTCCTCCCCCTCAGTGCTGCTGTGGTCACCGCCATCAGCCTGTACATGCGCCATCTTGGGGTTCGGACCAAGAGCGGGGACAAAAAATCAGGGAGGAACTTCTTCCGGAAAAAGGTGCTGAGGTCAATTCTGGCCCTCTCCTCTTACCCCAGGGGAAGCCTTAGAGACGGGACACCTGAGGTCTTGCTCTGTTTGACGTCATCGCGGAGATGTTAGCCATCCCTCTCCTCATCTTCCCACAGGTGATGGGGAACCGGCGGTCAGATGAGCCCCCCAAGACAAAGAAAGGGCTGAGCAGTATCCTGGATCCTGCCCGTTGGAACCGGGGAGAGCCAGCTGGTGAGGGAGCTAGCCTCAGCCTTGCCTATCCCGTTGGTCCCAGGCCACCCTGAGCTCACGATCACTCTCTTCCCTTTTCAGCTCCAGATCGACATCCAAAGGTGGAGGTTGATGGTAATGGACCTGTAGCTAGGGTGCCTGCCCTAGTCTGAGGGAGGAGGGCTGGGCCTCTGGACCCCTGGGTCTGAGGCAGAAGAAGTCTATAGAGGGAGCTCCTGAGCTATATTCAAGGAGGGGGTCTCCTGTGCCTTAGTTACCCTGGGGTATAGTAACAGATGGGGACCAGAAGCCTCTATTTTCTCATTTTTCCTTTCTTCCTTGCTGTCTCCTGCAGAGAAGCCGGGCCCTGCAGACCGGAAGGGAGGCCTGAGTATGCCTTCTCGGGACAGAGCTGGAGGGACTCCTGGGCAGGACAACCCAGGAGTTTCCCTGCACCCCCTGTCTTCGGATAGCCCCGATGCCCGGGAACCAGGTGAGACCCTCAGCCCCCAACTCAGATGAAAGCCCTTGTCCCATTGAAATCTCTTTGTTTCACTCCTGGTCTGGGGTAGTCATTGCTCCCTGCCTCGGTTTACCTTTTGTGCTCTGACCTCTGTCCCAGTGCCCTGTCTCCTCAACCCTGAAGTAGGTATCTTGTGGTGGTGTCCTTTGGCACTGGGGATTGGAACTCTCCTCACACTGCCAGGCCAGCTCTCTGCCACCAAGTCACAGCCCTAGCCATATCCGTCCTGACCCCACAATATGACTGTTTCCATTGGTCCCTGGGGGTCATTTCCTGGAGTCTGCCCATCCACCCTCCAGATGACATTCCCATGTCTTCTGGGATAGTGAACCCCAAAACCCCATGAATTTACTACTCCTTTTGTTGTTTTGTTTTTTGTTTTTGTGTTTTGAGACAGGGTCTCTCTGTAGCATTAGCTGTCTTGGACTCTCTTTGTAGACCAGGCTGGTCTCGAATTCAACAGCGATCCGCCTGCCTCTGCCTCCCGAGTGCCGGTACTAGCTCCTTCTTGACAGGGCTACACACAGGTCTCTTAGCCCTTTAGAGCCCAGAAGCTTACATAACCTGAATTCTAACCACCACCACCCCTGCAGCTTACCTGTGCTGTGTTCAGGAAACCACTTCCTTCCCTGAACCCTACTTTGCTTACCTCTCAGTGGGTCAGTCTGTTCCCCCTTAAGGCCGTGGGGTCAGGAGACTGAACGAGGACAGAGGACTGGCAGCCTGGGTCCCCTCCTGCCTCTGGTGGGACTGCAGCCTAGTTTGAGTGGCTTGCACAGAGGACACCCTAGTTCCGTGATGACTTTCTGTTTCTGGCTGTAGCCCCGCTCCAGTGTTCTCCGACGTCTGAACATGTCTCGATCCTCTCATATTGAACACTGAGAGAACAGGGGGTAACTGCCAGGCTCTGAGTGCCCCCCAAGGCACAGTCGGGGAGACTGAGGTAACTGGAGGGTAGAACTCACACAAGAGGCCTCCAACCAGCTGTTTCCCTTCCCCCTCTATCCACAGGTGTGGATAGCCCCCAGGAGCTAGGAGATACACCCCCACAGGGCCCTGCAAGCCTGGAGCCCATGGCACCCCCCGAGAGCACGGAGGAGACCGCTGAGACAGAGAGGTGTCAGGCTGCGGGTCTGGGAGGGTCCCAGCAGGGACAGCATATAGGGGCTAGGGAGGGTGCGAGGGAGGGATTGCTACTGCATTTGCACCTGCCTGTCTCTACTGCTGGCTCCTCCCCTTCTGCCTGACTCTGGACCTCCTCTCTTGTTCTCTGTTGCTCCTCCCTCTTTCTCTTGATCCTGTTTCTGGCCTTCTCCTGCCTTCATGTCTCTCCCCCCTCCTCTCCTCTTCCCCCCCTCTCATCATCTTCTCGTTCTGTTCTCCCTCTTCTCAATAAGCTCTGCCTCCCCCATGGCCCTGCTCCTGGTGTCCCTTGCCCCCTCTGTGCTCCATACTGTGTCTTGGGGGCCTTGTCCCCCTCACGGTTGGGGGGACAGGCTCTGCCCCCTGCCTGTCCTTGTGCTGCTGCTTTGGGGAACCCTTGGTAGGATTGGGGAGCTGGGTTGGGCACACCCGGTCCACCTCTGACCCTATGCCCTCTCTCCCCAGAAGGTGGAAGAGGTGGGTACCAGGGCCCTGGGTGGGGGGAGGGCCAGCCCTCCCCCATCTCTCCCAGCCCCTCCCCCTCCCCATGGCTACTTCCTCCCCTTCACCCCCTGTGAGGGGAGGGGTGGGTAGGTATTTCACCCTCCCAATGGAGCTAAGTATGGAAATCCTTTCTCCTTGTCCCTCTTCCCAGCCCCAACCTCAGGGAAGGGAGCGGGGGTCATTCCTGTGGGCCACAGTGGGTTTCCATCCCCCCACCAAATTTCAGTACCCTTGGGGCCACTCCCACCCCCAGGGACCTTCCCAGGTTCCATCACTTCTGACTCTTTCTTCTCTCTTCTGTTGCTTGTTTCTTCCCTGTCCTGGTCTCCCTGTCCTGTCCTGTCCCTGTCCTGCCCTGTCCTGGTCTCCCTGTTCTGTCCTGTCCTGTTCTGCCCTGTCCTGGTCTCCCTGTCCTGTCCTGTCCCTGTCCTGCCCTGTCCTGGTCTCCCTGTCTTGTCCTGTCCCTATCCTGTCCTGTCCTGGTCTCCCTGTCCTGTCCTGTCCTGGTCTGTCCTTTCCTGGTCTCCCTGTCCTGTCCCTGTTCTGTCCTGTCCTGTCCTGCCCTGCCCTGCCCTGTCCTGGTCTCCCTGTCTTGTCCTGTCCCTATCCTGTCCTGTCCTGGTCTGTCCTGTCCTGGTCTCCCTGTCTTGTCCTGTCCCTGTCCTGCCCTGTCCTGGTCTCCCTGTCCTGTCCTGGTCTGTCCTGCCCTGTCCTGGTCTGTCCTGCCCTGTCCTGGTCTCCCTGTCCTGTCCTGTCCTCCCTGTCCTCCCTGGTCTCCCTGTCCTGTCCTGCCCTGTCCTGGTCTCCCTGTCCTGTCCTGGTCTGTCCTGCCCTGTCCTGGTCTCCCTGTCCTGTCCTGTCCTCCCTGTCCTGTCCTGTCCTGGTCTGTCCTTGTCTCTGTCCCGGCCTCTGCCTGACTCTGTCCTTGGCCTTGGGGTCCAGGCTGTCAGGGCGTCTGGGGCGCTCAGAGAGCCTGCGGGTGAGTGACCGCCGCCGGCCTTCCCGGGGCAGCCTCGGGGCTAAGGGCCGGGGTGGGGGCCGTTCCCGGAGCGACGTAGACATGGACCCGGGCTCCGCCACGGCCGTGCTCGGCCCTACCCGACGAGCCACGTATGTCACTTCCCCTTTCTTAGCTGAGGAAGCCTAGAGAGTTGGGAGGCGATGGGTTGATGCTAGACACTCAAAGAAATAGACAGCAGTGTCTGAGGTTGTTGGGGCCAACTGTGAACAGCACAGGCCATGGAGGAGGGGGGAGCGGGGATAATGCTGTCAGGGATCTGGAGATCTGGGTCGCGTCATGCCACTCAACGGTATCACATGTTAAGGCCATAGAGGGGTTATAACAAACAGGGAGCAAGAGACTCCCCTGAGGCGCTCCTGGCTGGGGCCTAACAAGGCCTCTGTCCACAGCCCCGAGCCTAGAGATGATGGGGAGCCAGGACGGTCGGGCCTAGAACTGGAACCAGAAGAACCTCCTGGCTGGAGGGAGCTGGTACCCCCGGACACCCTGCTCAGCCTGCCCAAGAGCCAAGTGAAGCGTCAAGAGGTCATCAGCGGTGAGTGTTACCCCCGAGCCCTCACTGCAGCCAGGGATGCCACCCAGTGCTGGCCAAGGCAGAGACCAGGAGAAGGTGAGGGCAGCTGCTTCCCAACAGAGGAGACAGCCGTGTGCGTGACGAGCTGCAGAGCAGACTCCGCGAAAAGCAAGTGGCACTGTCAGAGCTACACCTCCAAAGACGGAGCAACACTTTAGACAGTGCTGATGTCAGGAGCCAGGCACAGCCAGGCCTGTCAGTCATCTCAGCCAGAGCCCACGAGGCAGCTTAGTGTGTGAAAGGGACCTGCTTCAAAGCCTGACAGTGGCCAGGACCCACATGCTGGGAGAGAGCCACATCCACAAATTGTCCTCTTGCCTCCATGTGAGTGCCGTGGTATGCACACGTACAGTGTGTGTGTGTGTGGTGTGTGTGTAAGTGTGTAATTTACAGGGTTTCTCTGTGTAGCCCTGACTGTCCTAGAACTCACTCTATAGACCAGGCTGGCCTTGAAGTCGGAGATCTGCCTGCCTCTGTCTCTCAAGTGCTGGAATTAAAGGCGTGTGCTAACATGCCCAGTGCAAATGTGATTTTTCTTTAAAGAGGAAATTCACTTCAACCTTAGCCCTTGCAAGGCAGAAACAGGCAGATCTCTTGAGTTCCAGCCTGGACTGGACTACATAGTGAGTTCCGGGACTCCATCAAGAGGCTCTGTCTCCAAGAACCAGAACTGAAACCAACCAAAAACAGGAAAGGGAGCCAGAAATAATGTGAAAGTGCTTCCCCCTCTGCCCCTGTCGGGCATTTGTTTTTCTGCGACAGGGTCTTTAAACTGGTTCTGGCTGTCCTCGAACTCACTCTGTAGATGAGGTTGACCTTGAACAGAGATCTACCTGAATAAAGACACGTGCTACCCACCCAGCCATTTTCAACTTGTTTTAAACTTGTTTATTTTTATCTTATATGTATAGGTATTTTGTCTGCATGTGGGTGTTTATACCGAGTGGGTGTCTGGTGCCTTTGGGCCCCCTGGGGCTGTAGTTAGAGATGGTTGTGAGCCTGACTTCACTGGGGCACTCAAGACAGAGTTTCTCTGTAGCCTTGGCTATCCTTTGTCGACCAGACTAGCCTCAGAACTCACAGTGATCCACCTGTCTCTGCCTCCCAAGCACCCGGATTAAAGGCGTGCGCCACCACGCCCGGCTTCATTTACATTTTTGATAGCTAGAGGGAAACAGTAGCCTGTGGCTAGTGACTAACCCATTGGCTTACCCGGCAGTCTCTTGTCACCAGAAAAATACAGCACTCAGAACAGTGAGTGTGGAGACGCCTGCCTGTAGTTCCAACACTTGAGAGATGGAGGTAGGAGGGTCAGAGGCTCAAGGTGATCCTCAGCTGCAGAGCCAGTTCAAGGGTGCTGGAGAGACGGCTCAGAGGTTAAGAACACCGGCTGCTCTTCCAAAGATCCTGAGTTCAACTCCCAGTAACCACATGGTGGCTCACAACCATCTGTAATGAGATCTGGTGCCCTCTTCTGGCATGCAGGCATATATTTGGGCAGAATACTGTATACATAATAAATAAATACATCTTAAAAAAAGAAAAAAAAAAAAAAGCAAAGCCAGTTCAAGGCCAGAGGAGGCTTCATGGAACCCTATCTCACACATGTGTTAGTACCATCACCATCATCATGCAGTGTGTTTCATACAGCGGACTTGTAGGCCCCTGAAACTCACTCAGGCGGAGCAGGGATTGTCCCCTACACCTAAAGCCACCAACCTATATATTAGAGGGGATCATCGTGTGCTGCCAAGAAGTTGAGGTAGAAGGAAATTGAGTTCCAGGCCAGCCTGAGCCATGTGAAACCCCGTCCATAGGTAGAGACCAGTTAAGGAAATAGCTGGACAATTTTTCCAGAGATGGATCCTGCAAACTCTCATGACCTGGTGATTCTGCCTGCCTGCCTGATCTAGCAGCAGGGAAAGAGTGTGTGTGTGTGTGTGTGTTTGTGTACGTGCATGGGTGTGTACATGTAGCAATCCTCGGTGGCTATGGAATATGTTCTGACCTCACCAACTTCTAGGGACACTTTCTCAACCTCTGCTTTCTCCCAGCATGCCTTTGGACCTTTCCCTAGAACAACGGTTTTCAACTTTTGGGTTTCGACCCCTTTGGGGGGCACAGATCAGATTTTTACCTTACAATTCAAATTACAGTTATGAAGTACGATGAAATAATTTTGCGGTTGGGGGTCCCCACAGCACGGTTGGGGGTCCCCACAGCACGAGGAACCATATTAAAGGGTCACAGCGTTAGGGAGGTGAGGAGCCCCTGCCTTAGAACGGGCACCCTCTCTAACGATGATGCTTCCTGTTCTGGCCCTCCCCTCCCCCCCCCCCCCCCCCCCCCCCGCAGAGTTGCTAGTGACAGAGGCAGCTCACGTGCGCATGCTACGGGTCCTCCATGACCTCTTCTACCAGCCCATGGCAGAAGGGGGCTTCTTCCCTCTGGAGGAGCTGCAGAATATCTTCCCCAGCCTGGACGAACTCATCGAGGTGCACTGTGAGTGCCAGCCACAGCTTCCCTCTCCTCCCCATCCCACCCCCAGCCCCCTCCTCCCAGGCCACCCAAGACCCAGAGCCCACCCATTCCTTGAGTACCTGCCACAGGCAGCCTCTGCCTTACTCCTGGGGTCCACATGTTCCCGTCCCCCGCTGCACACACCCCGGAGGTACAGACACACTTGAACAAGCACATAGAGTGTATGTGATGGCTCCGCGCCCCAAGGATCAGACACGCCACTGCAGCCTGAGCTAGCAGCAGCTCCGACCAGGCATTTCAGTCTCCTAGGCTTCAACATAGCACCTCCTTTTCTGTGCCTCCCTCCCGCCCCCCCCCCCCAGCCCTGTTCCTAGATCGCTTGATGAAGCGGAGACAAGAAAGTGGCTACCTCGTTGAGGAGATCGGCGATGTGCTCCTGGCCCGGGTGAGGGTGCCCCGCTGCTTGCCGGGTGAGGGGGGGCTGTGTTTGTTTTTCCAAGACAGTTTCTCTATATACCCTTGGCTGTCCTGGACTCGCTTTGTAGACCAGGCTGACCTTGAACTCACAGAAATCCACCAGCCTCTGCCTCTTGCCAACCCGCTGAGCTCTAGACACTGACATTTTGTCCTCCTCTCCTCTCCCCCCGACCCCACCCCCATACCTTGGAGAACTGGGCCCTAGGCCTATCTTACTTTATAGGCTTGCATCACTGCACAAGCCTGCCTGAGACCCGCGCTTACCTGACTCTTCCTGTCTTCCTGCAGTTCGACGGTACTGAGGGCTCCTGGTTCCAGAAGATCTCTTCCCGGTTCTGCAGCCGGCAGTCATTTGCCTTAGAGCAGCTCAAGGCCAAACAGCGCAAGGAGCCTCGCTTCTGTGCCTTTGTGCAGGTGAGGTGGGACGCGGGCCCTGGGTTTGATGAGGATACAGCGCAGTTCCCTGGGTGTGAGGAAGCCCGGCTGGAGCCCAATTCTAGGGTCTTAGGAGAGAAAGGCTGTGGGCATGTCCCTGGGCTTTTACCCTGGTGCTACTTGCTCCTCAGGAAGCCGAGAGCCGCCCCCGCTGCCGCCGCCTGCAGCTGAAGGACATGATCCCCACTGAGATGCAGCGGCTGACCAAGTACCCATTGCTACTGCAGAGCATTGGGCAGAACACAGGTACCCTCCAGGCCTCTTCCTCTCACCACAGCCGCTGGGTCAGGACATGTATGTGTGTTGGGGCGGGGGTGGGGTGGGAGGGGGGTCCACAGCTCTCCCCTTGCCTGCAGAAGAGCCGGCGGAGCGGGAGAAAGTGGAGCTTGCAGCTGAGTGTTGCCGAGAGATTCTGCACCACGTCAACCAAGCCGTCCGCGACATGGAGGACCTGCTGGTGAGCCTGGGCATGGCTCCCCCACCCCCACCACCACCCCCTACCCCATCAGGGTACTGCAGAGAAAGTGCTTACTCCTTGCTCAGAGGTCAGTGTCCAGGAGTTGGTTGGCCTTCAGCGTCTTCCTCTCAGGGTTCCTAGAGGTCACACCCAGGCCTCAGCTTGTCCCCTCGGAAGCTGGCCTTGCTTCAGCTGCTTGCCCACCCACCTTGGAGTCACTGGGGGTCAGCCCCGTGCCTGGTTTAGCTTCCTGTAACCCTCCTGTCTCTGCCTTAGCGGCTCAAGGATTACCAGCGGCGCCTGGACTTGACTCACCTACGGCAGAGCAGTGACCCTATGCTGAGCGAGTTCAAGGTCAGCTCACCCTGGCCCCGCTGCCCAGGGGGTCCTTATATACCATGCAGCTGAGAATGCACCCGGGAGCCCCTGTCCCCCATCTCCTTCCCTGACTTCACTTCCTGGTTGGTTGTGCTTCCTGCCCTCCCTTCCCTTCTGTTCGCCCCTCCTGTCACCACCTCCTTAGCTGACCATGGCTCCTTCCTGCCTCAGAACCTGGACATCACTAAGAAGAAGCTGGTCCATGAAGGTCCCCTGACATGGCGGGTAACCAAAGACAAGGCTATAGGTGAGCCAGGGGCTGGGATGGAGGTCAGGTGTAAGCGCTCCCTCTAACCAAGGGGAATGGGGGTGGGGCCAGGGGGTGGGATGGAGGTCAGGTGTAAGCACTCCCTCTAACCAAGGGGAATGGGGGTGGGGCCAGGGGCTGGGATGGAGGTCAGGTGTAAGTGCTCCCTCTAACCAAGGGGAATGGGGGTGGGGCCAGGGGGTGGGATGGAGGTCAGGTGTAAGCACTCCCTCTAACCAAGGGGAATGGGGGTGGGATGGAGGTCAGGTGTAAGCACTCCCTCTAACCAAGGGGAATGGGGGTGGGGCCAGGGGGTGGGATGGAGGTCAGGTGTAAGGGCTCCCTCTAACCAAGGGGAATGGGGGTGGGGCCAGGGGGTGGGGTGGAGGTCAGGTGTAAGGGCTCCCTCTAACCAAGGGGAATGGGGGTGGGGCCAGGGGGTGGGGTGGAGGTCAGGTGTAAGGGCTCCCTCTAACCAAGGGGAATGGGGGTGGGGCCAGGGGCTGGGATGGAGGTCAGGTGTAAGCGTTCCCTCTAACCAATGAGAATAGGGGTGGGGCCAGGGGGTGGGGTGGAGGTCAGGTGTGATGGTGCTGGTGCTGGTGCCCCAAAGAGGTCCACGTGCTGTTGCTGGATGACCTGCTGCTGCTGCTCCAGCGCCAGGATGAGAGGCTGCTGCTCAAGTCTCACAGCCGGACGCTGACACCCACGCCCGACGGCAAGACCATGCTGCGGCCTGTGCTGCGGCTCACCTCCGCCATGACCCGAGAGGTGGCCACTGGTGAGCCGGGGCAGGTCGTCTGAGCGCAGCTGACCCAAAAAGTAGGGAGTGGAACTCTCAGGGAGCCATAGAGCCTGCTCTAGAAAGATCCAGAGATGGAGCAGGGCCTAACGGAGGCAGAAATGGGCAGGTCTAAGTCAGGGTGGCAAACATGGTGGCGCAGACTGTCATCCTAGCCCTCAAGAGGCTGAGGCAAGAGGATCTTGAGTTTGAGGTAGGCCTAGGCTACAAAGGATGACCCTGTCTCAAGAACCTGAAAATAGCGGTGGTGGCGCACGCCTTTAATCCCAGCACTCCAGAGGCAAAGGCAGACGGATCGCTGTGAATTCGAGGCCAGCCTGGTCTACAAAGTGAGTCCAGGACAGCCAAGGCTACACAGAGAAACCTTGTCTGGACAAACCAAAAAAAAAAAAAAGAACCTGAAAGTAGAGCTGTGCTTGGTGGTGGTGGCGCAAGCAAACTTTAATCCCAGCACTCGGGAGGCAGAGGCAGGCAGATCTCTGTGAGTTCAAGGCCAGCCTGGTCTACAAAAGGGAATCCAGGACAGCCAAGGCTACACAGAGAAAACCCTGTCTCAAAAAGCCAAAAAAGAAAAAAAGAAACTAAAAATAAATAAAAATAGAGGGAACTGCCTACATTTACAGAGAAGCTTGGGTGAAAGGCTTTTTCCACCCCGCTCCCCCACAATACTGTCCCCTGTTTAGGAATTGTGGGTATTTGAGGCATAAGACAGAGTTTTGCGGCCAGGGATAGTGGCGCACGCCTTTAATCCCAGCACTCGGGAGGCAGAGGCAGGTGAATTGATGTGAGTTTGAGGCCAGCCTGGTTTACAAAGCCAATCCAGGACAGCCAAGGATACACTGAGAAACCCTGTCTTGGAGGAAAAAAAACAAAAAAGATGGAGAGTTTTGCAATCCTTGCTGAGCAGTTGTGCCAGGGTCACTGGTGGTGGGAGGGGCTGGAGGGTCTCTACAGTTTAAGGCAGCCTGGGTGCTATGACCTGGTGTGATCAGGGCTATGGAGGAAGGCCTTGGTATTAACAGGACAGTGACTGTGAACTGTATTGCATAAGGGGGAAGAATGGAAGTCAGTGCCCATGGGGGGGGCCACACCGGGAACCCCAGCGCCAAGCTCCGTTTCTCCCCTCCCTGTGCAGATCACAAAGCCTTTTACGTCATTTTTACCTGGGACCAGGAGGCTCAGATCTATGAGCTGGTGGCACAGACGTCGTCAGAGCGCAAGAAGTGAGAGTCCCCGGGGATGGTGTGAAGGCGTGTGTCGTGTCCTGCACTGGGGGGGAGGGGTAGGTGGCTTAGGTGTGCTGACTGCCTCTGCTCTTGGCATTTCTCCCCAGCTGGTGTGCCCTCATCACTGAGACTGCCGGATCCTTGAAGGTCCCTGCCCCTGCATCCCGCCCTAAGCCCCGGCCCAGCCCAAGCAGGTAAGGGGTCAGGGAGGGAGCTGAAAAACGGAGGCCTGGAGACAGTCTCCCCATGAATCTGCAGAACTTGAGCTCCAGCCCCATCTCTGCACATGTGTGGGAACATGTATAGATGTGTGTGCGTGCTAAGTCCAGCATGGCCTGAGCCTCCTACTGTCTGTCCCCCGATCCCTGCTACCCTCTGGGGCCTGGGATGTGGAGTCACCCATTACATCCCTCCCCAGCACCCGAGAACCCCTGCTCAGCAGCTCTGAGAATGGCCCCGGAGGCCGAGAGATGGCTCCAGCTGACGGTAAGCCCCAAGGATACTGGCTGGGGGAGGGCACCTGAAACCAGGCAGGATCTGAGCATCCACCTCCATCTGCCCCACCCAGCCCGGACAGAGCGGATCCTCAGCGACCTCCTGCCCTTCTGCAAACCAGGTCTAGAGGGCCAGCTTGCATCCACTGCCCTTCAGAAAGGTAGGCCAGTCCTGCACCCTCCCAGCCCAGTAGCTAGCCAGGCGGTGCCTGTCTGAACTAGAGAAAGGCTCCATCTTCCAGATCTTCTATATCCATGATCAAGAAACTGCTCTGCCCACACCATGCTAAGTTTGGATTCTTCAGCCTCGGGCCTCCCGCCCCATCCTGATCCTCTCGGATGACCTCTACTGTCATCCGACAGCTCTCAGCTGGCCCTTGGTTCCCTGCTCCTGGTGACCCTGTCCCCCTTGCCTTGGCCAGTGCTGTCCCTGAAACAGCTCCTGTTGCGTGCTGAGGAAGACAGTGGAGCGGGTCCTCCCCGAGAGGGTGATGGGGTGCCTGGAGGTGGCCCCCCTGGCCCAGCGCACACCCAGGAGATTGAGGAGAACCTGCTCGGCCTAGAGGTGGTCATCAGGCAGCTGGAGGTATGCTCCAGGGCTAGGGACTTTGGGCAGGCTGTGAAATGAAAGGTGTCCCTCATCTGTGATCCCCCCTCCCAGGAGTTAGAGGAGGAATTTTGCCGCCTAAGATCCCTCCTGTCTCAGCTTGGGGGGGACTCTGTTCCCCAGCCCGGCTGCACCTGAGCGCTCTGTTCAGACAGGTGAGTGGGGGAATCTGAGGTCGGTGCTATTGTAAGAGGGGCTGGCTGGAGGGGATACCCCTGTTCCAACAGTCCTTTTTCTCATGTCCCCTGCCACTGTCAACTCCTCTCTTTTTGTAACCCTCAGGCCTTTCATGAAGAGAGGAATCGGGGAGAGGATGTGAGGGGCTTCTCCCCCGCCTCCCGCACGCCCACAGCTGCCACAGCCTCTCATACCCCAGAGGCCTTGAGGAGACGGAGACTGGCCACACTTGATAGGGGACCTGCTGGGGTCCCTGCTTCCCACACTGGCCTCTACCTTTCTCCCTCCTGCCTTCTGCTTGGGGGCGGGGGACTCAGGGCATTGCTCCCAGAGTGCCACCATAACCCCAAATTTCCAGGCCATCTCAGTATTGCCTATCGGGCGGTAGGGGTAGGGGGGCGGCTCCCCCTGCATCCCCCAATCCAAGTGCCTTTGCTCTGTTTTTATATCCTGAATTGGAGGTTTATTTTTAATATATATTATCTAAAGAGAGATCAGTGTGTGTATGTGCACGTGTGCACGCGCGCGCGCGCAGCAGGGCAAGGTCTGGCCTCGCCCATGACTGACTGCCTGTGACTTCCTAGGTCTGACCCACATCGCCTCCTTTCCCTTCCACATCACAGGTGGGGCACACACATAGGTGTTGGTTCTCCCACCAGCTGGGTCCCCACTTGTGTGTAACAGTGACTCCACACATGTGTACCCTGGATCTGAGGTGTGCGTCCTCCCACCCCACCCCGACCCCGTGGTCACCCAAAACACCAGGTGGCCCACATCTCACACTCTTGCTCATTTTTATTTTTGTAGTAAACTCTGGAGGTGACTGGGGTTTCAAGGGGAGCCAGTGGGGAGGGGGCCCCCTCCTGGGTGGGGTTGGGGGCTGGGGGCGGGGTTATTGCTCTGAGCTCCCTGTCCCCAGGGCGGGAACCTGTGTGGGAGGATTTCCAAGAGAGAGGGCCCGGCACTGGGTTGGGGGCACCGCCACACAAACACGCAGGTCACAGCACATAAGAGGTCAGGGGACGCTGGGCGCCATATTGCACTTTGAGAGTGGGGCCAGGCGGTTATCCCCCTCAACTTGAAACCTGGGAGGAGACTGGAGGCCATCACGTTCCTCTCCACTCTGTGGAGAAGGTATGACCTCCACTGGGGGGGGGGGGGGGTTGGAGATGGCCAGGAGGGTGCCAAGGGCAGGTCCTGGGCCTTGGGGCTGGCGTTAGGGGCAGACCAAGTAGAAGAAGCTTCGCGGGCGACTGCCCTCATCACCAGCAGAACGGAGCCCACGGGCGCTCAGCTGCCGCTCCCCCCTTTGCCTGACTTGGTCTTGGGGCTCACAGGTAGACTGTCATCACCCTCGCTGTCAGAGCTGCAGCCGCTGATGTCGGTGATCTCCAGCTCAGAGTCGCTGTCCTCCTTCACACTCAGCGTGGCCTCTGCGCCTCCAGCCCCTGGCAGTGCCAGGCGAGGGGCCACTGCCAGCCCCGGGGAGCGCTCGGGGCCCAGGCCCTCCCCTGTTGTAGCAAGCAAGGGTGTGGCCATGGGACCTCCTCCTGCTCCTGCCGAGGGCAAATGGCCCAGGGAGCCCAAAGGGTTGGGGTAGAAGTGAGGTGGGTAGAGAGAGGGGGGCAACTTGGGGAAGGGCCCCGTGAGATATGGGTTAAAGTTCCAGGGGTACTCAGGGAAGGCGCGGCTGTAAGGACCCAACAGGCCGGGGGGCTTGGAGTAGCCGGTGGCACCTGGAGGGGCATAGGGAACAGGTCAGAGGTTGGCCCACTAGCCACTGGGGGCCCTGCTTGCATGGTGGTGTGCCACCCTCTGTGTGATCTTCCTACCCTCCCCAGCTTGTTTCCACTAAGGGTCTCTCACTCCCCTACACTTCGTCTCCCACATTTTTCTCCCTATTCCTTTAACCTACCTCTCCCCCACCTGCCTTAAGACCCTGCCTGCCTGCCAAGTCACCCCACCACCACCAGTACACCACTCACTCCACGGCAGTGTGTTTCCTGCCTTGATTGGCTTTTTGAGATAGCCCCATTATGTAACTCAAGTTGGCTTCCAGGGAGTAATCCATCTGCCTCGGCCTCCTGAATGCTGGGTCTGGCAGCCCAGCTCACCGCTGAGCTCGCTCTCCCAGCTTCTGTGTCCCTTGTACTGGCATTGCTGGTGTTTACGTACAGCACACCAGGCTGCTGCAGCGGTGAGGGTACCCAGCTTTGTGTGAACACTGACGTGCGTCCCCTCCCTAGCCTTTAAACCCGTGTACCCGCACATAGACTACGGACACATCCCTCTCTGTCTTCGGTAGTCCTCTCTCTGCCTGTGCAGATCTCCGCCCCCAGGCCCTTACCGGAACCCAGAAATGGGAAGGAGCTGTCCAAACGCAGTTTATCCGTCTCTGGTGCAAATAGGGGTGTCCGAGCCCCTGGCTCTCCTAGGCGTGGGGTAGAGAAGAGGTTCTGCAGGGTCTGGCAAGGGAAGGAGGGGAGGAGGCAGTAGTGCTTAGTCCCCTCTGGGAGAGAGGATTACCATGAGGTGACACCAGACACCCCTCTCCCAGCCCTTAAGACCTCAGGATCCAAACTCACCTCAGGGGTCAAGGGTGGAGCATCTGGCCCAGGCGCTCCCGCAAAGGGACCAGGGGTCAGCAAGAGCGGGGAGCCTGGAGTGGTGGCGGCTGCGGCGGCGGCTGCGGCGACGTCCAACAGCGGGTAATTGACAAGGACAACTTTGCTGAAGTTGAACTTGTATGTGAACCTCTTCCCTTTGGTCTTGTGGAGAATGCGCTTGTTGTAGTAATAGCTGTGAGAGGGAGAGTGAGGGGGTGCTGGGGGTGTGGGGCAAGGGAGGGGTGAGGCAGTAGCCCCCCACCCCCGCTCAAGTTTTTGTCACTAACCCCGCCCCCCTCGACCCAGTTTCCACTCAGAAGTACTGGGAGCCAATTCAGTCCTAGGATACAGAGGGAGTACCCCCACTTTTTTGGAGGAGAGTGGGGGACCAGAAGGGACAGTGAAGGGAGAGAAGAAAACACGCATAAGAGCCTGGCCTACAGCCTCTCCTCACCGCAGGGCCCGGCTCAGCTTGTCATAGTTCATGTGGGGCTTGCACTTGCGGATGCCCCAGAGGCGGGCCACCTCATCGGGGTCCTTGATGACGAACTCCCCGTAGTCCCCCTGCCAGGCGATGACGCCCTGATACTCCTCCTTCTGCAGTAGCTCCAGGATGAAGTGCCACAGCTGGATCTGCCTCGAGCCAGGGGACGACTCCGGCTTGTAGGCCCAGTCTGGGAAGGCAAACCCTGGAGGCAGGAGACAGGGAGTGGCCTGAAGGTTAGGGAGCTGCTGGCAGGGGCGGCTGGGGCGGGGGGGGGGGGGGGGGGTGGGGGAGAGTCCCCATCTTACTGGATTCTGTAACCTGAGTTGCTTGGTCTCTGAGGAGCATCTTAAAGAGTCAGTGAGTTACTCTTTAGGCCCACCCTGCTTGAGTCTGCTCTCCAAGTGACCTAAACAGCTAGAAAAAGCCCCTAGGTTTGTGCTCCCAACACGCCTTGGTGCAGTGCCCTTCCTGCCTGGGGTCCCCCATGCCCCATCCCCTGCAAGTTCAGCTGAGGGAGCTGAGGGAGGGGAGGATGGAATTGAGAGGGACCCATTTCCTGCATCCATGGCTGTCTCTCAGGACAGGGCTGAAAGGTCCCACCCCCTGCAGTGATCACCCTTAACCATGCTACCTTGTGGGGTGTCCTGTGATCTACCCATTCCCTAAGGTCTTCCTGCCCGTCCTCCCCTGGCAACACCTTGCCACACACACCTAGCCCTGTATGCACCTGTTTGTCTACCTTCGGTGCGTCCCCTCCCCCATGCACCTGCTCCCGTCTTCAAGCTGTCCAGTGTGAGGTTGTGTGTCCAGCCGAAGGCCCAGAACTGTAGGTGCCCATGGCAGACAGCACATTACACAGATACCCACTTGCCGTGTTATTCTGTGGGACATGACCACACCCAATCACCTCACTCCTGCTTGGGGCCACTAAAGCTAACGCCAGGTACAGGCTAGCCTAAGCTACGGGGACCAACATTGCTTGCCCATTGCAACATGCGCAATTACGTACCAAAGGCCTCTATTGAGACCCACTGACAAGTATGTGACGAAAGCATGCATGAGCCCAACAGCCCAGCTGACAACTGGTGTGACAGAGACAGTGAGACCGTGATGGGCACATGCATGCTAACAGTGACAACCAAGGAACTTTCCAGAACCACACTCAGGCCTGTGTGTCTGCACTCCTGTGGCACACTTCTTGGCATTTCTCTTTACCCTGGGAGGAGTATCCTGGCCCTGATATGCATATAGAGGCCAAGAGCCAAGTTCTTTGGTTTTTCCAAACAGGGTCTCTCTGTGTAGCCTTGGCTGTCCTGGACTCACTTTGTAGACCAGGCTGGCCTCAAACTCACAGCGATCCACCTGCCTCTGCCTCCCGAGTGCTGGGATTAAAGATGTGCACCAACCATGCCCGGCAGGAGCGGAGTTCTTACCCACTCCTGGTCTTTCTGGCTTCCAATGGCCACACCCTAAATTCATCCTCTGTCTCCTCCTGCCTGCCCAGAGAGTGGCATGACCCCAGCATAAGTGGACCACAGAACAATTCTGGACTCTGGTCCATGCATGTATACAACCAGTGTCTGCCAGCATGTGTGCCCCTGCCCTGATTTGGTGGGGGTAAAGAGGCTTTGCTCTGGTAGTCTGTGGCACTCTCAGTGGGTATCTGAGGTATATTTTGCAGGGTCCGGGTAGAGGGTCCTGGCCTTGCTCCAGCAAGCTGGAGCTGTACAAGAGAAAGAGAGGCTAAGGAAGCCATCGGAGAAAGGGTGGATTATGGGAGGGACCCTGGTGCTGAATTGGGAGGCCAGGGTCCCTGTATCCAGTTGCTGTGTAGCCAAGGGGCTAGTTCCTTGCCCTCTCTGGGTTGAGGGTCCAGAGACACAAGGCAAAGAGGAGCAGGCTCTCACCCAGGGCTGCCCTCTGGTGTGTAAATGAACAGGTGATGTCCTACCTGCCAAGGGGCAGGCAGTTCTCGCCAAGGGGAATTTTAATCTCTGAGCCATTCTTGCCTCAGATGCCACCAACAGCGGGCAGTCTAGAAGGACCCTGGCCTATCCCTCCCCAAGGCACACTTCCTTGGGAAAGCCACAGCATCACAAACATGTCTGCACAACCAAAGACAAAAAAGGCGGGGGGGGGGGGGTCCGACAGGGAGAGGACCCTGCCACTGCCAGGCAGATGTGGTGAACAACCCCAGAACCTAGCAGTTGGGGGCACCCAGAGACACAGCCCAAAAAACCAAGTCCAGATCTCAATATTCCAGGTCCAGGACCCCTCTACCCCACATTCTGAAAAATAGACCTCAGACACCCACAGAGAATGCCACAGACTACCAGAGACAGGCAAAGCCTCCTTAACCCCACCACCACCACGGCCACCATCAAAACAGGAGCACCACACACAAGCTGGCAGGTGCTGAAAGTATACGTTCATGAGCCTAGAATGAAGAATCCGGAATCACTCTGTTGTCAGGTCCATGTATGAGTAGGCACACAAAGATGCCCCCCATCCCCCACCCCCCCACCCCCACAGACACTTGCCCTCTGTGACCCCCTTCAGGACCAAAGGGTCATGCATGCGTACACGCCCCCCAGTGAAACTCGGAGCAGCCAGACAGAAGGTCTCAAAGACTCCTTCTTATTAGTGGCCCATGCATGCCCACTGGCTTAAGCACCACGCACAGCACACCCCCCCCCCCCCGCGTCCTCTCTCTTTAGGCTGTGTCCCTCCCCTCCCTTCCCTCATGCCTAGCCTAAAGCTCTGGGCTCTGCCCTCCCCCGCTCCCCCCTCCCCGCACCCTCCCCCAAGAAGCAGGTCCTCAGTACGCACAAGCTAGGTGGACATGGCGGAGAAATCCCAGATGTCAGCCCTCAGTCCTCATCCCTCATCCCTCCCGACAACACCTCAGGCATCCTCCAAAAGACCCTTGACCCTTGACCCCTGTGTCCCAGCCATCAGGTGGCAGGGAGAAGAGGCTGTGAAGTTTCTGGTCAAGTTTTCTCGTGAAAGGGTTTGTAGCCAGGAAGGGACACGGGATGGAGACCCAGACAGACAGACAGACAGGTTCACAGGTGCACGCATGAGGAGCTGGGGAAGAGGAAAGATAAGGAAGGGCTGTCCTCCAGGGTGGACAGGCCAGTTACCAGGGGTCCAGAGAGCTGGCAGGGCAGGCGGGGCGAAGAGAAGATCCGAGACGCAGCTGCAGTCCATGGTGGAGGGAGCCCTGCAGAAGCCAGGACAGCAGGAAAGAACCGGGTCAGCCAATGGGGTGCTGCGGGGGTGGGGGGGGGCGGGCTCCTTTTCCAGGCCCTCTGCCTGATGCCAGCCCACCTGGCTACCTTCAGTCCTCAGCCCCTCCTGGACCACTCTCTCCCCTCCTTCTGTCCCAGCATCCCTAACTAGCCACTGTCCTTCCCTGCTTTCAGCATCAGTTCTCTCTGGTCCTCTGCACTACAATCCTGCAATTCACCACTCCCAGACTCTCTGCACCCTCCACCCACTCTGATGCCCCACACTGTCTCTTCCTATGCTGCCTCCCGCCTGACCTCTGAGGGAGTAGGGGGGTCGGTCCCTGGGTCTTTGGATCTTCCTGACTCCCTATGCGTGTGGCTCTCTAGCTACTTCAGATTTATCGCTCTCTCTCTCTCTCTCTCTCTCTCTCTCTCTCTCTCTCTCTCTGGGAAACACAAACTCGCCCCCACCTGGCTGACCCCCTGGCAGCTCCCTCTGTGGCTTGCAGAGCAGCGGTGGACAGCTCAAAGCTAGCAGAGCTGGGTACCTGCTAACCAGGCTGGGAAGACCAGGCCCAGCCCCAGGCTGAGCCCCTGCCTTTCCTTCCTAATTCCTCCCCAAGTAGACCCTGACCCTCCCCCCTCCACCACTACCCCCCCCCCGGCCCCCACCACTCAGCCCCAGTCTGTCCTCTAAGCCCACAGATCCCATCTCAAACCTGCAGCTCACCAAACCTTTCCTCTTGGGTTGGCCTCCCCCCCCCACCACCCGCATCAGGCACCTCCTTCTAGGACCTACACCGCCCCCCCCCCACACACACACACAGTGGTCATTTCCCTTCCTCCCAAAGTACAGCCACCCAAACCTGCTCCCCAACCGGAACCCATGAATCCCCTGCCTCAAACCTGCTGCTCAAAGAAGAGTCTCCAAGCATTCCCTCTAAGACCAGCCAGCCTCCCTTCTCAGACACTCCCTCCCCTCAGACAGCCTCCTCCCCTCCCCCAGACACCTGTCCGCTCAGATTGGCTTTACCCATCAGCTACCTTTCCCCTCAGACCAGCCTCCCCCTCAGATACCAGCACCCACAGGTTGGCATACCCTACTTAGCTAGCCTCTTCCTTGACTAGTCTCTGTCCTCTGACACCCCGCTGCCCCAGGCATCTGCTTCCTCCCGGCACAGGGCCCCTCAAATCCCCACTCCCTCAGAAACCCATTTCTTAGACACCTCACCCTTTCCTCTGTGAGCCCTTGCCCCTTCAGACACCCTCAGCCAAGGCATCCTTTAGCCTTCCTGCCTGCACTCAGAGGTCCCCACACCACACCCACCCTTTAACACACACCCCCATACACTGTGCTACAGATATCCCACACCTCTCCGCTACCGTGCACCCATAAGCCTCACCTCACCCCTGGATATTCTTGTCCTGTGTCCATTTCCCCACAGCCCCCCTAACCCTTCCTTGGCCTCCTGGGGTGTTCCCCTGCACATGGGCATCCTTCCCAAACTCCATTTCTCTGGGAGCCCTTCTTTATCTGTCCTGCTCCTCTCCACCTGGAGTGTCGGCCCCCCCCCCCCCCCCCGCCCCATCTTTCCTCAACTCTCTTCTCCCATCCCTCAATCCCTTCTTCCATTTCTCTGTCTCTCTCCCCCCCCCCCCCCCCCGCCTTCCCACAGTCCTCTCCCAGTCCCCTACCCTCATTTCCTTCTTCACCCCCCACCCCCACATCTCTCTGATTTCCCCTATCTCTGTCTCTCCATCTCTCCCCCTCATCTGTCTACCTCTCCCTCCTCTTTCCTCCCTTCCTCACAGCCCCGCCCCCCCTCTCGGTGTGTCTCTGTCTCTACTGGTCTCACTATCTCTCTGCCCACACTCACCCCCTTCTAACTCCCCCCTTCTGCTTTCCTCTGCCTCTCTGGGTCCCCCCTCCCCTCCTTCCTCCCCCACCCCCACCCCCCATTGGCCCCTCTCATTTCCGTGTTGGTTTTGATTTCTCTTCCCAACGCTTTCAACTCCCCGCCGCCTCCTCCGGACACGTTATAACGAGGAGCCGTGGGATCGGCGCTCCGGGCCCTGCTCCCACGCTCCCCCCCACCCCCACATCTCTGTCTTCTCACTGTCTCTGCCGCCACCTTTTTCCATCTCTCCTGTGTCTAGTCTCTGTCCTGTGTGTGCCGGCCCCCGCCCCCACCAGGACCGGGTCCTGGCCTCCAGCTGGGTCCCTGTCTACACCGAGACCAGCATTTTCCCCACATCTGGTTGTTAGCATCTCCGAGTCTCTTCTCTCTGTCTCTGAGTTCCTGGGTCTTTAGTCTCCATTTCTGGGTCTCCACATTCTCTGCCTGCCTGTTCGAGTCTCTGCTTCTTGCCAAGTCCCCATCTCCATGTCTCTCTTTCAGTCCTAGTGTCCCTCTCTTGGGACTCCTTTGATCTCATGGTGCCCCTGGCACCCCCCTGGCCCCATTGATTGCTGATCGATCCATGGAGGAAGTAGGGCCTCCGGCCCGGGGCTATAGGGCCAGGCAGAAGCTTTGGCAGAGCCACCGGACAGACGGACAGACGGACAGACAGCCCCAGCTCCATGGCTGAGGAGGGAGAGGAGCCGTATCATGCGCCCCTCCCCACCGGCCGGCACGGTGCGGATGGGGACTCCGGGCAAGCTTTAATTTTTAATTTTATTTTGCTTCCTCCACCCCCCCCTCACCCCCATCTCTAGCGCCCGAAGCCATGGCACTGAATGTTTGCGCGCGAGTGAGGCAGCCGTTTGGAGAGGGGCTGGGAGGGCAGAGGCTGCTTCCCTCTGCTCCTTGCCAAATACAATCACACAGACCCACACCTACTGCAAGCACACAGCCCAGGCCACATCACACAGGCCAGCAAAGCCACACATACACCACCACCACTGTGTCCCCTCCACACCATCACACACACTCAAAACACACACCGCCTAGATCAACAGAACGGTACACACATCCCCAAGTCACACACAAACCACATACAGCACAGCCCACACATCGATGAAGTTGCACACGGCAGCACTGTCATGTGCAACAGTAACAGACACACAATCTGACGATTCTGACGCATATTAACACAGGCGCCTGGTCACACACCAGTGCTTACAAATACGGAAAACACAGACCTTCAATCACAAAGGGACACTCACAACCTGCACACAGAGACAATGTCAAACAGAAACAGAGACACACTCAGACGCACAGCATCGCAGCCAAGCCAACGGCAAACACAGACAGGCACCAGAGACTCTCCATCACACACGTAACATTCTGGCCGCACACAGCCAGACACACAAAACACCCCTAGCGCAGACTGCCACAGCCACATGGCACACTCGTGTGGCCACACTCATCACAAACATATAGCCACAGTGGTCCCAAAGATGACCGGCACAGTAGGAAACCTGCACAGCATACACACACACACACACACACACACCCAGAGAGAAGAGGGTCTCACTCAGACCCAAGGGCTAGGTTTGGCCGTGTAGATAGGCCCACCTAGCGGCAACTGCACCCCAGCGTCCTCACTGTTCCTGCCACAGTGGGTTTGCCATCCACCCTATATATGGGTCTCTTTAGCTTCCTCTCTCTGTCTCTGTGTCTCTGTCTGTCTGTCTCTGTCTGTCTCTGTGTCTCTGTCTGTCTGTCTCTGTCTTTCTGTCTCTGTTTCCGTGTCTCTGTCTGTCTCTGTGTCTCTGTCTGTCTCTCTCTCTCTCTCTCTGTGTTCAAAATATGTGCTTGCCTCATACCCTCTTCAGTCATGTCCCCCTCGTTGTCTGTCTGTCTGTCTGTCACTGAGGGTCTTTTTGTTGCCCATCTCTATGTGCCTCTCTAGAAGGTTCTATCTCTGAGCATCTCTCATTCTGTCTCTGGACACAGGCCTCTGTCCCTCCTGGCCTCTGGGCCTCTCTGCCTCTATCTCCTCACCCCATCACCCCAGCCCCTTGGGCTGGGGTTTAACCAGTTGTTTTGATTTCTCTAAGCTGCGCTGGCCGCCTCGGGAGCCGCCTCAGGCCTCACACCGCCCCCAGCCCCTTCATCCCTCACCCAGCTCCCCCCCCCATCCCCACCTCCCCTTAACACAATCTGCACAAGTGGAATGAAAATTGATTTTTTTTTTAAATTTCATATCTTCTCCGGGGCTCTGTCTAAAGAGGAGAGAGACGAGGCCCGAGACCCCTCTCCCACCACTGCCCCAGCATACACAACACACACACACACACACACACACACACACACACACACACACACATGCCCTGGAGCACACACCCTTCCTCACACCACATGCCAATGTGGACACATCAGTGCACATGGTAGAGTTGCACAGTGATGCCACTTGGTCACACACCCAAATCGTACTCCTGGACCATGGGCATGCTGCCAGCCCCTGCCTATATCACCCCACATAAGCAGCACATACCCCGTCCCACCCAGTGCCGAGCTGGGCTATATGGAGTCACACACAACAGGAGTGGCCGTGTTCAAAATACCTGTCTACTCAGGTTCTCGCCGTGTCCGGACTATAGAGAGAGAGCTAGGCTCAAGGACGGTCCCACCGTAGGCATAAGAGCTCCCATGGCTGTCCTGGCAAAGAAGAGATCTGGGGGGGGGCCTGTCATACCAATACCTGCCACCCTTACCACAAATGTCACTCAGTTTTCACCCTGCACACATCAACTAAACGCTCTGGCCCAGTCCTCGGGAGGGGGAGATTTTGTGCCAACGTACCACACTTCACATCTCATGTACCCCACATGCCATGTGCATGCTCCACACAGGCCACACACACACACACACACACACACACACACACACACACACACTACTATATACACACATATTATCCACACACCACACACTCGTATGGCAAACTATATATACTCCATTAATCTGCTGTACACACACCACATGCCCATATCACACACCACAAACAAAACTACACACTCCTATATACCATGCAGTACATCATGCACAAAAACAGCACACACCGCATGCACACATCCCCATGGATGCCCACACACACACACCCCCGACTATACACATACAGACCACATAGGAATCATACCACACAAAGACACCGAGCCGGGCGGTGGTGGCGCACGCCTTTAACCCCAGCACTCGGGAGGCAGAGGCAGGCGGATCGCTGTGAGTTCGAGGCCGGCCTGGTCTACAAAGTGAGTCCAGGACAGCCAGGGCTACACAGAGAGACCCCGTCTCAAAACAAACAAACAGACACCAAACCACACACATACCACCTTCCAAATGCTGCAATACTGCATGCTGTCCATGCTAATCCCCACACTGCATACAGGACCACGTCTCACACATCACACACAGATGCCAAACACACAAAATACCAGAACTGAAACCGCCTATGACATAGGGTCACTCGTGATACATAGATCCACAGGGAGGCAGACCCAGTGACCCAAACACACTTTCTCACGCGTCATCATAGACAGAGAATTGGGCACAAGTTTGCACTGTGTATATATGCTGCATCCAACAACCACACAGGACCGCACAATCACAAGGTCATACGTGTGTGCGCGCACGCGCGTGCACACACACACACACACCCACACACACAGCTGTTAGCATTCTTCAGGGCTGGTCATGCACACACTGCTGTGAACCAACGTCCTATTCAGCCTACTGCATTTGCATGCACACACAGAGAGAACACCACCGGCGTCCGAAGCCAGGGTCGGACAGACATAGGCTCAGAGATACAGCAGTCATGGAAAACAATCTGCCACACAGCTCGGGGTGTGACACAGGTCTGGAGACCTCTGTAGCTATGTCCTATTGCTCTTCCCTGGTGAGCCCTCCTACTCAGCAACCCCCTGCCCTCCCACCACTTTTCTAGACTCGGTCTCCTTACCTCCTCACCCTCAGGGACGGGCTGTCCTGGTCACTCAGCCCCCAGCATAGCCACATGATGCAGAAACATCAAACACAGCCCAGCCCAGAGTTCTGGACAGTCACACTAGACACACACAGCCGAGCCGCCACACACGTCCCACTGCCACATTCATGGCCATGACCTCGCACACATACACACCTAGTCTCCTGTGCCCGGGGATGTGCATGACAATTGACGCATGCCATATTTACATGTGCTGCAACACACAAGCACACACGAGGGGACCTCTGATAAGGCTTCATTTCACTGCAGGGACAGGCACAAGGCCTGGATGAGGTCTAGCTGGTAGAGATTTGGGGTGGCTAAGAGGTCCTAGGCAAGGGACAGGGAGGAGTTTAGTGCCTAGGATGGCAGGAATGGAGGAGACCCACGCCCCACCTCGCCATGTCTCTATCCTCCTCTCTCTTTGGGTATCTCTGTCTGGTGCCATGCTTGTCTCTTTGGGTCTGTCTCTCTCCTGTAGTGCCAGGCTCAGCATGGACGTCCCTAGGGCTGCAGCCAGCGTGCAGAACGATGTCAGTGGGGGTAGTGGTGAGGGAGAGTCCCCAGGGAGGTAGGAGCCGCAGTGCCACGCACCCCGCCTACAAAACAGTACTGGGGGAGGGGAAGGAGGTGGAGGCTCGAGCAACCCCTAGCCCAGGCAGCTCCTTGCGGAGACCCTGAGCGATGGAAGGAAGAGGCTGGGGGTTGGTGGCAGGCTGGTAACGGACAAGAAGGGTCACCACACAGAGAGGGGGTCGGGGGGAGGGGGCAGCGAAGAGCCAACAGGGGCAGTGAGACCAGAGGCGGAATGAGAGGCACAGACCAGGAAGATAGAGGAAGAAGCTGGGCCCACAGAGACAAGAGACAGAGAGACAAGGAGAGACCAAATCAGGGAAGAGGGACTGACCGGAGAGGAGCTGAGGTGAAGTAAATTAAGAGAGCTGAAAGCCAGGGTACCAGAGAACACCCCCCCCGCACCCCCACCCCCATCAGACAGGAAGCTGAGGAGGGGGCAGAGATGCGGAAAATTGAGGGATTAGGGCAGAGGCAAGAAAGTGGATGAGGGAGACAGACAGAGCTGAGACAGGCAGAGGACTAGCCACCCCCCACTCCTGGGTAGTAGGCACCCCCCACCCCATGTCCTCCACCTCACCCCCCCTACCTCACACACACACCCCCTGTGGATTTATGGCTCCTTCCTTCTCCAGTGCCTTACCCAGCTTCTGTTGTGGGGCATTGGTGTTCCCTGAGGGCCATTGCACCCCTACTCCAAAGCCCACGCCTCCTCCCTTCCACCTGCCCATCCCAACCCCCAACCCCCCCGACCCCTGCTTGGACTTTACCACCACATCAGGACCACCATTCCTCTCCTGGTTCCCACCACTGTCTTAGCCCTACCTGTCACAAGTCCTAGCCTCTTTCCAGCCCTACACTCCCCCTTCCCGCCCGCCCCCCCCCCCCACATACCCAGTGGTCCTACTAAGTCACTAACTAGGCCTATCAGTGCTCAAGCCTCAAGCTGTCCCTCAAAGACATGGCGGGAGGGGGGGCCGGGGGATGGGGGGGGTGCCCAGATGTGGAGCAAAATATCTGCTAACTGCGTTCGATGTTGTCAGAGAGCTGTCAGTGAGAGTGGCTAGATTGACAGTTTTCTAGAACCTGTCGCCAAGGCCTGGTGGCTCTGTGGCTTCTCTTGTAGGGCCTGGTAAGGACTGACCGTTTTAATGGGCTCTGTAGGAGCATGACACATGCACTGCAGGAAATCAGAGAAGCAGAGGTGAACGGAGAGGACACAGTCAAGATGGGACCCTAGGCGGGATCTTGGGACTTAGCAAAAGAGCCAGAGGGACCAAAACAACAGGATCCAGGGAGACAGGGAGCCTGGGACAAAATGGGTGACTGAAAGTTAGGAACAGAGTTGATGACCGGACTGACCGACCGGGAGGACCGGCAGTCAGGGAAGCAGGGGAAAGCTCAGACAGACAAGGAGAAGGGGCAGTGGTGGGAACAAACGTGTCCCTGCACCAGCAAAGGGGCCTGGGTTGGCCTGAGCTGGGTGCCAGGAGCGGCACTGCTGGTGGTAGGGGGGGATCCCATAAGGGACAGGGTCCGGCCAGGCTGGAGGAGGCTCGGGGCTCCAGGGGCATCAGGCACGGTGCTAATTCAGCGCCATCGATCAGACAGGATGAGAGCAATAAATTATTGTGACAAGATGCAATCCTGGCCCTAGCACTGCCGCCGAGGCAGATCGATCCCTGTCCCCAGCCCCTCGCCAGTCCCATGCCCAGGCCTTGCTGGATGGGACTTCTCTGTCTACCTCCTGGTCTTTTCTCCTCACGGTACACACACACTCCTGTGGACCAGGCCATGTGGTAGCCCTGCCTGGAGAAGAGACAGGGACCAGGCGAGGATGCAGGGAGAGAGCTCTGACTCCCTACATGACTCTGGCCCTATGGTTTCCCTCAGCACCAGCCTTACCGCCACCTGTAGGGTAAGAGCTGCTGTGGTTGCCCATTTCACAGATGTGAAAACCGAGGCCGGGCCAGGGACCCCCACTAACTTGGACATAGTCAGACAAGAATGAGTGGTGAATCCTGGGACTCCAATGCAGGTCAGGATGATTTCAAGGCCCCAGTGTGTCTGCTGTCAGAGGGGAGCACAAGGGACAAAGGTGAAAAGATGAGCAGAGACAGACAGTAGGAGACACAGAGAAATATAAAGGAGTCAGATATATAAAGAGACATGGGGCTGGGGCTGGAGAGATGGCTCAGAGGTTAAGAGCACTGGCTGTTCTTCCAAAGGTCCTGAGTTCAATTCCCAGCAACCACATGGTGGCTCACAACCATCTTTTATGAGATCTGGTGTCCTCTTCTGGTATGCAGGCACACATGGGGGCAGAATAATGTATAAATAATAAATAAATAAAATCTTAAAAAATAAAAAAAAAAAAGAGACACGGGGCTAAGGCAGATAGCGCATGCCCGCAGGACAAGACACTTGGAAGGCTGAGGCAGGAGGATGGCAAGCTGGAGGCCTGCCTGGACTAAAGAGTGAGTTCAAAGGCAGCTTGAACAACTGAGCAAGGCCCTGTCTTAAAAAGGGCTGGGTGCCAGGCCTGGTGGTGTTCACCTGTGATCCCAGCGCCTGGCAGGTGGAGGCTGCCTATTTCATAAGTTCAAGGTCAGTCTGAGTTACCTTAGACCCCCCCCCCATCTCAAAGACGGGCCTCCGACTGGGGTACTGCTCAATGGTGGAGTTCTTTTCTGCCATGCACGAGGACCTGGGTTATATCCCCAAAGTCAGGGGAGGAAGAAGAAGGGGGTAAGGAGAAACAGTAAAAGAGACAGGACACGGGGACACGGGGTCCATGAAACAGAGATGGCATGGGGAGACGGTGGCAGATGCCAAAGCAGGTGAAGAGAAACCAGAGGACCCTGTGGACAGGGGTGGGGTGTCTGGCAAGGCAGCTGTGTGTTGTGAGAGTGAGGGGATGTGAGGTGCAGCTTTGGTTCTGGGGGGAAGGGGTCAGCATCGGTAAAGAGCCAAGTGTGACCAAGTGCTGGGCACCCGCAAGGGCAAGAGGGAAGGCAAAGAGAGGTTCTGAGTGATGGAGAAGCAAGGGTTGCTAAGGAGACGAGATGGATGGGTGTGTCTGTGTAGGAAAGTAGCTTGGGGGAAAGTCTGGGAGGCCAGGCACCTCTTTGGCTGGGAAGTCACACGGCTACCATTTGGCTCAGTTCTTTCACAGCACCCAGTTTCTGGGACCCCAGAAAGAGAATTTCTTCTCTTGGAGCTCTGCAAAATGGGAACACAAGTCAGCCACCTGATTTGTAATGGTCCCGCGAGGATGAGTGTGACAGTGGATGACAGCCTATCACTGCGCCATCAGCTTAACCACCAAGGTGGGTGAGGGTAGGCATGGTGTGTGTGGTGTGTGTGTGGTGTGTGTGTGTGTGTGTGTGTGTGTGTGTGTGTGTGTGTGTGTGTGTGTGTGTGTGTGTGTGTGAAAGTCAGCTATGACATCCAGCAGTGGTGGCGGCATCACTCACCCAGACACTTAAAATATCCTAACCTTCAGCCTGTCTCTGGTGGCCCACACCTCCTTTAATCCCAGCATTTGAGAGGCAGAGGCAGAGGCAGGCAGATCTTTGTGAGTTTGGGGCTAGCCTGGTCTATAAAGTGAGTTCTGGGACAACCAGGGCTATGTAAAGAGAACCTGTCTCAAAAATATTAAAAAAACTCTATATCTATGCATATCTCTCTCTCTCTCTCTCTCTCTCTCTCTCTCTCTCTCTCTCTCTCTCTCTCTCTCTCTATGTATATATATATATATGCATATAGACATATAGATATACCCCCAGTGCCTGGAGCTGAGCCCAGGGTTTTATACCTTCATGTAAGGCTAGTGTTCTGCCACCGAGCTACACCCCTAAAACCCACCTCTCACTTTTTCATTGTGAGAGTTGCTTAGGCAGGTTGTACTCTGACCTTCCTGCCTCTGAAGCAGCTGGGATGACAGGCCTATGTCACCAGGCCTGGCTTGAGGGGAGGTCTGTAAGCTGCAGGGAGCGGATACGCAGGAGGAGGTGGCTGGCCACACATATCACACATGTTTAACAAACGCTACAGGCATGGCTCTCAAGCAGCCAAGAACGGCCAGTGTTCCCTAAGGAGCTAGCTGGGTGGAGATGGCTTGTGAGAAGGCACAGGTGTTTCTGGGATGGAGCAGAGACTGGAGACAAGATAGGCGCTGAAGGTCAGGGCCTCGAGGTGTAAGCAACAGGTTGAGAGGGCAGAACAGTGAAGGTGAGAGGGGCAGGTCGAGATGTCAGCAGACTCCCAGAATGCTCCAAGAATTAAAGAGTATTAAACGCATAGGAATAAACAGAGAGGAAGGTAGAGCCGCCGGTGCAGGGAGCCAGGGGAATACCTCTGGGGTGCTCGGTTTGCCCAGAACTCTGTGTCCCCTTTGGTGGGTGTTGAGAAAGACAGGCCTTGTAACAGAGACAAGTTTAAGAAAGATCTGAAGGGTGATGCCTGGGGCACACAGGTGAGGACTAGGCATTTGTGTGGAGGTACAGGTAATGACCATGCGCAGCCTGGAAAGGTGAAGTGAGAAACATAGGTGGGTAGGTATGTAAGAGGGGAAGAGAAGGGACATCTGCGACCTGAGGCACAGATGTGAGGAAACGTGAGGCAGAGCCAGCAAGACTGCAAGTCTCAGCCGGGAGGTGGTGGCACACGCCTTTAATCCCAGCACTTGGGAGGCAGAGGCAGGCTGTGAGTTTGAGGCCAGCCTGGTCTACAAAGTGAGTTCAGGACAGCCAAGGCTACACAGAGAAATCCTGTCTCAAAAAACAAAACAAAACAAGACTGGAAGTCTCTTGTATTGTGGGGACAGAGGATGGTAGAGATAAGACATTGGGAGCATCAAGCACTAAGGTGTGACAGGTGGGGCTCTCAGTGGACAAGGCACCCCGCAAAAAAAAAAAAAAGAAGGCACTGGATGGGCAGAGGTACCAAGAAGATACCCATGGTAGCAGGGGACAGATGTACTTGTGAGCTGTCAGGGAGGGGCCTGGGGCTGGAAAACAGGTGGCAGTGGTTGATAGTGGTGTCTCTGTTTTTGGGACCAGTGGTGGAGAAAGTAGGTTTGGAAAAATAAGATGGCAGAAAGTGTGGTTTTTGTCTTGTTTTGGTTTTGGAGACAGCATCTTCTATAGCCCCAGCTGGTTTCAAACTCATGATGTTAAGTCAAGGATGACTTTGAACTTCTGATCTTCCTGCCTCTACCTCCTGCGTGCTGGATTTGTGGGTGAGTAATGGAACTGGCAACAGATCTGGGTTAGCAGTTCAGATTTTGGAAAGCAGGTATAGTACGGGACAGGTAAGAGAGGGCTCCCGTTAGTAAGCGACTTTATGCTAATGAGGCTCTCAGGGGGCAGGCTCCAAGGCGACAAGGGCTACCTGGAGGTCACTGTGCTCCTGCCCTTGTGAGCCCCAGAAGTAGAGGAAGGGAACAGGTGATGGGCACAAGCAGTCTGTACCAGGTGTGGAGCACTAAAGAGTCCACCTGGAGCGACAGGTGAGTTCGTTGTCCGATGCGGGTGGAGGAGGGTGTTACCTGAAGCACAGGTGTGCTGTCTTCTCAGGAGCCACTTTGAGCTGTCAGGTTGCACCCAGCAGAGGCCGCGGCTCTAGCTCTGGGCTTGGGGAGGCCTGGGCCTGCCGGGCAGCTCGGGCTCCTGAGGCTGTTTGGCGATGCGGAGCGCGTCTGGGCCTCGGCAGGCCGGCGGGGCGGGGGGAGCGGGCGGGGGGGCCGTTTAGCCGTGATAGATCCGCGCGCCGCTTGTCTCTTAATCTCCGGAGCGACCGATCGATTCGCTATTTCCCTTTGTTGCCAGAAAATTCGATCCTGGGCCTGGAATTAGGTCCCCGGCTTAATCTGAGCGGAAACCAGCGAGGGGGAGACAGAGACAGAGATACTGGGAGAGACAGAGACGGAGAGATAGTGAGAGACAGAGAGAGAAGGGCACCGGGATTCTGGGACAGGTAGTCTAAGAGTTAGTGCCAAAGAGGTAAGAGTGGTGTTAGAGAGACAGATACGGGGAGTTAGCCGCTCCTGGCCCCTGGGAGAACTGAAAGAAGACGCAGGGACGCTGACAGAGACAGAGAGACTCAGGCAGTGGAGGCACGGCCCAATAGGGTTGGTGACTGTAGTGGAATGGTGAATAGATAGGGTCTCCAGAACATCCCCACACCAAAGTTCAAGTCTAGGCACTCCTTGCTCCCAAATGGGCTGACCCGGCGGGCCTGGCTCCGCTGTCCTTCCCATAGACCCTGTGACCTCTTACACCAAACATGCAGACCTAATTTTGTAGACCCTCAGCCTTGAACTCCAGCCCCAATCTAGACCTCCTCTCTCTTCTACATCCAAATCCTCGGTGCTGATCCCTAGCCCCAAACATCCACAAACCCAATCCTGACCTCCATCTCCGACGAGTCAGCTCCGTCCCTAAATAGCCGGGACTTCAGCACCAAATAGTCTGACTGTAGTCTCTTGAGCCCCACCCCCCACCCCCGGCCTTGACCTTTAAAACCCATGATACTCTCTGATCCTAAATGTCCAGACTCCTAAGGCTCAAATAGCCAAGATTCAAGTTCAAGTCAGCCTTCAGCCCCCAACCTCTAGTCTGTTCTGTTCCCATCTCCGAGGCTCCCACACCCGCACCCTTCCCGCCCCCACCCACCCACCCATACTTTGCACCCCAGTCTCGAGGTCCTACCTCCAGCGAGCATCCCTCCCACCTCTCACCCCTGCCCACAGATGCTCCGGCGGGATTCCCTCTCAACTCCCCAGAGTTAGGCGCAGCCGCACCCCGATGCGGACCCCCAGGCTGCCCGGCCTCGGGTGCCACCCCTGCCCCGGGCTCTCTGGGGACCACCTCCCGGGCCCTGGACCCTCTCCCGGGGCAGCAATCTCCGCCCCTCATCTCCGCCCCTGAGACGGCTCTCGGCTCTCACTCACTTTCTGCGCCTTGCGCATCCGCTCCGGTCCGAGAAGAAGTGTTTAAAGTTCGGATCCCGCAGCCATGGCCCCGCGGCGTCCTGGGAAAGGAGACTCCAGGGCGCGGGGCGTGGGATGAGGGATGCCCGGAGTCCCGCAGAGATGGAGACCGCAGAGATGGGATCTGGGGGTCCCTGAGACAGCGTGACAGAGACAGGGAGACAGAGACGAGGGGCACGAGCAGAGACGGGGAGATGCAGAAAAGAGACACCCCAAAAGAAACGCACGCAGAAGAGACCGGGACGTGGGAAGCTGGGGACCCGGCTCTGGGCCAGGGCGTGGGGGGCCGTGCCTCTGCGCCCCCTCCTCTCCCGCAGTTCCTCTTCCTCTTCCTCCTCCTCCTCCCTCGCTCCTCAGCGGCGCGGCGCGCTCTCCCGCCCTCGCGGCCGCCCGGCCCGGCTCGGCGCACAGATATATGGAGGCGGCGGCGGCGGCTGTGCGGGGGAGGGGGCGGGCGCGCGATCGATGGAATATAATTTTCCTCAAACTCGGAAAATAAAGTTCAGAGCTGATCAAATTTGAAAACAGATGTCGAATTGCGACTCTAAATAAGGTTCGATCCCGGGACTGAGAGAGTGGGGGTGGGGTGGGGGCGGAGAGACACCCCCAACACCTTTCTCCTTCCCTCCCCACCTCCTCTCTGTCCTACACCGGGAAGACTCTCAGACAGACGGACAAGCCCTAGAGGAGGCACCGCTGCCGCGCACAGGCAAAGCTGGGCCTGGCCTCTGCTATGCAAGAGGACACACACACACACACACACACACACACACACACACACGGGGCCTGGACAGCCAATATGCGGACATAGGGACACATAGAAGCAGGGACATAGACCATGCAAAAACACACACCGGATACAGATGCACCACCAAACACAGAGACAGGTGCATGACGGGGACATGCCCTCTATTCTAGACACACATTCAGCACACACACAAAAACGATCCCAACCCCCACCGCCTCCTTCTGGATCCATCCACACAGAGGTGCACAGGCTGGGGCTGCACGGCGATATACATATGTCCACACCAGAGTGCAGACCTTCGCTGGCGCACTGGACAATCGCAGACAGAGCCCAGGGTGGACACCCTGAGGTTCTATGGTTCACACAGGGCCTGAATCAGGCCTCGAACTTACATACCTGCTGGGAAAGGCCCAGCCAGTTTGCTCTCCCAGAAATACAATATCTCCAGGACCCCAAGAGCTGTTCTTCATCCACAGGTTCTCCTGAGGCAGCTTGACCTTGCCCCCCTAACTGGCCACCATCCCAATCTCTTTCCCCTCACAACTCCCCTTTTGGGGTCTCCCTTCTCCAACTTCTACTCCCCCAAGCCCAGCTCAGGCTTCTTCGCACTGTATTTTGTTTGGATTTTGCAGGCAGTCTTGTGTAGCCCAGGTTGGACTCAACTTCCTATGTAGCCGAGGCTGACCTTGAACTCTTGCTCCTCTTGCCCTACCTCCACTTCCCAAATGCTGGAATTATAAGCATGTGCCACCACACCCTGACCTCCAAGACCTCTTTCTTTTAGCAGGAAAAGAGCCAGCCGCCTATCCCGGGAGGGGCAACTATGTCTCAAGGCAAATGGATACTTTGTGTCCAGAACCCTTGTCTGGCAGGCACCGTTACAAACCCTTCAAAAGCAGACACTCACCACTCATTTGGCCAAGTCACTCACTCATCATCCCTCAGTCATTGTTTCCTGCTCTGAAAATGGGGTAACTTGATAGGTACCCCCTTAGAGTGGTGAGTAGGTCAAACACATTGCTATGAGCGTCGAGTCTCCCAGGGTACCCTCTAAAACGTGTGTAAAGGTAGAAATGACTAACCTGGCTCCATCTTGTTCAAATTCAGCCTCCCCCCCCTTCTCACACCCCCAACTCTCCCACTGGCAGCATTGACCACTGAGCTTCACTAGGCTGCACTTAAGCCCTCGGAGTGAGGGGTGTGACCCCGGGGAGCTGTCTATTCCAGCTCGTGAAGACAGTCCACTAGTTGCGTGTTGACGATCACCAAAGGTAGAGAGCAGACCCCCACCCCCCATCCCAGAGCAGGACTCTGAGCGTCCTGGAGGAAGTTATGGGACATTCTCTGTGACGTTCCCTCAACTACTGGGAAAGAAGCAACCCCCTGTGGGTAGACACGGCTCCTTGATCCGTTGGAAAGCTAAAACCCACCAGGGTGCACGAAGAACATCAGCTGAGCCGGGCAGGCGGGCGGGGCATGGTGGCGCACGCCTTTAATCCCAGCACTCGGGAGGCAGAGGCAGGCAAATCTCTGAGTTCAAGGCCAGCCCTGTCTGCAGAGTATGGTCTAAGACAGCCAGGGTTACACAGAGAAAGCCTGTCTCAAAATATAACAAGACAAAACAACAACAACAACAACAACAAAACAAGCTGGAAACAGGAAGTGGATAGCAAGGCGGGAGGGAGGAAAAGAAAAACTGTCTGTGGGAGGGGCGAGAAAAGGGGAGAAAAGTCATTAACTGCTGCATTTATGGTCAAGTGCGCTATGATAAGAAACTGATGACGAGAGAACATCTTGGAACTGTAAATAACACCTGGGTGACACACTCTATCGCACTGAGCCCTACACCCTTCCTTAGGGATGGGATGTCAGGGACACTAGAGGACACTGAGGGCAGACTTCTAAAGGACCTCAAGCCTCATCTCGAAACTTTCCCCTGTAGGAGAGGTAAAGAAACGCCCCCAGGGAGCTAATCCGAAACCCCAGAGATTCTAACACCTTTAAGCAGCTTACAGTGTCTAATTGACAATATAGAATGCTCCCCCCTCTTCCAAGGGATCCCAAGAGATCTGATGCCCCTGGTGACATGACCATCATGTATCTGGTTGCTCAGAACTCTCTCAATTCCCCCTACCTGGCTGCCCCTTTGATCTCTGTAACACTTTCGGTGCTGTGCACCTTTGGAAGATTTGCACTCCCTCTCTGGAGCCCTGAGGGATGGAGAGGATTCATTTCAAGGCTGCTCCTGGTGTGTGCAGTACCCTGCAAGGCTCACAGTAGTAGGTGCACAGTAATGCCGGAGCTTTCGCCACCGAGCTGTTGCAGCATTCCTGTGCAGAGGTGTCACACCCCCCGGGGTCTGTGTATTCGCTCTTTAGCAGTGTTGCCAACACCCACTTGCCAGTAGGAAGCATCTCACAGGAGAGCGATCATTAAACTGTAGTTAAGTTCCCCAGGGGGGCTGCAAGAGCACAAACTGTAGTTAATGCCCTGCAGAGAAAGGATGCCCTCGGGGTGTGTAATGTCCCTGGAAGGGGGTGGGGGGGTGGATGAGGGCAGAGAGGCTTGGATAGGGAGTCTTCACAAGCCTTAGACACCCAAAGGGCTGATTCCCACCCACCTCCACCCCCCCCCCACACACACACACAGGGAGAGAGGTCATCTAGGGTCTGTGATATCTATTCAACTCAAAGACCCTAAGGGGTGAGAGAGGAGCCTCTCTGGGATGCGTTCCTCCTTGAAGGTAGCCTCCCCTCCGGAGCAGGCGCTGGGACTTGAACCTGGATGCAGTGAGCAGTCTTCTTACCTCCAAGAATCCATTGTCCCAGCCCCTCCCCCACAGCAGCCCAAGGCCACTGGAGCAGAAGCAAGACCTGTTGGGTACTGAATGGATGACCCTGGTCCTTACACCTCTGTGGGCGCCCTTTGTACCACACACCTGAGCACCGTATGCCGTTAACCCAATTCTCACAGCCTAGGAGGTACGTGTAGGCTGTTACCTGCATTATCTCCATTTTAGCAATGAGGAAACTGAGGCACAGAAATCTCTTTACACCGCCTCCACCCCATTCCACACCTAAATAGTGTTGGAATCCCAACAGTTGAGTCCCAAGGGTATGTGCTCTCAAATACCCAGCTACTCCACCTGGAACTCCTCTATGGACAATGCCAGCTGCATCTGTACCCCAGCTTTGGACCCCTGGAGCACAATCCATCCCCACTGCCCCAAGTCTTCAGGAGGAGCGTGACACCAAAATCCCTGAAGGCAGGACCTCAGTACCTCCTGGGCCAAGGCCAGGCTAGGGAAGGAAGGGGGGCGGGGAAGGGTGAGGGGCTAGAGGGTGCGGGGTGGGGGGTGTAGGCACTCCCAAGAGGCAGAATAAATGGCTGGAAGGAATTAAAGCAGGTTGACTAAGAATGCCCGACTCCAGAGTCTGATGGAGGAGGGAATAACGGGCTGTGGTTGCCCCCCCCACCCCCGACAGACCCTGGTCAGAGGGACCATTGTCGGCAGGAGAAGATGGTAAGGGAGGATAGCTGGGCAGCCATAGGGACAGCAGGAGGCGCCACGAAACTCAAGGGGGGATGGGGGCAGGGAGTCAGACAAACAGACCGGGGCGGGAAGGCATTCTGAAAGAGGGATGGGGGTGGAGGACAGATGGACATATTGGGTAGGGGCTAGGGTGGGGCAGGGAGGACAGAACGAAGGCAACAGAGAGTGGCCTTGGGTGAGGCAGGACGGACAGAGGGCATCCTGGGAGTCGGTGGACAGATGGACCGAGGGACACGGTGTAGCAGCGGCTTGGCCGCGGCAGGACAGACAGAGGGCATCCTGGGAGTCGGTGGACAGATGGACGGGGGACACGGTGTTGGAGCGGCTTGGCCGTGAGGCCAGGGCCAGGCCGAGGGCGCGCGCGGCGGTGGCTAGCGCGGGAGGCGGAGGCTGAGCGAGAGCGCGGTGTTTGTGGAGCTGTCGGCTGCGGTGGAATTATGAAAAATAGCAGGCATCGGAGCCGGCCTTCAGCTTCGATTAGGGGAGATGGGACATGACAGGTGCGATCAATACGCAGCCGTTCTATAAAGTGTCAAGTAATGAATCAATTTCGACTAAATTTTCCATTTTTCAGAGGCCGTTCTCCGAGAGAAGAATATCCTCTTTTGTAAAGATATTATTATCGATTTCGGCGGCAATTTGACATCAGGGGTAGTTAATTCCACTCAGAATAAAATTGAAAACACTTGAGAGAGAAAAGAGAGAGGCGAAGAGTGAGACAGAGAGGGAGAGAGGGGGAGGGAGGGAGGGGCTGGGAGGGAGAGAGAGAGAGAGAGATGGATGGACAGAGAGACAGGGATGGGAGATAGAGGGACAGGCTATGGGATGGGGAGGCCCGGGGGCGGGGAAGGGGGGACTTGGGGACCAAAGAGCCTAGTTATGTGGAGACATGGACTCAGAGGTACAGACAAGCCAAGACACAGACAGACAGACAGACGGACCTTAAGAAAGTGCAACACAGAGACATCAAGAGCATCTCAGAGAAAACAACCCCAGATGTTAGCAACTCGTTCTAGCGACTCAGAAAAATGGGGACAAAGGCCAGATCAAAGAAAACGCGGCCGGAAAAACAGACTGAAAGAAAGGACAGAGGGGGGGGGGGGAGGAAAACGTAGGGAGTTGGGGAGAGCAATAGACTAGGGTAAAGGAAGAGGAGGGCAACCAAGGCTGTGGAGAAATGGCTGCGGGCGGGGGGGGAGGGCGGGAGGGCGAGGGGACGGAGTAAAAGCTGAAGCCGTAGATGCAGAGTTGGGGGTCTGCTTTGGGTTAGGGGTGCCCCTCACACTCGGGCTGTACTGCTCTCCAAAATTGCTCTGACGGGCTCAGAGTGTATGAATGAGAGTGACAGAGCCGGGTGCTGTGGTGGTGGTGGTGGTGGTGGTGGTGGTGGTGTGTGTCTCTGCGCATGTGTGTCCCTGGGTCCTGGCATCTGTGGGAAGGTCTTCCTGGACTCCCGTTCGTGTGTTTTTCAAGCCCTGCGCCTGCACACACTACGGGGCGGGGGATGGGGGCCGGCCGGCCTGGCAGCCCCAAGGGTCTCAGCCACCGGCAGTGGTGACAACATTTCTGGTTAGAGCTTGTCAGTCCCCCCAACTGAAATTTCCATTTATCCCTCAGCCGGTCAAAGGCTGCCTGGGTGGAGGAGGTGGGGGAGGGGAGCTCCAGAAAAGCTCGCTGGGTCTGAGGGAGGACCTCAGACCCAGGCTCGGGCCTGGACCTCCAGGTTTGGGGTAGGAACCTGGATCTGAACTTCAGAGTCGGAGGGAGGAGCATTGTAGGGATCCCGACACCGCTTGAACAGGATGGAAGACGCCCCTCGGCCTCCTCCGACGTCTTCACCAGAAATAAAGCCTGGGCATGCTGCCCCCTAGTGGACACGGAAATTGGGTCCCTGTAGGGCTAGTTGCTGACCATGGTAGTTCAAGAGGGGAGAAGTTGGAAGCACTGACCCAAGGAAAAGTAAAGGCGGACTGGGGAAGGAAGAGGGAGGGGGTTGGGGGTGGGGGCAAGTGGGGGTAGGAGAGTGGATAGAGAGATAGGGATCGAAATGCTCAGGGACAAAAAAAAACAAGGTCAGGTAAAGGACTGACAAGTGCAAGGGGGGAGTGGGGTGGGGGGGTGGGGGGGGGGGAGTCATGGAGGAGGGAGAAATAAGAGGAAGGCTCTACAGAAGTGGTCCACCAGGATCCGTAGGCAGAGAGTGAGAGCATCCGAGGTTGTCAGCCAGGGGATGGGCTGCAAGATCTCTAGGGATATTGTGAGACAGAGAGCCACAGGGTTGAGGCAGGCTGACAGAAGTCTGGGGGTGGGGGTCCAGAAAATGAAGGGGGACGGGACGCTACAGGGAATTGGCCAGAAAGGAGACAGAGACAGAGGGCAGACACAGAGAGAGACACACAAGACTGATGCAGAATCAGGCGGGCACGCTTAGAAGGACTAGAAAAAAATGGACAAAGACCAGGGGAAGCTAGGCCCCCATAAAGCCAGAGGGTGGTGTGTGGGAGCAAAGGAGGCTAGACCTGCACTCTAAGACACTGCAGCCTAGTGAAGCGACCATCCAAGCTGAGGGTCCCTGGTGGCAAACCTTAGGAGAAGAGCCGGGGACAGGGGCTCTTTTGGCCTGGGGTCTCTGCCTGCCACCCCCTCCCAATCCCCCCCTCACCCGGTGGGCTGCCCGGCGGAGGCGACAGATTGAGCGATGAGACGCATTACGCACTTAATCCGCCTGATTGAATGTTTTGCTTTCGCCCAAATTGAAACATTAAACAACACGGGACGAGAAGAGGCGGCCGCAAATCACTCATGAAAGATTCATCTTCTCCTCGGGCGGCAGCCGCCACCGCCTGCCTCTGCTGCCGCCCGCCCCAGCTAGGAAAGCTTCTTTCTCAGGGGTGGGGTGGGGGCTGGGGCAGCACCCCTGCCCATGCCCACCCCTAGTTTCCTCTTCCTCCCAACCTTCAAGGCCCTCCATCCCACAGGTGGTCTTGGGGAGAGAAGGCCAACTTCTCAGCCAGTTGACAGGGTGACCTTGGCGCTGTCCTTGCTTCTGTCCAGGGGGAACCCTTTTCTCATTTATGGGGTTCAGGGAGAGGACTGACAGTCTTCAGCTGCCTCCCTCCTCCAGCTCCAGGTCTTGGGGGGTATGTAAGTCTGAGGTACAGAAGCTCCTCCCTTGTCCAGGGGACCTTTGTGGCTTTTAGACTGGGGGTGAGGGTGATGCCTAGAGGTATCGTGAATAGAGAAGTGGGTGCAGGGATTGAGTCTGTGTCTTCTGCTCTTCAGGTCAGTTTGTCTGTCTGTCTGCATGGACGCTTCGTGCTTTCTGAGTCTGCCTCTGCCTGTGTAACATCAGTGTCACCACCCCACGCCTGTGTGACCTTGTGTGTGTGTCTACACTGGTGGCCTGGAGGTATCTGCTGGCCTGTGGCTGAGCGTCACTGCCACTGTGTGTAGGGTTTTTGTGTGGTGTATGGCTTCGCCGATGGGAGTCTTGGGGAGTAAGTTGTGGTGTGTCCATCAGTCTGTATTTGTCTGTGTGTCGACCGCTTTGGTCTGTCCAGTCTTTCAGTGTTTAACCATGTTTGTGTCTGGGCCTGTTTCTCTCTCTCTCTCTCTCTCTCTCTCTCTCTCTCTCTCTGTGTGTGTGTGTATGTGTGTGTGCGCGCGCGCGCGTGTGCACTTGATTCTGTCCTCAGTGGCCCATGGAGCACACACTGGGACCAAAGAGGAGTGACCAGAAGGCCAGTGGCAGGGAGAAGGGAAAAGAAAACAGGGCCAAGAAAGACAAGGAGAAAGACGTTAAGGCAACGGCGACGGCCCGGCGACGCTGAGTGCTGGGAGCAAGGAGCAAGTGCGAAGCAGCTGGGGGGGGGGGCGTCGTGGGCGCCACGGCCGGAGCGGGTGATCAATATTCGATTTAGGTTTTAATTCCGGGGCTTTCGGAGCCTGTCAGGCCTGATGTATGAGCTCACACCGGGGCCGCCCAGCCAGCCACCCCACCGATGCCCATGGCCTGGTGGCCTGTCCTGGCCCCAGCTTCCTTGCCCCTCTGGCGACCGACAACGGCAGACCAAGAAGGGGGTGGTGGACAAGTGAACTTGAGCCAGGTTGCCCACTCGCCTGCCTGCCCTTTCCCTGGACCTATATTCCTGCCTTTCCCAAACACTGCTCAGGGAGGGAGACAGCTGGGGCCCCGTGGTCTGTATTGTCTAGGGACAGCAGGCTGCCAGGCATCACTGGCCACACACACACGCATCTAGACACCACATGCTCACACAGAGAGCTCTGTACACACACATCCTGCACATGCACCAACACACACACACACACAACCCAACATGCCAGTGTCCCAGCACAGCAGGACTCAGAACACCTGTGCACACACAAACCCTAACACACACAATACATGTCCCCACACACTTGGACTCGCATTCCCATGCATACACAAACCCCAAAACATACATACAACCCCGATACACACACTCGTGGGTATATACACATCTCCACACACACACAATTGACACACACACACACACACATATTCTCTGACAAATGTGTCCACGTACAGGCTCTGACACTCATGTGTGTGTCTACAGAGAGCCCCACTTCACGCTCAGACACATAAAAGTTCCATGTTAATGGGGGATTAGAATGACAGAAGGCAGCCGGGGCAGTGGTGGCGCACGCCTTTAATCCCAGCACTCGGGAGGCAGAGGCAGGCAGATCGTTGTGAGTTCGAGGCCAGCCTGGTCTACAGAGGGAGTCCAGGACAGCCAGGGCTACACAGAGAAACCCTGTCTCAGAAAATAAATAAATAAATAGAATGACAGAAGACAGCATTCTGACCACAGTAGACAGAGCCAGACACACAGACTCCAGGACAGACGGACGCTATGGCAGATGGGAAAAAGAACCCCTCAGAAAGTAGGGTCAGTTGTAGAAGCGAGGAAGGCTGGGCTGGGAGGACAAGAACTCCCAGCGGATAGAACCCCGCTGGGTGATGGGGAGCCCTCGCTTCTCCACACGTCCCCTCCCCCCCAACCCCAAACCCTGTCTCTCTCTCTCAGGAAGATGGATCCACAGCCCTCCCTGATGACAATGCTGTCTGCGCAAACTTTAATTAACACTTTGAGTTAATTAGTTCGAGATCATTTAGGAGTAAAATGTTTTTATTAGGGAGGCTTCGAGCCTGTTGATGGATGGGGCGCGATTCGCTCTTCCGCCTGCGGGGACAGCCGGTAAACAGAAATCAATCAGGGGCCTCCCAACCCAGCCCTCCCCGTCCCCACCGCCCCCCAAGTGCCAAGCTTCCAAGCCTGGGGCCCAGGAGTCCCAACTCTCAGCCTCCTGCTCCCCAAGATTCCTAGAGTCGCAACTTCTGAGCCTTTGCTCTTCAACCCAAAGGGTCCAGCCCAGCCTTCCTTCAGTTAGACTAGGATCTGGGTCCCAAGCCTCCTCCCTCAGACCTAGGGGTTCAGACTCCAGCCCTCATCCCTCAGACCTTGGGGTTCACACTCCAGCCCCCCTACTTCAGACCTACGGGTCCAGACCCCAGCCCTTCCTCTTTCATTCATCCTCAGGGGTCCAGACTCCAGGAGCCCTCCTCTCTTAGACTCAGGATCCAGGCTCGGCCCTCGTTCAGACTCAGGGGTCCGGTTCATTGTTGGGGCTCCCTAGTCAGCAGGTTCCCGGGTGTCAGGGACTCTCTGGTTTCCTTCCAGAACTCTGGCGGCCTGGTAGGGTCTCGGCCTAGCCTTGGTCGAGGTCGTGCGCTGCCCCTCCCGCCGCGGTGACGGCTTCATCAGGTGTCCGCGGGCGGGCGGGTGGCGGGGGGCCGGGTGCGGCGAGGCCGGGCCGGGGGGGCGGGGGCTCCGGGGCCGATAAATCTTCATCAGGCGGCGGCGGGGGGGCCATTAGGCGCTAATGGGAAGATGGAGGGGCCTGTCGGCCGCGCGGGCCGGGCCTCATTTGTCCTGCTTCCCGCTCCATTGGCCGCCGCCCCCGCCCCGCCCCTCCCCCGCCGCCGGGGCCCTGCGCTCCCCATTTCCGCTTGCAAGCCTGGCAAGGGACTTGGGGGGCACCGGAGGGTACCCGGGGGACTGGAGAACGAGGAAGTCGGATTGCAGAGGCAGAGTCACAAAAGGGGAGGCGGCCTAGGGCAGAGAGAGGGAACCGGGCGATGGAGCCCAGACAGCTCAGAACCTGGGCAGCTGAGGATGTAGGCGGGATTAGAACGTAGGCGGAGAGGTTAGAATTCGAACTGGGTGACTTAGGGCCCTGGCAGAGGGGTTCGAAAGTAGGCGCGCGGGGGTGGGGGCGCTAGAGTGCAGGCGGGGCGAGGGCTGGGCACTAGAACGCAGGCAGAGGGGTTCGAAAGCAGGTGAGGCAGAGTAGAAGGTTGGTGAGGTGGGGTAGGGAATTAGAAGCCGGGAAGACTAGAGGCTGGCCAGGGAGAGAGATATGGATTTAGGGAGAAGCGTTATAACGCGGGGGATAGGGGGTAGAACTCCGGCGAGGGGACTTGAACGCCGGCCCGGGGGGGTCTAGAACGCGGGCAAAGGGAGAGAAGAACGTGGGGAGGGGGTAGAACTTGGAGGGGTAGGGTTAGAATACGGGAAAGGGCTGTGTACACACCAGAAGGGATCCGCACCGCGCGGTCGGGGGGCTGGAAGGAGTTAGGGGGGAGAGGGTCGGATCGTTGGATGTGGCCTCCAGGGCGGGGACCCGACAGGCGAGCGGGCGGCATCCCTGGAGGCCAAGGCGCGGCCCCCACTCGCAGCCGTCGCCGCCACCCGCTCCCGGACTCGCGCCCCTAGCGCGTCCACTCTGATTTCTCGGCCCATTTTTCTTCCTCTGCTGTCACTCCAGCGCTCGCCCTCCCGCCGCCGGCTGCCCCGCTGCGCTCCGCTTCCCGCGGGAACCCCTGCTTGCAGCCCGGCTGCAGCAGCAGCGCCCCACCTCACCCCTCAGTCTCTACTGGCATGATCTCTAGGCATGGGACATCCCCCCCAAGAAAGACACCCCTAATTGTTCTGTCTCCCGGAGGGTTTCGAGGGTAGCCTGCAACCTTGGGAACAGATCTCTGATCGACACAGGACCCAGAAGCCCTAATGTTAGGTTTCCATAAATGATACCCACAAAACCAGGCCTGTGAACCCTCTCCTTCCTGAGAAGACAGCAGTATTAGGCCCTGGTCTCTAGCTGGGTTATCTCAGACTACTTGAGTAAACAACCACTTCTCCACTTGTAGGCCAGCCTCAGACACCCCAGAGAGAGGATTTGGGGCCTCTTTCCCAAACAAGGGCTCCAACCCAAAAGCCAGCTAAGGATAAGGAAAATGACCTTAGCTCAGTCTTCCCAAAATCAGTACCAATAACTTCATGAGTCACCCCTAAATTAAGTCACTCCCAAATTAGAATCGAGGGCCCTATAATGGGCAAACAAATTAGGCTTTCTTCAGTAAACCTTCAACAGACAACAAGGCCTCAAGATAAATCACTCATGGGCTCCGGGACTCCACTCCTCACGTGACACCTCCCACCCCCCCACACCCCCCCCCCATTCTCAACACATTCAAATTACAACGTCAGATTGAAACTCCCTAAACTGTGTAACTGAGTCTCCAGTGCCGATCCCAAGCTGTAATTCCAGTGTAACTTTCCCCCAAGTTTTTTTTTTGTTTGTTTGTTTTTTTATTTTGAGACAGGGTTTCTCTGTGTACCCTTGGCTGTCCTGGACTCACTTTGTAGACCAGGCTGGCCTCGAACTCACGGTGATCCGCCTGCCTCTACCTCCCAAGTGCTGGGATTATATAGGTATGCACCACCATTTGGACAATGCCTTAATACCTTTAATGCTCCCTTGCCTTGCCTTCTGGAACTGTAAGTATCAGAGATTTTTGTTTGTTTGTTTGTTTGTTTGGGGCATTTTTTAGGGGGGGGGATGGTGAGCCAGGATTTCTCTGTGTAACAGCTCTGGCTGTTCTGGACTCGCTTTGTAGACCAGGCTGGCCTCAAACTCACAGAGATCCACCTGCCTCTGCCTCCCGAGTGCTGGGATTAAAGGCGTGTGCCACCATCACCCAACTATCAGAGTTCTTACCTCAGTCACCCCCAACTCATGAGAAAGTGCTCCCAGAAGCCTCCTTAACCCTCCAACACCCCACACCCCCCCAAAGTCAGGGCTTTGTGCCCCAAAGCTGGATGAACAGACTATGCTTTTTTTTTTTTTTAAGTTATTTTTATTATTGTGTATACAATGCTCTGCAGGTCAGAAGAGGGCATCAGATCACATTATAGATGGTTGTGAGCCACCATGTGGTTGCTGAGAATTGAACTCAGGACCTCTGGAAGAGCAGTCAGTGCCCTTAACCACTGAGCCATCCCTCTAGCCCCGAACAGACTATGCTTAACCCCCACACTAACTATTAGGACCCCTCAACTCCATCATGCTTATAACTAGGCAAGTCAAGGGCTCCTCCATTTTAGGTGCCTGCTGCTATCTCTCAAGGTGAGTCCCAACCCCAGGAGCCCCCCCTTGTGACTTAGGATGTCTGCCTCAAACTCCACCACAGCAGTCTGGTCCCCTCAGTATGCCCAAACATTGGAATTCACTAAGGAGAACCTATTAGAACAGTGGTTCTTGCCAGGCGCAGTGGCGCACACCTCTAATCCCAGCACTCAGGAGGCAGAGGCAGGCGGATCTCTGTGAATTTGAGGCCAGCCTGGTCTACAAAGTGAGTTCCAGGACAGCCAGGGCTACACAGAGAGCTCTTGTGTTGGGGGAAAAAATGGGGGGTTCTTTAACCTTCCTGAGACCTTTAATACAGTTCCTCATGTTGTGGTGACACTAATAATAATAATAAAAATATAATAATAACAATAACAATTATTATTATTATGGTTTTTCGAGACAGGGTTTCTTTGTGTAGCCTTGGCTGTCCTAGACTCATTTTGTAGACCAGGCTGGCCTCAAACTCAGAGTGACCCTTTTGCCTCAGCCTCCCGAGTGCTGGGATTAAAGGCGTGCGCCACCACGCCCGACTCATAAAATTATTTTTATTGCTACTTCATAGCTGCAATTTTGCTACCATTATGGAACTATAGCATAAACATCTCTGCTTTCCCATTGTCTTAGGTGCCCCCTGTGGAAGGGTTGGTTCACCCCAAAGGGGTCAGGCCCCACAGGTTGGAAAACCACTATATTAGAAGAGGAATATCTGCAGGGAAGTGAAAGTAGGCTCTTGAGGTGAGGTCCTCTTGTATCCTCTCTTGCGGGAACTTCACGTAAGGAACAGAGGGAAGGCAAGGATGGAAGAAGAGCTGAGGCCACATGAGGTGGGGCCAGAGCGCTGAAGCTGCAGCCAGGAAGGCAAGAGATTTGCCAGGATCTGGAAAAGGCCAGGAAGGGCTCTGCCCTGAAGCTTTGGGAAGGAACACAGGCCGGCCCACACATACATTGACTTTGGACTTCTGGCCTCTAGAATGACTGGAGAATAATTTGAGTTTTGTTTGTTTGTTTGTTAAGATTTATTTTATTATGTATACAGTGTTCTCCTGCATGTAACAACCGCAGGCCAGAAGGGGGCACCAGATCTCATTATAGATGGTTGTGAGCCACCATGTGGTTCCTGGGAATTGAACTCAGGTGCCTGCTGATAACCCTGTCCCCAAGAAGCCGGTGACGGGATGATCCCCTGGATTCACTGGCCAGCCGTTCTAGCCTAATTCATAAGTTCCAGGCGAGGGAAGCACTATCCCGGAACTCACTCTAGACCAAGCTGGTCTTGAACTCACAGATACCCAACTGTCTGCCTCCCGGGTGCTGGGATTATAGGCATGTGCCACCACTGCCCAGCCTAAGGCCGTGTGTGTGTGTGTGTGTGTGTGTGTGTGTGTGTGTGTGTGTGTGTGTGTGAGAGAGAGAGAGAGAGAGAGAGAGAGAGAGAGAGAGAGAGAGAGAGAGAGACACAGAGTCTCTCTGTTAGTCTTGGCTGTCCTCGAACTCACAACGATCTAATCTGCCTGCCTCTGCCTCCAGAGTGCTGGGATTAAAGGCGTGCGGCATCACGCCCAGCTTTGAAGGCCCTGTCTTAAAGGAGGTGAGTGACATTTTTTTGAGGTTACCCTCTAGCCCTGCCCCTTGACACACACAGAAGAAAAGGGAAAAGGTATGTGTGTGGGGGGGGGGGTGAGATCACTCAGACTAGAGATGTAGACCCACATTCCCTTTAGCTTTCAGGTGTCTCTTACCCTAGACAACCAGATCCTTACCCCATTCATGCCAATCAAACCCCAAAATCCCAGATGTTAGACGCTCCTCCCCCGAGGCATTTCATTACAAAATCGACAGCAGATTCCTAGTGTTCAATTACAAAATAACAGAGTTTGCTCAGCACGCCTTTACTCCCAGCAATTGGGAGAAAGAGGCAGGCAGATTTCTGAGTTCGAGGCCAGCCTGGTCTATGGACTGAGAACCAACACAGCTGGGTCTGCACAGAGAAACCCTGTCTCAGATAGATAGATAGATAGATAGATAAAAGTGTTCTAACTTCTTTCTCCATACTAGAAAAATGAGCCCCAACTTAGGACAGCCATACCTGGTTGGATCCCTGTTCACACCAGTCAGAGAAAGTCTGTCCATCCTGATAATGGTATCCCAGGTGTCTCTGCCTTGCAGAAACCAGGTGCAATGGTGTACACCTGCGTTCCCCATACCAGGACAACAGGCCGTAGAATCAGGAATTCAAGGCCAGCATTTGCCCAAGGGCTACAGAGCAAGATCCAGGCCATCCGAAGCTACAAACTGAGACCCTGTCTCATAAAACAAAACACGAAAGAGTCTCCTAATCTGTCACTTGAACTTTCAGAGGTAACCCCAAGGCAGGCCAGCAGACGTCCCCAAGGCACAGTTCTCCCCCAGGACAGCAATGAGAATCCTTCCCCGGCCTTTGCTGTCACACTGTACAGCAGGATCTCCCACCACCAGTTAGACCCTCAGGACCTCTGTTTAGCCAAAACTAGGGACTGAGAGCTCTAAGTGTCACCTCCTCCAAATCGCCACATGGATACCTAGGCCCAATGAATCCTGGTCAGTCTTTGAGGTGACAAGGATAACAGACCCTTGTGTGGTCCCTCCCCCCCCCTCTTTTCTCTCTCTCTCTCTCTCTCTCTCTCTGTCTCTCTCTCTCTCTCTCTCTCTCTTTTTCAAGACAGGCTTTCTCTGCCTTGACTTCCTGGATTCATTTTGTAGACCAGGCTGGCCTCAAACTTACAGAGATCTGGCTGCCTCTGCCTCCCTGAGTGCTGGGATTACAGGAGTGTGCCACCGCACCTGGCTTCTTTCTTTCTTTTCACATTACATTTATGTGTGTGTGTGTGTGTGTCCATGTGTGTGGAGGTCAGAGGACCTCCTGCCTCTGCCTCCCCAGTGCTGGGATTAAAGGTGTGTGCCACCATGTCCAGCAATTTTTGTTTTTGTTTGTTTGTTTGTGGGTTGGTTGTCTTTCAAGATAGGGTTTCTCTGTGTAGCCTGGGCTGTCCTGGAACTCACTCTGTAGACCAGGCTGGCCTAAAACTTAGAGAGATCTGCCTGCCTCTGCCTCCCAGAGTGCTGGGACTACAGGCGTGTGCCACTGTGCCCTGCTGAATCAAGTCTTTCGACCTCAAGTACACTCAGAGAGGGAAGTGGGTCCCTTGCTTGACCACCCACAGCAGAAGCTGCTGTTCTTAACGCCTCAGTGACTAAAAGTCAGAATCAGAGATCTGTAGAGACAAATGTGTTGGGACAGGCATGTGACCCCAACCCTGGGAAGGCTGACACAGGAAGAACAGAAGTTCCAGGGCACCCAGAGCTACACAGTGAGGCCCTGCTTTTTTGGTTTTGACTCCTGCATTAAAACGTTTTTATATATTTCCAGGCGGTGGTGGTGCACGCCTTTAATCCCAGCACTCGGGAGGCAGAGGCAGAAGAATCACTGTGAGTTCGAGGCCAGCCTGGTCTACAAAGTGAGTTCAGGACAGCCAAGGTTACACAGAGAGACCCTGTCTCAAAAAAACAAAACAAAACAGAATCTAATTATTTATTTATTTATTTGTATGTATGTGTTTATGTATGGGGGTGTGTGCATTCCATGACGCACGAACAGAGGTCAGAGGACAACTTGCTGGGGTCCTTTCTCTCCTCCCACTTTGTGATTTCTGAGAATTGAATGTTGACTGTCAGGCTTGTGTTGCCCTCTGAACCACCTCGCTGGTGGTTTGAGGTACAGAGAGGGAAGGAGGAAGGGGGTAGGGGGAGGGCGGGGGAGAGGGAGGGGAGGGGACAGGAAGGAGAGAGCAAACTACCCAGTTTCAGATTAGACTACCGGGCTGTCTCAATCTCTGCCTGCCACCCACACACTCAGCCCAGCCATTCACTGGAGCGCTCACCCCATCACCTCCAACCGAGGTATCTAGACCGCGGTCTGTCCAGACTCCCCCTCCCGGTGTAGACTGGACCTCACACGTTTATCCACCCAGATAGACCACAGAGCCTCAGCCGCCCCTGGGTGACTAGCATTGAATTCAAGATATAAAATGCCTCTGCTGCCAAAACATTGGGCTGGAGATCCTGACCGCTGTGCCTCCCCAGGTGATTTGATTTAGCCTTCAGGTCCCCAGTCGGCGCTGGTCTCTGGTGAGCTGGGGAGAAAGCCAGGAGGAAGCAAGTGTCTGCCCTCTGGTGGTCACTTCTGGAAGTGCAGACTCAGGAGCTTAGACTCTTGGTCTACCCAAAGTGTAAGCCTGAAATCTGGGGGTTCCTTTCAGTCAGATCTCATACAAAATCTCCATAATCTATCCTCCTTGTCTCTCTTTTCACTTCACATCTCTATCATCTTTTCTGGATAAGATTGGTTTCCCTGATTTTATGCCCTGCAGCCAATCTCCCATGGGATCCCACAAGACCCCCAAGGCTTAGTTGATTTGATGGTGAAATCTGAGTTTACAGAGCCCTGTGCCCCAGCATCCTACTACTGAGCTATATTTATTCTCTTGGGTATTTTTATTTAGAGTCAAGGTCACCTCTTTGGGCCAGATTAGCTTTGTTGTTGTTGTTGTTTTATTTTTATTTTTATTTTCCAGACAAGGTTTCTCTGTGTAGCCTTGACTGTGCTGGACTTGCTTTGTAGACCAGGCTGGCCTCAAACTCAGAGATCCGCCTGCCTCTGCCTCCCCAGTGCTGGGATTAAAGGGGTGTGCCACCATGTCTGGCCGATCCCCACTTTGCTTCTTGAAACAGGATCTCTTAGTGAGCCCGGAGCTCACTTATTTAGCAAGACGAGCAAGAGCAGGGATCTTTTTGTCTCTGCCTCCCAGCACTGGGATTAGAGACCATGCCAGCACACCTGGCTTTTTTTTTTTTTTTTTCTCTTTCTTTTTCTTTTGGGGGGAGGTCTTCCAGGGAACCTAGATTCGATTTCCATATGGCAGCTCACAACTGTTTGTATTATCCATTCCCAGGGAATCAGTCACCAGGTGAAACACCCATACACATAAAATAAATCAAACTTAACAACAACACCTGGAGGCCAACCTGGGCCACATAGCAAGTTTTAGACCAGCCTGCACTTCATAATGAGACCCTGTCTCAAGAGAACAGATAGATAGATAGATAGATACATAGATAGATAGATGATAGATATCTTTAAAATGTGACTGAAAAGAATAGAAAATCACCTCTGTGAATCCAAACGCAGTAGTACACATCTATATTGGTCATAAAAAAGCAAACAAAATGATCACTATTAAAAGGAAAGGCGGGGGCTGGAGAGATGGCTCAGTGGCTAAGAGCACTGCCTGCTCTTCCAAAGGACCTGGGTTCAATTCCCAGCACCCACATGGCAGCTCACAACTGTCTGTAACTCCAAGATCTGACACCTCCCACACCAAGGGACATAAATTATAATTAAATATTTTAAAAAATAAATAAAAGGAAGGGCTTGCCAGGTGTGGTGACTGTCAACACACCTTTAATCCCAGCTCTCCGCAGGCAGGCGGATGGATTGCTGTGAGTTCGAGGCTAGCCTGGTCTACAAGGAGAGTCCACGATAGCCGAGATAACATAGAGAGACCCTGTCTCAAAAAACCAAAAAAGAAGAAGAAGAAGAAGAAGAAGAAGAAGAAGAAGAAGAAGAAGAAGAAGAAGAAGAAGAAGAAGAGAGGCTCTAGCCAGGTATGGCGGCGCACGCCTGTAATCCCAGCATTCTGGGAGGCAGAGGCAGGTGAATCTCTGTGAGTTTGACGCCAGCCTGGTCTGCAAAAGTGAGTTCAAGGTGACTAGAGCTACACAGAGAAACTCTGTCTTCGAAAAACCAGAAAGAGCCGGGCGTGGTGGCGCACGCCTTTAATCCCAGCACTCAGGAGGCAGAGGCAGGTGGGTCTCTGTGAGTTCGAGGCCAGCCTGGTCTACAAAGCGGGTCCAGGACAGCCAAGGCTACACAGAGAAACCCTGTCTCGAAAAACCAGAAAGAGAGAGAGAAAAGAAAAGAAAACAACACCAACCAAAAAACAAAACAACAACAACAAAAAAGGAGAGGCTCTATAGCTCAGCCAGTAGAATGCTCATCTAGGATCCATAAAGACTTGGTTCGATTCCCCAGCATGACAGAAACCAGTCATGGGGGGTGGCACAAGCCAGCCATCTGTCCTAGACTTAGGAGCAAGAGGCAGGAGGATCAGAAGTTCAAAGTCATCCTCGGCTACATAGAATTCAAAGTCAGCCTGGTCTCCCTGCCTCTCTTTGTGTTTTTGTGCATGCAAAAATGTATAGATATGTATAGGTATGTATAAACATAGAGCCCTGGCTGTTCTGGAACTTTCTATATAGACAAAGCTAACCTTGAACTCCCAGAGATTTGCTTGCCTCTGCCTCTTTTTTTTTCTTTTCTTTTTTTCTTTTTTCTTTTTTTTTTTTTTTTGTTGTTTTTTGTTTTTTGAGACAGGGTCTCTCTGTGTAGCCTTGGCTGTCCTGAACTCACTTTGTAGACCAGGCTGGCCTCGAACTCACAGTGATCCACTTGCCTCTGCCTCCCGAGTGCTGGGATTAAAGGCGTGTGACATGCTGCCTGGCATATATGTAAACATGATTAATGGGTGTGGAACACTTCCTTCATATGGAGTCTCTGAGGTCTACTGGGTTTCCATTCTGAATTCATGCATTTTAGTTGTGTGTATGCACATGTGCATACGTACTAGTGTGCATGTGTGAGCATACGTGTGTGTGTGTGTGTGCATGCGTGTGTACATGTGGGTATCCATGGAGGCCAGAAGGGAATGTCAGATCCCCTGGAGCTAGAGTTACAGGCAGTGGTGAGACACCCAGAGTGGGTGCTTGGAAGCAAGACCCTCCGGAAGAGTGGCAGTGCTCTTAGTCACTGAGCCAGCCCTTCAGGCCCTGTGTTTTCCATCTCATACACAGTGCTGCTTTCTTTTCTTTTTAAAAGTCTCATTTACTTATTACATACACTGTTTTGCCTGCATGTACGCTTGTACGCCTGAAAAAGGCACCAGATCTCACTATAGATGGTTGTGAGCCACTATATGGTTGCTGGGAATTGAACTCAGGGCCTCTGGAAGAGCAGCCAGTGCTCGTAACCTCTGAGCCATCTCTCCAGCCCACACAGTGCTTTCTACCGGCTTTGCTCTAGGCATGTAGCAAGCATGCAAGCTGGGCTGATGGCTTGCACGACTGAGGCAGAATTCTAGAGCGATGGTGGGTGCTCAACGGGTCCCTGATGAATACAGCTGAATGGAGGACATAGCCGATCCCTGTTGGAGAGACACAAGGGGCTGAGAGGAATATGTGTGCATCGCAAGGTCTGGGAGACCACACCCCCAGCTCTCCCTCTGCCTAGCTGTGTTCCTCTCAGGGCTCCCAGAAATGACACCATCACCTCAGGGAAGGCCAAGGCTAGTGCAGTTAGGAGCAGTGTCCCAACCCCTCTTGGCACCTCCTTGCTCATGTTATCAGTCTGTACCTCCCTGAAGCCTGGGTCTCTGCCCTCAGGGTCCCGGTACAGACAAACCTGCATGTTCCTTTAACAAGCTAACCTCCGGGCTGGGGCTAGCTTAACTGGGGACATACCTGCCTAGCACTGCGCCACCACCGCCCCGCAAAACCCCCTATTATCTATCTACAAAAGAGAAAATACCAGGAGAATATTTGCCAACAGCAATTGTAACAGCTTTATTTCCAAAGACAAAAGCCTCCTTCCCTGGGCTTGAGGCCTGAGGTGGGGGCTCCGAGCTGAGCGGCAAGGCCAGGCAGGACAGGAACAGCCAGCAACACAGCAGCCATTGGACAGGAGAGGCAGGGCGGGTCCTGAAGGACCCTTCACACAGGCTCCATCTGCAGCTCCTCGCCATCTGCAGGCTCTATCTGGTGGAAGGCAGCGTGGGAACCGATGACCACCAGGGTGGCTCCTGAAGGATGATGGATAGTTCAGGACACGCCCTCTCGTCGGGACCCCAACCTCACCCGACTCAGACCCTGTACTCACCTAGGACCCAGAAGACAGCAGAGCCAGCACCAGCCAGCCAGAAGAAAGGGAAAGAGACGCCGCCAGCCAGGGCGTACTGATGCGCTGGGCTCACCTCCCGGCCTGGGAACACACGGCATCAGGTCCCACCTGACCCTCTCCCAGAGGGAACCAGAGCCACCCTCCACAAGTCTAGTGTCACAAACTCTGGAACCTTCCATGTAATAAAACAGACTCCTCCCATCAGGGCCTTTCATCCCTGGCCATATGGTGCTTCCTCAAAGCATCCTGCCCCCTTAACAACCTTTCTCCACTCCATCTCTGCTCTCTAGCTCCACCTCCCTGAGGAGTCTCTAGGCCACTTCTCCCTCAGTCTAAGGCCTCACATTCCAGTCTGACTACCAGGCGCCTCAGGCTTGTGGCCCCATAGCCAAGTCTGTCTAAGGATTTTTGTCCTCTCTTTTTAACAAATATTTGATTTATTTATTATAATTATTTTATTCTATTTTATTTATTTTTTGGTTTTCCGAGACAGGGTTTCTCTGTGTAGCCGTGGCTGTCCTGAACTCACTCTGTAGACCAGGCTGGCCTCGAACTCACAGAGATCTGCCTGCCTCTGCCTCCCAAGTGCTGGGATTAAAGGTGTGTGCTTTATTTTATTATTTTGAATTATGTGTATGTCCCTGTGTGGGCATATGTGCATGACTGTTCGGGTGCCTAAGAAGGCCAGTGGTTATGAGACACCTGCTAACTTGGGCACTTGGGTGCTGGGAATCAGACCCAGGTCCTTTGCAAGAACAGTATTCAATTTTCAACTGCTGAGCCATCTATCTAGACCCTTATTTTGATTTGAAAAAAGAGCCAGGTGACACATGCCTGTAATCCCAGCACTCAGGAGGCAGAGGCTGGTGCGATCTCTGTGAGTTCAAGGCCAGCCTGGTCTACAGAGAGAGTTCTAGGATAGCCAAGGCTACACAGAGAATCCCTGCCTCAAAGGGGAAAAAAAAAAGATTCTGAAGCTCAGACTTCTTTTGACCTTGCAGGACCCTTCTGCGTCAGCTGCCCTGGGATTACAGGCACGGGCAAACTTCTGGTTTGATGATGTATTCTCTGACGCGCTTTACAAGAATTTGGTTTGTGGGGGCTGGACAGATGACCCAGCAGTTAAGAGCACTTGCTCTTCTTCCAGACAGGCTGCCTTCTGGGTGGTTAACACCAGTAAGGCTAGGGCATGGTGGCACACTCAGGAGGCAGAGGCAGGGGGAAATCTGTGAGTTGGGAGGCCAGGTTAGTCTAACATAGTGAGTTCCTGGCAGGCCAAGGGTACATAATGAGACCCCATCCATCCATCCATCCATCCATCCATCCATCCATCTATCTATCTATTTATATATCAAGACACATTGGGAGATGCTAAGAGTGTGTAGGGAGCCTCTAGGCATTGTGGGGATTGTAGTTTCCAGAGGTGCAGCAGCAGGTGGGCTGCCAGGATGGACGATTTTTATAGAATATCTCCTGCTTGGGCTGTCTACACCTGAAAAGTGTGTACTCAGAGGCCCTCACACGCAGTCCTAGTGAGTGCCACCTGCAGAAGCCAAGTTCTTCAGGCTGCACCGCCAAAGACCTTGTTTTAGGTCTCCTTGGCAACTCTAGGATTTCCCCTCAGTGGGTCTTCCCTGATACCTTTCTTCCTAGTGGTGCCTGCTGTGACAGTCTGGGACCACCGGATTTAGAGAACTCAGCCTTCCCCTATGAGAAGACCCAGGATTACTAGGTCCAGCCCTAGGGTGAAGGCGGAACACGGATCTAGGCCTGTAAAAGGTCGCCACCTGGTGTCCAGTGTGGGTATCTGCAGCTGATGCTTTCCGCCGGGATTTGGGAGGGATTTACTAGGGAGAGAGGGGTGCTAGAGGTTCGGGGTCTCCCTGGGTTAGGGAAGCTGAGACTGCAAGGGTGCACCTGGTAGGTCTGAGCCCTTAAGGAGCAGATTAAGTGAATCTAGTGTACATCTCTGGGGGCGGGGGGAACGGAACCGATTTGAGTCCCAAATATCCAGAGAGGCCTGGGAGCCATTTGGGCAGGGGATTTCCTCACCAAAGAGTACAAGCTTAGACTGCAACGTGCGCAGGTAGAGGATGTAACAGGCGCCAAAGAAGACAGCCAGAGCCACCAGCAGCATGGGGGATGTCACCCTAGAAGAGTGTAGGAGGCAGGAGTTAGGCATCCAACGCTGCATCAGCCAGACCCCCTGCCTTGGACATGGTCAGGTGGGCGCAGGGGTGCAAGACCAAGCTGGTGACAAAGGAGCTAACCCGTCGGGGCGGGGCCGCGGAGGCACTCACACGCAGTACAGGATGAGGCCCAGAAACACGAACACGTAGTTGCTTTGGTAATACTCCACGTTGCGTACCAGGCGCTGACAAAGCTCGCCCAGGTTGCGGGGTCGCGAGAACCGTTGCTGGTCCACGAAGGTGCCCCAGGGCCGGATGGTCGCGCGGCGCCGCTCCAGCCACTCTCGGCCTGCGCCGGAGGGAATGAGCTTGGGCAGCAGGGTCCTAAAGGGTGGGGCAGATAGATCAGCTGCGGGCAGGAATGGGAGCCCGGACCCCAGATTTCAGCACACAGGGTCCCCAGAATGACCTTGAACTCCTAGGGGGAAAGGTCCTGGGAGACAGAGCTAACACTCCTGAGTCGTCGCCCCCACCCCCCCCCCCCAGGTGGTGAGAGGCTGAGGAGGTGTCTCTGAAAAGGAAAGGTCTAAGCCTGGGGTCCGGGACTCCTGCATCTCGGGTCTGGGGGGGTAACACCCTGCTTGCTCACGTGGCGCTCAGCCCTTCCACCTCGGCATCCTTCTGCTGGTCCTTCTGGACCGCCATGTCTGCGCTGTTGTAGGTAGAACCGCTGTAAATAGCCCCGAAGCCAGCAGCACCTAGCCTTCCGGACCAGAGCCTGGCCTCTCTCTGGGCGTGGCCGCTCGGAGCCCTAGAGGGCGGTAGTTGCGCCTCTAAGCATGGTGGGAGTTGTAGTCGTCGCGCCGTCCAGAAGCTCGCAAGACACTCTGGGAAATGCGAGCTAAGAGCGCGTCGGGAGCCTCCAGGCATTGTGGGAATTGTAGTTTCAGGAGGTGGAGTGCGGCAGGTGGGCTGTCAGGATGGAATAGCAGAAGTAGGCGTTCTGCATCCTTCCGTGGACCATGCGGAGAGAGCTTAATAAAACATTGGCGGTAAACTCAGATATTCTGATTCTGAGTGGGCGAGTCTGGGATGGAGTTCATTTATTTTTTCTTCCCTAAAAGAAAAAAAAAATTGGGGGGGGGGCGGGGAGTAGTGGAGCTGGAGAGATGGCTTACTTGCGTCTCTTTCAAAGGACCATAGTTTGGTTCCAACCACCCGCATCTGGTGTTTCGCAACTACCTGTAAATCCAGCTCTAGCCGATCAGACATACCCATGTGCACATACCCCACACTCAGATACACATAATTTTAAAATAAATGTTTTTATTTAAAAATTGTTCACTTTAAGCCAGGCGTGGTGGTGCACGTCTTTAATCCCAACACTCGGGAGGCAAAGGCTGGTGGATCGCTGTGAGTTCAAGGCCAGCCTGGTCTACAGAGTGAGTCCAGGACAGCCAAGGAGACACAGTGAAATCCTGTCTCGAAAAATAAAAACAGAAACGTTTTTTTCCTTTTTTTTTACTTTTATATGTGTATGCGCCACATGCGTGTCAGTGCAGAGGAGGCCCACAATAGGGTATTAGGTCCCCCTGGAACTGGAGTTACAGGCAGTTACGAGTTGTCCAAACAATGGGTGCTAGAAACAGAACACCTCAGTGTAAAGATTGCAGTGTGGGCCACTCAGCAGGAAATTTTGTTTGGGTTTCCCACTTAGGGTCCAGCATTGCTTTAGAAGGTCAGTGGAAGACTGTGAATACACAGTTAGCCCAAAGACTGAGGGACAGGCAGCACAAGGCCACAATACTGGACGTGCAAAGGCAGAGAATCTCGGGAACCAGTTTGGCAGCAAAGGTCAGCTGGGTTTGTTGTTATGGGAACCAGTTAGTTTCTTTCTTTCTTTTCTTTTCTTCTTCTTCTGTTTTGTTTGTTTGTTTTTCTTTTTGTCTTCTTTTTTTTAAGGTGTCATTTGTTTTAGAAATATTTATTTATTTATTTATTTATTATGTATACAGTGCTCTGGCTGCATGTACACCTGCAGACCAGAAGAGGGCGTCATATCGCATTATAGATGGTTGTGAGCCACCATGTGGTTGCTGAGAATTGAACTCAGGACCTCTGGAAGAGCAGTCAGTGCCCTTAACCTCTGAGGTATCTCTCCAGCCCATTTCTTCTTCTTCTTCTTCTTCTTCTTCTTCTTCTTCTTCTTCTTCTTCTTCTTCTTCTTCTTCTTCTTCTTCGTCTCTTCTTCTTCTTCTTCTTCTTCTTCTTCTTCTTCTTCTTCTTCTTCTTCTTCTTCTTCTTCTTCTTCTTTTCCAAGACAGGGTTTTTCTGTGTAGCCTTGGCTGTCCTAGACTCACTTTGTAGACCAGGGTGTCCTCGAACTCAGAGGTCCATCTGCCTCTGCCTTCTGAGTGCTGGGATTAAAGGCATGCGCCACCCCAGGTGGCTCGTCCTGCCTCTTGAATTCCAGGAGCAAGTGGCACCAGGAAGCCAGGAAGATACTAGCAGAAACCTAAGACCTGGTTCATAATGCCTGTGGCATGACTTCCAGGAGACCCCTCCCCTCTCTGTGCTGTGCCGTGCCCATCCAACCCCTCCTAGGATCACTTTGTCCTGAGACCAGCAGAGGTCATGATACGGAAGGCTCCAAGTATAACCTTGAACTCCTAAACCTCCTGCTTCTACCCCGACCCGCTAAGTGCTGGGACCACAGGTGTGACCCACTAGAAAATGGCCAGCTTTATTTTTTATTTTTGCCTCGACCTCACTCTGCAGCTGAGGATAGCGTATTACCTTAAACTTCAGATCTTTTTTGTCTCCAGGTCAAGAATTCTGTAGGATCAGAAGAACTTTATGACAGGCAGATCTGGGTCCTGGGGTCCTCCTCAAACTAAGGCACCAACCAAGGAGAATATAGGCAGTAAGCTTCGAACCCCTACCAGGACCTAGCCGACGAACATGATACTCTCCACCGTTGAGTGGAGAGTGAGATCTGACTCTCACACGAACTCTGGTGCCCCTTTTCTGACCATGTCCCCCGGATGGGGAGACCTGGTGGCACTCAGAGGAAGGATAGCAAGTTACCAAGAAGAGACTTGATATTCTGAGAGCATATATAGGGGGAGGAGGTCTCCCTCAGGCACAGACATAGGGGAGGGGAGAAGGGGAGAAATGGGAGGGAGGGAAGAATGGGAGGAAACAGGGGAAGGGCTAACAATCGAGATGTAATATGAATAAATTAAAAAAAAAAAGAATTCTGTAGGATCGTAGATATGGCCAGGCATTGCTAGCCCATGCCTTTAATCCCAGTATTCAGGAGGCAGAGGCAGGTGGATCTCTGCAAGTTCAAGGCCAGTTTGGTTTACAAAGAGAGTTCCAGAACAGCCAGGGCTACGCAGAGAAGCCTTGTCTTAAAAACAAAAACGAACCAAACAACAACAACAAAAACAATCACACAGATGTGTATGGCACCTGATTTATGCTGGTGCTGGGTCAAACCCAGAGCTTTGGTAGGTAAGTTTTAGTCTAACAGCACAGCCACACCACAGACATGTGGTTGGTTTAAAAGCTTAATGTTAGCCAGGTGTGGCGGCTCACGCCTTTAATCCCAGCACCCGGAGGCAGAAGCAGGTGGATCTCTGTGAGTTTGAGGCCAGCTCGATCTATAAAGCAAGTCCAGGATTGCCAAGGCTACACAGAGAAACCCTGTCTCTCGAAAAAACAAAAAATAGGGCTGGAGAGACGGCTCAGAGGTTAAGAGCACTGTTTGTTCTTCCAAAGGTCCGGAGTTCAATTCCCAGCAACCATATGGTGGCTCACAACCATCTATAATGAGATCTGGTGCCCTCTTCTGGCCTGCAGGTGTACATGCAGGCAGAATGCTGTGTACATAATAAATAAATCTTAAAGAAAAAAGAAAAAAACAAAAATAAATAAATAAAAATATAAATAAACAAACGCTTTATGTTACTTAGAATTGTTATGAGAGAGAGAGAGAGAGAGAGAGAGAGAGAGAGGGAGAGAATGTGTGTGTGTGTGTCAGAGGACAGTTTTCTGGAACTGGTTCTCTCTCTCCTCTGTGAGACCCTCACACAGACATTTTGGTTTGTTAGGTTCCTATTATGTAGCCCTTAGCTGGTCTCAATCTCAGATCTTCCAGCTCTCACCACTGGAAAACAGATTAAAGGCGTTTGCCGCCCCATACACCATCAACCTGGCTGTCACGTGTTGGCTTGTGCACACACTCACTCATAGAGGCCCACAGCATCCTTGCCACCTTAGATTCCTGCGCTGGGAGGCTAACAGGCCTGGTGCCCTCCCTTAATGTCATGCTTGGTGGCTCAACTTCTGGGAAGACTTTAAACTGCTCAATCAGAATGGCTAAAATGAAAAGGATCTCTACTGCCACCTAGTGGCGGTGATGTGAAATAGATGGGGATTTTCCTACACTGTTGGATACAATATGCCCGATCCACGCTATGGAGATGGGTTCTGGGTTTCCACTAAAGTTAAACAGCCTAAGAAGTACAAGTGGTGGTACATGCCCTAACTAGGAGATTCTAGGCAGGGGCCCTACTACTGAGCCACACACCCAGCCCCTCACTGGGGGATTCTAGGCAGCAGCTCTACCACTGAGCCACGCCCCTAGCCCCTCACTGGGGGATTCTAGGCAGGGGCTCTACCACTGAGCCATGCCCCTAGCCCCTCACTGGGGGATTCTAGGCAGGGGCTCTACCACTGAGCCACGCCCCCAGCCCCTCACCGGGGGATGCTCTACCTATGAGCCATGTGAAATCTCATAGCATATCCTTTTGTGTTCTGTGTGCATCATCACTGCTCTGTCCATGGTGTGACTCTAACACTGGTACTTTAATAGATTCCTGTGTTGATCTACATGTGAATCGTGCCCATGCTGAGGCTATTAGTACTCGGAAGGAACCATCAGTTATCTTTTTATGATTTACTCATTTTGATGTTTGTTTGAGGCGGTGTGGTCATATGTAACTCAGATTGGCCACAAGATCATGGCATTCTCTTATCTCAGCTTATTTATTTATTTATTTTTGGTTTTTCGAGACAAGGTTTCTCTGTGTAGCCTTGGCTGTCCTAGACTCACTGTGTAGACCAGGCTGTCCTCAAACTCACAGCAATCCACCTGCCTCTGCCTCCCGAGTGCTGGGAGTAAAGGCGTGCGCCACCACGCCCAGCTTATTTATTTATTTATTTTGGTTTTTTGAGACAAGGTTTCTCTGTGTACCCTTGGGTGTCCTGGAACTTGCTTTGTAGACCAAGCTGACCTCGAACTTACAGATATCTGCCTGCCTCTGCGTCCCAAGTGCTGCAATTAAAGGTGTGTGCCACCACTGCCCAGCATGGTTTTTAGCAATAGGGTCTTCCTGTAGATCAGGCTGGCCTTGTAATTACAGTGATCGTTATGCCTCTGTTTCCCAGGTGTTATGTTTATAGGCACGAGGGCCTGGGGCATGGCTCAGTGGTAGATCACTTGCTTTATCATGTGCAAGATCCTGAGTTTCAACCTCAATAAGGCAAAAAAAAAAACCAAAAACAAAAACCAAGCAAACAAACAAAAAAGAAAACAGAAGCAGATGAGTTAGCACTACAGATTCACACCAGCAATTGTCATGGAAGAGGAGCCAGCAAGTGTAGGCAGGGGAAAGTTTTCTAGGTGGACGGAAAAGTTCTGTACCTTTGCCTGTGTGATGCTTATACAAATACTCTTTTGTTTTGTGTTGTTTTGTTTTGATTTTCTCGAGACAGAGTTTCTCTCTGTAGCCTTGGCTGTCCTGGATTTACTTTGTAGACCAGGCTGGCCTCGAACTCACAGTGATCCACCTGCCTCGGCCTCCCGAGCACACCGGCCTCAAATACTTTATTTCGGTATTGAACTAGAGGTTGTGTTTGTTTCTCTGTTTACCTATAAATTTATCTACACTGTGGACAGAACCCTGCGCTTTTCACATTAGGCGAGTGCTCTACCGCCAACCCCAATCGCAAATGTATTGTGTGTGTGCATGTGGGACCTGTGTCTGTTTTGTGTGTGTACATACATGTGTGGGTATATGTGCACGTATGTTCATATTGTATGTGGAGAACATAAATTGATGTTGGGTGTTTCCCTCAGTTGTCAGACATTTTTTTTTTTTTTTTTTTTTATTGTTGTTGTTGTTTTTTGTTCTTTGAGACAGGGCTTCTCTGTGTAGCCTTAGCTGTCCTGGACTCACTTTGTAGACCAGGCTGGCCTCGAACTCACAGAAATCCGCCTGCCTCTGCCTCCTGAGTGCTGGGATTAAAGGCGTGCACCACTATGCCCAGCTCAACATTTTGTTTTTTTGAGATAAGGTGTCTTACTGAACTTGGAATGCACGATCTGTGCCCCAGGGGTCCCCTCCCAGCCTCTCCAGTGCTGTGACTTCAGTGCACACTGCCACACACGTAGCCTAAAACCTGCTATGAACATCAGGCTGCGAGGTTCACCAGTCTCTGCTAGAATTAAAGGAGTGGGGCGCCATGCCGGCTTATTTCTAATTTCATTTTATGTGTATGCATATTTTGGTTGCGTGTACGCCTGCGTGCCACTTGCATGCCTGGTGCCAGCAGAGGCCCTAAGATTTCATTAGATCTCCTAGCACTGGAGTTGCAGATGGTCGTGAGACACCATGCGGGTGCTGGGAATCGAACCTGGGGTCTTGGCGCGAGAGTAGCCAGTGTCCTTAAGTTTTCTTGTTCTTCTTGTGCACTTCACAGTGTGAAAGTGTGAAAGTTGACCTCAGTGAAAGCAGAACACCATGGTGATGCAGAGCTTGGCTGGCCTCAGTCCAAAGCCCAGATTTATCACCTTCTGTGTCACTCTGCTAGCTACTTCCTGCCCCTGTGCCTCACACCGATGGATGGTGTTTAGGAGCTCTTCACCCAGTTCTTGTCGCCACCACAAGGCCATGGCCTCCCTCACTGCCCCTTTGAAACCAGTCAGTTCCCAGCGTGTCCACCACTCCCGGTCCACAATCCCACTGCGTTGAGAATTCTGACTCCCCAGAGTCCCAAAATCCGTGATTCTATACCTTCCGAGATGTTGTGGCACCCCAACCAGCAAAACTAAGCTCAACTGAGTCACCCAACACTGTGCACTCAGCGGAGGGCACCCTGCCTGCCCACAACCCTGCCTGGCAAGCACAACGCGCACAAGTCTTCTCTCTCCCCACTGATATATTTGATAATTGTTCAGAATTAGAACCGGAGACGGCATCAGCCAGGGGACGGGGCCCAAGGGGAGTAAAAAAGAGCCCAGGAAGGGAATGAGGGGCAGAGTCGCAGGGGAGAGAGTGGGGAGAGACACAGAAAAGGGAGGGGGGAGGCAGGGGCCGGGGGGGGGGGGGGCGGGGAGAAGCCAGCCAGAGGGAGAAGAGAGGAAAAGGTGGGAGGTGACCAAGGTGTAGAAGATGAGGCTGGGCCACAAGGAGAGAGGGGGAGGGGGCCATGGGGAGAGAAGGCCCCTCCCTCCAGAGTACAAAATGGGGGTGGGGGGACCGGAGAGGGCTGTCCTGGGCTGGGAGCAGGGAAGACAACAGGGCGCGCCATGGTAGGTTGGGCTCAATAGTATGTCTCTTTCTCCACCCAACCTGGAACGATAAAGAAGAGAGACAAGATGTTGAAACAGCAGAGCCACCCAAGCAAGAGACAGGGACACAGAAAACGAGGTGCAGTGTCAGGCCCGTCACACCAGCCCCGAGGAACCCCGTAAGAGGGACGCGAGTTCAAGAGCAGCCAGAGGTACACACAGTGAACCTGTCCCAAGACACACAGTCATGCTTGGAAAGAGAGAAAGGAGAGGAGAGGCCAAACAGGAAGAGGAAAAAATAAATAAATAAAAGGAAAGGGACACATTCCGAGAGGGATTGGTAGAAGGAGCTCCAGCCGCCCCCCCCTCCCCCCAGCCTTCTATGCCCCTGGCCACACAGCTCTCACCCCCGGGGTTCCTGCGCAGGATGAGTTTGCGAATCTCATCATAGACAAAGATGAGGAAACTGTAGGGGAAGGCACAGAACCACCAGCTGGGCCTGCAGAGAGGAAAGGAGAGACGGGGGACGTGAGGGACGGATACCTTGTGTGTGTGTGTGTGTGTGTGTGTGTGTGTGTGCGCGCGCGCGCGCCCATGCATGCATGTGTAAGTGTGTACTTTTCTGTGTGCATGTGTGGGTGTGTGCCTGTGTATGTGCATGTGTGTGCATGTGTACGTTTGTGTGTGCGCGTGCATGCATGTGTATGTGTGTACTTTTGTGTGTGCATGCATGGGTGTGTGTGCGTGCACGCGTGTGCGTGTATTTTTGTGCGTGCCTGCGTGGGTGTGCGTGTGCCTGCATATGTGTGCGGTGTGTGCATGTGTGTGCTTGTGTGTGTGTGTGTGTGTTGGGGGGGGAGGCACCAGATGGCTCTTAGTATCTTTGATGCCACAGAGGAATATGCTGGATCTGGAACAGGGCCTGTGGTCTGCAGAGTGGCCCTCTGTGAGGATGGTGGGGAGACTTGGTGGCAAGAGCAGATGGAGTAGGGACATCCAGGGAAACACCGTGGCTAGGGGGCTAAAGGTGTAAGGCCGAGGCCGAGGTTGCAGAGGGTGTGGGCGTGTGGAGCTCCTGGGTAGCCTGGGCACACTCACTTGAGAGGGTACATACGAAGGGCCACGTCCATGCCTGGGCAGTAAGACAGGAAAGCAGCGAGGGCCGTCTCCTCAAACAAGCCGAAGATCAAGATCTTATTCCTGGAGGCACAGGCAGGCGAGGCGAGGCTAAGCCTGGAGCAGCCCCCACACCAGCCTCCCCCGTCCCACAGAGACAGAGGCAGACAGACACACCCAGATGGAGGAAGTCACAGGGGAAAGGAGCAGAGGCGGAGAAGGAAACGGGGCTGGGGAGAGCGGAGAGATGCCGAGATGACTAGGGATGTAAGGATGCAGGGCCTGGTGGCACAGGCATGTAATCCCAGCGCTTGAGAGCTGAGGCAGGAGAATTGCCATGAGCTTGACATTAGCTTGGGCTAAATACCAAGACACTGTCTGTCTCAAGTAGGAATAGTGGAAAGAGAGAAAGAAGAGAAAGAGAAGGAGGGCCGGGTGGTGGTGGCGCACGCAGTTAATCCCAGCACTCGGGAGGCTGAGGCAGGCGGATCTCTGTGAGTTCGAGGACAGCCTGGTCTACAAAGCCAGTCCAGGACAGCCAGGGCTACACAGAGAAACCCTGTCTCGAAAAACAAAACAAAACAACAACAACAAAAAAAAAAAAAAAAAAAAAGAAAAAAGAAAAGAAAAGAAAGAAAGAAAGAAAAGAGAAAGAGAGGCAGGGACAGGTTCTGGAAGCAATGGTAAAAAGGAAAATTTGCAGATCCAGAGCACCCCCCGCCTTCACCCACATGGAGAGATGAGCTTGGGACCCTCAAGAAGAGATTGACACAGAGACAAAACAATGAAAGTGAAAGAGAGGAGGAGGAGAGATACAGGCCAGCCCCGGAGGAGTGCAGCTGCTGGTTCTCACTTCATGCCCTGCTGGAAGACGGAGTTCCTCCTGGTCTTGCAGATGATCAGATCGGCCCACTGGACCACCACAATGCTCACGAAGAAGGCCGTGTGGCACGTGAACTCCACCACCTTCCTCTGTTCGTATGTCTGCAGAAGCGACAGGAGGAGGTGGGCGGTGGCTTCCCGGGCCCACGGCCCCAGACTCCTTCACCACCGTGCCCCCACCCTTGTGCTGGGTTCCCAGGGCCTCAGATAGGCCCTCCGGGGGCGGAGTGGGGTTCCCAGGGCCTCAAGGATGCTCTCCTTGGATTTGTAGCCTCTTGGGACCACGGAAAGAGGCAGGTGCTTCAAGAAAAACTGAGAATTAGAGAGCGGCTCGGGTGGTGGTGGCGCACGCCTTTAATCCCAGCACTCGGGAGGCAGAGGCAGGTGGATCGCTGTGAGTTCGAGGCCAGCCTGGTCTACAAAGCGAGTCCAGGACGGCCAAGGCTACACAGAGAAACCCTGTCTTAAAACAAACAAACAAACAAAAAACCCAAAACAATACCCCTACAAAGAATTAGAGAGAGCCGGGCATGGTGGCGCAGGCCTTTAATCCCAGCACTCGGGAGGCAGAGGCAGGTGGATCGCTGTGAGTTCGAGGCCAGCCTGGTCTACAAAGTGAGTCTAGGATAGCCAAGGCTACACAGAGAAACCCTGCCTTGAAAAACAAAACAAAAAAAGAATTAGAGAGCCTTAATCCTTTCCCAGGAACCGCAGACCCTTTGGGTCTCTAAAAAGGATAGACCGCGGTAGATTTTGAAAGGATGAACAGATTTGAAAGAAGGGCCTGAGCTGGGCGTCGTAGGAGTTCTGGGTGGCCTCTCGTTCAGGGAGAGCGGTTGGACATGGCCCTGAGGACAGAAAGACTAGCCTGGGACTTGGGGGATGGGGGGGGGGTGCGGGTTGATGTTGGTCTGGTCCTGAGGCTCAATGCCCTGCCGCACTCACCCACTGCTGCCCATAACTGTCTTCCAGGTCATTGACAGTGCGGTCGTCCCAGTTCAGCCGGATGCCCACCAGGTTACTGGGCAAGAAACCATTTTCTGCCAGGATGACAAAGTAGGAGAAGAAACCACCAAGTGCCTGGATCATCCCTGGGGAAGGAGGGAACCGAGGGGACAGTGAGGCAAGGGGGCTGGGAGCGTGCTCAGTGCTCCCCCCAATGCCTGTTGAGACCATCACAGCAGCCTGTGAGCTACTCAGTCATCTTGCCTAAGCCACCCTGGTGGTAGGGTCCTGAGACGGCCACCTGGTCGCCTTGGGGAGGGGGAGCTATCTAGATGGATGACCCCCCCCAGGCCCACTGTTACCCAACTCCGGCTGCCCAAACACTATAAAGATCCTGGAGGAGCCAGGCTTGGTAGCACAGGCCTGTGATCCCAGCGAGTCAAGAGGCTGCAACAGAGGCCGGTGAGGTGGCGCACACCTGTAGTCTCAGCACTCGGGAGGCAGAGGCAGGCAGACCGCTGTGAGTTCCGGGGCCAGCCTGGTCTACAAAGTGAGTCCAGGGCAGCCAAGGCTACACAGAGAAACTCTGTCTTGAAAAAAAAAAAAAAAAAAAAAGCAAAAACCAAAACCAAAAAACCCAAAATGAACAAACAAACAAACAAACAAAAAACATGCCGGGCTGGGTTACACATTAAATTAAAGGTCACGCTGGCCAATTTAGTGAGACCCTGTGACCATGGCAGAGAGCTTGCCTAGAATGCAACGGAGGCCTACATTTAATCCGCAGTAATGAACTGGGTGTGGTAGCACATGCCTGTAATCCCAGCACTTGGGAGGTGAAGGCAGGAGGATTAGATGTTTAGGGCTATTCTTGACTATATTGTGAGTTGGAAGCCAGCCTGGGCTGTTTGAAACATTAAAAACAAAACAAAACAAAACAAGAAAACACCTAAGAGGAGGCAAGACTTGGGTTGCTTCAGCCCCATGGGCTTTGCTTTCCTGTACCCACTCTCTAAGGCCCAGAAGGCTCCCCTGGAAGTGGAGGAAGGGGCCTATGGTTTGAGCCCTCCGACCAGGTACGCTTCCACTCTGCCTTGGCTTCCACTCTGCCCCGGCCCTTCGTTCCAGGCCCCAGCAGTGCTCACCAATCTGCCCGTAGGCCATGCTGATGAGTCTTTCGTTGACTAGCTTGTCTGTGCGTGGGTTCCTGGGCTGTCTCTTCATGATGTCGCTCTCGGCAGCCTCGTAGGCCAAGGAGATGGCAGGGACCTGGATGGGAGAGAGACCAGCTGTGTGAGTGGAGAGAGAGAGAGAGGAGAGGGAGGGTGTCCCTCCCCAGCCCTAGGAGGAAGCCTGGCTTACCATGTCAGTGCCCAAGTCGATGCAGAGGATGGTGATGGTACCAAGCGGCAGTGGGATGTTAGCCATGATGAAGAGCAGGAAGGGTGTGATCTCAGGGATATTGCTGGTCAGAGTGTAGGCGATAGATTTCTTCAGGTTGTCAAAGATCAGGCGGCCTGGACAGGGAGGAGCAGGCTTAGAACTTGGGGTCTACCTGAACTTGTGTGTGTGTGTGTGTCGGGGGTGGGGGGTAACAGAGATTGATCCTAGGCTTCCTGAATGTCAGACAAGGATCTACCACTAAGTCCCACCTCCAGCCCCTCACTGGGGGATTCTAGGCCAGGGCCTCTACCACTGAGCCACACCCCCAGCCCTCACTGAGGGATTCCAGGCAGGGGCTCTACCACTGAGCCACGCCCCCAGCCCCTCACTGGGGGATTCTAGGCAGGGGCTCTACCACTGAGCCACACCCCAGCCCCTCACTGGGGGATTCTAGGCCGGGGCTCTACCACTGAGCCACATCCCCAGCCCCTCACTGGGGGATTCTTGGCAGGGGCTCTGCCACTGAGCCACGCCTCCAGCCCCTCACTGGGGGATTCTAGGCAGGGCCTCTACCACTGAGCCACACCCCCAGCCCTCACTGAGGGATTCCAGGCAGGGGCTCTACCACTGAGCCACACCCCCAGCCCCTCACTGGGGGATTCTTGGCAGGGGCTCTGCCACTGAGCCACGCCTCCAGCCCCTCACTGGGGGATTCTAGGCAGGGGCTCTACCACTGAGCCACACCCCAGCCCCTCACTGGGGGATTCTAGGCCGGGGCTCTACCACTGAGCCACGCCCCCAGCCCCTCACTGGGGGATTCTAGGCAGGGGCTCTGCCACTGAGCCACGCCTCCAGCCCCTCACTGGGGGATTCTAGGCAGGGGCTCTACCACTGAGCCACACCCCAGCCCCTCACTGGGGGATTCTAGGCAGGAGCTCTAGCACTGAGCCACGCCCCCAGCCCCTCACTGGAGGATTCTAGGCAGGGGCTCTAGCACTGAGCCACATCCCCAGCCACTTACCTATTCTACCTAGGGCTCTATCCATGAGAACTCTTATCCACATCTCCAGAACTCTGCATGCTACGTAATGCACCCTCACTCACTCACATTTGCATATATACCTCTGATCACAGCAGCCTTTGGGGAGCCTGTTTGGTAGCTTCTATCAAGGTTAAACCTCCTTCACCCCCATCAACCCAGTCACTCTACTTCTGGGTTAATGTCCTATGCCTGCCAGAAGCCAAGGTGACAAAGGTTTTACCACAGCATTGTTCATCATAGCCTCAAGGCAGAGTCAAGCTGAAGGTCTGCGGCAGGTGAGCAGTGGCTACACTGTGGTGCATCACAGGAGGGAAAAGGGAAGGGCCCAGAACCCACGAACCCACAGGCGAATCTGAGGTAATTACACTTGAGTGATAAGAGTCAGACCCAGGCCTGGGACTGTAGCTCCGTTGGTAGAGTGCTTGCCTAGCATGCATGAGGCCGTGGTTCAAACCCCAGCACCACGGAACACACAAACAAACAAAAAAAGTGGGTGTGGATGCTGGGCCTGGTGGCCTGGGCCTTTAATCCCACAATAAGATTATGGGATTATGGGCTACATAATAAGACCAGTCTCAAATTAAAAACAACAACAACAATCAAGAAAAAAAAAAATATTCAGATACAAAATTTGTCATACTGCATGACCCCCCTTAGGCGACAACAAATCAAGATGTCACCATCTTTGTCTGACCATCTGATCAGGCCAGAAAGGGATTTTATTTTATTTTTTTTTCTTTTTCTTTCTTTTTTTCTTTTCAGAAAGGGATTTTAATGGGGTGTCTGTCTCTGTCCGTCTGTTTCTTGTTTCTATAGTGTTGTGAGGCAAACTCAGGACCTTGCTCTATAATGTTACTCTATCTAGTAGAATCTGGAGAGTGGATGGGTGTCCATATATGAAAAACCTATCATGTTAACCCAAGATACACGTGCTAGATCGCAAAAACACAGTCAGTACAGTGCACATAAGGTCAAAACCTAAGGGTTAGCATGGAGTCCCACCCCTACCTACTGTGTTCCATATGTATCAAGCTAAAGGGGAAAAAAAAATCACTAAAAAATAATTTAACCCAATTTAATCTATTTACTTTTATAACCCGTAAGGAAAAAAAAAAAAAAAAAAAAGTCAGGTGTGGTAGCACCTGTTTGTAATCTAAGCATTTAGAAACCAGAGACAAGAGGACCAGAAGTTCGAGGTCATCTTCAGCTACATAGTAAGGTCAAGGCCAGCCTGGGCTATATGATATACTATCTAAAAAAAAAAAAAAAAAAAAAAAAAAAAAAGCCGGGCGTGGTGGCGCACGCCTTTCATTCCAGCACTCGGGAGGCAGAGGCAGGCAGATCGCTGTGAGTTCGAGGCCAGCCTGGTCTACAAAGTGAGTTCAGGGTGGCCAAGGCTACACAGAGAGACCCTGTCTCGAAAAAACCAAAAAAAAAAAACAAACCAAAAAAAAAATAAAAAAATAAAAAAAAGGCAATAGACTAAAATAGGCATTTCTCAGAAGAGAAGATACAAATGGGCCAGGCATAGTCGTACAAGCCTGTAATTCTAGCACTCAGGAGGCAAAGGCAGTAGGGTCATAGCAATGCTGAGACCAGCCTGATCTAGATAGAAAGTTCCAGGCCAACCTGGACTATACAGCCAGACTGTTTCAACAATAAAATCAATGCGGGGGCTGGGCGGTGGTGGCGCACGCCTTTAATCCCAGCACTTGGGGAGGTCGAGGCAGGTGGATCTCTGAGTTTGAGGCCAGCCTGGCCTACAAAGCCAGTCTAGGACAGGCAAGGCTACACAGAGAGACCCTGTCTTGGAAAAACAAAAAACAAACAAAGAAAACAACCAAAACATCAATGCTGGGCACGGTGGTGCACGCCTCTAATCCGGGCACTTGGGAGACCAAGGCAGCTGGATATTCAGGAATCCCAGGCTAGTCAGAGCTACTAAATGAAACCTGCCTCAGAAGGCAGGAGGAATAATATTTTAATCCCAGCACCCCAGAAGCCGAGACAGGTTAGTCTCTGCCTCCGTGCTGGGCATAGGGTCCGAGTACCACGTGATCTCTCTCACATATGGAATCTAAAGGACTTAATCTTGTTCAAGTGTGGTGTTACACGGCTGTAATCCCAGGACTCAGGAGGCTGAGGCAGGAGGATTGCCATGACTTCAAGGCCAGCCTAGACTACACATGAGCGCTTCTTCAAAAAAAAAAACCCAAAAAAACCCAAAAAACAAAAAACAAAAAACCCTCCACCTAAAAAGGGGGTGCTCAAGAGTGGCGCCACAGTTAGGAGTGGACCCACGCTTTGTTCCCCGGCATCCTTGTATGATACCTCAGAACTACCACCAGGGAAACCAACACGCCTCTGGCCTCGCCAGGCCCCTGCACAGGCATGCGCACATACAGACACATAATTTAAAAAAGCAAAGTTGAGCCACGCGTGGTGGCGCACGCCTTTGACCCCAGCACTAAGGAGGCAGAGACGGTGGATTTTTGTGAGTTTGAGGCCAGTCTGGTCTACAGAGCAAGTTCCAGGACAGACGGGACTACATGAAGAAACTCTGTCTCAAAAAACAAACAAACAAACAAAAAAACCCAAAGAGCTGGAGAGATGGCTCAGTGGTTAAGAGCACTGTCTGCTCTTCCAGAGGTCCTGAGTTCAATTCCCAGCAACCACATGGTGGCTCATAACCATCTATAATGAGATCTGGTGCCCTCTTCTGGCCTGAAGGTGCACACGCAGGCAGAACACTGCATACATAATAAATAAATAAATCTTAAAAGCAAAACAACAACCTCCTCTCCAAAAAATAAATAAACAAACCAGAGAGTTGATCTCACAGAAGTTGAGACTAGAATGGCAGTTATGAGAGGACGGAAAAGAGGTTGGGGAGAGGTCACAGCTCGTTGCTAAGGTACAATATGGAGGAAGGGACTGTGACGTAGCTCAGTAGGCATAGTGTGTGCGTCACAAACACGAGAGCCTGAGCTGCATCCCCAACACCGTGAAAAAGAAAAAAAAAAAAAAATCACAGATATAGGAAACCCTGCTATGCCCCTGTGCAACAGGTTGACACACAGAAAATGTCTCAAAAGCTAGGATAGAACATGCTAATTATTTTCTCCCAGAATGTTTTTTTGTTTGTTTGTTTTTTGAGACAGGGTTTCTCTGTGTAGCTTGGCTGTCCTGGACTCACTTTGTAGACCAGGCTGGCCTCGAACTCACAGCGATCCGCCTGCCTCTGCCTCTCGAGTGCTGGTATTAAAGGCGTGCGCCACCATGTCCAGCCCTTGTTTTTGTTTTGTTTTTTAAGACAGAGTCTCATGTAGTCCAGATTGGACTCAGATTCCAGATCTCCCTGTTTTTACTCCCTAAGTGCTAGGATCACAGGCATATGCCACCAAGCAGATGGCTTTTGCTTGCTTGTTTCAAGACATGGTCTTACTATGTAGCTCTGGGCATCCTGGAACTCACTATGTAGACCAGCCTGGCCTCAGACTCAGAGATCTGCCTGTTTCTGCCTCCTGAGTGCTGGGACCAAAGGCGTGGGTCACTACACTGCCCAGCTAGCTGCTTTTTAAAATTATGTGTATATGAGTGTGCGTGCATGTGTGTTTGTGTGTGTGTGTGTGAGAGAGAGAGAGAGAGAGAGAGAGAGAGAGAGAGAGAGAGAGAGAGAGAGAGAGAGAGAGAGAGAGAGAGAGAGAGAGGAGGGAGAGGGAGAGGGAGAGAGGGTGGGTGGGTGGCGGTGATGGGGGTGGGGGTGATTGCTCTGCGAGTGTAATACCTATAGAAGCCAGAAGAGGGCGATAAAGCCCTAGAATTAGAGACGGGAAGCAAGCTGCCTGCCTTGGAAGCTATGAATGGAACTTGGGTCCTCTACCTCAGCAGTATGCACTTAATTCTGAGCCCCCCTCTTTTTTGAGGCAGGATCTTGCTGTGTAGCACCAGCTGGCCTGGAGTGAAGTCTTTCTGTCTAAGCCTCCCAAATGCTGAGATTTCCCCTGTACACTGGCACACCTGGTTAATAGGTACACTTTTTATGTTTTTATGTATCTGTTAAAACAAATCCGGCCAGTTCTTGTGGCTCACACCCGTAGTTCCAGCACTCAGAAGGCTGAGGCAGGAGGATTGCTGTGAGTACAAGACCAGTCTAGGCTACAGAGCGATTTGCAGGCCAGCCAAACTGAGAGTCTGTCAAAAGAAAACAAAGCAAAAATAGTCCTCGCTGTACCAAGGACCTCTGGCTTCATAGAGTCCTGTGTGGCAACCGTTTTCCTTCCATGAAGCTATTTGCTTCTCATTCTAAAATGTTACCAGGTAAAAAGATGGCTTAAGGATGTGTCAACATATGACAGCGTGTGGTAGTCTAACTGACAGTGACAGGAGATGCCGCCACTCATCCTTCTGGTATCTGGAATTTTCCCTCATGGAAATTAAAGCACCGCCCCGCCCCAGCCTCTTGCCCTTCAGAAAGGTCTCTCCCCCTCCCTCCCTGTCTCTCTCTCCCTCTCTATCTCTCTCTCCTTCCCTCCCTCCCTCCCTCCCTCTCTCTCCCTCCCTCCCTCCCTCCCTCTCTTCCTGTCTCCTTTCCTGCTGAGCCACGCCCCCACCCCCAGCTCTCTTTATAACATATTTAGAGACAGAGTTTCAGTAAGTTGCACAGGGTTGTAATAGTGCAGGGAGGCCTGCAGAGTAGCTTAGGTTACAGGCCTGCTCCACTAGCCTGGGGTTGGATGGTGTGTGTGTGTGTGTGTGTGTGTGTGTGTGTGTGTGTGTGTGTGTGATGTGTGTGTGTGACTGGGTTTCTCTGTGTAGCTTTGGCTGTCCTGGAACTCACTCTGTAGACCAGGCTGGCCTCTGCCTCTCCGCCTGCCTCTGCCTCCCGAGTGCTGGGATTACAGGCATGGGCCCCCGGGGCCTGGCTTCAGTGGGTTTCTTAGCACCTCTCCCAATTTGTTACTTTTTATGTGTTTGTTGACTGTTTTATGATGCCATGGCCGGCCTAGGCAGAGATATCTAGGGAAAGAACAAGAGGTAGCTGTGCTTTTCTCTTGGAGACAAGGGCTAATGGCATCTAGCTTGCCACTGCGGGCTTAGCCGTATTGACTATACTCTGGGTTTTGTTATGAGACAGGGTCTTACTGGGTAGCCCTGGCTAATCTGGAGCTCCCTTTGTAAGTAGATCAGGCTGGCCTTGGACTCCCAGAAACCCTCCTGCCTCTGCCTCCAGAGTTCAGGAACTAAAGGTATGGAATTATAACATCTGGTTTACTGTGATTGTTTGTTTGTTCTCTTTTTCGTTCTTTCTTTCTTTTTCCCTTTTTCAAGACACAGTCTCACTATGTAGCTCTGGCTGTACTGGAATTCACTCAGTAGACCAGGCCGGCCTTCAACTCACAGAGATCCACCTGCCTCTGCCTCCCTGAGTGCTAGGATTAAAGGTGTGCCGCCACCACTGCCCTGCTTATTGTGAGCTTTTTTTTTTTTTTTTTTAACCTTTTTTTTTTTTTTTTTTGATGCTATGGATGAAACTCAAATCCTCCACATGCTAGGCAACCCCTCTGAGTCATATCCGTAGCTCACTATAGTATGGCCTCTCTCTCTCCTCCCCCTTATCATGCCTGCGTGTGTGTGTGTGTGTGTGTGTGTGTGTGTGTGTGTGTGTGTGTGTACATGTGTGTGCATCTGGAACATGATCTCACTCATAGCCTAGGCTGGCCTAGAACTCACAGCAATTCTCCTGCCTCAGTCTCCTGAGCCCTGGGATTATGAGTATGTGCCATGTCAGGAGGTGGGGGAGGGGGACTTCCAAACTCCCAGGACCCTCTGCTTCACAGTGGCTACACTTCCTGGACATTGGAATGCTCCCAACCTTCCTCATCCCCCAGAATGCATGGGAGCCAGGTGATGCAGGGCCCCCAGAGGCCAATCCTGCCCTGTGATCCCCAAGCAGCCTCGGCCTGCTCCCCTCCTCTTCCTAAAGCTTCCAGAGTGACTAATTGTCTCCCCCACCCCTCGACCACTCACCTTCTTCCACACCAGTGACGATGGAAGCAAAATTGTCGTCCAGGAGAATCATGTCGGCAGCCTGCTTGGAGACATCAGAGCCAGCAATGCCCATGGCCACGCCGATGTCAGCCTTCTTCAGAGCAGGGGAGTCATTCACACCGTCGCCAGTCACGGCCACAATTGCTCCCTAGAAAAAGGAAGGTGAGAGTGAGACCTCTCAGACCTGGGATCCAGACCCAGCCCTCCTCCCTCAGACCCGGGGTTCCAGACCCAGCCCTCCTCCCTCAGACCCAGGGCTCCAGACCCAGCCCTCCTCCCTCAGACACAGGGCTCCAGACCCAGCCCTCCTCCTTCAGACCCAGGGCTCTAGGCCCAGCCCTCCTCCCTCAGACCCAGGGCTCCAGGCCCAGCCCTCCTCCCTCAGACGCAGGGCTCCAGGCCCAGCCCTCCTCCCTCAGACCCAGGGCTCCAGGCCCAGCCCTCCTCCCTCAGATCCAGGGGTCCAGGCCCCAGCCTCCTCCCTTAGACCCAGGGGTCCAGGCCCAGCCTTCCTCCCTCAGACCCAGGGGTCCAGGCCCAGCCTTCCTCCCTCAGACCCAGGGGTGCAGGCGCAGCCCTCCCTCCCTCAGACCCAGGGGTCCAGGCCCAGCCCTCCTCCCTCAGACCCAGGGTCCAAGCCCAGCCCTTCTCCCTCAGACCCAGGGATCGAGGCCCAGCCCTCCTCCCTCAGACCCAGGGATCGAGGCCCCAGCCCTTCTCCCTCAGACCTGGGGTCTAGGCCCAGCCCTCCTCCCTCAGACCCAGGGGTCCAGGCCCAGCGCTCCTCCCTCAGACCCAGGGATCGAGGCCCTAGCCCTCCTTTCTCAGACCTGGGGTCCAGGCCCAGCCCTCCTCCCTCAGACCCAGGGGTCCAGGACAGCCCTCCTCCCCCAGACCTGGGGTCCAGGACAACCCTCCTCCCTCAGACCCAGGGATGCAGGCCCAGCTTTCCTCCCTCAGACCTGGGGTCCAGGTCCAACCCTCCTCCCTCAGACCCAGGGATGCAGGCCCAGCTTTCCTCCCTCAGACCCACGGCTCCAGGCCCAGCCCTCCTCCCTCAGACCCAGCGGTCCAGGCCCAGCCCTCCTCCCTCAGACCGAGGGGTCCAGGCCCAGCCCTCCTCCCTCAGACCGAGGGGTCCAGGCCCAGCCCTCCTCCCTGCGATCAGGTGGGAGTTCACCTGTCTCTGACAGCCCTCTACAATGATGAGCTTCTGCTGAGGGGAGGTTCGGGCAAAGACAATCTCAGTGTGGTTCTGCAGGATCTCGTCAATCTGCTCGGAGGTGAAGTCCTTGAGGTCGGTGCCGTGAATCACACAGGCTTTGGCGTCCCTGAGAAGAACAGAAAGAACAGTGTGGCCAAGGCCAGAGTGAGGAGTGGGGCGGGCGTGGGCCTCGATAGACAGAGGGACAGACAGGCAGGACAGACCACAGACAAGGGAGAAGGCTGAGGGAGGTACATGATAAGGTCAGAGAGAGCCAAGCCTTAAGAACCGAAGGGACAGAGCTGAGGCACACAAGTGGGTAGAGCAACAGTGACACAAACAAAGGTGGAAAACCTGCGAGTCAGAAAAACCAAACATGGGGCTGGAGAGATGGCTCAGTGGTTAAGAGCGCCGACTGCTCTTCCAAAGGTCCTCAGTTCAATTCCCAGCAACCACATGGTGGCTCACAACCATCTATAATGAGATCTGGTGCCCTCTTCTGGCCTGCAGGTGTACATGCAGACAGAACACTGTATACATAATAATAAATGAATCTTTAAAAAAAAAAGAAAGAAAAACCAAACATAACTATATGGGCGCGTGTGGGGGAGGGAAGCAAAGCAAAGAAACATGGTGCTTCCTCTAATTCTTTAAAAAATATTACTATTATTATTATTATTATTTTGGTTTTTTTTAAGACAGAGTTTCTTTGTGTATAGCCTTGGCTGTCCTGGAGTCGCTTTGTAGACTAGGCTGCCTTCGGAGTGCTGGGATTAAAGGCGTGCGCCACCACTGCCCAGCTTCTTTAATTCTTTAAGAGAGCAATTGTTTTTTGTTTGTTTGTTTCTTGCTTTTTGGCTTTCAAAACATGGTTTCTATGTGTAGCCTTGGTTTTCCTGGACTTACTCTGTTGACCAGGCTGGCCTCGAACTCACAGAGACCTGCCTGCATCTGACTCCCAGAGTGCTGGGATTACAGGAGTGTGCCACTAACACCCAGCTCAAGAGAGAGCGATTGTTTATAATTAGTTATAACCTGACCACTAGGTGGGGTGGCACATGCCTTTTGCTTTTTTAATTAATTAGTTAATTAATTAATTATATGTATAAGAGTGCTCTGCTTTCATGCACACCAGAAGAGGGTATCAGATCCCATTACAGATGATTGGGAGTCACCATGTGGTTGCTGGGAATTGAACTCAGGACCAATGGGAGGTCAGCCAGTGCTCTTAACCACAGAGCCATCTCTCCAGCCCCCTGCACATGCCTGTAATCCCAGCCCTCAGGGGGTAAAGGCAAGCAGATGTCTGAGTTTGAGGCCACCTAGGGCTACATAGACCTTTTCTCAAAAGAAATAGTTCCATATACTCTCCTCACATACTCCTTATTTTGGCTGGTGGCGGGGATGGAACTCAGGGCCTCTTATTATAGGGCAAGCATTCACCTCTGAGCCACGCCCCCCATTTCCTTACTGGGGGATTCTAGGCAGGGGCTCTACCACTGAGCCACACCCCCAGCCCCTCACTGGGGGATTCTAGGCAGGGGCTCTACCACTGAGCCACACCCCCAGCCCCTCACTGGGGGATTCTGGGCAGGGGCTCTACCACTGAGCCACGCCCCCAGCCCCTCACTGGGGGATTCTAGGCAGGGACTCTACCACTGAGCCACGCCCCCAGCCCCTCACTGGGGGATTCTAGGCAGGGGCTCTACCACTGAGCCATGCCCCCAGCCCCTCACTGGGGGATTCTAGGCAGGGACTCTACCACTGAGCCATGCCCCCAGCTCCTCACTGGGGGATTCTAGGCAGGGGCTCTACCACTGAGCCACACCCCAGCCCCTCACTGGGAGATCCTAGGAAAGCACTATCTCTGAGCTATATTTCTTAGTGTTTGGGGACAGGGTTTTGCTGTGTATCTCAGGCTGGCCTCAAATTTATGATGTTCCTCCCTTCTCTCTTGAGTGCTGGGATTACAGGCGTGCACCACCATACAGGGCTTTATTTTACATTTTATTCATTTTTGGTTTTTCTTTTTTCTTTTCTTTCTTTCTTCCTTCCTTTCTTTCTTTCTTTCTTTTTTTTCTTGAGACAGGATTTCTCTGTGTAGCCTTGGTTGTCCTGGATTCCCTTTGTAGACCAGGCTGGCCTCGAACTCACAAAGATCCACTTGCCTCTGCCTCCCGAGTGCTGGGATTAAAGCCGTGTGCCACCACACCTGGCCCACAAGTACTTCTTCCCCCCCCCAAAAAGATTTATTTATTATTTACACAGTATTCTGCCCACACATGTGCCTCTCCCCCACAAGAAGGCACCAGATCTCATTACAGGTGGTTGTGAGCCACCATGTGGTTGCTGGGAATTGAACTTGGGACCTTCGGAAGAGCAGACGGTGCTCTTAACCTCTAAGCCATCTCTCCAGCCCCCCACAAGCACTTCTTAATTGAACTCCATCCTCACCTTTGTAACCATCATTTTGGTATTTGATTTGTTTTTTCTGAAAGAGTCTCACCACGTAGACCAGGCTGGCCTCGAACTCACAAAGATCTGCCTGCCTTTGTCTCCTGAGTGCTGGGATTAAAGGTGTGAACCACTGTACCCAGCTCCTTGTAAAGGAGGAGGAAACTGGGCTTCAGAACAGGGTCATTGACTTGGTTACTTGATTACACAGCCAGAGGAGCTATGAGGAGACTCAGCCTCCCAAACCCCTGTTGCTGTCGCTCTTACACTGGGCCCAGGCCCTGAGCAAACAGAGGGGTCCCAGAGAGCAAAGGGGTAACTGAAGGAATAAACATCCCATGCGGTGACCTTCCTCGACCTGGAGGACGTGTGACTCCTCACCTGGGGTTGACCTGGCTGACGGGGATGTTGAGCCGCGCAGCGATGTCCTCCACGGTCTCATTGCCCTCGGAGATGATGCCCACACCTTTGGCAATGGCCTTGGCAGTGATGGGGTGATCGCCGGTGACCATGATGACCTGTAAAGCGTTGCATTTAACGGCATGGCCCGGCCTCCCAAAGGAGCCCCGGGCCTGGCGTTCACCCAGCCGCCCCGGGACACACACCTTGATGCCTGCGCTGCGGCACTTGCCCACGGCATCGGGGACGGCCGCCCGGGGAGGGTCAATCATGGACATGAGACCCACAAAGCAAAGGTTGTCTGTGGTGAAGTTCACGTCATCACAGTCAAAGGCAAAGCCCTTGGGGAACTGTTCCTCAGGCAGGTAGTAATGGCAGAAACCTGGCGGCAGAGACACGGAAGGGGGACATGAAGGCGCAGGCCTCAGGGTCTCCACATCTGCACCCTGTTGCTCCCAGCTGCCTGGACTCCCTGCAGTCAGTCTCCCCACAAAGCCGGTAGCCAACAGGCATTTCTCAGTAATGGCCTCATTCATTCACTCATTCATTCATTCACTCACTCATTCATTCATTCACTCATTCACTCACTCACTCATTCATTCATTCATTCACTCATTCATGGTGCATTCTGGCCCCAAAGGGTCCTTAGAGCTGCCCCGCCCCTAATACACACCCAGCACACGCTCGCCCAGGCCACCAAGCTCCAGGTAGGCGTTCTGGAAGGCCTCCTTCATCTCCTCATCCAGAGGTTGCTCTTTTCCCTGCAGGAGGATGGTGGCACAGCGGTCCAGAATGCGTTCAGGGGCACCCTTCATCACCAGCAGGTACCGGTTGTCGTTGGGGTCCTCAGTCTCGTGGATGGATAGCTGCAACAGAGCAGGATACATACTTAAGCCACGCCGGGAGCCAGACACTGCTTGCGCCCGGCTAGGGAGAGTGACTTCCTAGTGCCAGGATAGGACAGCCAGCCAAGAGCACAGCCCGCACCTCTTCCTGTTTCTGGAGTCTCCTAGAGATTTCTGCTTAACCCTTTTCCTGTCTCTCCGTCTCCATCCCTCCCACAGAAACTCCAGCTTGGACCACATATTTTATCCCTGCCTTGTCAGGGTTTGATCTACAGAAGCCCCAAATCTGGCAGCTGGCTTGACTCTGAAGCCTACCTGGAATCGGCCTCTCTTCACTCTCCTCTGCTGCCCTCGACCCCAGTCCAGCTGTCGCCACCTCTCACCTGGATCTCTGTATCTATTTGCCCTACATTATTCAGTCTCTGCCAATGCTCAACAGCAGAACAATGGCCCAGAATCCCCCAGTGAGGGGCTGGGGGCATGGCTCAGTGGTAGAGCCCCTGCCTAGAATCCCCCAGTGAGGGGCTGGGGGTGTGGCTCAGTGGTAGAGCCCCTGCCTAGAATCCCCCAGTGAGGGGCTGGGGGCGTGGCTCAGTGGTAGAGCCCCTGCCCAGAATCCCCCAGTGAGGGGCTGGGGGTGTGGCTCAGTGGTAGAGCCCCTGCCTCGAATCCCCCAGTGAGGGGCTGGGGGTGTGGCTCAGTGGTAGAGCCCCTGCCTAGAATCCCCCAGTGAGGGGCTGGGGGTGTGGCTCAGTGGTAGAGCCCCTGCCTAGAATCCCCCAGTGAGGGGCTGGGGGCGTGGCTCAGTGGTAGAGCCCCTGCCCAGAATCCCCCAGTGAGGGGCTAGGGGCGTGGCTCAGTGGTAGAGCCCCTGCCTAGAATCCCCCAGTGAGGGGCTGGGGGTGTGGCTCAGTGGTAGAGCCCCTGCCTAGAATCCCCCAGTGAGGGGCTGGGGTTGTAATTCAGTGGTAGAGCCCCTGCTTAGAATCCGTAAAGAAGAGCTAGGGGTGTGGTTCAGAGGCAAAGCACTTGCTAATGTAAGGTCCTAGGATCCATCCCTAGTCCCCGCCCCCACCAATGAAATCATAAGTCAGTGAAAAATGCTGCAGCCACACTTTGGCAAAGAGCTAAACTGTTTCCCCAAAGATGGGAACAGCCCAACTGTCCATCAACAGATTAAAACATCGCACGCCTTTAATCCCAGCACTTGGTAGGCAGAGGCAGGAGGATCGCTGTGAGTTCGAAGATAGTCTGGTCTACAGAGTGAGTCCAGGACAGCCAAGGATACATAGAGAAACCCTGTCTCAACAAACCAAAAAAAGAAAAGTCACAGGGAATGTGACTCTACCAATGGGTACAGGTGTTTGCTGTGCAAGCCTGAAGACCCAAGTTCGATTCCTGGGGCTTCCATACAGGTAGGAGAGAACAGACTTCACAGAATGGCCCTGACCTCCACACTCAACCCTGGCCATCACGTACACACAATAATAAATATTTTTAAAAAGTACGAGGCTCTGGTAGACATGTAGATGGGTCCTGAAAATGATGCAGACTGAAATAAAACAGATTTTTTTTGTTTTGTTTTGTTTTGTTTTTCGAGACAGGGTTTCTCTGTGTAGCCCTGGCTGTCCTGGACTCACTTTGTAGACCAGGCTGGCCTCGAACTCACAGCGATCCACCTGCCTCTGCCTCCCGAGTGTTGGGGTTAAAGGCGTGTGCCACCACTCCTGGCTCCAGATTTTTTAAAAAGGTCAAATATTACCCGACTCTTTTTTTTTTTTTTTTTTTAAATGAGATGTCCAGAACAAGTGAATCCACAGAGACAGAAAGTAGGTTAGTGCTAGCTGAGGCTGGGGGCAGGGTTTGCAGGAGAGAAATTTGCAGATGGGAGCCGGGAGAGTGCGGGGTTTCTTTCTGAAGTGATAAAAATGAGCTAAGGCCGACTATGTAGGCGGCTGTCCAAGTAAGTACACTAACTTAAGACGCTCGTGGTATTATGAGTTGTAGCTTCACACAACGCCTTGTCTTGCCTCCTCTCCTTCCTGTCACGGTTCTTGCCTCCCTCGGAGTCATGACGGGGCCTCCCCCACAGCGCTCAGAGCCCACAGTTCTGTGTGCCTTGCCCTCCTTCCCTTAGCACGTTGGCTGCGCAGGTTGCGCTCTCGTCTCGTCTCGGGACCTTTGCACATGCTGCCTGAACACCCTTCCCCTTACATCTGCGAGGCTCCTCCCCCCCTACTGTAGGGTGCTGTTTGTTTCTGCACCTCCCTTGTTTCAACCTCTCCCCACTTCGGCCACTTCCTTTCCCTCACTTTGGCTATCCTTCTCCTCCTCAGCTTTACAGATGGGAATTGATGCTTGGTAAAAACAAATAAATAAATAAATAAGCGTCTTTGGCTGGGCGGTGATGGTGCACACTTTTAATCCCAGCACTCGGAGGCAGAGGCAGATGAACCGCTGTGAGTTCAAGGCCAGCCTGGTCTACAAAGTGAGTCCAGGACAGCCAAGGTTACACGGAGAAACCCTGTCTCAAAAAACCAAAAATAAACAAATAAATAATAAAATAGCATCTTTGCCCCAATGCCGGGACAGAGATGGCTACGTCTGAGAATCATAGAGAAACTGCAAGCCCCCCTCGCTGTCCCAGTGCTACTGGTAACATAGCTATCGCTTCTGTGCCAGGCGGGACGTGACTGGCACCACCACAGAGCAGAGTTCCTGTGGTGACCTGCAGAAAGTCTTTACCCACGGCCATGGCTGTGTAATATGCAGAATTGGGACAGTGACGGCTAGGGCTGTGATAGTGTGTGGTCAGCCCACTCATGCTCCCTCAAGGAAGAGTGGGAAGGCGAGAGTCACCCGGCCCCTCGTCCTCACAGCTGGCCGGGAGCTGGGACTCTGGGAACACACAGCTCTCATGAGTCATCACCACCCATATTGGGGTGGCACTTTCTGGAGATGCAGCTGTTTTTGAGTCATTCCACGCTCCTGTAAGTAACTCTTTGTCCTTGTTCCTATAATTAGCTTTAATAATCCCAATTCTTTCAGCAAGATGGGCCCAGGGATGGAATCGTTTCCTTGGTCTGTCAGTGTCCTCACTGTCTGGGCATCTTTTTTTTTTTTTTTTTTTTTTTTTTGTGTGTGTGTGTGTGTGTGTGTGTGTGTGTGTGTGTGTGTGTGTTTTGAGATGGGGATCTCATATAGCCCAGGCTGGCCCGGAATTTGCTGGGTACCTGAGGATAGCTTTGATGTGCTTACCTCCACCTGCTTGGTGCTGGAATTATACCCTATAGCATTCATTATGCCTGACTTGTTTCTTGTTTTAAGACAGGGTCTTATGTAGCCCAGGCTAGCCTCAAATTCACTATGTAGCTATGGATGACCGTGAACTCCAATTTCTCCTGCCTCTACCTCCCAAGTGCCGGGCTCACAGGTGTGCGTTAGCACACCAACTCAAATAGATATATTTTATTGTTATTATTATTTTTTCTTTTTCGACACAGGGGTTCTCTGTGTAGCCCTGGCTGTCCTGGAATTCAGGTCTATAGACCAGACTGACCTCAAATTCACAGAGATCCACCTGCCTCGGTCTCCCAAGTGCTGGAATTACAGATGTGCACTACCGACACCACCTAGCTAAAAACACATTTCTTTTTTCTTTCTTTCTTTCTTTCTTTCTTTCTTTCTTTCTTTCTTTCTTTCTTTCTTTCTTTTTTTTTTCCCGAGACAGGGTTTCTTGGTGTAGCCTCGGCTGTCCTGGAGTCACTTTGTTGACCAGGCTGGCCTTGAACTCATAGAGATCCACCTGCCTCTGCCTCCCCGAGTGCTAGGATTAAAGGCGTGCACCACCACCGCCCAGCTAAATACACATTTCTGTATATACCGTCTCCGGAAAACTCAGACTGCACCCAGAACTGGCGTTCCTTCGTACCTGGTATTTGTTGGTGGAGTTGAAGGGGATCTCGGCCACTTTCTTGTTGCGTTCCCGCATCAACTTTACGGAACCCGAGGACAGCTCAATGCACTTGAGCAGGGCAGACTCAGAGGCATCACCGGCCACGTCCCTCTGCGGCAGGAGAAAGCCAAGTCAGTCATAAGCACCGAGCCATGGGGGGGGGGGAGGGGAGGCGGTGAGTGGGGGAGGGGTGCCGAGTCAGTGGGGGGGGGGGGCCAGGCAGCCACACCCACCTTGAGCACAGGGATGTTGTCCTGCCCGCCCTTGAAGACAGCCCTGTTGCAGAGCCCGGCAATGTGGGACAGGGCCACCCAGGTGTGTGAGCTCTTGTCGAAAGAGGTCCCTGTAGGAATTACGGTGTGAGGCCAGGAGACTCCCTGGGGGCCGGGGACGGGGGGGGGGGTGCCCCGGTCCCCACCCCGAACCTCCACTGACCGGACTGATCTTCCGTGGTGTCGGCCTCATGGATCTGGTTGTCAAACCACATGTGGGCGACAGTCATGCGGTTCTGGGTGAGCGTGCCCGTCTTGTCCGAGCAGATGGTGGACGTGGAGCCCAGCGTCTCCACCGCCTCCAGGTTCTTTACCAGGCAGTTCTTGCGAGCCATGCGCTTGGCAGTCAGCGTCAGGCACACCTAGGGGAGGGGCAAGGACAAGGCGACTGCACAAGTGTCCACAGCTCACCTGCCCAGCCTCAGCTCTAATCTTGGGGTGCACCCCGGGGACCGTGGAATGAGCATTAAAAGGGCGATACTGGGGACGCAAGATCTGAAGCAGACTCAGACGCCGCCCCAAAGACCACACGGCAGAATGTTCTGGAATCTCAGAGGCAGTAGGCACGATAGATTCACACTCAAAACAACTGCAGTGGGGAGGGGAGGGCGCGGATGGAGAGATGGCTCAGTGATTGAGAGCACATACTGTTCTTTCAGAGGACCTGAGTTTGATTCTCAGCACCCACATGAGGCAGCTCACAGTTGTCTGTAATCCCAGCTTCAGGTGATCTGATGCCCCTCCACCAATGCCACATCCACAGATAAGTAACAATTAAATTTAAGAAAAAAAAAAAAGATTATAGTGTGTGTGTGTGTGTAAAGCCTTCAACACTGGATAGTTTAGACTATGCTAATATGTCAAAGTCTGTTGACTAAAAAAGAGGAACAAAATAATACCCTATGTTGTCTCCAGACTTCGAAAGCAAAGCTTGGGGCACTGACAGAGACCACACGCTTAGTATGTGTGAAGCCCCAGGTTACACCCCTGACACCACAAACCAAAGGAGAAAAAGAGCCAGCCGGGCATGGTGGAATACACCCGTAATCTCAGGCCCGCTGAGGCTGGTGGAGCATGAGGCTAGCCTGGGCTACACTTCAGCCTATATGGTCAGATCCTGTTTCCGAAGGCAGGAAGAAGAGGAGGAGGAGGAGGAGGAGGGCAAGGAGAGGTCACTGCCATGACCTGTTCACACCTGTTGTCCTAGCACTGGAGACACTGAGACAGGAGGATTGCCGCAAGTCTTGGGGCAGCCTGGGCTACATACTGAGTTTCAGGAGAGTCTGGACTGTGGTGAGACCTTACCTCAAAAACACAAAATGGCACCGGGTGTGGTGGCGCACATCTTTAATCCCAGCACTTGGGAGGCAGAGGCAGGCGGATCACCAAACCAAACCAAACCAAAATGGGACAACTGGGCAAGATGGCTCAGTGGATAAAAACACTGGCTGCCGAGTGTGATGGCCTGAGCACAAAGCCCACGCGGTGGAAGGAGAACATGCAGAGATGTCTGCTGCTGGCCTCTGCGTGGGTACCACGGTGCGCATACATGAGTGAATGCATGTGTGTGTGCAAGTGTCCACACGCAAGTTAGAAGACACTGTGTGCCGCCATGCCTGGCCACACAAATGTGATAGAAAAGAAAAGAAAATGGAAAAGAAGGCAGAAATTAAAGGAACTCTCAGTCTACTTTTGCCAGGAGTGAGGGTGACCTAAGTTGGTGAGTTACATTAAAAGGTGATGGGGGGGGTAGGAGGGAGGGCAGGGGGGCGGGCGGGGGCGGGGGGATTGCTGCGCAGATGGCTCAGTGGTTAAGAGCACATGTTGCTCTTGCAGGGAGCACAGGCTCAGCTCCCCACACCCACATGGTAGCTCCCAACTGTCTGTCCTTCCAGTTTCCAGGGGATGCAATGCTTTCTTCTGACCTCTAAGGGCATCAGCTATACACATGGTGGCACATACATATATGCAGGGCAAACATTCATACCCATAAAAACAAAACAATTTTTTTAAAAAAGGTGATAATGAGGAGCTGGTGAAATGGCTCAGCGGGAGGAGTGTTTGTTGCTCTTGCAGAGGACCTGGGTTCTCTCTCTCTCTCTCTCTCTCTCTCTCTCTCTCTCTCTCTCTTTAGACAGGGTTTATTTGCATAACAGCTTCGACTGTCCTGGACTCTCTCTGTAGACCAGGCTGGCCTCGAACTCACAGAGGTCCGCCCGCCTCTGCCTCCCGAGCGCTGGGATCAAAAGGGTGTGCCACCACGCCCTGCCCTGGGTTCTCTTTCTAAGGTGTACACGGCAACTCAGAACCTCCTGTGCCTCCAGTTCCCAGGGGTCAGACCCTCATCCTCCTCCCTCAGACCTGAGGGTCCTGGCTCCGGCTCCCCTCCCTCGGGGCTCATACTCACCGTGACAGTAGCCAGCAGCCCCTCTGGGACATTGGCCACAATGATGCCAATGAGGAAGATGACGGCTTCCAGCCAGGTGTATCCCAGGATGAGGGAGAGGATGAAGAAGGAGACGCCCAGGAACACAGCCACTCCGGTGATGAGCTGGATGAAGTGTTTCGATCTCTATGGCAATAGGCGTCTTGCCCACCTCCAGGCCCGAGGCCAGGGTGGCGATGCGGCCCATGACAGTGCGGTCACCTGTGGCCACCACCACACCCCGAGCGGTGCCTGCGGGGAGGCGGGGGGCGGGGGCCGCCGAAGAGAGAGGCTCAGGTCTTCTGGGGCACAGAGGGCTGCAAGTACCCCACCTCCTGAGCCACATATCTATGGCGGGTTTTTTTTTTTTGTGCCCCTGCCCCCACTCCCCATCCCCGCCCCCAACCTCACCTTCCACACAGTTGGTGGAAAAGAAGGTGATATTCCGGGTCTCCAGGGGATTGTCGTGTGTGCAGTCCGGGGAGCGGGTCTGGGGTTCAGATTCGCCGGTCAGGGAAGAATTGTCCACCTAGGGATGGGTGTGGAGCAGAAGAGTTAAATATAGCGACAAGCCCCAGGATCAAACAGCAGGGAACCAGGGGGCCCTTGGAGTAAAGCCTGTCCCAGGAAGTTACAGAAAAAAAAAAAAAAAGCAGGGGAAGGGCATCTGAGAAGCTGGAGACAGGATGTTAAAAGGGGAGCAGGCAGGAATGGGACTTCTGTCCCAGGCCCAAAGTCCCTCAGCCTGAAGAAAGGCTGGGACTTGGACCACTGGGTCTGAGGGAGGAGGGCTGAGCCTGGAGCCCTGGGTCTGAGGGAGGAGGCTGGACCTGGAGCCCTGGGTCTGAGGGAGGAGGGCTGGGCCTGCACCCCTGGGTCTGAGGGAGGAGGGCTGGGCCTGGAGCCCTGGGTCTGAGGGAGGAGGGCTGGGCCTGGACCCCTGGGTCTGAGGGAGGAGGGCTGGGCCTGGAGCCCTGGGTCTGAGGGAGGAGGGCTGTCCTGGACTCTTGGGTCTGAGGGAGGAGGGCTGGGCCTGGAGCCCTGAGTCTGAGGGAGGAGGGCTGGGCCTGGAGCCCCGGGTCTGAGGGAGGAGGGCTGGTGTCTGGACCCCTGGGTCTGAGGGAGGAGGGCTGGGCCTAAAGCCGTGGGTCTGAGGGAGGAAGGGTGTCCTGGACTCCTGGGTCTCAGGGAGGAAGATGGGGCCTGCACCCCTGGGCCTGAGGGAGGAGGGTTGTCCTGGACCCCAGGTCTGAGGGAGGAGGGCTGGGCCTGGACTGCTGGGTCTGAGGGAGGAGGGCTGGGCCTGGAGCCGTGGGTCTGAGGGAGGAGGGCTGGGCCTGGAGCCGTGGGTCTGAGGGAGGAGGGCTGGGCCTGGACTGCTGGGTCTGAGGGAGGAGGGCTGGGCCTGGAGCCCTGGGTCTGAGGGAGGAGGGCTGGGCCTGGACTGCTGGGTCTGAGGGAGGAGGGCTGGGCCTGGAGCCCTGGGTCTGAGGGAGGAGGGCTGGGCCTGGACTGCTGGGTCTGAGGGAAGAGGGCTGTCCTGGAGCCCTGGGTCTGAGGGAGGAGGGCTGGGCCTGGACCCCTAGGTCTGAAGGAGTGAGGCTAGGGTCTGGAGTTCTGGGGTCTATAGGAGGCATTAAGGGATTTTTTGCAGAGCTGGAACCCACCTTGCAGCCATGGGCAGAGATGATTCGCAGGTCAGCTGGGACTCGGTCGCCACCCTTGATCTCCACCAGGTCACCGACCACCACCTCCTCAGCGTTCACCTGCATCTTCTCACCTTCCCGGATCACCAGGGCTTGCTGTGTACGAGGCACAGAAGAGTCACCCACCCTCCACCCCAAACTCCCTCTGCCTGGGGCGTCCCTGGGTACTGGCCAGCTGGTCACTTCCTTCTGTCCCCTCATTGAGCCCTCCTCACCTGGGGAACCATGTTCTTGAAGGATTCCATGATCTTAGAACTCTTGGCTTCCTGGTAGTATGAGAAGCAGCCTGTGATGATCACCACGGCCGCCAGCACAATGCCCAGGTACAGCTGCGGGGACACGCCAGGAGAGGGCGTTATGGCGGCCACGCCCACTCCCCACCCGCCTCTGCCCCCAGGCTACCGGAGTCTTTGAGGGAGCTTTGTACACGGTCTGTACAAAAGGACTGTGTGTGTGAGTGTATTTGTTAGTCTGCTTTTCTGTTTATTTTATTTCATTTTATTTTAATGTATGTGACAGGGTGTTTCTCTGTGTAGCCCTGGCTGTCATGGAACTCATTCTGTAGACCCGGCTGGCCTCCGACTCAGAGAGTCTGCCTGCCTCTGCCTTCCGAGTGCTGGGATCCAACGCGTGCATCACTGCCACCCATCTCTGGCCTTGAACTTTTTTTTTTTTTTAAAGATTTATTTATTTTATTTATTGCATATGAGTGCTTTATCTGTAGAAGAGGGTATCAGATTACATTATAGATGGTTGTGAGCCACCATGTAGTTGCTGGGAATTGAACTCAGGACCTCTGGAAGAGCAGGCAGTGCTCTTAACCACTGAGCCATCTCTCCAGCCCCTGGCCTTGAACTTTTGATTCTCCTGGGTTAGCCTCCCTACTGCTGGAAGTGGGGTGGGCCACCATGCCTGGCTCCGTAGACCCTGCTTTTGTACAGGCTGCACCTGGGTGTGGGTGCGCGTGCACGCACAGAGGTGTGCCTATGTTCGTATGAGGTGACTGTGTCTGACCCTGTGCCCTCCTACCGGGATTCTCCATAGTCACTCCTTGCCTATAGGTGAAGATCTCTGCATAGCTGTGTGAGGATCTGGGCAGGGGAGAGCCCTCCGTCCTCCTCCTCTCTGGTCATTTGTCTGGCTGTGACCGCCTGGTGGTGGCACCTGTCTCCAAGGTTGGTGAGGTCAGGGAGCCTTAGGCCAGAACTCCAGTTGGTCTCCCCGCACCCCATTTTCTTTAGTCAGGGTCTCAGGATGCTCAGGTCGACCTTGTCCTCCTGATCAGCCTCCCCAGTGCTTACGTAACAGGCTCTTCCACCACTGAACCCAGTTTTGTGTGGTGCCGGGGACAAACCCAGACCTTCATGCACAGTAAGCAAGCTCTCTGCCAGCCGGACTATAGAATTTCTTTCTTTTTTTTTTTTTTTTATAGTAAAAAATGATGGGGCCGAGCAGTGGTGGGGCACGTCTATCTTTAATCCCAGCACTCGGGAGGCAGAGGCAGGAGGCTCACTGTGAGTTCAAGGACAGCCTGGTCTACAGAGTGATTCCAGGATAGCCAGGGCTACACAGAGAAACTCTGTCTCAAAAACCAATCACGGGTACATGCGTTCTTTTGTGTGAACAATGTTGTGTGCATGGGTGTGCATGTGCGTGCACCACAGTACACATGTGAAAGTCAGACGACATTAGGTACTGACCTCTTTACACTTTGTTTGAGTGAGGGACTCTTTTTTTTTTTTTTTTTTTTTTTTCCCGAGACAGGGTTTCTCTGTAAAGCCCTGGCTGTCCTGGACTCACTCTGTAGACCAGGCTGGCCTCGAACTCACAGCGATCCACTTGCCTCTGCCTCTCGAGTGCTGGGATTAAAGATGTGCGCCACCATGCCCGGCTGAGTGAGGGACTCTTGCTTTTTCTGTTTGTTTGGTTGATTTTTTTGTTTTGGTTTTGGTTTTGGTTTTTTTTTTTTTTTTTTTTTTTTTTGAGACAAGGTTTTTCTGTGTAGCTTTGGCTGTCCTGGACTCGCTTTGTAGACCAGGTGGCCTTCAACTCACGGCGATCCATCCTCCTGCCTCTGCCTCCCGAGTGCTGGGATTGAAGACGTGTGCCCACCACGCCCAGGTGTTTTTTAAGATCGATTTATTTATGCGTATGAGGGTTTTGCCTACATGTGTGTTTGCCTGCCGTGTGTGCCTGGTGCCATTGAGTCCAGAAGGGAGCACTGGACCCCCCAGGGAACTGTAGCTATGGATGGTTGTGAGCCAGCATGTGGTGTTGGGAGCAAAACTCTGGTCCTCAGCTAGAGAAGCAAGTGGTCTTAGCTACTCCGGCCCCATGGGTTTCCTGTGTGAGGGGATAAGAGTTGTGTGACAGGGGCTGGAGAGATGGCTCAGAGGTTAAGAGCACCGACTGCTCTTCTAGAGGTCCTGAGTTCAATTCCCAGCAACCACATGGTGGCTCACAACCATCTGTAATGTGATATGGCGCCCTCTTCTGGCCTGCAGGTGAACATGCAGGCAGAGCACTGTATACATAAAAACAAATAAATCTTAAAAAAAAAAAAAAAGTTGTGTGACACTACACATGTCCTCTATGAATGCAGAGAACTGTGCAAGCCCAGGTCCTCATGGAAGCTTGCAAAATAAATACCACTGAGCCACACCCCAGCTGACTTCGGCTGTTGGTGGCTGTGGTTTCCTTATTTTTGATGTTGTTCTCTCAGAGGTAATTATGACAGTTGGACGATGGACGGTGAGGAGTCTGTCTAGATAGGGAGATGTGGCTGTGAGCTTGTTCCTCAGTGTGTGGGGGCTTACCCAGGCCAGCGTGCGGTATACTCACGTTGTCGCCGGAAGGGTCGTCTTCAGTCCCTGCCTGGATGCCGTAAGCCAGGAAGCAGAGGATCGCCCCAATCCACAGCAGGATGGAGAACCCTCCAAATAGCTGTCTGCAGAACTTGACCCATTCTGGTGTGGTGGGTGGTGGTGTGAGAGCGTTAGGTCCATCCCGGGCCAGAATCTCCTGGGCTTTACTGTGTGTCAGACCCTAGAAGACATAGGGGGCTCACATAGGAACCAATGCCCCGCCAGTACCCAGGACACAAGTCTCAAGCCCTCTCCTCCCTCAGCCCGGGCTCTCCGCCCATCCTCACCTGCACGCAGTCTGTGTTGTATTTCCGGCAGACCTCTTCCACTGACATCTTGTGCTCTGTCTGAAAGATGATTTCGGGGGCGGGGGGTAGATTGTGAGATACGGCTTTTCCAGGCAGGTGGGACTATTCTGGGGTGGCACTAGCAGCAGGGGGTGGGGTGGAAGTCAGAGAGGTGGGACTTACCATCGCCACCTCTTTCTTGAGGTCATCAAGATCCCGGCGCTCCTTGGCCTTGCTCTTCTTGGGCGAGCCCTTGTCATCTTTTTTGTCCTGCGAGGTGGCGACACGGTAGCTGTCAGAGCCACCAGACTGCGGGCGAGAAGGGGTTCCAGAGCGACACCGGCCCCTGTGTGCCCCCGGCTCTCATATTGGCCCTGGCCTCTGAATCTCTAGGCTGTGGTGTCTATCTCTGTATCTCTCAGGCCCTCACTGTGTCCTCCTGGTGTCTTTGGACATCTCCCAGAATTCCTCTCCCCCGGTCCCACTCTCCCTCTCCTCCCAGCCCCGGCCCCGCTGCCCCCACCTCACTGTGCCTGGTTCTAGGAATCTCTAGGACTCTCTCCCCTTCACCGTTTTCAAAAAACAGTCATTTATTTATTTTGTTTGTGTGTGTGTGTGTGCACGCGCGCACGAGTGCACGGGCTATGGTACATGCATTTTACATGCGTGGAGGTCAGGGTAGAGCTTGCGGGAGCTGGTTCTCTCCTTTTACCATGAGCATTTTAGGGATCAAACTCAGGTTATCAGGCCTGGAGTTGCCCACTGAGCCTACACTCTGGCCCCTTTACACTTTATTATTATTATTATTATTATTATTGTCATCGTTATTATTTTCCTTTATTTTAAGAAATGAGGTCTTCTTTTTTTTTTTTAGCCCTGGCTGTTGCAGAAATCACTATTTATCCCATATTGGAACTCACAACAATCCTCCTGCCTCAACTTCCCACGGGCTGAGCTTGTGGTCATAAGCCATCATGTCTGACTTGTGTGTGTGTGTTCACCTTTCCTTTGAGATCAAGTCTCATATAGTCTAGACTCGCCTTGAACTCCCTATGTAGGCGAGGCTGAACTTGAATTTCTGATTCTCCCGCTTCCACCTCTGCGGTGCTGAGATTACAGGCCTGCACCTGCACACGCTGTTTACACAGCACTGCTGTCCCAGCCCTGAACACTGCGTATGGCAGGCAAGCACTCTGCCCACTGAGAGGCACCGCCAGCATTCGGTGTGTCCATCCTTTCTTCTTGGGACTTCTGTGTCTGGCATTGTGGCTAAATGTCCTTCCCTTCTGTTCTGTCTCTCCAAGTCTATTTTGGATTTCTTTCTTTCTTTCTTTCTTTCTTTCTTTCTTTCTTTCTTTCTTTCTTTCTTTCTTTTTGGTTTTTTGGCTGTCGTAGACTCTCTTTGTAGACCAGGCTGGCCTTGAACTCACAGCGATCCACCTGCCTCTGCCTCCTGAGTGCTGAGATTAATGGCGTGCGCCACCACTGCCTGGCCTCCTATTTTGGATTTCTTACTTGCCAGCTCATCGCTGTCTTTTTTCACCTCTGCGTCTCTCCTGTTTCCATGTCTCCTGTAGGTTGCTTCTCTCCTTTATCTCTCCTCTCTCTCATCTGGTGCTGTCTCTGTCCCTCCGGCTCTGGTTCTGCGAGCTTGTCTCATTTCTCTTTGGTTTCTGGTTCTCGTTCTCTCTCTCTCTCTCTCTCTCTCTCTCTCTCTCTCTCTCTCTCTCTCTCTCTCTCTGAGACTCTGCGGTCCTCTCTCTCTCTCCCAGGTGGCATCTGCTGGGATCTCAGGTTGTCTCTGAGGGCCTGTGTTGTCTGTTGTCTTGCTCTGTCGGGGCGTGGCCATCGTCATCACTTCAGGGTGTTTCCTGAGGTCACTGTCTGGCTCTCGCCTGTGTCCCCTCTCTTCTCTGGTTTGTCTGTCTGGCTCTAGATCTTCCTCTCTCCGTCAATCTTTCTCTCCTACTCCCTCATTCTGTGGTCTCTCTGGCTCCATCCATCTATGTCTCTCTCTCTCTCTCTCTCTCTCTCTCTCTCTCGGTTTTTTCAAGACAGGGTTTCTCTGTGTAGCCTTGGCTGTGCTGGACTCACTTTGTAGACCAGGTTGGCCTCGAACTCACTGAGATCCATCTGCCTCTACCTCCCAAGTGCTGGGATTACAGGCGTGCATCACCGTACCTGGCATCTTCTCTCTTTCTTTCTCAGATCTTCTTCTCTCTCTCTCTCTCTCTCTCTCTCTCTCTCTCTCTCTCTCTCTCTCTCTCTCTCTCTCATTTCACAATGTAGACCAGGCTAGTCTCAAATTTGTGGTGGTCCTTCTCCTGCCTCTTAAACGTCTGGCTGCCAGGCACGAGTAGGACACCCAGCTCTGTGTCAGTGTATCTGTCTCTCCAGGCTCTACTTATTTCTCTCTCTTCTTGCCTCTGGTCTCCATCTTTCCAGCGTGAGATCTTCACGGAGGTCACTGCCTGTCTCCCCAGCATAGCTCTTTGTTTGATGTGTCTCCTTACACTGTGGCTGTCTCAATGGACTCAGATCTTGGGAGACCTCTCCCAGACAAGACAAATCGTGAGGAAAGGGCACTCCGGATGACAGCTGGGACAAAGGCTCCAGTGGGAGGCAGTGCGTGGCCTATAAGCAGCCATTCCCAAGGGGTTTAAGGGAGAAGATGTGAACCTGACTTCCTTCCTGAGGACAGCGGTGTGTGCCGCAGCTGGGTCCTGAGTGGGGGATGGGCATAGCCCGTGCTCCAGGGACAAGCAGGAAGTGGGAGGAGGTAGATTTGGGGGTACAAAAGAGCAGGAAACAAAAAGCCAGGGCTGGGCTGAGTTCTGGTTTGGGGGCCTGGGTAGATGGGAATCGCGGTGCCTAAGGCTGAAGCTGACCGCTTGCAGAGGTGTACGGTCAGATCCTGCAGGCCCAGGGCCAAGCTGGGATCGGAGGCTCAGTGCAGCTCAGCGATAATCTCCTCGTGACCTTGGAGCGGCCAGACTTGCTTGCTTGCTGTCTGCCCCCAGACCCAGGGTAGGCCTTGGAGTATAGGGAGGAGCCATAGGCCTGGAAGCCTGGGGAACCCCAAGGAGAGGGTGTACTCTGGAGAGGCGGGGAGGGAGCTTGGCCCCAGGCCAGCCCTGCAGCAGTACTGCGTCTCAGACAAGGAGGCACAGACTTGGGGGACATGAGGCTGGTCCTCCACCCTGAATATGGGGTGCCAGCCAGGTGGGGCGGCATGACAGCCTCTGCAGATGCGGCAGACGCATAGGAGGGACGAGAAGACAGCAAGTTTGAGGTCAAGGCGGAGAAGTGAGCAAGGTGGCAGGAGTGAGGAGAGACCTAGGGTCTGGCAGGAATAGGGAACCAGCTGTCCCATCCCCGAATCACTGGGGAGCTGCAGTGTGTGTGTCACTATGAGGAACAGTGGGTCGGACTAATAATGGCCCTGACACAGAGTGGCTGGGACACGGACTCCTATGTGTGAGGGAGGAGGCTGGGCCTGGCCTCCTGAGTCTGAGGGAGGGGGTTGTGTGTGTGTGTGGGTGTCTGAACCCTCATGCCTGAGAAGTGAAGGCCCGGAGCCTGGTCTCCTGGGTGGACAGGAGCACCCCACGTCCCTGGCGACTAAGAGAGCCTTAGCTCCTCCTCGCCCTTGGCGTGACCAGATTCCCTTCGTGTGGCTTCCATCTGTTGGCCTGAGGAAATCAGGCTTTCCCAGGAAGGCAGGAAGCCCAGATTGGAGCTCTGCAGGGCGGGAGCACCTCTAGGGGTGGGGGCTGGGGGGGGAACGCGCCTGTCTCACTGCAGCTCGCCTCTGCGGCTCCTAGCCATTTTTTTATTATTATTATTATTATTATTATTTTATTTTATTTTATTTTTTATGCGGCCTGCCTCCCTGATACCCTCTGCGCCTCCCACCCACCTCCCCCATTTTTTTGGGGAGCTGCCTGTGACTGTCTTTTCTAAACGCCCCCACCTTGACCTCCCATTCTGACCTCAGCTTTCTCTTCCCATCACTCAGGTGGGCTATTTATTCATTTATTTATTTTGGTCACTGGATGGAAATGTCCGTCTACCCCTTCGTGTCAGCCTCAGTTTCTCTCTCTCTCTCTCTCTCTCTCTTTTTTTTTTTTTTTTTTTGGTCTTTCTTTTTCTCCCCCCTCTGTCTCTCTCTTTTTCTCTGTGTCTTTCCCCTTTAATTTTTTTTTTTTTTTCCTTTTCTTCTCCAGTGTCTCTTTCTGTACTCCTGCCCATGTCTGCCTCTCCCACATTTAAATCATTCTCTCCCCCTCCCCTCATCCCATTTCTTTATATAGGACCACCCTTTCCCAGAGCACGGCAGCCTCTTCTCCCCTCTACCCCCCCCTTCATCCATATTCCCCACTTACCTGAAAACCCTGACTAACCCTCATCCCCCCCTTTTCTCCCTAGCGCCCTCCCCCACCCACACCTGGTTCTCCTCCCCATCCACCCTCACCCACGCCAACCCTCATTGTCTATGCCTCCATCCCCTTCATCCATAGGCCCTTCAGCCTTCGTCCGCCGTCCGCCATCTTTCCTCCCCATCCTTCATGCCCTCCCCCCGCCTCTCCCATGCGGACCCTGACCCTTTCCCTTTATCTGGTGGGGGTGGTCCCCCAACCCATCCACTTCCCTCCCTGACAGCCCTCCCCCAAGTCCCACCCCAGACACACAGGGAGGGATCCAGAGCTGCAGCAAGGGGTCATGTGGTCAGTCAGGGAAGGAAGCTGCATCTGCTGGAGAGACGCACAGACAGAGAAGGACACACGGACACGAAGGCAAGGACATAGCAGGCATGCGAGCTCCCCCCCCCAACCCCCACCACCACATGGCTGTGCTTGCACACCTCAGCCAGGCACTTGTCTGTCAGCCACCGGCTCCTCCCCCTCCTCCCAGCCCGCATGTCTGTCCCCCCTCCTCCCCCCAGATTAGGGGCTGCACAAACTCTGCAGCCCTAGGTCGGTCACTGCAGATCACCCTTATCCAAGCCTGGAAGGAGAAAGAGAGGTCACCTCCTATCTATTCCATAACCTCTATCTGTCTCCACTGGGCCAGGAAACCAGGGGGCGGGATGGGGTCTTGAATGCCCCCCTAAACACACTTACATAGCTCTCAGACACACCCAGACAGGTTGCAGGCTTTTAGACTGGGGGTGGGAGGGCGGGCACAGATGGCTGCAGACCCTGCTGTTGGGGCTGGAGGGAGCCAGGAGCACGCGCGCGTGCACACACGCACTCGCCCTCAAGCAATTGCACTCATGCCACCACGCTCATGCAGCGGGCACACGAGCAACCCCACAAGGTCAAACCGTGATGCTAAGGGCAGCCCTCCACCCGCCGTGGACAAAGCCACCAACATGCGCCACAGACCCCCTTGCCCGCTCTCCCAGCCACACCACCACGCAAGCTAGTCAGGTCAGGCGGCTCGCGGGCTGCCGCAAACTCGACCCCAGGGTTCAGGAATGCAGGAGCATGTCCCCCTGCCCCCGCAAGTCCCGCACAACCCAATGTCACTGGACCCACAATGTCACACACGCAGCGTCCAGCCAACCCCTGCACCTACCCCCATCTTGGCGGCTCCACGGGAAGAGCGGCGGACGGGCTGGTGAGCGGTGGCCGCAGGGCGGGCTCAGGCGCGGGGCTCGGGCTCGGGGGTGGCCTCTGCAGCGCCCGCGCCGCGGTGGGAGCGTGCGTCTGTCGGTCCGTGGGTCCCACCGCACAGAGGCTGCGGCGGTCCGGGCCTTCGCCTCCTCATATGCTCGCGCCCGCGGGGGGAGGCGGTGCCGACCAATCAGGAGCGGCGCTGAGATGACGGACAGCTCGAGGCCCGGCCCCCGGTACTGCAGCTGTACTCCCCTCCCCACCGCTTCAACCTTGTTTCTGCAAAGCGGCGGCGCCGCCATGAAGCTGAGCACAGTGGTAGGGTGGGGTGGGGGTGGGGATCTCGGACACCCCCATGGTGGGAACCTAGAGATAACCGCCCCCCTCAATGCAGGAAGGGACCTTAGAGACCTTAGAGAGGAAGCACCCTGGAATCTGCCTCCTTCTGGGACTGAGGTGGAGGTAAGGTGGAAGAAAAGCCCCAGTGAACCGCAATAACGCAGGGCCCCAGGACACCACCATGTTGCAGTATGTAGGGGGACCCCAGGAGTCTGTGTTTGACACTGTTCAGGAAGAAGATACCGCAGGAGGAGAGACTGGCGTGGAAGGAGAACACAAAGAGGGGTGGGGGGTGTCCCAAATTGAGGAGAGGTGCTGCAGAGGTGAGAGGGGGGCTCCTAAGATGCCTGAACAGCGTTCCCCATGACTGAGCTGCCCAGTGACACACCACCACACACAGCACACAGAAGACCCAACAAAACCCAGAATATACTAGGAGGCCCCAGCAGTGCACGGCATCACAGTTAGGTACCACTGTCAGTCACCTCCACATACATACACCATCACAGGCTCACCACATCCCAGTCACACCTCCAAGTACAACGCCCCTATCCTTCAACCAGAGGCTCAAAAAAACCCAGCAAGGGGTGGGGTGGGGGGGGCTGGGAATCCATGCAGAGAACACACCTCTTACACACATCACAACAGAATCACAGTCACGAAGAGGAAGTGCTGTGGACAGCCCACGCCCTCGGAGCACCGCTTCACAGACACCCATCACACACTGCACCACAGCTGACCTTGCGCCATCTCACACAGAGAGCCAGCAGATTTCTTCCCTTAGCACCACAGCGTACTTGAAGGACCCACCTCTCCTCCAGACACCCACAGGAGCCTCTGTGGCCGCTGTGGGACATGCCGTCAAATGCTCCTGCACATAAACACCACTCCCCGGTGTGTCAGGGCATGAGAAAAGGCTCACGGTTCAGACTGGCCAAATAATTGCTGTGAGTGACAGGCGAACATGTGCACAATGCTCACACTTAACACGGGTCACTCAGAACTAAGCCATGGGACGCTTCGCTCACGTCGCACATTACTGCACTGTCGTGTATAAGTTTGCTGCGTGTCCAAACGTATCCTTACCCACACATCACACCCACATCACAGTTATACATGCATGAGTGTGTGTGCCTACGCATCATGCACACATACTCTTCCATGCCCCAGGCCTGACATACACACACACACACACACACACACACACACACACACACACACTTGCCAGCAGTCTTCAGAAACTCCACTGGATACAACCAACACCCAATGTTCCTCTGAGATTAAAAAAACAAAAAACCCCCCCAAAAAAACCCCAAAACAAAAAAACTTCCCCTTGAGATCCAGCCTCCACCCAACCCGCCTAAAGGTGGAGATTCCTGTGACCCACAACCCCCACTTATGGTTTTTTCCTTTTACAAGCCCGTTGCCTTGAAGCTCCGGTGCCATTCTGCCATCCTGTTACACCAGGAAGGACTGTGACCCAAGATCTGAGGACCCTGTGTATGTTGCATCGGTATTGAGTTCCTGGTGGTCATTTTGGGAGTCTCGTGATCTGGCAATCTAGGTGACCTGGGTATTGAGAGAGAGAGAGAGAGAGAGACAGACAGACAGACAGACAGACACAAAGACACACAGACACACACACAGGCACACAGACACACAGACAGACACACAGACACAGACAGACAGAGACACAGAGAGGCAGGGAGAGACAGAGAACTCTAGCCAGGAGCAGTGGGGTTAGGGGGTTGGTGTATGTTAAAATTAAGGACCTGAGCTGAGCGCTGTGGCACAAGTCTTTAGTGCCAGCACTCAGGAAGTACATGCTGGCAGATCAAGTCCAAGTACATGCTGAGTTCAAGTCCAGCCATGTCTACACAGCAAGCACCAGGACAGCCAGGGATACATAGTGAGAACTTGTTCAAAAAGCCTAGTGAGGATTAAGACGATCCTGGCCTCAAGGGGACACGGGAAAGGATGAAAACTAGAATGAGGGACACAGGGAACAGAGAACGATGGTCTCGGGCAGGAACAGAGGCAGGAGGGACACAGTAGGAGGAGGAAGGGGAGGAAGGGTGCTTCCCCCAGCACCTAGAGCTTCATTACAATCCTGTTCTCTCGCCTGTTCCCATCCTTCCTGCTGTCCCTTGTCGCCATGGTAACAGGGAAAGGCTGACTCCGCAGCAAAGGAGGCTGGGCCTGCAGAGCCGGCTTGTTGCCATGGAGACGGGGAAGGAAGGCGGAGCCTCACCTTTCAACTCAGGTGCTTTGCTCTCAGACACCCCTTCCTCAAGTCTGTTCCTTACCCCTGGGGTGGAGGGATTGTCGCCAAGATTTATTCATTTGTCCCTTCCTTCTCTCAATACAGAATAAGCCTGGACCTCTGTGCCTGGTCCACATAGCGCAAGGTTAGAGAGGCAGGGAATGCTGGGCAAGGGGGGTTCCTAGATCCCAGGAGACACATGCTCCTCCTGCCTTCTTAACCAGGCCGGAGGTCCCACGCCAGACACAGGCTCAGCCTCCCTAATGTAATTCTTTCTTAGATACCAGCCCGGCTAGACTGATGACTGACGCATCACGCTCGAAGTGCGAGGCTCTGCAGAAGTAGGGGGAAGGGAAGACTTGGGAAGGTCACAGGGATGGAAGAGGACAGGAGAGCTCAGTCAGAGGCGGAAGGAGAGAGATAAGAGATACAGACAGCAGCCAGCCCAGAGCCAGAGAGAAATTACAGGTGCAAGGCAGGGGATTCATAAAGGCAGAGATTAAAAAAAAAAAAAAAAAAAAAAAAAAAAAAAACAAAAAAAAACAAAACGGGGTGACTGTAGCAGACATGTTTAGTGAGAGTGACAGAGACACGGGCATCTTAGAGAGCTGGGCAGAGGACAGGTTTGCCAAACAGAGAGAGAGAGAGAGAGATTCGGTGGGTTCAGAAACGGAGACATACTCTATAGGAGAGCAGTCTGTTGTAATGAGACAAAGAGAGAGGGGAGTCAAACAGAAAAAAAAATCCGCAATGATAGCCACTTCAATAGGCAGGGTGATTGATCAGTCTCTTAGAGATACCAAGACAGCAAAGATGCTGGGGTTGGCCTGGGATGGCACACACAGCAAGAGTCTGAGATACAGAGGCGGCCAAGTGAAAACTGGGGACACGGTATGAAGCAGCTCTGACAATGAGGGGTCGGGGGTAGCTCTTGGGCGTGTCGTTCTGCCGGGGGGAGGGGGGGGGGGGTGGATATGGAAAGCTGACCAGAGCCTGGACTTCTGCGCTCCAGGCCGGCAGCGGGGTGCTGAACGGACAGCTCCCGAGTCCCTGCAGAGGCTGGAGCGCTCGGGCCCAGCTTCTGTTTGCGCCAGCTTCGAGTTCTTAACCCGATCCTTTTCATCGTTCGGGTCCCCTCGGGTCTTTCTTTAGCTTTCTATGACTTCCTGTCTGTCACCTCAATTCCCTGTGCCCTTTACCTTCCCTGTTTCATTTGAGTCGCACCCCCAGGACTGTGTCTCCTTCTGCAATCTCTCCGCCTCTCAGAGTCTCTCCTTCTACCCTCCCTCTCCCCCCCCCCCGTCCCACCCCTCCCCGCGCCACTTCTCGCCTCTCATTCTTTCCACCCCTCGGCCGTTCTGTACGCATCAAGATCTTTTTCCTCTTCCCTACCCGTCTGCTTCTCCCCTCCACCCCCGCTGCATCTCTCTCCCTTTTCTGCTCGGCCTCGTTCTAGCTCCGGCTGTGTGACCTTCAGCCCGTCCTTTCTCCACAGAAACCTCCAGAGTAGTGAGGAGGCGGGGAAGGAAGACAGACCCACCCTTCTCTCTCAGTCCCTTTAGCCCTTAGAGGGAGGAACGCGACTTCAAGGGTCAGTCACTCTTGAGGGTGGCTTCACCAGGAGTCACACACGCGACCGCCCCCCCACCCCCAAGGTCTCAATTCACTGTAGCCCAGTCCCACGCCGCCGCTCTAGGTGCCACCACGGGCTTTAACACGAACAGTTCCAAGGCTTTCCCATCCCCCCAGCTCCATCTGGCTTCGTTCTTCCCAAGTCTTCCCTCCCAGTGTCTCCGCCCTTCCAGATCCTGCATCTCTCCATCTGTCTCAGGGTCTCTGTCGCAGCCTCCTTCTGTCCCCAGGGAAGGTCAATGGAGAGGGGGCGGCTGCTGGGACCTGAGCTGACCTAAATGCTGCGGGCAATCGCCCAGGGGGAGGGGGGTGCGAGTGTGCACATCTCTTGGGTTTCCTCGGCCGACTCTCAGGGTCTAAAAAACGCCCGTTGACCTCCCCCCCCCGAAAATGAAATCCAGGTATTCCCAGTTTTGGGGTTTTGTTCTTTTTTTTTATTCCAATAGGGACTGAGATGTGACAGGGGGAGGTGTAGGAACCCAACAGACCCTCTCCCTGGGGGCGTCTCATAGAAATTCTGAGGTTTCTCCCCCCAAAAAAGAGAGAAAGAGAATAGAGGAGGGGCACCAGGGGACACACCCACATGTCCAGAGGCCCTCCCCACCTCCAGAAGTGTGGAGAGCAGTGTCAAGTCTTGGGGCGTCTGGGCAGTCCCAGGTTGGGGTCCTCCCCGTGGACCACTTTCCAACTCCAGGAACGGACCCCACAGTCCCCGGCCGTTAGAGTCCTCGGTCTCTGTGCTCCTCCCACCCGCGGCGCGGGATGGAATGAGGGCGTCCGCGACACCCTCGCTGGAGTCCACTAGGGGGCGCAGGCCGGCTCCGGAGCCGGGCTCGGACTTCACCAGTCACTAAAGGCAAAATCGCCGCGCCCTGTCCGCCTGGGGCGCATCGCGTCCCTGCAGTCAGTCGGGGCGCACGCCCGGCTCCGTCCACGGTCATTCGTGCTCGGTCAGCTCGCGGGGTCCTGTGGGGCCTGGCCGCGGCCGAGGCGGGCTGGTGGCTTCCGCTGGGGTGCCCAGGCCACGCGGGGGCGCCCCGGCCCCCGAAGCTCGCAGCGCCTGGATGCGCCTGCACTCCTGGCAGACGCGCACGTGCGTGCAAGGCGTGGGAGCCGCGGGCCGGGGTCCCCCGGGAGGCCCGGGGTCGTCCAGGAGGCGCTGCGGACCCCCGTGCGCGCCCGCGTCCCCGCCTGCGCCGGCCGAGTAGAGCTTGCCGTTGCTGAGTCGCATCTCGCGGACCGCGCGCAGCGACAGCAGGGCCCGGCTCGGGCCGCCAGGGCGCCGGCGCCGGCGGGAACGCGAGGTCTTGCGGCAAGACACGGCGTGGCGCAGCTCCTGCAGCATCTCCTGGCACACCGATACCTAGGGGCGGCAGAAGGGTCATCGCGGGGCACGCCGCCCCCTCCCTTCCCGCCCCCACCTCCTTTCTGTACCTTCAGCACCTCTCTCCTTCCTCTCCCCCTTCCCAATTCTGTTCCTTCAGCCAAAGGTTGTTTCCGGTACTTCGCCCCCTTCTTGTATCCCTCTCTTGGCTCCATCTTTCCTTGAGTTCGTCCCTGAACCTGCTTTTCACTTTCTGACTCCAGTCTTCCCAAACAGTGTTTTCTGACTGCCCCTAACCGCGTCTCCCCTCCCCCGCCCCTGTTTCTGCCCCCACACTATTGCAAGACGTATTTACTGAGTGCCAGGCACTGATCTGGGCACCCTAGTTACAACAAAGAATAAAACAGAACTCCTAGTCCTTGGGAGGTCAGTGGTAGAGGACTTGACCCAATGTGTGTAAGGTTCCATCCCCAGCCATTGGTTTGGGGGTGGGGTGGTGGTGGCGGGCGGCTGACTGAGCCTCAGCCCGCAAGTATGCAGAGGCAAAAAATAACAAATATAACATATACATTCTGTAAGATAAGTGCTTGGGAAGGAAATAAAATAGAGGTAGAGCGTGGATGGGCAGGATGCTGCCATGGAGGTATGGCAGATGAGGAGGCCCTCATCAGACCTTTATGTGAAGGCTGGGTGAGCCCCACGATGTAAGACCCCAGAGGAGATAGGTCTAGGCAGAAACCCAGCCCAAAGCTGCTGAGACCTGGGGGGCACACGGGCGTTGGTTTGGGAAGGAATGGGGAGAGAGGGAGGAGATGAGGCCAGAGTTGGGTAAGGCTCTAAGTTTGCTCCAGGGTCCAGCAGGAGCCACTGGAGAACTCAAGCCTTTCCGTAGGATCACATGAGCTGTGCTGAGAACAGACGGGGGGGGGGGGGGGGCCGACGACGAGGGGGAACCCTGTGCGGAGGCTGCGGAGACAACCATGCTGCAGCAGGCTGGATCAGAGAGACGGAAGAGGCCTCTGGGTTAGCCTGTGAAGGCCATGCTCACAGGATTTGCTGAGAAATGGTGAAGGAGAGACCGGGTGAGGGATAGATAACACTTGAGCAACCGGAGACCTGGCTCTGCCTGGGGTGCGGTGGGTGGGCGGGGATGGGATGGGTGGGTAGGAATAAAGTGCAAGCTTGGACACTTGGCATCTGTGGGGACTTCAGAGAGGGGGCTGTGCTTACGAATTTAGGAGCTGGGGGGGGGGGGGCGGTGTGGTGTGGTGGCGCATGCCTGAAATCCCAGGGCTTTAGAAGCTGAGACAGGAAGATCACTACTAAGTTTCAGGCCAGCATGAGTTCAAGGCTACATAATAAGACCCTGTCTCAAAAATCCAAACCAGGGTTCGTGAGATGGCTGGACCACCGAGGATGATGACCCAAGTGCCATCTCTGGGACCCACATGGTGGGTGGAGGTAGAGAGCTGACTCCCAAAAGCTGACCTCTCACTGCCACACTTGTACCCAAACTCACAAACCAACAAGCAAAGCTAGCTGGGCAGTGGTGGTGCACGCCTTTAATCCCAGCACTCGGGAGGCAGAGGCAGGTGGATCCCTCTGAGTTCGAGGCCAGCCTGGTCTACAAAGCAAGTCCAGGAGAGCCAGGGCTACACAGAGAAACTCTGTCTTAAAAAAAGAAAAAAAGAAAGAAAGAAAGAAAGAAAGGGGAAAAAAAGCAGAAAGCTAACACAAACAAACAAAGAAACAAACAAAAAATCTTGGTGTGGTGGGAAATGGCAGTTGTGGCATCTGCTCTCTAAACCCGTCCTCTTGGTCCTGCGGTCCTCTCGGACTTTCCATCAGGACTGCTCTGAGTGACAGGATCACCCATTTTTCTCTTGCCTTGCTCTGGCACTTGAATCATTGGCTCTGGGGATGTGAACGGCGGCGGGAGGCAGGAGGGCACTCCAGCAACCCTGGGGAGCGGCTCTCCTTCCAGGAACTGAGAGGCCTCCTGCCAGCTGCCACTAAGTGTATGCTTTGAATTGTTGTCTCAGGATGCCCTCTCAGAATCAGCCATGTTTTAGAGAACAAATGGCTGAGCCGCTTTTTACCCGCAAACCAACTAGAGAGGCCTGGGACCACAGAGCTTTGACCCCTTAGCTTCTTAGGAGGCTGAGGCAGGAGGATTCCTGGCTCAAGGGCCATCCTGGGCTAAGGGGTAAAGGGCAGGCGGGACAACTTAGTGAGACCCTGTCTTAAAAAAAAAAAAAATGCCGGGTGTGGTGGCACACGCCTTTAATGTCAGCACTCAGGAGGCAGAGGCAGGCAGATCGCTGTGAGTTCGAGGCCAGCCCGGTCTACAAAGCAAGTGTACGACAGCCAAGGCTACACAGAGAAACCCTGTCTCAAAAAACCAGAAAAAAATTAAAGTGAGGATATAGCTCAGTGGTAGAGCGAGCACTTGCCTGGAATCTTCGTAGCAGACATCTGCCGGGCACACCTAAGGCCCCGGGCTCAATCCTCAGTACATGTACAAAAAAAGACAGCCCCCACGTTCCAAACCCCCCAACATGACTCAATCCACCCAGTCTCTCCTCCTCTGTCTTTTTTCATATCCTAGATTCCCTGGCCCCTTCTCTGCTGTATTTCCAATCTGCCCTGCCTTTTCCAGGGAAACCTGAACGAAGACTGGCCCAGCCACTGCCCTTGGGGATCTTATCACGGGTATCATGGGGCACTCCTGCCACGCTACCACTTGAGAGGCTGAGGCAAACAGCAGCTACCCTCCTGCTTTAGATTTTCAGAAGCCGCTATGCTTGGTCTGTCTGCCTGTCTCTGTCTCCTTCTCAAACGGGGTCCCATGTAGCTCAAGCTAGGCTCAAACTCACTATGAAGGTGAGAGCAGTCTTGAACTGCTGATCCGTGCGCCTGCCTCTGCCTCGTGTGTCTAACACCACCCCGGCTATACCCTCCTTTTCAGCCTCTGGAGTCCTCCACACCCACCGTTCGGTGGTCCCTTGAATTCTCATCACTCCCCTGGCTCTCCTTCCCCCTTTCTCTGACCTATCACCTCCTTTACATAACCAGGAGTGGCTTAGCTCCTCTCTTAACCCCCCCCCCCCAAACCCTGTCCTCACTTCTTGCATTCCCCCACCTCCACCTCCTTCATCCAAGTCGCTAGCATCCACCACTTTGGACCCTTAAAAGTTCCCGAGGGTCTTCTCCTGCCCTGCCCCGCCCCCAACCGTGATCAGTCTCCTCACCTCCTCGGACTCCGCGGACCTCCGTGTGGACCAGATGAATTCCATGACCGCCACGAAGACAGCAACGATGAGGCCGCAGATGAGCACGACAAAGATACCTCCAATGTTCTCCATGCCCAAACCTGGGGGGCGGGGGGAGGGACAGGCAGGGAGTGGGCGCGGGCCCAAGGGGTTTCTGGGAAAGAGCGGGCGCGGGAAGGGGGCGGCTGACCTTTGGCCCTGTGGTCCTCTTCCTTGGGGCAGCGGCCGCCCTCCCACCACTTGCGCTTCAGGATCTCCAGCCTGTTATTCTCCTGGAGCTGCAGGATGGCCAGCGTGATCTCGTCCCGAAACGGGGAGCCTGGCCGGGCACAAGAGGGCGTCACCACGGGGCCCACTACCCCAAGCCCCACCCAGCTTCTACCTGATCTCATCACACAACAGCCAGAGAGAGGGGCAGTTTTCTGAGCAGCAGGTCCAACTGTAACTAGGAAGAGGTTCTGGTTTTTTTTTTTTTTTTTTTTTTTTTTGATTTTTTGAGACAGGGTCTCTCTGTGTAGCCTTGTCTGTCCTGGACTCGCTTTGTAGACCAGGCTGGCCTCGAACTCACACAGATCTCCCTGCCTCTGCCTCCCAGAGTGCAGAGATTAAGGGGCGCACCACCACCACCGCCCGGCCTGTGCTGCCATTTTATTTGGAGGGGTGGGGTTTCGAGACAGGGTTTCCCTGTGTGTATCCCTGGCTGTCCCGGCCTCGCTTTGTAGACCAGGCTGGTGTGCTGCCATTCTTAAGAGCCCTTGCCCAAGGCTCGACCACACTGGTTTCCTGACAACTCTCCCTATCTGGTAGACAAAGTCCTACTTGAGGGCCTTTGCTTCTGTGGGCCATTTCCTTCACCTCCCTCCGGCCTCTGCTTACACATGGGCTCCTCATTTTATTCAAAATGGCGCCAAGTCCTCCACTCCCTGTCTCCCACTACACTCCCTTCCCAGCACTTGTCACCACCCGCTGCAAAAGTACGCACGCTGTCTATGACCTCCTGCTACCTGGACAGGCACTGCAGGGGTCAGGTGAGTGGACCTCATCCTCCTGCCTCTGTGCACACCCCCACCTCTTCCCTTTCATGTCCTCCACTTGGCCTCACACTCGGCCTCATCATGATTACCAAAGTTTGGAGACAAATTAATGTTTGGGTTTCTAGCACTGAACACTGGAAAAGTGTGTCCCAAAGTATAAGCTTCCCGCCCCCGCCCTGCCCCCTTTTTCTCCTTCCTCCCTGCTTTTTCTGAGCACCTGCTCTGAGCTCGGTGGAGAGACTATGAAGCCAAGAAACCCAAGTTCTAGCTGAGCGTGGTTGCTGAACCAAGGAGCACTCGGGAGGCTGAGGCAGGCGGATCGCTGTGAGTTCGAGGCCAGCCTGGTCTACAAAGCGAGTCCAGGACAGTCAAGGCTACACAGAGAAACCCTGTCTTGAAAAACCAACCAATCAACCAAGCAAAAAACCCAACAACCAAAACCACCCAAATCCTGTCTCCCACAGAGGTCATGTTTGCCGAGTTGTACTATGCTAAGTCACAGAATTCGCTTCACATCCCCTGAGGCTGGGGCTCACTGGCTTCCATGCCGACTCTCTGTGTGTTCGAGGTGCGATGCTGACCTCGTCTACCCAGAGCCACGCGACACGCCGGGATGCTCCTGGGCTCACTCTGCACGCCACCTGGTTGGTAAGCCCCAGCCCCAACATCTCACTCCACGCCCCAAGCTCGGCCACGCCCCGTACCCAGCGGCATGCCGATGCCATAGCCCTTGGTGTCGAGGAGGCCCCCGATCTGGGTGAGATTGCAGTTGAGGCGCCGGTGGTACTCGTTCATGGTGGACTCGAGAAGGAAGGCGTAGCGGGAGTTGAGGACCCGGGCGATTCCTTCCTCGGTGCTCTTGACGAACACGCTCGGCTGCTTCGACTGCATGTAGTTCCACATACGCTGGTACGTCTGGTACCGTGAGTTCTTGGCCGAGAGAGCATGAAGGGAGATGGGTGAGGCCCACTCTGTCCATTTCCCTGGATCCCTGCCCCCCTCCTTTTACACACACACACACACACACACACACACACACACACACACACACGGTGAAATCTCCCTCCTTCCAGATGAAGGCTCCCGCTACATGGGCCCAGCCCTCCCAGCAGCCTCCTTGACCCGACTCCTCCTGCGCTGTGCCCAGTACTGCCTCATATTACCCATCTGCCTCCACGTTTCCATTTGCCAGGTGAAAGTTAGCGTCTCGCCAGGTAGCAGCACGCCCCGCCCTCCCCTCCCCCCCCCCCCCCCCCCCCCCACAGGTCAAATCTGTCTACCACGCTCATGCCTAGCCTGGGGTGGGGTTCTAGGGCTGCCCCACCTGGAAGAAAGTCATGGTGGAGCCGGCGTGAATAGTGCCGTACTCGATGTTGGTCTGATCCGCCAGGTCGTCTGCTGACTCCACCGGCACCTCCATCCGCTGCACCGTGAGGAAGGCGGCCAGGTTGGCCGTGTAGGAGGAGATGATGATCAAGGTAAAGGCCCACCTGAGAGGTTGGAAGTGTGAGCTACAAGCCGGCGCCATCTCTTCCACCTTCCTGACCCCGACTTTTTTATTACACAGTGTTCTGCCTGCACTGGCGCCTGCCCACCGCAAGAGGGCACCGGATCTCATTATAGATGGTTGTGAGCCCCTCCCCCCCCCCCCCGCCCCCATGTGGTGGCTGGGAATCGAACGCAGGACCTCTCCTCTGGAAGAGGAGCCTGTGCTCTTAACCACTGAGCCATCAAAAGGTTCAATGGCTGCTAGTAAGGGCAGTGGTCGGAAGTGTGGATTCAGGAGCTGGGCTCCCTGGGTCTAAGTACTGCTTCCAGAAATTTCTAATTCCAGGTATAAGAGAGCAAGATGGCCTGAAAATATGCTCCCAATATAAGCAGCTTAAAAACAAAAACAAAACAAAACACTGGGCAGAATAGAGAAAATCTTTTTTGTTGTTTGTTTTTGGGTTTTAGTTTTCTTTTTTTCTTTCTTTTTCTCCTCCAGACAGGGTCTCTCTGTGTAGCCTTGGCTGTCCTGGACTCCCTTTGTAGACCAGGCTGGCCTCGAACTCACAGCAATCCGTCTGCCTCAGCCTCCTGAGTGCTGGGATTAAAGGTGTGCGCCATCACGCCCAGCTGCTTTTAGTTTTCTGAAACAGGGTTTTTCTGTGTCTCCTTGGCTATCCTGGACTTGCTTTGTAGTCCAGGCTGGCCTTGAAATCACAGCCGATCCTCCTGCCTCTGCCTCCTGAGCGCTGGGACTCCAGGCATGTGCCACTGCGCCTGGCTGAATAGAGAAACTCCTTAGCAGTACAGAGGTTGGACTAGGGTCTCAAGCATGGTAGGCAGGTCCTCTGCCATTGAGCGACACCCCAGCTCCTCACTAGGAGATTCCAGGCAAGTATTTTTTGCCACTGGGCTGGCTATACTCCTAGGCATTTTATTTTTTGAAGAAATATGTATCCAAGCCCAGAGGTGGTGGTACACACCTATAATCCCAGCACTCAGCACTCAGCCGAATCTCTGTGAAGTTGAGGCTAGCCTGGTCTACAAAAGGAGTCCAGGACAGTCAAAGGCTCTGTTACACAGTGAATCCCTGTCTCAAAAAACCAAAACCACCACCACCACCACCAACAACAACAACAACAACAAAAAAATGTATCTAGATAAATAGATTTGGTTTTTTGTTTTGTGTTTTGTTTTTTCAAGATAGGGTTTCTTGTTGTAGCCCTGGCTGTCTTGCAATTTGCGCTATAGACCACCCTGGCCTAGAACTCACAGAGACTCTCCTGGCTCTGTCTCCTGAGGGCTGGGATTAGAGACGTGAGCCACCACGCCGAGCTATCTGTATATTTTTAAGTGCATGAGCGTTTTATATAATATATCTAAGTGAACCATATGCAGAGGGACATGGAGTTTTAGGTGCTCAAGATGTGTACTAGGAACCAAACTCCAGATGTCTGTAAGAGCAGTGAGTGTCCTTATCCACTGAGCCATCTCTCCTCCCCCATATCTTTTAAATTTAATATAATGTCTCATCATGTTGCCCAAGGTGGCCTTGAATGTGTTGCCTAGGCTTGAATTTAATCTCCCCCTGCCTTAGTTTCCCAAGCAGCTGAAATGACAGGCCTGTGCCACCAGGGCCAGCATCCAGAGAAAAACATTTTTTCAAGACAGGGTCTCTCTCTGTGTAGCCTTGGCTGTCCTGGACTCACTTTGTAGACCAGGCTGGCCTCGAACTACTCACAGAGATCCGCCTGACTCTGCCTCCCTCCCGAGTGCTGGGATTAAAGGCGTGCGCCACCACCACTCGGCGAGAAAAACATTTTAAGATGGAGGCCAACACGCATTGTGAGGCTGGGGCACATGGCACACGGTGAGCCTGGGTTCCCGTCTTGGCTATGTGGCTGTATGTAACTCATAAAGGAAGCTAAAAGAGAGGAAAAAGGAGCAAGTCCAACAGCCGTGCAGGTGAAGGAGACGGGGGTCTGGGCTTTGATGGAGTGAAAATGCCTGGGATATGTGGGACAGAACACTCGAGAGGAAAGAGGCACACAAAAAAGGGGGGGGGATTCTAGAAACATGGGGTTCACTTGAGCCTCTCACTGAGTATCAGTTTGTGTGTGGATGAGAACAGATGGGCAATCCTTGTCTCAAGCAAAGACCAGCCCTGGAGGGTTCACACTGGGCTGGAAATCTTGTGAGCATCCTCCGAGTAGAGGTAGAATCAACAATTAGCGCCAGGAGGAGGCTGGAGAGAGATGGCTCGGCAGTTAAGAGCAACGGCTGCTCTTTCAGAGGACACAGGTTTGACCTCTTCGTACCTGCACGGCAGTTCAAAGACATCTATAACTCCAGCTCCAAAAGATCTGGTGCTCTCTTCTGCCTTCTCTGGGCACTGCACATGCATGGTACGTGGACACACGGGCAGGCAAAATAGCCACCCACGTAAGATAATTAAAATTTAACACACACATATGCACACACATGCGGGCACACACACACACACAAAATTCGTGTAGACTGGAATAAAATGATGGGCAAGCGATATGCTATGGAAACACTAAGAGTCGGAAAGCTGCGGCACAAAGCTAACTTAAGAACAAGTACTGGGGCCAGGACTGACAGGCATGAAGTGATGACAGAGGGGCCAGTCAGCTCAAGAGCCTCAACGCTCATAAACCAAGGCTGCTGAGAGACGGCTCAGTGAGTCAAGGCATTTGCCGCCAAGCCTAATGACTCTCTAATCTCCAGTACCCACATGGTGGAAATATAGAACTGACTACCATAAGCTGTTCTCTGAGCTGTACACGTGCTCTGTGGCATGCACCCCCACACCCATAAATAAAGATACGTTTTAGAAGTTATAGAGAAAAAAAATTCCACAATGGAAAGTTTCCCCAGAATTCCCTCTGTGAAGGGCTGGGGTGTGGCTCAGTGGTGGAGGCCCCGCCTAGAATCCCCCAGTGAGAGGCTGGAGGCGTGGCTCAGTGGTAGAGCCCCTGCCTGGAATCCCACAGTGAGGGGCTGGGGGCGTGGCTCAGTGGTAGAGCCCCTGCCTAGAATCCCCCAGTGAGGGGCTGGGGGCATGGCTCAATGGTAGAACCCCTGCCTAGAATCCCCCAGTGAGGGGCTGGGGGCGTGGCTCAGTGGTAGAGCCCCTGCCTAGAATCCCCCAGTGAGGGGCTGGGGGTGTGGTTCAGTGGTAGAGCCCCTGCCTAGAATCCCCCAGTGAGGAGCTGGGGGTGTGGTTCAGTGGTAGAGCCCCTGCCTAGAATCCCCCAGTGAGGGACTGGGGGTGTGGTTCAGTGGTAGAGCCCCTGCCTAGAATCCCCCAGTGAGGGGCTGGGGGTGTGGCTCAGTGGTAGAGCCCCTGCCTAGAATCCCCCAGTGAGGGGCTGGGAGTGTGCCTCAGCTGCACAGAACCTGCCAGGAATTCACCAGTGAAAGGCTGAGAGTTCACTTCAGTGGTAAAGCATTTTTCCAAGGTCCTGGGTTCTAACTTGGATGAAAGAGATGGGAGGCATGGGGAGAGAGAGGACAGAGAGAGAATGAAGGGGTGCGGGGGTGGGGTGGGGACAGACGACTGAGTCCCAGAACAGTAAACTGAGAACTGGAGAGCAGGCACTATGCCACTTCCCCCTCGTGGCTGACAGGAGAGCCAGAGAAAAAATCAGTGAGCAGGCAGAGGCCGGAGACAACCACATTAAACCACTCACCCTCAATGGCCTTTCTGGAACATTTCACCCACCAACAGTGGAATCCATCTCCAGGGCAAGCATAGGGAACATTTCCCAAGACAGACCTTACTGCAGAGCCACGGGACGAGACGCAGTCCATTTAAAAGAATTAAAGACCCACAGAGAAAGCTCTGCGACCACAATGGAAGTGAATTAGAAATCAACAGCGAGCAAACTGGAAGATGCCCAGGTCCTGGCTCTGCTGGCACTTAGCTGCACGACCTTGAGGCTGTGCTCTGGCGTCCTCAGGTGAGGACACATCATCGCTGGCTTTTCCACTCCTGATTTTGTGAAGAGTTGGGCTAACCCAAAACACAGAAAGTGCCAGGCAAGTGTTTAGTGACACGGCCTGACCCAAGAAGGAGAAGAGGCACCTACTGGGGTTGGCTGCAGGGCCCCAGGGCAGCCATCTGGCCTGACTCTTGGCCTCTTCTGTCCTTTCTCCTGCCAAGGAAGAGTGGCCAGGGTCCCTGCAGGCCAAACACCCAAGAGGTCCTCCCAGTCCCCCCAGGCTCCTTAGCAGGCATTAAGGAGAACAGGCTGCTGGCCTCTGCCTAGCACATGTGCGAAGCCATGCTAGGTTCTAGCTTGAGACTGAGTGGACAAAAGAGTGAATTATAGAAAGTGTGCTAGGAGTGGGGCCTAGCGGCCACAGCTCTGAACACAGGCTTATTTGATGGCCATTTTATGGGCAAGGCTGCTGGAGCTAAACCACTGTACCCTGGAATGCTCCTTTCTCACAGAAAAGGTTAGGGACCTGGAAAGTCCTCAGAGCCCCCTACTAAGAGAGGGGACGGTGTTTGATGTTGGGTCAAGTGTGGGACACTTTGCTCGATGTCCTGGTTTTGTTTTGTTTTTGTTTGTTTGGTTGTTTTTTGTTTTTGGTTTTGGTTTTGGCTTTTCAAGACAGGGTTTCTCTGTGTAGCCTTGGCTGCCTAGACTCACTTTGTAGACCAGGCTGGCCTCGAACTCACAGCAATCTGCCTGCCTCTGCCTCCCGAGTGCTGGGATTAAAGGCGTGCGCCACCACCGCCCGGCTTGTCCTGGTTTTTGCCAGTGGGCAGGCTGACCATGCAAGGCCCAGACTGCACAACAGAGAAGAGCCCTGAGGGCACAATTCCCGAAGCCTGACTCCTCGATGCAGGAAGGATACATATTTCTTGCACAGTCACAGTATAAACTGGAATTCTGAGTGCGGCTTTTGCTCAGCATGAGGACTGGCTGCCGTTGTGTGGAGGAGCTCTGGCGAAACTGCTCACAGTTTTGAGAAGTCACATCTAGGACAGCAACTCCATTAGTATTTGAGTCACCAAGTCAAGATGCTTGGGCCTAGCCAGGTGGTGGAGGTGCATGCCTTTAATCCCACCACTGGGGAGGCAGAGGCAGGTGGATCACCGTGAGTTCAAGGCCAGCCTGGTCTACAAAGTGAGTCCAGGACAGCTAAGGCTACACAGAGAAGCCATGTCTTGAAAAACCAAAAAAAAAAAAAAAAAAAAAAAAAAAGAAAGAAAGAAAGAAAGAAAGATGTGTGGGCCACCTGCACCAGTTCCCAGTGACTCACACTGGCACCAGCACGTTCCTTTGCCAACTATTTCCGGGAATCAAATGTTGAGCGCCAACAACGGTCCAATCAATGACCTTTCTTCTCAGGCATCCCAAACGGACTCACTATAAATAGATGTCACTTATTTTGTTTATGTCCTCTGACATATTCACCCACAAGCATTTTGCTCTTATGTTATCCAGTTGCAAATCATCACCTAGCTGGGCGGTGGTGGCGCACGCCTTTAATCCCAGCACTCGGGAGGCAGAGGCAGGCGGATCTCTAAATTCGAGGCCAGCCTGTTGAATGAATTCCTGTACAGCCAGAGCTACACATTGAGACTCTGTCTCAACAAACAAACAAACAAACAAACAAAAAAGTAATCATATCACCTTTTTCTCCTCATTACAACTGGAATATTATACTAAAAGTTCTTTTTAAAAAATCATGGGTGTAGCTAGGTGGTGGTGGCGCACGCCTTTAATCCCAGCACTCGGGAGGCAGAGGCAGGTGGATCACTGTGAGTTCAAGGCCAGCCTGGTCTACAAAATGAGTCCAGGACAGCCAAGGCTATACAGAATAAACCTTGTCTCGAAAAACAAAAACAAAAACAAACAAACAAAAAAAATCAAAACCCAAAACTGTGGGTGTGTCTGTGCATGTGAGTGCAGTGCCACTGCAGGCCAGAAGGGGGTGGTGGATCCTTGCAATTACAGGCAGTTGTGAGCCTACTAAGGTAGGTGCTGGGAACTGAACTTAGGTCCACTGAGAGAGCAATACATGCTCCTAATCACCGAACCATCTCACCAGCCCTAGAAAAATATTTATTATGTGTGTGACTCTTGACTATCAACTCAGGATAAAAAAAAAAGACATTAAAATAATATTAGTTATAAAAAGAGCAAACACTGCCGCTGCCAGTGACCTCACTGAGGGGCAGTGAGCAACATGAAGCCAAGGACTGAAGGGCCAGAGGAGCCTAGAAGGGCAGCTAGCGAGGCACACACATGCATGCTGCCTGAGGTAAGTAAGGCGGTGACGGGAAACATGGATAAAGAGCTCACATGTGCAGTGAGGGGTCGGGGGAAGCCCTGCTGCTAGCTACATGAAGTTGAGGGGGTTTTCTTGTCAGGAGACTGTGAGGAGGTAACATGGAGACCTACCTGGATGCTGTGATGTGAAGGCGGGCAGGGCTCAGAGGGCAAGGTGAGGTCAGGGGACTCACTTCCCAAATAGTGCCCAAGTGAGATCCCTGAGAGGGACAAGGGCTGTGGGCATAGAGAGCCTTGCTGGGATTTGGGGGCTGGAGAGATGGCTCAGAGGTTAAGAGCACTGGCTGCTCTTCCAGAGGTCCTGAGTTTGATTCACAGCAACCACGCGGCGGCTCACAATGGTGCCATCTTCTGGCATGAAGGTGTACTTACGGACATAACACTGTATACATAATAAATACATCTTTTTAAAAAAATAAATAAAAAGATGAGGAAGTGGGACGGGAGGTGGTGGCACATTCCTTTAATCCCAGCATTTAGGATGCAGAAGCAGGTGCATCTCTGTGAGTTCGAGGCCAGCCTGGTCCACCACACTAAGTCTCAGGACAGCCAGGGCTACATAGAAAAACGCTTATGTCTTGAAAATCAAAACAAAAAGATGAGGAAACCACCATGGACCAGCTGGGCAGGCCTGGCGAATTACAGGCAAATGCATGTGAGGGAACTCAGAGGTAAGTCTAGTGAAAAAGCATTGTAATTCCAGGTTCTTCAAAGGCTGAGGCCGGACAGAAAGCTCAAGGTAAGCTGCGGCTACATGGGTGAATTCAAGACAAGCCAAGGCAACCTGGTGAGAACTTTTCTCAAAATACAAGAGCAAAAACTTACCTAGAGAAATAGCTTACTGGTAGAACTCTTAACTAGACTCCCCCAGTGAGGAATGGTGGCCATAGCTCAGTGGTAGAGCCCCTGCCTAGAATCCCCCGGTGAGGGGCTGGGGTGTGGCTCAGTGGTAGAGCCCCTGCCTAGAATCCCCCGGTGAGGGGCTGGGGGCGTGGCTCAGTGGTAGAGCCCCTGCTTAGAATCCCCCAGTGAGGGGCTGGGGTGTGGCTCAGTGGTAGAGCCCCTGCCTAGAATCCCCCAGTGAGGAGTTGGGGTGTGGCTCAGTGGTAGAGCCCCTGCTTAGAATCCCCCAGTGAGGGGCTGGGGCCGTGGCTCAGTGGTAGAGCCCCTGCCTAGAATCCCCCAGTGAGGGGTTGGGGTGTGGCTCAGTGGTAAAGTCCCTGGCTAGAATCCCCCAGTGAGGTGCTGGGGGTGTGGCTCAGTGGTAGAGCCCCTGCCTAGAATACCCCAGGGAGGGGTTAGGGGTGTGACTCAGTGGTAGAGCCCCTGCCTAGAATCCTCCAGTGAGGGTCTGGGGACGTGGCTCAGTAGTAGAGCCCTGTCTAGAATCCCCCAGTGAGGGGAAGCAGCACTCTCATTTAGCATGCACAAATCCCTACCTTCAATATCTAGCTTTGCAAAAATAATAACAAGCCAGGTGTGGTGGCGCACGCCTTTAATCCCAGCACTCAGGAGGCAGAGGCAGGCAGATCACTGTGAGTTCGAGGCCAGCCTGAGCTACAAAGGGAGTCCAGGACAGCCAAGGCAACACAAAGAGACCCTGTCTCGAAAAACCAAAAATAAATAAATAAAATAAATAACAAATCTGAGCGAGATTTGATGAGATTCTGCTACTTTTTTGAAGAACTGGGCCACAGGACAGAGAATGCAGGAGGCTTCTAAAAGCTGAAAAAGATAAAGAAATGTGTCTGTGGGGTCTGCAGGAGGCAGGCCTGCTAACGACTTTTAGCCCTGTCAGATCTAGTTTGGGTTTCTAGTCTCCAGAACTGAAAGACAGTATTAAACATTTATTTACTTAGTACGCCTGCGTGTACACCTGCAGGCCAGAAGAGGGCACCAGATCTCATTATAGATGGTTGTGAGCCACCATGTGGTTGCTGGGAATTGACCTCAGGACCTCTTGAAGAACAGTCAGTGCTCTTAATCTCTGAGCCATCTCTCCAGGCCCCTTTGTGTCATCTTAAAGCATTAGGTCGTTGATAGTCTTTGTAGCAGACATAGGAACGAACACAGGGGCGCCATCTGAACTTGTTCTTTCCAGCACTGGGCATTAAACTCAGGCCCTTGAGCACACTGGGTAGCAACAGAGCACGCTGTACTGAGCTGTATTCCTAGCCCTTCTCACGCTGAGACAGGTGTGGTGGAGCCAAGGCTTTCCTCAGACTCAGTATGTAGCCAAGGATGACCTTGAACGGACCCTCCTGCCTTGCCTGTATGTCCCAGTGCTGGGAGCACAGGTGTGTGCCACCACAGCCTGCTTATGCTCTGCCGGGGACTGAAGCGAGAGGCTCAGGCTAAGCCAGCACTTAGCCACCCGCTGAGCTACATCCCCAGCCCCTCCCATTCTGTAGTTGTTTCTATTAGTATTATTATTGTTGTTGTTGTGTGTGTGTGTGAGAGAGAGATGGAGAGAGACAGAAAGAGAGATAGGGTATGTGCATACCACAGTGTGCGTGTGGGGGACTGAGAACCATGTAGTTCTTTCTCTACCCTTCTGTGGATTCTGGGGTTGAATTCGGGTTGGCATCCTTACGCCACAAGCACTTGTACCCACCGAGCCATCTCTCTGGTCTTGTAGTTAGATCGGTGAGCGCTAGGTTCAGTGAGATACCCTGCCTCAAAAAATAAAGCGGAGAGCAACCAAGAAAGACATCCAGTGTCAAGCTCTGGCCTCTGCACACTCCCGCACACACGTGCAAACACACCGGCATGTATAGATGTCCCCCTCCACACACACACCACATCCATCACACACACCAAGACAAACAAACCTAAAAAGCTCACGTACAGACGCACCTGCCCCTGTAAACACACATGCATCTGCATATAACAAGAACACACACAGGAAAAAAAAATGTGGACCAGACAGCATCAAGCGCTATGAGCTTCCTGGTGTGTGGTAAGTCTCTAACAACCAGGGCAATGTCGCAGACATACTAGCAATGCCCCTCTTGCCCCAGACGGCTTGGCTCATGTCACTTTTCCATAACAGACTCACTGATACCCCAGCCGCGGGCCCTCCCCTCTCCTCATGTGCTTAGCATTGAACTCGGGCCCTAGTACATGGGAGCATGGGAGCCACGTACTCTGCCACCAAGCTATGCCCCAATCTTTGGTTTTTGTTTTTGTTTTGGACAATTTGTCCTATTAGTAACCAAGGGTGGCCTTGAACTTGACGTACTGGTCTCAAATTCATAACTCTCCTGCCCCAGCCATCTTCAAATGCTGTGCTTATAAATGTGACCTAGGCCTTTCTGTCTCATTTTTTTCAGATGGGGGAGACTGAGTCAAGAAGAGGGACGTCCCCCACCCAAGGCCATAGCGACAGTGGTCTGCTTTGCTGAGGTCCAGCTCCTCACTGCATAGGCACGGTGAGGACCAGAGTTGCCTGCGAGAGCACAGCAGCCCCCAGCCCCAGAACGGAGGACCTCCCAGCCCTGACAGTGTACATAAAAGAGGCTTGCTCACCAGACTCCGCTGACGCAGCGCGTGGACAGCGCCCGGGGCATGATCTCCGAACCCTGCTGCATGAAGCCACCCACGGGGAACCAGAGGCTGTTCCCTAGCGTGTACTGGTTCTCTAGGATATGGGGACGCGCCCGAAGGCATGGGTGCGGGTTGTACCACTCGTAAGGGCTGAGCCTGTGGAGAGATGGGGGGGAGGCGGGGATGAAGAAAAGGGGAGGGCGAAAAGAGGAGAGGCCACTGTGCTGAGAAGGGAAGCGGGGAGGGGAAGAATGACGGGCACACAGTAGAGAAGGGATGGGGGGGGGGGGAGGGAAAGTGACGGAAGAGAAGAGGGGGGCATGGAGAGCAGATATGCTGACACACCTCAGAACTAGACATTGCAGTGGAGGCAAAAGGGAGGGGAGGGGCCTGGCAGAGACTCCCCGAAACCCAAGTTAGATCCCCAAGGGGGAAAAGACAGGGCGAGAAAGAGAGGCAGGCAGGTCCGGGGCACCTGTGACCCTACAATGTTCAGCCCCAACAAAAGCGGGCCGGGCTCAGGTGGCTTGTGGGATGCCTCTCCCGACTCCTCCTTCTCCCCGCCCCCTCCCGCTCCCAAGCCCCGCAGCAGCTGGCCCACTCACCTGGCAGCTAGGAACAAGACACAGCTCACAGCCAGGTAGGCCAGGAGCATGAAGAGCCACACCGCAGGGGAGAAGGGGTCCAGGAAGGAGAAGTAGCCAGGTTTGCGGCCCTAGGGGTCAAAGGGCAGTGAGAGAGGCCCCAAAACCCCCTCCGCCCCCACCCCCACCCCCAGCTGTGGGCTCAGCCCTGGCATCCCCCAGGAATTCAGAAGCCAGAGCCGCGGGTCCACCCCAGGCTCCTTTACGTCCATCCCTGGTCCCCGATGCTAGGTCACAACCACCCCGCTACTCCCAGGGGACCGCTACTCCCAGGGGACCGTACCATGTGCACTCTGTAGAGGATGCTGATCCCCAGGGTCATGAAGGGCTTGGAGAAGTCGATGACCTTCTCCCTCTCCGCAGTGATGGTGAAGGCTGCCACCGCCAGGTCTGCTTTCTGCTGGAGGGGAAGCAGGTGGGGCGGACGGAGGGGGGCAGGAGACAGAGGTGGGCAGTTAGAGATGCCCGCAGGCACCACCAAGAGAGACAGAGTTGAGACTGGCCGCGGCTCTGATCCGGTCCCTCTGGCGTGCCAGGTCCTAACCATACTATGGTCAGGATCATTGCAGCTTCTGTCTGGAGAGAGGCTCTCGTGTTGCTCAGGCTAGCCTTGAACTAACCGTATAGCCAAGGCTAGCACCGAATGCCTTCTCTTCCTCCCTTCACCTCCCAAATGCTAGCAGCACAGGCAGACAGCCTCATTTATTTTTTGAGACAGGGTTTCTCTGGGTAGACTTGGCTGTCCTGGAACTCACTGTGTAGACCAGGCTGGCCTCGAACTTATAGATATCCACCTGCCTCTGCCTTCTGAATGCTGGGATTACAGGTGTGATACACCACTGCACCCAGCTGACAGTCTTGGTTTTTTGTTTTTTGTTTTCTCTTTCCCCGAGACAGGGTTTCCCTGTGTAGCCTTGGCTATCCTAGACTCACTTTGTAGACCAGGCTGGCAGCCAGCCTGTCTTCCGAGTGCTGGGAGTAAAGGCATGCTCCACCACCACGCCCGGCTGATAGTCTTGTTTTTAAAGCCCCATACTGTTGTGTATCCTGCATCCTCATGTCAACAGGAAACAGGACACTGGCTCCCAGGCACCTGAACACTGGCTTGCTCTGAGGCCTTGGAAATAGATGGCACTTATTAATTGCCTAATGGGATGGCTATAAGTGTTTTTTTTTTTTTCATTTGTTTTCAGTGTGTGTGTATGTGTGTACATGTTTGTGTGTGTGCACATGTGTGGAGGGGGATATGAAGTACGCACACAGGAAAGCCAATGGTCCAGGTTGGGCGTTTGTTTTTTGTTTTTTTGTTTGTCCTAGACTCGCTTTGTAGACCAGGCTGGCCTCAAACTCACAGTGATCCACCTGCCTCTGCCTCCCAAGTGCTGGGATTAAAGGCGTGCGCCACCACCAGCCGCGCTCAGCTTTACGTGCTAGGACTCTGAACTCAGGCCCTCAAATTTATGTGGAAAGCACTTTACCGGCTGAGCCCTGTCCTCAAGCCCCTGGATAGAACTTCTCCATACTCATCTTATATGCCCCTCCCCAAACGTTCTCCGAGCTATGGCTGGCTAGCTCTATATAGATGGGGAAACTGAGTCTCATAGAGGGCAAAGGCACTGATAAGGAAAGGCAGCAGTTGGGGACTTTGACGTAGGAGGTAACCACAGGTCTTCCACTCCAGCAGACAAGGGTGCTCTACACAAGTGTCCAGAGGACACAGGACCAGGATGCAGCTCTTTTGGGAAAGGCTCATGCTTCCAGTGTGGGCGGAGGGAAAGGTGTGTGGGCTGGGCTGGCCTGACCTGCAGGGAACCCCTTTCAGAAAAGAACTGAATGATCCTCCACGGCCAGCTCACTTTGTGGACACTAGCCAGCTGCCGGCTGAGGGCTGACACAGAGCGGGGGAGATCCTGCATTTAGTACACTCATGCACCTGCAGTACTGGACGCACACGGTCCAGGCACTTCTACAGCACGGCGTGTGCCATGCACCTCTGCCCTATTCATGTGCAGAGACACCGGCCGGCGGTAACACACACTCAGGTAGGGACATGTGGTGACATCCCTCGGGGGGCCCAGTAGGGAAACAGAGCAGGTTTGGGGAATGCAGAGCCCTGGTCACCCCGCCCCCGTTACTGTATGACCTCAAGCACGGGTCTTAAGGATGCTGGGACATGGCTCCTGCATGTCCCCCTTCCCTACACTTCAGTTTCATCCACTAGACTGCAGTACCAAGGGCTGGAGATAGAAGGGGATTCTGAAACCCAAATGTAGGGAGAGAGCTCCCTCTGGAGGCCAAGGCTGAGAACAGCAGCCGTGCCCCAGAAAAGGCTGGGGCTGGGGAGACCAGCAACAGAGCCTACGGTCTGACCTGGGAGCCAGGCCTCCACCCTGGATGAGTGAGAGGCGATCCTAGATCCAAACATTGGGAACAGGTGACACGTAATTCCTGGTCAGAGGAAGATGCCACAGGCCCAAAGGATAACCGTCGCAATAATAAAACTCAACGTCAGCAATGGCGAGGCAGCTCAGCCTGAAAGTGCTTTCCTTCCTGGCCAGCAAGGGAATCTGAGTTAAAGCCTGCAACCCATGTGGAAAAGCTGGGCACAGTGGAATTCACTTGAGACCACAGAATGGGGTGGGGCGGGGGGGGGGGGGAGCTGGGAGAAAGGAGGATCCATGGGGTTTACTGGTCAGTCAGTACAGAAACCATGGACATTTCTCTCTCTCTCTCTCTCTCTGTTTTTCTTTTCTTTTCTTTTTATTTATTGTATATGAGTGCTTTATCTGCAGAAGAGGGTATCAGATTACATTATAGATGGTTGTGAGCCACCATGTGGTTGCTGGGAATTGAACTCATGACCTCCAGAAGAGCAGGTGGCACTCTTAACCGCTGAGCCATCTCTCCAGCCCCCTCTCTTGGTTTTTCAAGACAGGGTCTCTCTGTGTAGCCTTGGCTGTCCTGGACTAGCTTTGTAGACCAGGCTGGCCTCGAACTCACAGTGATGCGCCTGCCTCTGCCTCCCGAGTGCTGGGATTAAAGGCGCGCACCCGCCAGGCCCTGCAGTGGATGACATTTCTGAGGAACGTACCCAAGGTTGTCCTCTAGCTCTATCACACACACACACACACACACACACACACACACACACACACACACGGCAAAAAAAGATGGGGTGTGTTGATGCCCAACTTTAATCCCAAGCAGTGGAGGCAGGGTAGGGCAGGTAGTTCTCTGTGACTTCAAATCAAGGCCAGCATGGTCCACACAGTCAGTTCTGGGCCGGCCAGGGATAATACAGTGATGATCCCACTCGAAACAAAACAACAACAACAACAAAAACCCATCTCAGAAACAAAAACCAGAAACAAATGAACCTAAGGTCAAGGAAAGAGCAGCTACGTCCCCAGTGAAAAACAGGATCAGAGAGAGAGAGAGAGAAGGGGGGGGGAAGGGTAGGCTGACCTCAAAGGACTACTTCAATGTCAGGGACCTGATGACGAACCAGAACCAGAGCCCAGAGACACAGCTCAGGTTAAACAAGGAACGCAGGGTGGGTGAGGAGCAGCAGAACATAGCTTAAGTGCGGGAGACAGCTCAGCCCTGAGGCAGAGCCAGAGGAGGAGGTGTTGGCGATGCAAAGCCAGAGGAGGAGGAGGTGTTGGCGATGCGCACAGGGATTCCTGGGGTTGAGAGTAGGAAGCGCTTGTCCGCTTTCTTCTAAACCGGTCACATTTATGACCAAGATGTGAACTGGAGTGGGAACCATCATGGCTAACGAAGGGATACCCCGTGTGTGTGTGTGTGTGTGTGTGAGAGAGAGAGAGAGAGAGAGAGACACCCTGCCCCCAAGAGTCCCTCTTTGTGGTCAGGACCCTAGTGCAGACATATGGAAACAGCCTTTCAGACATGCTCCAGGGCTCTACGGTCTTTGGGCCAACTGTTTGTGGGATCCCCTCCTTCTCAGAAAGCCTGTAGGGCTCCCCTTTGCTCTCTGCCCATCCCTTGTACCTCAGTGGCCTCTTGTAGCCCAGCCTTGAGCCCCACACCTACGGCCTTACACTCTCCAGCAGTTAAGGCTGGTAGCTTTGCTCCAGGATACTCCCAGATCTGTCCCCTCCTCCCCATCTCCTGCTCCCCAGCCTGTGACACCCAGCGCTTTTCCTGACAGCCATGCTTGCCTCCTCAGCACCCACCCATCGCTCATGAAGTCCACATCCACTCCCCACATATAAGCCAAAGGGATGGATGGTCTCCTGTTCAAAACACATCAGGAGGCTGGAGAGATGGCTCAGTGGCTAAGAGCACAGGCTGCTCTTCCAGAGGGCCAGGGTTCGATTGCCAGCACGTACATGGCAGCTCCAGTTCCAGGGAGCTCTTCTGACCTCTGTAGACACCAGGCATCCACTTGCTGCACATATTTTCATGCAGGCGAAACAGTCATACACATGAAAGAAATCCCAGCACTCGGGGGGGGGGGGGGCAGAGGCAGGTGGATCTCAGTGAGTTCGAGGCCAGCCTGGTCTACAAAGAGAGCTCCAGGACAGCCAGGGCTATTCAGAGAAACAAACACACACACACACACACACACACAGACACACACACACACCCCGCACAAATACTACAGCTTCCCTCATAGAGAGCCAGTCTCCTGCCTCACTGCAACCTCTGCATGCATGGTCTTCTACCCATTTTACTCCAGCCAATGGGGACCTGCCTTTTCCTCTTGGACTCTGGTTTTTGTTGTTGTTGTGTTTTTGGTTTGTTTGTTTTTCTTTTTTCTTTTTCCTTTTTTTTGGGGGGAGGGCAAGGTTTCTCTGTTTCCCCACCTATTCAGGCTGGACTTGAACTCACAGAGATCCACCTGCTTCTGCCTCCCCATGTGCTGGTATTAAAGGTGTGCGCCACCACACCCAGCTTGCATCTGGACTCTGAAGACTCATTCCCTGCCACAGGGCCTTTGCACTTGCTCTTCCCCCAGATCTTCCTCACCACCAAAGGCTGAAAAAAAAACTCAAGCTCAAGGAAAGAAAAGACAGGAAGCTGGCAGTGGTGGCACACGCCTTTAATCCCAGCACTTGGGAGGCAGAGGCAGGCGGATCTCTGAATTCAAGGACAGCCTGGTCTACAGATGTGAGGTCCAGGACAGACAGGACTACACAGAGAAACCCTGTCTCAAAAACAAAACAAAACAAAACAAAAAAACCAAAACCAAAATACAAGCCCACAATAAACTGGGGCTGGAGAGATGGCTCAGAGGTTAAGAGCACTGACTGCTCTTCCAAAGGACCTGAGTTCAATTCCCAGCCACCACATGGTGGCTCACAACTGTCTGTAACTCTAAGATCTGACACCTTCACACAGACAGACATGCAGTGCACACCAATGCACAGAAAGAAAGAAAGAAAAAAAGAGGACAGGGCTCAAGGACAACCAACTTGTCAGTGTCAAGAAGTTAGGCTTCTCTAGGGTCCTACAGAGCCCACTGCGTCTCCAGGGCTCTCTTTTTTCACATCACTCGTTGCTGACTTGAATTCTCCAAAGTGTCTGTAGATCTCTCAGTGTGAGGTAAGCCTGGTCTGCATATGTGGTTCCAGGCCAACAAAGGATATAGAGTGAAACCTTCTCTTTAAAAAAAAAAAAAAAAAAAAGGGTGTGTGTGTGACCCCAGCCATTCCTCCAAAGCCCCTCAGATAGCCCAGACACCCCTCAGCACTTAGCTCAAACTACAAAATGTCTATTCGACTCTGTGCCTCCATTCCTGGACCACAGACCCTTCATCTGTCTGTGACAACTGCACAGGGCCAGTTTAGCACAGGAGCCAGCCGATCTCATGTCCCATAATCCTTTGCTGAGGCGGGAACATCACCAGCATCTCCTGGGCCTCCAATGTGCCTTCTTCCCCGTACCACATAGGAATCCCACCTAGGTTAAACACTTCCCCACATGGCCACCGTTCCAGGGGCTTCCTCGGAGCAGCGTGTTTGATTCCCCAGAGTGGTCTTCACACCCGCCATTCCTCGCGTGGAGAGCGTGGACGCTTTGACCTAGTTGATTCTGGGATTTGGAACCACTTGCCCTCTGGTGGCGGTTTCCCTGTGAGCTGGTCTCACCCTCCAAAGTTGGGGGCATCTGAAGTCAGTCTCAGGCCTGACTCTTCTGTGTATGCAGGGAGCTGTGCATATGAGTGTGACTGACTTTGTCTTAGAGGTTTATTTTTATTTTATATGTTTGAGCGTTTTGCCTGTATGTATGTATGTATGTATGTGCACTACAGAGATCAGAACAGGCTGTCGGACCCCCTGGAACTGGAGCTACAGACAGTTGTGAGTCACCATGTGGGTGCTGGAACTGATCCTGGGTCCTTGGCAGGAGAAGCCAGCTCTTCGCTGCCGAGCCATGTCTCCCGAGCAAGCCCCGGAACTTCTAGGGAACCTGTAGGGACTTCAGTCTCTTCGGTGTCCCCAGCAGCTCTCTGGATCCTGTCTTCCTGGTTCCTCCCTGACAGAAGCCTGGAGGTCCCTCCGCACTCCTCCGTCTCCCCCACACTCAGCCCTCCTGACCCTGCTCCTAAAAACCCGAGGATTGACATCACTGCTCCCTGCCTCCGATGCTGGCTCCTGCTCAGGCCACAGCACAGCTCACTTCTGCCTCCTTCCCTAAGGCCCTGCCTCAGAGGCCTTGCCCTGCTTGCCTGCAGGCCTCTCCCAGCCATCTCCCACTTTATCCCCCCCACCCCCCGCACTGCAGTCACCACCATCCTCATCCATCTACTCATCTACACAACAGATCTTTAAATATCTACCGAGACCCCTTAATTGGCCAAGCAGGTGGGAGACGAAGCCTCAGGGAAGGGCAGTTACATGCAGGGTCTTGAGGGAGTGGTGTGGTGATTGTTTTCCTGACAATTTCATGATTTCATTTTTCCTCATAGCAGAATAAGATTCCACTGTGTGGGTATAGAAAAGAGAGCGTGCCGGGTGGTGGTGGTGCACACCTTTAATCCCAACACTTGGGAGGCTGAGGCAGGTGGATCGCTGTGAGTTCGAGGCCACCCTGGTCTACAAAGTGAGTCCAGGACAGCCAAGGCTACACAGAGAAACCCTGTCTCAAAAAAACAAAAAAAGAAAGAAAGAAAGGAGACCGTGGGGCGAGGGGCAGAAAAAAGGTTTTGGCTAGATTGTATGAAACCCTAGATTCAGTCTGCAGCTCTAAGGGAGGGGGGAAACATGAATAAATAAATAGGATGCAAAGAGGAGGTGGAGGAAAGGTAGGAAAATAGAATACATCTGTTACAAGGGCAGAGAAGACTACTGGCAACTGAAGGACACAAGGGTGGGACTGAAGGGCTGAAGAGGCAAGAAGGGGATTAATAAAATTAAATTATGCATGAAAACGCTCTAATGAAAAACCATTATTTTGACTAATTACTTAACAAAATAATGAAAGAAATGACGGAGGGAGGGTTCACCTGAATGCCCCAAAGCCAACTGAAGCCTTTGTGAGCGCCCCTCCGGTATGTCCAAACCCAGATCCGGGAGGGAAGGCAGGCTGCAACCCACGTTTGTTTTTGCCAGATGCTCCACCAGGCTCCACCAG